>NC_142488.1:20612806-21237806 GCF_049115385.1 Moschus berezovskii | reverse complement strand
CACAATACAAGTTGTTTTTGATGAATCACTTGCTAAAGAGTAAACTATGTGACAGAGATTTGGAAGTTTCAAAATATCTGCAGATCACCTTATGTTACGGACATAAATGTCTGCAGTTAATTTTTCTATTTACATTTTTTCCACTGTAGTTCACTATGCTTACATCTAAGTTATCATTTTGATAAGAACCAGATTAAAATCTCCCTTCAGTCATGGTCTTTCTTGGCCCCTTTTGTCATGACAGATCCTGCAGTTCTAAAATGTAATCACCACCAAAGATATTATCTAATACAGTAAACCAAGGCCCAATCTATTATTCCCTGGTTGTCAATTAGGCTTCTGTGGAAATAAAATCAGCACAGTTTCAAAAATTACCTACTAATTTACAACTGAAGATAACACACACACTGGAAGAAACCAACTCACTAAGTTCTGGAGACTGTATACATAGCATGGAAACTCCATCTTTCAACAGAAATTACCACCACAATTTGAAAAGTGTTGAGTAACTCAATGGCATAGGAGCACAAAATAATTTGGGTCATATTTAACAAAATTTCAGAGCTAGGAAGTACACATGAAAAAGTTTCTAAAGCAGTGAATCTCCCCAAAAAACTAATCATAAGATTCCTGGGGTGCTTGTTAAAATACAGATTTCTAGGCCTCGCTCCATATCTATAGAGGACTGCTGGAATCTGTATTTTTACCAGAGGCCCAAGGTAATGCTGTTGACATTACTGATCCACAGATCACACTTGGAATATCAAGGTTTCACCCCACACAGAATCGGAAACGTATTTATTATTTCTACTCTCCCTTTTCTATATGCTTACTTTTCTGTATGTTTTTTTCAATGAACAACATATTGTTTTTATTATAAGAAAATAGCATCTTAAAAAGAAGAGCTCTTCAAAAGTGTCTAAATGTTTTCATAGGTGGGGATGGGTGCTAAATTTTATTCCCAGGACTTCTCCAAGTGCCTCTTTTTTTCACGTAATTCCTGGCAAGATAACCTTGTCTAAGTCCAAATAAGTAAGTATGATTTGGGGGACTTCCCTGGTGGTCCAGTGGCTAAGATGCCATGCTCTGAATCCTGGGGGTCTGGGTTTGATCTCTGGTCAGGAAACTAGATCCCACATGCTGCAACCAAGACCTGACACAGTCAAACAAATATTTTTAAAAAGAAAATATGATTTTTAATCATGGTCCAGCAATTAGCCTATTAAACTGTGACTGTGAACTATTTGACCTTCCTGTGCTTCATTTTCTGTAGTCAAATCTGAATGGCTTCATGAGGATGCAAAATTCTCTTTCCTGATCTAAAATGTGACACAAATGAAACTATCTATGAAATAAAAATAGAATCATGGACATAGAGAACAGACTAATGGTTGTCAAGGGGGAAGGGGTTGGGGGAGAGATGGAGTTGGAGGCTGCAGTTAGCAGATGTAAGCTTTTATATAAGGAATGGAGAAACAACAAGGTCCTACTGTATAGCACAGAGAACTACAATCAATATCCTATGATGAACAATAATGAGAAAGAATATTAAAATATATATAGATAGAACTGAATCACTTTGCTGTACAGCAGCAATTAAACAATGTAAATCAACTCTATGTCAATTAAAAAATCATCTTTCCTGAACATTTTTAGAATTTCCTTGCTTTGTAGTGCCAAAGGAACAAAGTAACAAATTCTAAAATATTGTTTAAAAAAAGAAAAACCTGACAGTTCCTGACATTCTTTCACCAGTGTAATTTTTCTACAGCTTTCTGAGTGGTCTTCAGTCTTTTCAGTATTGGTACTTTGGTTTATTGATACAAAGTGATTTATTGGCTTAAAAGAAGAAGGAAGAAAAAACAGCCAAAGACCAAGAATGAACTAGAGGAAAACAAAGATGTTCGTATAGAAATCTCAAAAAATAACATCACTATATAACTAGTTTTCAAAACTAATAAACAATTTAGGCTTTCAGAGGGAATATGGAGAAAGATCAGAAATAAGGGGCAAAAACATTGTATATTTGTTGTCATTGTAGTAAATAACCTACACCAGATGATGGTCTCAGCTCATTTGTCACAAAGGACACCACAACTTTCCCCAAGACTTTTTTGATATAACTTTCTTTACAAACAGTTTTCAAAGGACACGAGGGGGAAGACCTTATAATTTTAAAGGAAAAATAAAAATCACAGTAAAATGCACAAGAAAGCTCTTACTTCTTCCTCTCAGAGCCTAATATCCTAAACAAATCCTTAAAGTATTGAGGGACACGGACCACCACGTTCTCTGAGGGGCCAATGTCTTTCAGTTCAGGGTAGAGTCTGACATCGATGACCTTCTTGATGTAGCTCAGCCAGTCAAACTGAGGAGAGAAAGACAAAAAAAAAAAAAAAGAAAACACAGTGAGAGAACCTCTGCTGGGGAACAATCACGGAGAAAGGCAACCAGAGTCAGTAGAATGTAATCCATGGCTTGTGATCTCAGACCAAATAAACATCCAACTGCTCAAATCTAGAAGATAAATGCCTGATCACTGCCACCCAGATCAGACTTGCTGCTGAATCATAAATGGAACATGTGTTCTGTGCCATCTGTGTATGGACCACATATGTGTGTGCATGCTCACCCAGCAGTGCATGCACTCACACCCCAGCCCCTCCTTCACTCTCATCCTCCCCTCTCCTCCTCCCCCCTTCACTCCTGCTCTCTCTCTCTCCATCCATCTTGCAGTAGCACTCACCTCCCTTCTCCCTGCACTCGCCCCCACTCCGTGCTCATTCACTCTCCTGTCCAGATAGACATAGATGCCCCGCAACATTTCTGGTCCTCCCTCTGGCACAGCCTTTCTTACACAGAGGGAAACAAACAGCACAGAGTAATACGTGTCTCCCCTTCATAGCATCACTGTCTTGGCATTTTGACCTGGCTACCTGGAAAGTCCTTTCCAGGCTTTTCTTTTTCTTTGCTCCCCTGCCTGCCTCTACTAGCAAAATGGAAAGCCAGTCACTCACTTGCCCAGCCTACCCTGGAGGTAGTCCCACATGTCCCAGTTTTACTCAGTAAGAAATAAAGGGATGACCCGTGGAAAGGATTTGGTTTTGCCTGGTAGAAGAGTTAAACATGGCCCATACTGGGGCTTGCACCTTCTTCCTGCTCTGAGGACACATGTGACATATCAGCTATGGCAGCCGCCTTACAAGCCTGAGTCATCAAATATGCAGTCAAAAAGCCAACATGCTAAAAAGTGTGGAGTAGAAAGAAAGAACTTGGATCTTCGACAATGTTGAGCAACAGCTAAACCAACACCAACAGCAACCTATGTCTAACCTTTTGTCTATATAAGGAAATAGGCTTTAAGGTTTTAGGCCACTCTTGGAAAAGTTTTCTGTTCCATAGAGCAGACAGCATCCCAAAGCACAGACAAGGGATATTTTATGTGATGACTGACAGACATGGGGATGAGCAAGAAGACCAATGGTAGCTTTTATGAGGCAAAATTTTATACACAGGTGAAATAGAATTGCTTGTCAAATGTCCAGTTGAGATACAATTTCCTGGATTGCTTTCACTAACCTGAGGAATCATAGCACTCAGCTGGGAGATGTTCATTTTGTTGTACATGGCTTCACTGGTTCGGTTTTCATGCGGAATCATTATCTGGTGGAAAGAGACTTTGGTTATTTTTTTCAAACAAACCATTTCTAACTGCATAACTACTTCCTACATGTGCCAAAACATCTGTATAGTATCATAAATTTTTTCAAGATTTTGGTGTGGTGCCGAACCTGGGAGAGAGGAGGGGGAAAAAATCACTTTAGGCAGGATTAAGAAAATAAAAAGAAACTTTCCTGTTCAGTGTGAAACATTGGACTTGGTACAAAAATAACTTCTCAAATCCCTCCCTAACCTTTCATGTGGATGGACGAAATCTATTACTGGCTTGGGGTAGATAGCCATGCTAAGATTGGGCGATTTGAGACAAACATCCCCTGTCCACCTGCAGTATCCAGGTAACAACCTCTACAGTTCATAAACTACAGACCACCCCTTCATTCCCCAGGGAACGTTCTCACTAAGAGCTCTAGACTATCTGAACAGCACTGCCACCAGTGATGGTTCTGTCAACAGCTCCATCCCTCACTTCCCTTCTCCTCTCTGGTTTCTGTGGCCTGGAAATTTCCCTGGCCCCACTGCTAAAGGTATGGGGTCAGTTACCACCCAGACATATTTCCTCATCTGCTTCTCCAGCCCTGACCCTTCACACTCCTTCCATTTCCAACACTTGTGCTCCTGGCAATTTTGGCAACATCAAATCAAAGCTTCTAGGCTCTGTCATATTTAATCTGAGAAGAGCAGCAACGATCATCTTCCTCAAGGGCCATCTTAATCACTTCTGCAGACAGGCAGTAGCTGCTCAGACCGCTCAACACATCATGATTTTGCCTTAAGGTCCTCCATCATCTGATTCCTCTGCATTAAACTTGCCACCTTCCAACTCACACAGGACTCTCCTACCCTTGCACTCCTGTCCACCACCACTACCCTCATGGTTTGAACCATAAGTCAAGACTTTGCTTGTGATTCATTTTCTGTTGCAAGTCTTTCCAATTAAACTCCACTTGGCTCCAATCCCAAGGGCCATGCCATCAACAAGACCTCCCCTTAGGCACACGTCTCTCTAGTTGGGATTAGCTGAATGCACACTTCCATGGCTGTGTTTACAAGGACTTCTGGGGGGCTTGGCGAAGTTGTCCTGTCTTCTCAGCTTTAGAAGTCTGCCTGGGATGATGTGCCCCACTAATTCTGAAGGTCGTTAGTGACCTGGGATGTAAGATACAGAGATGAGTATTATCAGCTGGCAAAAAACCCAAGCGCCATGGATTTGTCATGATAAAATCACAGAAGGCTGAGTAGCAGATATATGCCTCCTCTTCTCTTCAGTGCCCTCAGCTTCTCCCTCCTCACCATCCATGGGAGAGACTTCTTGCAGCTCACAGGCAACCTCCTGCCTCCATTTCAATCACTGCTTCAAAGAATGTCCACACTCTTCCTCGCTCTACTCAGACTCATAGGCCCAGGTTGGAGCCCTTTGGCCTTAGAGCTGATTTCAGCTCTCTGCCAGCTCCTTCCTCCACCCTACGGATTTGTCACTTCATTTAGCCTCTTGACCATTCCCAGTCTTGCCTCGGCCCAGCTGTTTTGAGTTCCCTTTTTGGTTCAGATCCCTGGCTCAGGGCAAGGCCTTTCCTGCTGTATAGGAGCTTCAGTCCAAATGAGGTCTCTGGGTCTCTGATTGCCTGGGAAGGGAATCCAGATGGCCACTAGACACAGCGGAGAGGCCCAGACTTTGACTCCAGAACATCTGCAGCAGTCTTTGCCGTCTTCAAAGGTGACACACAGGAAGGAACTGTATGTGCTGTGACTAGGGGGTCTGGAGAAAGACACATATGTACACCACGCCAGCCAAGAGGCTGACTCCTCCAGACCCTATCCATCAGCCTGCTCCCACCTTGCCACCCCACCACACCTCGCCAAACACAAAACCAAACAGCGCTTGGACTCCTAAGCACTTTAAGATTTTTACCAACTTCTATTATAAAAGACTACCAACAAATACACCACCACTTCTTGATAAAAGTATCGTCATTTTTTTCACTACAGTGTATCTCCCCAAGCAGATTTCATCATATCTGTTCCGTCCAGTCCTGAGAACGTATAAAGATTTTATACTTTGGTTCTTCTAGAAAAGTTATTCTTTGAACAAAGCTAACCATTTAGGATTTCTCACTAGTCTCCCTCAAGTTTGTTCTTAGGTCTTTTTGTCTCCAAAATGAGCCTGAAAGAATTTAAAAGGTGATTTACACAGAACACAGCATATGACACAATGACATTCATGAAAGTGGGACAAGAAAAGAATGAAAACCAGGGCTGGGTATAAGAACTAATACACGCTTACCAGCTTGCACTATATACTTTCTACATCAAATTATGTGGCTAGACTTCCCAAAGCCTCAATCTTAGATGAGACTGATTCTGCATTGGAATAGTGTAAAGAGTAAACTAGCTTAAAAATAACCTTCCACTTAAGCCAAATTCATACAGATTTATCAAATGCATATTCTTCAGTTGAGGCCAAACAGGCACTTCCCTGGGAAAACAGAGAGAGCCTCTCCCTGCTGCTGTTCTCTGTCCACTGCTGACGAGCATGTGGACACTGACTGGGCTTCAAGCAGAGGCGGAAGAAGAGCTCTTCTATCTGTTATGGTTTTTCTTCCTGCTACTTCCCAGAGAGGGCTGCTATGAGTTCTATCTTTGACCCAAAGGACAATGCCACAAGATGATTTTTTATATGTATTCTCATGCAAGATATATCACCTTTAAAATAAGGAGAAGGAAAAGAAAAAGATTTTAGATGAAGACTTACCTCAGCTATCTTTATTTCCAACCTAAGCACCGACTTCATGTCATGCTCTGCTCGGGAGCTATTAGCTCCCAAAAGCACAGCAGTATCCACCATGAACTTGTAAAGGGCATCCCGATACTGTAAGAGATAAAGAAGCAAGGGACCATGTCAAGAGTCCATTACGGAAGTATGTTTGAGGAACACAGAAGAGCAGAAACAGCAGGTGGAAATAAATGCCCATCATTTTCACTCCGTACTCAAAGTATGGTATGAGCATTATGCAATACCAACCACTCATCTACCACTTTGGGACAAAGAAGAATGATGCCTACTTGGGTACTGTTTCCATGACAGACAGAAATGTCTGGCCAGCAAGAATCAAAAGAACTTGTTTTCTGGCAACCAGTAATATTAAGGATATATGAAACATCTACAAATGAGTCATCTTGCCAGGCAAGTGAGGCTTTAATATTAAAAAACAAGGGAACGAACTGGTTGCTAAAAGCGGGAGGCATGATCCATGAAGACTAGTGGGAAATGTGATTTATTTTCTTCCAGCTCAATTTAACATCTCCACACTAAAAACAAAAGCCCAGCAATCGAATGTTTTTTTTTTCCCATTTTGTAGGGTTTTTACCAAGTTCTCCTCACTACCTTAGGGAGAAAGGAAAGGAAAGACAAGAAGAATGACGAAGAGAAACTGAATAAATGCAGAAGTTCCTCGTTGCATGTTCAGGAACCCATTTTCAGGCTGCTGCTGCTGCTAAGTCACTTCAGTCGTGTCCGACTCTGTGTGACCCCATAGACGGAAGCCCACCAGGCTCCCCCTTCCCTGGGATTCTCCAGGCAAGAACACTGGAGTGGGTTGCCACTTCCTTCTCCAATGTGTGAAAGTGAAAAGTGAAAGTGAAGTTGCTCAGTCGTGTCCGACCCCTAGCGACCCCATGGACTGCAGCCCACCAGGCTCCTCCATCCATGGGATTTTCCAGGCAAGAGTACTGGAGTGCCTTGCCATTGCCTTCTCCGGAAGAAGAAGAGAGGAAGACCTTACTTTGTGGGAGTTGAGGAATCTTATGTGTGTGTGTCAGGGGGTGAGGGTGGGTCCCTTCTCCTTTCAGGTACATTTTAAGAATTCAATACACCAGATATTAAACTGTTTCATAGTTATGCTATGGGCATAAGATTCCCTAATATACACCTTGATTCTTCAAAGCTACTCTTATAATGCTTATGACTCCGAGACCTGCACAGTGCTTGGCATATAGCAGGCCCTTAATAAATATTTGTTGAATCAGTAAGCAAGCCTCACAGATAGTCATAATTAGAAATGTTTCACAATTTCCAGTTAAATTCCAAAAATATTTATTCGATCAGCACATATGCAAGATGTCTTGCTAGACCTTCTGTGCACAAGGGGGAGTATAGATGAAAAATTAAATAATGCTTAAGTCTAGTTCCCAGCGTGTGATCCTGCGAGGGGGATAAACATGCCATTACTAACTGTGACACTAGCAGCACAAAAATAAAGTCTTTAATAAAGCTGCTAAGTGCTTGGAAACTCAAGAACTAGTGAATTCTAGCCTCGAGAAACCAGGGAGAGAGTTTTTAAAGGGGACACCCAGGAGCAGGGGCGTCCTTCTGAGAGATGTGCGAGCTGCCTTTGTCGGGGGAAGAATAAAGATAGGTGAGACAGCAAAGGTGGTTTGGGACTAGGTTGTAAAGAAGCCTTGAACTCCCTCTAAGGAATACAGAGTCTAACTTGTGAGCAAAAGCACACTGGGAGATGTACTTTGAGAGCTGGCCAAGTGGTGCTAAGGAGGTAATGGAATGAAGGGGAGGAGGGAATAGTTAAAAGGAGACTCAACAAGGATCTGCCCTAGGGCAGTAGGGAGATGAAGGAGGCACCAGGGGGAAGAGAGATTTTGAAGGCAGAGTCTACAGGACTGATTGGTTACAGGGCGGGGACAACATTTCAAGCACGGCTTCATATCAGGTGGTGATCCAAGTAGAAACAGAAGTGCCTCCAGACTGGTAAAAGTTCGTTCTGTCCAATTTCAAGAAGGAAAACTTGCCAACCTTCTTTGATGAGTGTCCTCAGCCAGAAAGTCGCTGAGGATGCTGCCCTTCAGAGCCTTCTAGATACAGGCTTTCCGATCAGCAAAGGAGCAAGGACTCTGTGAGAGCCAGCACTTCCCCCCATCGAAGTCCCTGCATCCTCAGGCCAGGCCAGAAACCCAAGCTTCCCTGGTCAAGGGTCCCGCTGGGCCTAAGGCTCCCTTGGAAGTTCAACAAAGGTTCCAAAATGAATTCAAAGTGTCAGGAATAAATCCAATCTCCAATCTGTACAAAAAAGATCTTCACGACGAAGATAATCACGATGGCGTGATCACTCACCTGGAACCAGACATCTTGGAATGTGAAGTCAAGTGGGCCTTAGAGAGCATCACTATGAACAAAGCTAGTGGAGTTGATGGAATTCCAATTGAGCTATTTCAAATCCTGAAAGATGATGCTGTGAAAGTGCTGCACTCAATATGCCAGCAAATTTGGACAACTCAGCAGTGGCCACAGGACTGGAAAAGATCAGTCTTCATTCCAATCCCAAAAAAAGGGAATGCCAAAGAATGCTCAAACTACCACACAACTGCACTCATCTCACACACTAGTAAAGTCATGCTCAAAATTCTCCAAGCCAGGCTTCAGCAATATGTGAACCATGAACATCCAGATGTTCAAGCATGTTTTAGAAAAGGCAGAGGAACCAGAGATCAAATTGCCAACATCCGCTGGATCATGGAGAAAGCAAGAGAGTTCCAGAAAAACATCTATTTCTGCTTCATTGACTATGCCAAAGCCTTTGACTGTGTGGATCACAAGAAACTGTGGAATATTCTGAAAGAGATGGGAATCCCAGACCACCTGACGTGCCTCTTGAGAAACCCGTATGCAGGTCAGGAAGCAACAGTTAGAACTGGACATGGAACAACAAACTGGTTCCAAATAGAAAAAGGAGCATGTCAAGGTTGTATATTGTCACCCTGCTTATTTAATTTATATGCGGAGTACATCATGAGGAACGCTGGGCTAGAGGAAGCACAAGCTGGAATCAAGATTGCCGGGAGAAATATCAATAACCTCAGATATGCAGATGACACCACCCTTATGGCAGAAAGTGAAGAGGAACTCAAAAGCCTCTTGATGAAAGTGAAAGAGGAGAGTGAAAAGGTTGGCTTGAAGCTCAACATTCAGAAAACAAAGATCATGGCATCTGGTCCCATCACTTCTTGGGGAAATAGATGGGGAAACAGTGGAAACAGTGTCAGACTTTATTTTTTTTGGACTCCAAAATCACTGCAGATGCTGACAGCAGCCAGGAAATTAAAAGACACTTACTCCTTGGAAGGAAAGTTATGACCAACCTAGATAGCATATTAAAAAGCAGAGACATTACTTTGCCAACAAAGGTCCGTCTAGTCAAGGCTATGGTTTTTCCCGTAGTCATGTATGGATGTGAGAGTTGGACTGTGAAGAAAGCTGAACACCGAAGAATTGATGCTTTTGAACTGTGGTGCTGGAGAAGACTCTTGAGAGTCCTTTGGATTGCAAGGAGATCCAACCAGTCCATTCTAAAGGAGATCAATCCTGGGTGTTCCTTGGAAGGACTGATGCCAAAGCTGAAACTCCAATCCTTTGGCCACCTCATGCGACGAGTTGACTCACTGGAAAAGAGTCTGATGCTGGGAGGGATTGGGGGTGGGAGGAGACGGGGACAACAGAGAATGATATGGCTGGATGGCATCACTGACTCAATGGACATGAGTTTGAGTGAACTCCGGGAGTTGGTGATGGACAGGGAGGCCTAGCGTGCTGTGATTCATGGGGTCGCAAAGAGTCGGACACGACTGAGCGACTGAACTGAACTGAACTGAACTGAATCCAATCTCCAGGAAATGACTAGGTTTCCAAGCCAAAACAAGAAGTTTGAGCAGATTGATCCCATCTGGTTCTCATTAACCTTACATTAACCTGGGGCACCAATTTAAAAAAACAGATTCCAAGGCCCCACTTCAAGTCTACTAAATCCGCCTTTCCATGGCTGAGGCCCAAGAATCAACATTTAATAGAAGCTTCCGAGGTGATTCTTAAGCAATACAATTTGGGACCCACTGGTCAACTGGGTGTCCATTCCCACACTTCTGCAACATACTGAGAGCTGTCCACACTTCTGACGGCTGGCTGCAAGACCATTCCTTGGTTACCGCATTTGGTGTGCTGTCTTCCCCGCTCAACTATGAGGGCACTGAGCACAGGGAGTGCTCAGCCTTCATTTCAGACTTCCAGAAAACAGGGAGGACCATTTATCTGCCCAAAGAAAAGGCCTTTGCTTCCTACATTGGGAATATGGTCATCAAACACCCACACTGCTCCATTCGAGTAAAGAGTTAGGGATTTTAGAACAACTTATGAACCTCACAATGTCTGACAAGATGCAGAGTTGATTGAGGAAAACTTACAGACTTGGCTTCCGTACTGTTATCAAGGTAGTCTTCCCTCACGGCTAGGGAGAGCGCCGCTTGGTCCAGCTGTTGAAACAAAAAACAAAGCATTCTGCTGGCACTGAAAATTCTTCTGTACCATGTTAATGAGTCATGAGATCTGGATCCCTGCCATATTTTGAGCGTGTGTCACCATTACAAAAACAATTCAAAGCAAACAGGTGCTGCAGCAATCAATGACAGTTATCAAGTATCAGAGATCTGCCCCTGATTCCCTGATTCATGGTTTCTAACCTTTTGAATTTCTAACAATACTAAATATTGTCAAAGCTAAATGACTTTGAAATAGGATTATCTGATTTTCCCCCCTATTTGATGGGTGGAGAAATAAAATCCAGAGAGGTGATTTTGCTTTGGGAAATCTTTGCAAACTTTAGAACCCTCTCTGGAAAGTTTAAAATAGGTGATGAAAATACAAATAATAATCAGGCAACTAAATATGTATAATTATTATTAGAGAAAATTATAGCATAAATGCTTGAATTAAAACTTTCAGCAACTTAAAGGTAATCAAAGAGAAAATTATAATCTTTTCCAAAAAATGGGCTAGAATAATCAGATATCCATTTGCCCAAAAAAATAAATTTCAAACCGGACCTCATGACCTGCACAAAAATTAATATGATATAGATCTAGAACTACATATAAAACCTAACAATATAAAACTTCCTAAATCACTGTGGATTGGTGACTGCACCCATGAAATTAAAAGAAGCTTGCTCCTTGGAAGGAAAGCTATAACAAACCTAGACAGCATATTAAAAAGCAGACACATTACTTTGCCAACAAAGGTCTATATAGTCAAGGCTATGGTTTTTCCAGTAGTCATGTATGGATATGAAGTTGGACCATAAAGAAGGCTGAGCACCAAAGAACTGATGCTTTTGAATTGTGGTGTTGGAGAAGACTCTTGAGAGTCCCTTGGACTGCAAGGAGATCAAACCAGTCAATCCTAAAGGAAATCAACCCTGAATATTCACTGGAAGGACTAATGCTGAAGCTGAAGCTCCATTACTTTGGCCACCTGATATGAAGAGATGACTCACTGGAAAAGACCCTGATGGTGGGAAAGGTGAAAGGCAAAAAGAGAAGAGGGGACAGAGGTTGAGATGGTTGGATGGCATCACCGACTCAATGGACATGAATTTGAGCAAACTGGGAGATAGTGAAAGACAGGGAAGCCTGGAGTGCTGCAGTCCATGGGGTCTCAAAGAGTCAGACACGACTTAAGAGACTGAATAACAACAAATAATAAAACCTGCAGTAAAAAACATATGGGAAATTCTTTGACCTGGGGTTACACAGAGTTCTTAGATATGACACCAAAATCAGATACCTAAAATAAAAAATAAATTGGACCTCATCATCCTTAAACATTTTTGCTGTGTGAAAGACATTCTTAAGAGAATAAAAAAGATAAGCTACAGATAGGGAGAAAATATCTGAAAATCATATATATGACAAAGGACTTGCATCCAGAATATATAAAGAACCCTCATAACTCAATAAGAAAACAAACTGCCCAATTTAAAACTGGACAAGAGATCTGAACAGATATTTCACCCAAGAAAATATTCAAATGGAAAATAAATTTATGAAAGGATGCTTAAAATCACTAGTCATTAGAAAATGTAAATGATAGCCACAGTAAAATACCACTATACACCTACTGCTGCTGCTGCTGCTGCTGCTGCTAAGTCGCTTCAGTCGTGTCTGACTCTGTGCGACCCCATAGACAGAAGCCCACCAGGCTCCTCCGCCCATGGGATTTTCCAGGCAAGAGTACTGGAGTGGGTTGCCATTTCCTTCTCCTACTAGGATGGCAAAAACAAAAACACTGATAATGTCAGGGACTTCTCTGGCAGTCCAGTGGTTAAGACTTCTCGCTTCCACTACAAGGGGTATAGGTTCAATCTCTGGTTGGGGAACTAAGTTCCCACATGACTCATGGCATGGCCACAAAAACAAAACACTGATAATGCCAAGTACTGGTGAGGATGTGGAAAAACTAGCTCACTCATACACTGTTGGTGGGAATGCAACATGACAGAGTCACTTTGGAAATCAGTCTGATAGTTTCTTAAAAAACTGAACGTACATATGACCCAGCAATGTCACTTCCCAGCCACTTACCAAAGATAAAATGAAAACTTATACTCACACAGAAACCTGCATGTAACTTTATTCATTATTGCCAAAAATCTGAAACCCCAAATGTTCAACTGGCAAATGGATAAACTCTGATAGTCACCCATAAAAAGGAATAGACTACTGATACATGCAACAATATGGGCATATTTTAATCACATCCCCTAAAAAGACAAAACCACAGGGATGGAGAACAGGGGATGGGGAGAGTGGATGATTACAAAAGGGCAACACAAGGTAAATCTGGGGGAAGTGATGGGACGGACTATTGTCTGTCTTGATTATGGTGGTGATTCTGTGACTCCATGCATTTGTAAAAACTTACAGACTTGTGCTTCACAAAAAGTGAATTTAACTGTAAGTAAAATTTTAAATAAATAAAAATTTTAAAGTTCCAGAACTTCCTCTAAATTTCTGGCTGTTTTTTCTTGAGTATTAGCAACTGCCCAAAGACTGAATAAAACTGAACCCGACATCAAATTTTCTACCTTAAATCCTATCCACACATTTAAAAAGTTAAGCTAATTGGGGGGAAAGATGTTTTCATAACATCGACCTTGCCTGGGTGTATTGCTAAAAACCTCAAATTATTGCATTCAATCTTCTTCTCTAATTGGCCCTAAACAACCCAGTCACAAGCCAGCCTGGCTTCATCATATTCCAATTCCCAATACATCACCCTTTCTTCCAAAAATTAAGTAAGCCAGGAACATGAAACATGATATTATGATTAAGATGCTTTGGCTTTCAATTAGAGTTGAACCACTTGGAGAATTTTTTGAGCTTTAGTCTCAAAGGAAAGGAAACTGTGTAGACAATATCAAGAAAGCCAAAGGTTCCCTCTGATGAAATGAAGTTAAATCCATTTATTGTAAAAGTTTAGACAACTCAAGTGAAGTTACCGGACCTGTTTTAAATCTTCAGATTGCTACAGTTCCGAGGGAACCTCTTAAATATATGAAACCGATTGAATAAGGTTAGTCAACTAAAACTAGAAATAGACAAACGCTTGAGGCAAAAGACTTTCTCAAGAGGCCAATATTAGGACACTATGTTATTTGAGGTTTTTTAATCCATGCATTTGTTCAGTTCAGTTCAGTCGCTCAGTCGTGTCCGACTCTTTGCAACCCCATGAATCACAGCACGCCAGGCCTCCCTGTCCATCACCAACTCATATTGCAAGTAGAAAACAAAATACATGTTTAGGAAATCCGATACCCTGAACTGAACTATGAATGTTTTTTCTCTGACCGAAACAACACACAGGTTAGGAAACAAAACAGTAATACAAGAAGAAACATCTCACACATTATGATGTAGTTATAGGAGAAAAAAGAAAAACTTTATCTCCAGGTAAAGTCTGGAGATATCCTTATCGTCCCTACAGATTTTACTAAGAGTCTCACAAATGCAGGCTGCTGGGTGATGATCACATCAAGTCACTGTTCTGGTAACACATACTGACACAACCTTGACCTTCCGAACACTCTTTCAGGACCACAGATATTCCAAAGTCTTTTATTGTCCCTTAAATCCTCATTCTTGCTATCTCCTTACACAAAATGAACCCAAACACATGTAGCAAGATATGTTCTAAGGCATTAATCTGCCATTTTGTGTATTTTTGTTTTTCCTTTCTCCCATTTAAGTCTGTGGCAAATTTTGTGTCATCCTGCCACAGAGGAACTTGGAGCACCATCGTGTAGCTGTGAGCAGCCCCCAGCTTGCCAAACCACATGTTTGGGACTACCCATTGGAAGAGTGCCTTTTTTCTTCACCCAAAGATACAACCTAAGAGTATGCTCACAGTGATGTGCCGTCCCAAAGCAGGTTTTTTTCCCCTTATCCCCATGGGTTTGTGGGATTAGAAAAACCTAGAACATGGAGGAAAACAGCAATAGAATGTGATGGAAAAGGAAGTCTAAATGCATTGAGGGAGAAGAGTTTAGGGGTAAGAGAGAGTTCTCCCAGAGCAGAAAGAAGACCTTTGAGGCAGTCAAAGAAGTCAGAGTTTCTTGTGAGCAGAGGGACCAGTCAATACCCCTAGAAAATGGCAGGATTTGAGAGGGAGTTAGGGGCCCAGGGGCCCAGCAGCAGAGAAGCACATCTGAAGGGGCCACAGGGGCTGGGGTAGCAGGTTTCTTTTCAGAAATAGATAACTGATGATCAGAAGGTCTCCAGTCCCCTAGGACAGGGGTCCCCAACCTCCAGGATCTAATGACTGATGTCTGAGGTGGAGCTAATGTAATCATAATAGAAATAAAGTGACAATAAATGTAATGGGCTTGAATCATCCCCCACTCCTGGTCCATGGAAAAACGGTCTTCCAAGAAACTGGTCCCTGGTGCCAAAAGGGTTGGGGATCACTACCCTAGGAGAAGGCTGAGAAATGAAGAAGCTGCCAAGTGAGGAAGGGTCTAGACTGGCTCACTTTCCAACTAGAAGGTGGGGTGGGAGTTTAGAGACAGAGATGAGACCGACTAAAGAAAATGCCTGTTTCTTGTGCATCTGAATTTGAGATCTGAGATGTATGTTTGGCACAAAAATTGAAGAGAAACATTCCCCAAATGGTTCTGACAAGCTGCCTGATCATGATTTAAGAGAAAGGTACCTTTTGCCATGTGCTACTGTGCACCAGTATCTATCCTGTGAACTGTCAGCAAGTTCATCCCATTTAAATCTCACAGCAACAGTGAAAAGTAAATTCAAACCAACCTTTCATTACACCTGGGGAAAATGAGACTGAGAGAAGTGAAACAACCTGCACAAAGACATTCAGTGAGTAGATCACAAAGCCAAGTCTCAATCTCTTTAAACACCAAAGCCTACTCTTTTTCCCACTATGGTAGTGGTTTTCAAATTACGTTCCACAAAACTTAAAAGGTGCTTCATAAGCTCCAAATATTCAGTTAGATTTTTTTTTAGAGTTTTAACTACTTCTAACAAAAGCAACATTCACAAATTTTACAACACTGGCAGCCATCGATACACTAGTTTTTGTTATCAGGTTCACCAGGCTTTATGAAGATCTCAGAAGAAAGCTGTTCCTACCAATACCTAGACATATGCTTGAACTTCTAGCAGCTGTGTCATGGTTAGAAAGACTGTTGCTCTAACCTGTTAATTCAGGTGTGTGAATAGCCCCTCATACAAAATGGTATGAACAGGGATATACCTAAAGCAAACACACACTGCACTCAAATGCCAGGCCATGCTCAAACACATCATCTTGGAAGAAGCTGCCACCTTGGCAGAGGAGACCTGTAGTAAGCACATGAGTACCTTCTTACATTTGGAAAGTGCTCTATTATTGACAGTTCAGTTTCTCTAGGATCAGTATAATTGAATAATAAGCGTGCAAGGCAAGCTGTTAAAAATTGATTATTGTGATCCTCTATTACTCATGTTTCCCATAAGCTGGTATTCAAACAACAGGCTTGATTAGACCCAAGTTCATTTTTTTTCTTTTCTTTTGGCATCATTGGTGATAGTTCATGCTTCCCACTGTATAGTATCAGGAGGTACACAAAATCTGGTTGTCCCACGTTTAGCAATGGCCTACCATTGATATCTGGGTTCATCTGATATCAATCTGCTCTCTCCTGAATTTTCCCATCAACCATTCATCTAATAGTTTTAGCAGCCACTGATGACAATTGTTTTCATCCTTTTATATATTAGGGATTTTTTTAAATGGTAATCTTTAAGTTCTATTATTTCTCCTGCCTTTTAAAGCTGAGAAATCTGTATGAAGGTCAGGAAGCAACAGTTAGAACTGGACATGGAACAAGACTGGTTCCAAATAGGGAAAGGAGTACGTCAAGGCTGTATATTGTCACCCTACTTATTTAACTTATATGCAGAGTACATCATGAGGAATGCTGGGCTGGAAGAAGCACAAGCTGGAATCAAGATTGCCGGGAGAAATATCAATAACCTCAGATATGCAGGTAACACCACCGTAACACCACCCTTATGGCAGAAGGCGAAGAAAAACTAAAGACCCTCTTGATGAAAGTGAAAGAGGAGAGTGAAAAAGTTGGCTTAAAGCTCAACATTCAGAAAACTAAGATCATGGCATCTGGTCCCATCACTTCATGGGAAATAGATGGGGAAGCAATGGAAACAGTGACAGACTTTATTTTGGGGGGCTCCAAAATCACTGCAGATGGTGACTGCAGCCTTGAAATTAAAAGACTCTTGCTCCTTGGAAGAAAAGTTATGACCAACCTAGACAGCATATTTAAAAGCAGAGACATTATTTTGCCAACAAAAGTCCGTCTAGTCAAGGCTATGGTTTTTCCAGTAGTCATGTATGGATGTAAGAGTTGGACTATAAAGAAAGCTGAGCACTGAAGAATTGATGTTTTTGAACTATGGTGTTGGAGAAGACTCTTGAGAGTCCCTTGGACTGCAAGGAGATCCAACCAGTCCATCCTAAAGGAGATCAGTCCTGAATATTCATTGGAAGGACTGATGCTAAAGCTGAAACTCCAATACTTTGGCCAACTGATGCGGAGAACTCATTTGAAAAGACCCTGATGCTGGGAAAGATTGAAGGCGGGAGGAGAAAGGGACCACAGAGGATGAGATGGTTGGATGGCATCACTGACTCAATGGACATGAGTTTGAGTAAACTCCAGGAGTTGGTAGTGGACAGGGAGGCGTGGCGTGCTGCAGTCCATGGAGTCACAAAGAGTCGGACACGACTGAGTGACTGAACTGAAGTGAATCTTGAAGTTCTATTATTTCTCCTGCCTTTTAAAGCTGTAATTCTCCTATAAACAAGAATTTTCTCTCATTAGGTATGAGGTTACCCTGAAATCAGTCAAATTTAGTATGCTGTAGATTAAAATAGATATATCAACTAAATATGCATGTGATTCTTATTTGGAACCTGAATCAAAGACCAACTGTTAACTTTTTTAGAGGACAATCAGCAAAACTGAAAATTAACTTACTTCAAAACACCACTTAGGGTAATTATTGATAAGTATGATCCTGTTTACTTTGTTGTTTGGGGTTTGCTTTTCTAGGCCTTTTCCCTGTTTCCTGTCTAGAGAAGTTCTTTAGCATTTGTTGTAGAACTGGTTTGGAAGTGCTGAGTTCTCTTAGCTTTTGTTTGTCTATGAAGCTTTTGATTTCTCCTTCAAATCTGAATGATATCCTTGCTGGATAGAGTAATCTTGGTTGTACGTAGGTTTTCCCTCTCATCACTATAAGCATATCCTGCCATTCCCTTCTGGCCTGCAGATTTTTCTTGAAAGATCAGCTGTTAGCCTTACGGAAATCCTGTTGTGTGTTATTTGTTTCTTTTCCCTTGTTGCTTTGGAGACACAGACATTTTGGACATAGTGGGGGAAGGAGAAGGCGGGATGATATAAGAGAATAGCACTGAAACATATACATCACCATATGTAAAACAGATAGCCAGTGGGAGGGGTGGGATGAGGAGGGAGGTGGGAGGGAGGTTCAAGAGGGAGGGGACATATGTATATCTAATATTGATTCATGTTGATATATGGCAAAAACCATCATGATATTGTAAAGTCATTATCCTCTAATTAAAATATATATATAATTTTTAAAAAACACCACTTAATGTATTTGCACAATACAGGATATCACAATAGTTCTGAAATTAAGAACAAAAGTCTGGTTTTTTTAGGCCACATGGAATGTGAGATCCTAGTTTCCTAGCCAGGTAAACAGGTAAACTCCCTACACCGGGAGCAGGAAGTCTTAACCACTGGACTGCCAGGGAAGTTACCAAGAATGACAGTCTTAAAACATGGTTTGTTGGTTTGTTTAAGTGAGTAATCTGTCAACATGGGACAGAGGTCAATTGGGCCATCACCATCATCATAGAGCACTGAAGAGCATGTCTTATGCTGAAAGCATTAGAATATTCTCAGTGCCATGCTGTTGTCCCATCACGCAACACAAAAATACAGCTGTCTCTGTAGCTAACAATTTCCTCTTGAAGAGATGGTAATTCTTTCAATGACTAAAGATTTTTTATTGAGGCCGCCATTGTCTAAATTAGAGATGGACAAACTACAGTCTGCAGGCCAGCCTACCATACAGCCATCCTCATTTATATACATACTGTCTATAGCTGCTTTACCACACATAACAGCAGAGATGAACAGTTGAAACAGAGATCAACATAGCCCACACAGCCTAAAATATTTCCTATCTGATCCTTTACAGAAAAAAATTTGCCAGTCCCTTGGTATTAATAAAAACATGAACTCCAGCATATATATTTTTTAAAGTTAACATATCAGGAGAGAATAATACATCCTGAAGTTTTTATATTTATGTGATTTAGATATCAATATACCAAAGTGAACTATCATATGACCCAGCAATCCTACTCCTGGGCATATACCCAGAAAAAAACGTAATTCAAAAAGATACATGCACCCCAGTGTTCATTTCAGCACTATTTACAACAGCCAGGACATGGAAGCAACCTAAATGTCCACCAACAGAGGAATGGATCGTGAAGCTATGGTACATATATCAATGGAATATTACTCAGCCGTAAAAAGGAAAGCAATTGTACCATTTGTAGAGATATGAATGGACCTAGAGACTGTTATACAGGGTGAAGTCAAAAAAAACAAATATCATATATTAATGCACATACATGAAATCTAGAAAAATGGTATAATCTTATTTGTAAAGCAGAAATAGAGACACAGATGTAGAGAACAAACATAACAGGGAAAGGAGGGAGGGTGGGGTGAACTGGGAGATTGGGATTGACATACAGCCACTATTTGCCACTATTATGTAAAAAATAGGTAACCGATGAGAACCTTGGAGAAGGAAATGGCAACCTACTTCAGTGTTCTTGCCTGGAGAATTCCCATGGACGGAGGAGCCTGGATTACAGTCCACGGGGCTACAAAGAGTCGGACACACCTGAGCACGCATGAACAAATGAGAACCTACTGTATAATACAGGGAACTCTACTCAGTGCTCTGTGCTGATCTAAATGGGAAGGAAATCTAGAAAACAGGGGCTATACGTACACATATGACTGACTCACTTTGCTGTACAGCAGAAACTGACAGAGCAGTGTAAACAACTCCAATAAAAAGTATCGACAGACCAGTAATAACAAAGAACAGAATGGGGGAGAAAATCAGCGGTTCAACAAAATTTTCATTACTAAAGGAACTGTAGAAGCAAAAAAACAAAATGGAATCAAAAGACAAAACAATTTAAGAAGTGCTGTTTGCATTCTTGCCAAGTTCTCTGCCTGATGAATCTTCTGCTGTTGGCAGTTTTCTGACGATTTCCTGACTTTCCAGTATGACTTTCCAGTGTCATACTCCCCACCTAAGGGTATGTCCTTGTGGCCCATTCCTTTATGGAAGAGATGCTTACTCTCCCAGCAGAAAATGCAACCAAGCACTTAGAACAATTTTTGCCTTATCATCTGAAAGGAAGGACGAAAGATTCAAGACTGAACTTGACAATGAAATTTTGGGCATATACGCAAGATCTTAGTGAAAGGAAAACAAGGAACCAGAGCATGTGTTCACTCCTTTGTCAGAGGAATGAGGGGAGGGGAAAAGCAGAATTCAGAAGGTCTTAGCCCATCTCTCCCCACTAGAATTAAGGGGTCCCGCACATGCTCAGGGTAGATATTTAACAGCCAGATCACAGATCACTTGAAACCCACTCACTGGCTTCTTGAAAGGCTGACATAACCAGTTTGTTCATGATTTACAATCTGCAAATCTAGCAAAGAATAGTCTAGGTCTTTTAAGAGTTAGCAGAATTTTCAACTTTCTCATTTCACTAAGGTGGTATGAGTCTTTTTCCCTGGGAAGGCAACCCAAAAGGCTAACCTTGGACTGAACAAGCATGATGAACGAGTCCTCACTGTACCTTCAAGATGTGTTCATTGGACATCTTGTCATCAGAGGACACATATAAACGGATGAACACAGAATTGCTGTATTGGCCACGAAACGTTGCAAGGGTCTGCAGAAGGCTGAACTTTCTCTCTGACCAAACCCCTTCAGGACCGATATTGGATTCAAGCACAGGCCAGCGGAAAGGTGAGTGCCGCAGGATATGTAATAGTGGCTTGGCATCTGCTTTTTCAATGGCTTCTGAAAGGGAGTAAGTAGGAAGGGAGAGTTAGATTTGCAAACTGGATCATCAAACTAGGAAGCATGTATATTTTCTCAAGAGAAAATTCCAGTAAGGCCCCAACCTAATTTTTTAGGGAGAGGTACAGTGGGTTGCCCATAACCACAGAGATAGAACTACCTATGACTCCCACTTCAATGTGACTGTCTAGGCCTGATGTTCTTGCCAGGAGAGCTAACGGAACCTGCCTGATCTTCCCAACAATGGAAGGTGTGCTTGTTATATTGACCAAAGCCAATAAGCAATGTTAAGCTGAGAACACTTTGCAAGACTAAGGGACAACCCTAACTAAAGGAAACTGCTCAATAAAACTAATCACTCCCCAGTAAAAATGAATTATTGCTTCACACACTTTCATTATCTTTTACTGCCCTCTTCCAGCTCACCAAACAACATCCCAAAACCTAAACAACTTAACACATTTCCCAGAGGCACTAACCTATTTCTGCAGTAGCCTTGAGAAAGAGGACCAGGTAGAATGTCCAGTGTATCTTTTCATTCCAATCAGACCCAAGATGCTGAGACAGGCCAAAGGTCCCCAACAAAGATTCCTGTCAAGCTGAGAAGCAGAAGGAGCCTGGCCTGCCTGGAAATCTGGATTTCTCTGGGCCCCAGGAGGTTCCAAAGGACACAGTAACACTCCCAAGTGCCCTCCCTCATAGGCTCCTTCTCAAACCAGATCTAGCCTCCGGATTCGGCTTTCTGTACCATATGCAGTACGGTTTGCCCTTCTGACCGTACCCATGTCTCACAGACTAACTGATACCCAAAGAATCTAAGCCATCCACAGGAATAAAATTTTCCTAGTTGATCCATCAAGCTAGCAACAGACCATTAAGACAGAGGTAGTCAAAACTCAGCTTTGGAAAATAGCTCCTTTCTTTAAGCAACATTCTTAGTAGAATTCTTAGTAGTTCTCTTTTTCCTTAAACAATATCTTTAAACATTAATAGAGCTCTGGAAAATAAGGGTGGTAAGTTATTTTATTTTCTTTATTACTCACTCTCATTCATGCAAGATGAATAAAGGATTTTGGCTTTCTGTATGGCTTCAGTGTCCCGTCTTCTACTGATTGATTTCTCCAAAAGTGCTAGGAAGGTTAAAAAAGGATTCATTAGTATCCACCCACAGGTGATGCTGAGTTGGAGGTCATTTGATAATCACAGTGTCAGCCTCCAGAAAATTAAATGTTAAGACAGACAACCCTAGAAAAGATAAATCTATAAAAGATATGCAGACAGCAGAAATGATTCCAAGTTGCTGGAGATTCAAATAAAAAATATTTAACATTCTCTTCTCCAGGGTTCTCCTACTTCCAACTGAGACTTGACCTTCTACGGGGGTTAATGTTTTCTGCCACCTATACACACACACACACACAGAATTCATTTTTTCAAGAACCAAAAATAACTGAATTCTATTCCCTGTTTCTGCACCGAGTAATATTCTCAAAAGAGGCAATTTCATCAGGGTTGGTTTCTTAAGATTTCTTCACAGTCCAGCCTCTTGGGGAGGTCACCTGGAAGAAATTTCTCATTAGAAGTTTTATTCAATGTTGCCTATACATGCTGTGGACCTGGTAGATGTTGTTTAGACAGGAAATGGAGAAGCAAGAATGGAAACTGCCCCTACCCAAATTGCCTGAAAACTTGTCCATTTACACATTCAAAGTCCTGGCCGTTTAAAATGAGGCCATGCATACAAAATGGTTGCCAGAATGGATGCAAACCCACCTGGAAAATGATTTTCTATTTATAAAATCACTGATGCTATTTTTTGAAGGTAGAAAATGACAGCTGTCACTATTTCTTTAAATAAGGAAATAGGAAAGCTAAAGACTCAATAAAAACTACCCTACCCACAAAATAACACCTTGGATGTACTTAAGAGTATCAGTTTACCAACAAGAAGCCAAGACAAAGAATTCCCACACAGCACCATGGCACTGCCTACACTGAGCTGTGTCAAATTGCAGTTGTCAGGGCATTTGGCATTTATTTCTGAAACAACCAAGCAGCCTCCAAATGATACAACAGATGCTCCTACAGTACTTTGAATAGCTTCAAGATACAATGTACAGAGCTAATCAAATTAATAAATAATAACATATTCCCTACAGCAGAAATCTACTTCTCAACTAGAAGTTCTACATTTCAAAAAATGCAACCAAGAGCTTCTGTCTAGTTTTCTGTAAGCATCTATACATCAAATAAGTCCAGATAACTAGATATATTCAAATAAAATAAATTGAGTTCAGTGTGGGCATTGTCAATTATTTCAGCTTGTTTCCTTCTTGTGTATTATCACAGCAATAAAAGTGGGATAACTAGCCCCAAGGATAAAGGAAAGGGATTTCATTTTTTAATAAACAGAAATCTTTAAAACTATACCTACATATATTTCTATTCAAATCAGATCATGTCCCTTTCCACCACACTGCTTCCACAGTCACTGGATTGCTGGGGAGACACATTTGAAAGTAAATAAACCAAATCTTATTTGGAGATGTAATATTATCCTGATGTTATAAACACTCCACAGGCTGCAAACATGAATACCCTGGGGACCAAAAAAGAGCCATGACACAAAAGAACTCAAAATATTACATATCAACCTGAGTATGTACCCAGGGCACTCTGTGTATCACGAGAGGGGGGAAAGCGAACACCTATATGTTAGGTAGGGAAATGCCAAAACATTAACCGTGAACAAATATCAATAACTCTTATGTGTCAAAATTCTAGTTTCTGTACCATAATTTGGCCTTCGAAACAAATTCAGCTGCCCCAGGTTCCTTGTCCTACCGTTTCCTTTTCCTCCCCTTCTCTTCAAACCCAAGCAGGCAGGAGAATGTCGATATGCAGACAAGTGTTGGGACAATCAGCTGGCAGCATCCATTTTATGTATCTCTGTATTTCAGTTAGTAGTAAGAAGTATAAAATCTAGCCTGGAGAGTCATTAATGAGTAGAAAACAAAGCCTAACAAAGGCAATTATTTGGGTTATTAAAATGTCCTTAAAGAACTGAGGACTCATGGATCACCCATATAAGGGTATTCCTATCAGAGTCTGCATTGTTTCCTGGAAGATTTCTTAGTCTCCTATCACCTCCATCTAGGTATTTCCAACAATGCTACAATAGAAAAGGAAAACTCCAGCTCATAGTGACCTAGAGTGCAACAACCTTTAGACTTGAAAATCAGTTCCAAAGTGCCTATGATGATTAAAATTTGATGTGTGTGTGTGCACGCATGCACATGTGCGAATGTATACAGGGTATTTTTTCTTCTCACTACACTTAGTCAAATAAAATTTGTTTTGTCCCCCAAAAGGCAAAATAACACACACAGTCAAGAGGGTGGGTTTTCAATCACAAATACGCGGGTTCCAGTTGCAGCTTGCTGCTTCATTAGATGGAACTTCAGCAAGTTACTTAATCTCTCCAAGCCTCAATTTCTTCATCTGTAAATCTGGACAAATAATAGTGCCTATCTCCTGGAGCTGCGGTGACAATCAAACACTATAATGCACAGAAAGTCCCTTCTCAATGCCACAGCACATGGTAAGTGATCGATCAACAGTGGCTTTAACAGGTTTCCAGGCTGAGTTAGCTATACACAGAATTGTAAAGTAATCAAGCTCATTTCTAGTGATTCTTCCATAAATGTTTTTTCCTCCTCCCTTCTCAGGATATTGGTAACAAAAGGCCTTCTACTAACCCAAGACACTGGCACTCCTTGCATACGACTCTTTACAAACTAGATCTTCCTTACCAACCAAGGAAAAGCCCATGCCCTCGGCATTTCCTCTGCTTCCACAGTAGAGGCAATAGAGAGGATGTCTGAAAATATGCTGCCTGCATTCCTCATCCTTGACAGCAAGGCCTTTTCTTTCTGTTAACTTTTTCAGTGAAATTATAACATACCTACAGAAATGTGCCCCAATCATAATTTGAAGGATTTTCATGGAGTAAATACCCACATAACCAACATTCTGACCAGAACCCCAGGGGCCCCTTGTGCTCCTTTCCAGTCACTATCTCCAATCAAGAAGACAATCAACATCTTCTTTGATGAAGTACTTACTCAACTCTGTTTCTCACATTTCTATTGGTAATCTATAAACCAGTTCCTTATTGATTTATAGAAGTTCTTTATATATTCTACACACACAAGTCCTTTGTTGAGTATTTGTACTGCAGTTTCTTCTTCCATTCCATAGACTTCATTTTCTTAATGGTATCATATAACAAGCAGAAATATTAATGCAGTCCAATGTGATCAGTGATCATTTTTTTCCATTTTGGTAAGCATGTTTTGTGTCTTATTTAAGAAATTTTTGCCTACCCTGAGGTCATGAAGATAGAATCCAATGATTTCCTCTAGAATCTTTACTGGTTCACATTTAGATCTACAGTCCATATGGAAATTGGTTTTGCCCATACCTTTGTAATACAGGCTTGGCCTCACAGGGGATGAATCATGAGAGAATTTTCATAAAGAAGGTATTTTTGATCATTGGGCCTCAAATATTATCAAAACATAAAATTGGCATTAACAATATCTATTCTCCACTAGATCAAGTGCTCTCTGGGGCAGGACCCTGGGTCACATTCATCTTTGAACACCAGAGCTTAGCAATTGGCATGGCTGGTGTTCAATGTCTGCTGAGTCTTCCTCTCAAGGAAAGTCTGAGTTTTTTGTGCAAATGAAATGTGAGAAACTGGACTTCTCTTATTATTTCTTTTTATAATCAGCAATGTCCTGATTATTCTAACATCCATAACCTCCTTTTCTCACATTCCAGTCCCTATATCACACAGTGAGATCCAAGATTTCATCTGTTTTTTGTGAATGCTGTTTTTTAAAAATTATTTATTTATGCCTGTGCTGGGTCTTTGTTGCTGTGCTTGGGCTTTCTCTAGCTGCAGTGAGTGAGGATTACTCTCTTCTTGTGGAGCATGGGCTCTGGAGCATGCAGGCTTCAGTAGATGTGGCACACAGGCTTGGTTGCCCCACCACAGCCTGTGTAATCTTCCCTGACCAGGGATCTAACCTGTGTCCCTTGCATTGGCAGGTGGGCAAATACCGGTTTTTAAGCTACCCAAGTCTTTTTTTCACCAACGGTCGTGGGTTAACCATCCACTTCCACTTTCCTTCTCTTCTATGAGGGAGGGGGGAGGGGGACACATAGCATTCCACCTCCTTTAAGCACAGAAGCCAGATATGACTATCAATTCTACTCATTCAGTCTACTTCTGCTCAGACAGGGCCTTTACTGAGAGCTCTGGAATAAGACAGCATTCCAAAGGAACAGTCATACTCCTGAGAACTTGGCAGTTCCCTGGTAAGTCGGGAGCTCAGGATAATCACGTTCAGCTCAGGCCAATCATTTGGTTTTCTGCAATACTTAAGACTTTCCCAACTAAGACTGTTTTCAAAAACTCCCCATGCACAAAGTTTGAGGCCTGTGAGCATACACCTACCAAGAACTCTGGTGTTAAGCTGATGCCATTTAAAGAAGATGGCTCTCAGAGCACAGGGATTCTTCACTTGATCTTAGCCAAAAGGCTGAGAAGTAATGAGCACAGGGATTCTTTCAAAACTTGCTCCTCTGTGTTCTTCCTCAGACCCTGTAATTATTCTGTGTGCCAGTTCTAAAGGGGACTATCTGGCTATTTGCTACGAGTTCACTGGAGCTGTTTGCCTGATTTGCTTAATAGAAGCAGCAACAGTATTCTAAAACCTTGTCAAATTGAATTCTCAATTTCATGCAGATAAGTATTTCCCTCAGAAATCAGAGGGAAGTGTCCTCTTTATTCTAGTGAGAGAAAATACATGAAAACTCAAAACTTTAGAAAACCAGATCTACATTTTAAGGGAAAATGTGTCCTTCCACACCTACATAATAAACAGAATATTCTCTAGACACATCTATTTTTTTAAACCTATCATATGATGGTCTGGTTTCTCCTTTGGTGGTACTTAAAAACCACCTTTGGCTGGTCCATGGTTGAATGTCACCTCTAATCATACTATTTTTAGTCTCTGTTGATTTTCCAGGCTACAGACTTCAATTTGGTTTCCAGGCTCCTCAGTTTATTTACCGTACTGAAAAATTTCATTTTTCTAACTCACACTTCATGGGTATTAAATTCTTATGCAGTTAGACGTGGAGACTCTAAATCAGCTTGCAAAGCCCGTTGTTATTCTCATTAAAAAAAATAAAATCCAAGTTAACTAAGTCATGGTCTGTGGATCCCATAACCCTCATGTTTTCACACGAATTGTGTGACACTTGACTTTGCAGTTCCTCAGCCCCATAGTCGGTCAAGCATGGGATTAACTGAGTCTGTTTGACATACTGAAAAGACAATAAGAGCTGATACTTCTCATTCTTCTGGAAAACTCCCACCCAAATATAGGGAGAGAAGCTGTCAGAAGGCTTTCCTCTGTTCATTTTTTATGATCGTCTCATAAATGATAATTGTTGGTTGGCACTGCTGCTGCTGCTGCTGCTGCTGCTGAGTCACTTCAGTCGTGTCCGACTCTGTGTGACCCCATAGACAGAAGCCCACCAGGCTTCCCCGTCCCTGGGATTCTCCAGGCAAGAACACTGGAGTGGGTTGCCATTTCCTCCTCCAATGTGTGAAAGTGAAAAGTGAACGTGAAGTCGCTCAGTCATGTCTGACTCGTAGCGACCCCATGGACTGCAGCCTACCAGGCTCCGCCGTTCATGGGATTTTCTAGGCAAGAATACTGGTTGGCACTAGCTTAAGAAAAAGGGACAGAGATTATTTTAGGGGCATTAAAAACCTCTAACTCATCAATCTAAATCATGGGTTACCAAATACATAAAAATATTCCCAGTTTAGCATCAAGGACCTTTTTGACCCAGAATGAAATTAATTTTATACAACCGCCAGACACTACAAAAGTCTAACAGAAGGTAACTCTTTTATTATGTTCACTTGTAAGTGAATTTTTAAGGATTTCGCTTATCAGGGTCACACTTCAAAATAATTTAAATTTTAAAATCACTCCTTGATGGCATAGCATTACAATGAATCTACCAACATGATATTTTAACTCATAAAAATAGCTTTCCTATTTAGATAATTTGTATCTTAGCAGATAATTCAATGTAAGACCTGTGCTGAACTTAAAGAGTCATTAAAATTCATCTTCAGCATTTTTCCTATAGGACAAATATTAATTACACTTTTCCTGCCTATTTCTACCATCTTAACATTACAAGGAAAAGGCCACATATGGTTACATACCCCCCACAGTGGTCCTTCCTGAGCAGTCCTGAGACATTCAAGGACCCTGGTGACAGTGTTCATTTATTAAGCACCTGCTCTGTGCCAGGTGTATTGTACATGACCTCAATTAATCCCCCACCAACCCTAAACAGCATGTATCATTAACCCTAGCCTACAGGCAAGAAAACTGTAATAACTTGTCCAAGAAAACTCAGCTAGTAAAGTTAGAGCTTGGATTTGGACCCAGGCCCTTGACTTTTGCTCATTTGACTAGCAGGTGCCCAGCAAAATTCTGCAAGTTTCTTTCCTATGTAAGAACAAGGCCCTCAGGTGGCTAAACCAGAGGCAGTCCTCATGGACTTTCTTGACAGAGTTCTTCATCACATTAATAACTGAAAGAAATGCCTTCCCAGGTTATACTGAGACTGGTTTTTTCAGCAGTGGAGTGTGTCTGTAATGAGCCACCTACCCACTTTGCCCTGTAACCCTATTTGAGACCAGGGACACACACTCCTGAGGCTCCTAGTCAGAGGCAGGAGGCCTGGTGAGGTTTGATTAAAACAAAATTAGCTGGTCCCTAAAGCTTAACTTCACATTATGTCCTAGTACAAACCAGTGGTTTCCAAACTTGAGCATGCATCAGTATCATGAGAAGGGCTTCTTTTTGTTTTTATTGGAATATAGTTGATTTACGGTATTATTTTAGTTTATGATCTATAGCAAAGTGATACAAGTATACATATATATATTCTTTCATATTATTTTTCATTATGTTTTATTATAGTATATTGAATATAGTTCTTTCTGTTATACAGTTGCACCTAGTTGTTAATCTATTTTATATATAGTAGTTTGTATCTGCTAATCCTAACCTCCTAATTTATCCCTCCCCCCACCTCTTTCCCCTTTGGTAATGATAAGATTGTTTTCTAGGTCTGTGAGTCTATTTCATAGGTAAGTTCATATGTGTCACATTTTCAGTTCCATATATAAGTGATATTATATGGCAGTTGTATTTCTCTTTCTGACTTACTTCACTTGGTATGATAATCTCTAGGTCTATTTCTCCAGGCCAGAATACTGGAGTGGGTAGCCTTTCCCTTCTCCAGGGGATCTTCCCAACCCAGGGATCAAACCCAGGTCTCTCGCATTGCAGGTGGAGTCTTACCAACTGAGCTGCAAGGGAAGACCAAGAATACTGGAGTGGGTAACCTATCCCTTCTCCAGTGGATCTTCCCGACCCAGGAATTGAACCGGGGTCTCCTGCATTGCAGGCAGATTCTTTACCAACTGAGTTATCAGGGAAGCCCCTCATGTTGCTGCAAATGACATTATTTCATTCTTTTCATGGCTGATTGTACATTCCATTGTGTATACATACCACATCTCCTTTATTCATTCATCAGTGGACATTTAGGTTATTTCCATGTCTTGGCTACCATAAATAGTGCTATGAACACTGGTGCATGAATGTATTCAAACTAGAGTTTTCTCTGTATATATGCCCAGGAGCAGGATTGCTGGATCATATGGCAACTCTATTTTTAGTTTTTGAAAGTCTCCATGGTGCTTTCCACAGTGGCTGCACCAATTTACATTCTCATTAACAGTGTAAGAGGGTTCCCTCTTCTCCACACCCTCTCCAGCATCTGTTATTTGTAGACTTTTTAATCATGGCCATTCTAAACAGTGTGAGGTCGGTACGTCATTGTAGTTCTGATTAGCATTTCTCTAATAAATAGTGAGCATCTTTTCAGGTGCCTATCTGCCATCTGTATGTCTTCTTTGGAGAAAGGTCTATTTAGGTCTTCTCATTTTTTGATTGGCTTTTTGTTGTTGTTATTGAGTTGTATGAGCTGTTCATATATTTTGCATTAAGCCCTTGTTTGTCACATCATTTGCAAATACTTTCTCCCAGTAGTATTTGCTTTTTGTTTTGTTTATGGTTTTCTTTGATATGCAAAAGCTTGTAAGTTTGACTAGGTTCCATTTGTTTATTTTTGTTTCTATTTCTGTTGACTTGGGAGACAGCTCTGAGAAAACATGATTTATGTCAGAGCATCATTGGCCTATTTTCTTTTCTAGGAGTTCCATGGCGTCATGTCTTATAATTTAGTTTTTAAACCATTTTGAATTTATTTTTGTGTATGGTGAGAGGTTTTGTTCTTACTTTATTGGTATACATGTGTCTGTCCAGCTTTCCCAACACCACTTGCTAGAGACTACCTTTTATCCATTGTACATTCTTGCTTCCTTTGTTGAAGACTGAGTATAAACGCATAGGTTTATTTCTGGGCTTTCTAGTTTGTCCCATTGATCCATATATCTGTGTTTGTGTCAATACCACACTGTTTTGATTACCATTACTCTGTAGCATTATTTGAAGTCTGGGAAAGTTATGCCTCCAGCTTTCTTCTTTTTTCCTCAGGATTGCTTTGGCAAATATGGGTTTTTTATGGTTCCATATATATTTTAAGATTATTTGTTCTAGTTATATGAAAATGTCACGGGTAATGTGATAGGTAATTTTCACTCATTTCCCATGCTGGTAAGGTCATGCTCAAAATCCTTCAAGCTAGGCTTCAGCAGTACTTGAATCGAGAACTTCCAGATGTAGAAGCTGAGTTTAGAAAAGGCAGAAGAACCAGATATCAAATTGCCAACACTTGTTGGATCATTGAGAAAGCAAGAGAATTCCAGGAAAACATCTACTTCTGTTTCACTGACTATGTGAAAGTCTTTGACTGTATGGATCACAACAAACTGTGGAAAGTTCTTAAAGAGATATGAATACCAGACCACCTTACCTACCTTCTGAGAAACCTATATGCAGGTCAAGAAGCAACAGTCAGAACCAGTCATGGAACAATGGACTGGTTCCAAATTGGGAAAGGAGTATATCAAGGCTGTATATTGTCACCCTGCTTATTTAACTTATATGCAGAGTACATCATGCAAAATGTCGAGCTGGATGAGTTACAAGTTGGAATCAAGATTGCCAGGAGAAATATCAACAACCTCAAATATACAGATGATACCACTCTAATGGCAGAAAGTGAAGAGGAACTAAAGAGCCTCTTGATGAGAGTTAAAGAGGAGAGTGAAAAAGCTGGCTTAAAACTCAACATTCAAAAAACTAAGATCATGGCATCTGGTCCCATCATTTCATGGCAAATAGAAGGGGAAAAAGTGGAAGCAGTGATATATTTTATTTTCTTGGGCTCCAAAATCACTGCAGATGGTGACTGCAGCCATGAAATTCAAAGACGCTTGCTTCTCAGAAGGAAAACTGTGACAAACCTAGACTGCATATTAAAAAGCAAAGATGGACACAAAGGTCTATCTAGTCAAAGCTATGGTTTTTCCAGTAGTCATGTATGGATGTGACAGTTGGATCATAAAGAAAGGTGAACACTGTAGAATTGATACTTTCGAACTGTGGTGCTGGAGAAGACTCTTGAGAGTCCCTTGGATAGCAAGGAGATCAAACCAGTCATTCCTAAAGGAAATAAACCCTGAATATTCATTGGAAAGACTGATGCTGAAGCTGAAACTCCGATACTTTGGCCACATGATGTGAACAGCTGACTCAATGGAAAAGACCCTGATGCTGGGAAAGACTGCAAGCAAAAGAAGAACGGGGCAACAGAGCAGATGAGATATTTGGATGGCATCATCAACTCAATGGACATGAACTTGGGCAAACTGTGGGAGATAGTGAAGGACAGGGAGGCCTAGAGTGCTGTAATATCCATGAGGCTGCAAAGAGTTAGACACAACTTAGCAACAAAACAACAACAACAATTTGATAGGGATCAACATTAAATGTGTAGATTGCTTTGGGTAGTATGGCCATTTTACTATTATTTCTTTCAATCCAAGAGCATGGGATATATTTCCATTTCTTTGAATATTCTTTAATTTTCTTTATCCATGTTTTATAGTTCTTAGAATAAGTCTTTCACCTCCCTGATCAGGTTTATTCCTATTTTATTTTTTGATGTGATTTTAAAAGGGATTTAATGATAGAAACAAGGTCCGGTGCTGTAAAGAGCAATATTGCATAGGAACCTGGAATGTTAGGTCCATGAATCAAGGCAAATTGCAAGTGGTCAAACAGGAGATGGCAAGAGTGAATGTCGACATTCTAGGAATCAGTGAACTAAAATGGACTGGAATGGGTGAATTTAACTCGGATGACCATTATATCTACTACTGTGGGCAGGAATCCCTTAGAAGAAATGGAGTAGCCATCATGGTCAACAAAAGAGTCCGAAATGCAGTACTTGGATGCAATCTTAAAAATGACAGGATGATTTCTGTTCGTTTCCAAGGCAAACCATTCAATATTACAGTAATCCAGGCCTATGCCCCAACCAGTAATGCTGAAGAAGCCGAAGTTAATCGGTTCTATGAAGACCTACAAGACCTTTTAGAACTAACACCCAAAAAAGATGTCCTTTTCATTATAGGGGACTGGAATGCAAAAGTAGGAAGTCAAGAAACACCTGGAGTAACTGGCAAATTTGGCCTTGGAGCACGGAATGAAGCAGGGCAAAGGCTAATAGAGTTTTGTCAAGAGAATGCACTGGTCATAGCAAACACCCTCTTCCAACAACACAAGAGAAGACTCTACACATGGACATCACCAGATGGTCAACACCGAAATCAGATTGATTATATTCTTTGCAACCAAAGATGGAGAAGCTGTATACAGTTAGCGAAAACAAGACCAGGAGCTGACTGTGGCTCAGATCATGAACTCCTTATTGCGAAGTTCAGACTTAAATTGAAGAAAGTAGGGAAAACCACTAGACCATTCAGATATGACCTCAATCAAATCCCTTATGATTATGCAGTGGAAGTGAGAAATAGATTTAAGGGACTAGATCTGATTGATAGAGTGCCTGATGAACTCTGGACGGAGGTTCGTGACATTGTACAGGAGACAGGGACCAAGACCATCCCCATGGAAAAGAAATGCAAAAAAGCAAAATGGCTGTCTGAGGAGGCCTTACAAATAGCTGTAAAAAGAAGAGAGGCGAAAAGCAAAGGAGAAAAGGAAAGATATAAGCATCTGAATGCAGAGTTCCAAAGAATAGCAAGGAGAGATAAGAAAGCCTTCCTCAGTGATCAATGCAAAGAAATAGAGGAAAACAACAGAATAGGAAAAACAAGAGACCTCTTCAAGAAAATTAGAGATTCCAAGGGAACTTTTCATGCAAAGATGGGCTCGATAAAGGACAGAAATGGTATGGACCTAACAGAAGCAGAAGATATTAAGAAGAGGTGGCAGGAATATACAGAAGAACTGTACAAAAAAGATCTTCACGACCAAGATAGTCACGATAATGTGATCACTGACCTAGAGCCAGACATCTTGGAATGTGAAGTCAAGTGGGCCTTAGAAAGCATCACTACGAACAAAGCTAGTGGAGGTGATGGAATTCCAGTGGAGCTATTTCAAGTCTTGAAAGATGATGCTGTGAAAGTGCTGCACTCAATATGCCAGCAGATTTGGAAAACTCAGCAGTGGCCACAGGACTGGAAAAGGTCAGTCTTCATTCCAATCCCAAAGAAAGGCAATGCCAAAGAATGCTCAAACTACCGCACAATTGCACTCATCTCACACGCTAGTAAAGTCATGCTCAAAATTCTCCAAGCCAGGCTTCAGCAGTATGTAAACCGTGAACTCCCAGATGTTCAAGCAGGTTTTAGAAAAGGCAGAGGCACCAGAGATCAAATTGCCAACATCCGCTGGATCATGGAGAAAGCAAGAGAGTTTCAGAAAAACATCTATTTCTGCTTCATTGACTATGCCAAAGCCTTTGACTGTGTGGATCACAATCAACTGTGGAACATTCTGAAAGAGATGGGAATCCCAGACCACCTGACCTGCCTCTTGAGAAACCTGTATGCAGGTCAGGAAGCAACAGTTAGAACCGGTCATGGAACAACAGACTGGTTCCAAATAGGAAAAGGAGTGCGTCAAGGTTGTATATTGTCACCTTGCTTATTTAACTTATATGCAGAGTACATCATGAGGAACGCTGGGCTGGAAGAAGCACAAGCTGGAATCAAGATTGCTGGGAGAAATATCAATAACCTCAGATATGCAGATGACACTACCCTTATGGCAGAAAGTGAAGAGGAACTCAAAAGCCTCTTGATGAAAGTGAAAGAGGAGAGTGAAAAGGTTGGCTTGAAGCTCAACATTCAGAAAACAAAGATCATGGCATCTGGTCCCATCACTTCATGGGAAATAGATGGAAAAACAGTGGAAACAGTGTCAGACTTTGTTTTTTTGGGCTCCAAAATCACTGCAGATGCTGATTGCAGCCATGAAATTAAAAGACGCTTGCTCCTTGGAAGGAAAGTTATGACCAACCTTGATAGTATATTAAAAAGCAGAGACATTACTTTGCCGACCAAGGTCCGTCTAGTCAAGGCAATGGTTTTTCCCGTGGTCATGTATGGATGTGAGAGTTGGACTGTGAAGAAAGCTGATCGCCGAAGAATCGATGCTTTTGAACTGTGGTGTTGGAGAAGACTCTTGAGAGTCCCTTATACTGCAAGGAGATCCAACCAGTCCATTCTAAAGGAGATCAATCCTGGATGTTCATTGGAGGGACTGATGCTAAAGCTGAAACTCCAATACTTTGGCCACCTCATGAGACGAGTTGACTCACTGGAAAAGACTCTGATGCTGGGAAAGGTTGGGGGCGGGAGGAGAAGGGGACGACGGAGAATGAGATGGCTGGATGGCATCACCGACTCTGTGGACATGAGTTTGAGTGAACTCCGGGAGTTGGTGATGGACAGGGAGGCCTGGCGTGCTGTGATTCATGGGGTCGCGGAGAGTCGGACACGACTGAGCGACTGAACTGAACTGAACTGAACTGATTTTTTACTTTCCCTTTCTGATATTTCATTGTTAGTATAAAAAATATAACAGATTTCTGTATGTCAATCTTGTATCCTTCTCTCTTGCTGAATTCATCTAACAGTTTTACCTGTTTTTGTATGGAGTCTGTACAGTTTTCTACATATAATATCCTGTCATCTGCATATAATGACAATTTTACCTCTTCCAATTTGCATGCCTTTTATTCCTGTTCTTCTCTGATTGCTGTGGCTAGGACTTCCAATACTGTGTTGAAGAGGCAAAACCAATACAATAATGTAAAGTAATAGCCTTCAATTAAAATAAATTAATTTTTAAAAAAAGAAGTGATGAGAGTGAACATCCTTGTCTTGTTCCAGATTTTAGCAAGAAGGCTTTCAGCTTTTCACCATTCAGTATTATACTGGCTGTGGGTCTGTCAAAGGGACTTGTTAATACAGAGTGTTGGGTCCTTTTGCCAGAGTGTCTGATTCAATAGGTCTGGGGTGGGGCCCAGAAATTTTCATTTCAAACAAATTCCTAGGTAATGCTGATGCTGAGGCAGAGGAACATACTCTGAGAACCGCTACTTTCAACCAATAGCACTCACCATCCCTCCTCTCCGACTCCAACTTTACTAAGGTAGAGTTGACAGTTCTTAGTAGTCCTTCTGGATGCCTGTGGCCCCAGGACATCACCAGTCCAGATTCCCTCCTCCCCCACTCCCCACCTCACCCAAAGTCAGATCAGGACCTTTACCCTTTCTTTGCTGATTCCTCACGCTGCAGCTCCCCTTTAATTCAACATGAACATTCCGCAAGGAGAGCTTTACATTTTTTTATCCTGGAAACACTCTCCTTACATTGGTCTATTTAGGTCTAAGTTAGTCCTCAGTCCTACAAAACCCAGCTATGAAAAGTCCCTTTATTAAAGATGAAATGCAATATGTGTTTGAGGTGAGAGTCAATTCACTGGTTTGAGGGGGGAAAAAAAATGTGGCACTATGCCAGTAAGACTTCCAAAATGAAAAAGACAACACAGGACAGCTATTTTCAACTCCTGCTTATACCACACCCTACGGAGAGGAAGAGTGGGATAAATACTGCATCCCTGAATTCCTAAAAAATCTGAGCTCCAGACTTCACGAGTCCTCTCTCATCTATGACAGCAGCATCAAAACACTGTAAACATAGGTTTAAAAAGCCACTTCCCAACTAACCCCTGTTTTCACTCCCACCTTCCATGAGGAAGTGAGAGCAGCAGAGGTTCTATTCTTGGCTATTCAAACCACAGTGTGTGGTCGAGGGAGGCAGTCCCTCTAAAATTGGGTTTCTGACAGTGAGGGATACGGAACTGGGCTTTCTTTCCTTTCTCTACCCAGAATCCTCTCCTGTAAAACAAAGGAAGCAATAGCATCCTTGGCACAAGCAGAGGACCCAAAAGGGCTGGTCAGACCAGAGTTAACTTCCACGCCCACTGGCTGTGGCTACAGATCCCCTAGCTGATTCTTCCAGGTACTTGGAAATGTTTTCCAAAAAAGGGTGGGGGAGATACAGAGAGAAGACAATGACCCTTCATGCTGAAGTTAGAGAGAAGAGAATACCTAATAATGCTTGAGGTTTTCTGTAACAAGGAAGACAACTCTAACTTAATCTGGATCCCAAGCTAGAAAACAAAACAGCATGCTTGGGCCTTCTGAACTGATCTCCATAGATCAACCCTTTCCTCTGAGCCATGCAGCCAGGATGCTCTGGCAAAACTCATCGCGCATCAGCACACTCTGACATGACATTTACAAATGGCTTCCCACTGCCCGAGGATAGAAGCTAAAAGCTTTAAATGGCCTATAAGGCCTACATGCTCTGGTCCCTCCTCTCTCTTCAGTTTTGTCTTACGTCCCCTTTCCCTTCCAACTCCGAGCTCCAATCACACCAGGCTTCTTGAGTTTCCTCAAAGGCACCAGCTGGACAGAGCCTCTGCTCATGCAGCTCTTTCCGCTTGGGTTAAAATTGGAGACATTTGAAATGTTAGACCCATAATCTGTGGGGGACAAATTATATGGCTGGATTGGTTTGGGCAAGTCACATAATTTTCTTGACCTTCGCTTCCTCAGATGTAGGGCAAAGACAGAAATAAACAATGATGGCAACATCACAGAATTAGAATGAAGAACCATAGAGAAAACAAATGATTTGCTAAAGTAATAAAATTAGTAACAAGAAAAGTTTGGGCCTTGGGGAAGTGAGTTGATGAATTCAAAATAGATGACAGGTAGGAGAAACAGTTCAATTTGGAACTCAATTGAAAAGGTCACTATGAAAAGGTTCTGGTTAGTGACACAGGCAAACTCATGAGTGTACTAGCACATATTTGAGTGTGTGTATCTCTCTCATAAATGTAAGTTCCCATACTCATCTTAATTGTTGTTGAAAATAAAATTCTCCTCTCACTTTATAACCTAAAACGCCCAGGCATGTTTTCAAAAATATCTCTCACTGTGCAAATATCAATACCAATGAGGCTTTCCAAACAAACATATCTTATTTGTGACAAGTTATTATCCAACCAGTCTCTAATTAATTTTTATTATGGGTAGTGTCTTTTTACATGGAGTGTTCTTTTGACACTTTAAAGCAAATAGTCTGTCATTACTAATTAAGTATTCACACAGATGCTATTAATCACAATGAACTAATGTGGTATTCATGGGTAGGTTATTAATCTCCAATTACATGCAGATTTCCTAATAAACTCAAGCTGCCCAAGTCTTTCGAGGAGAAAAGCAAGGGAAAACAAAATAAGCAAATCCTTCATAAAACAAATTAAGAGAAAGAAATACCTCTCCCTGTACCATAAGACAGGACATATGAAATTTGTCTTCTTTTCATCCTAAGAAATCTTTGTTCTTACTCAATATAATGACACTTGCAATAACGACGTTTTCATCAAAATAATAATATAAATGAAGGAAAAATAAAACACCCATGCACCCTGGAGAGGTACTGAATTTCTTTAATGCCATAACATGTTCTTAGATGTAGCAAAGCCTGACTGCTCAACATGTGGTCCCTGAAACAGCAATGTGGGCATCACCTGAGACCTTGCCAGAAATACAGAATCTCAGGGCCCTTCTCAGATTTACTGAAACAGAATCTACATTTTAACAAGATTCCCACACGATCCACGTACACATTCAAGGTTGAAAAGATTGGTATCAAAGTACAGCTTTGTAGCTGCAAACTGGAGAAGAAAAAGGAAGTGGGGGAGTTTTGCTTATATATCCTTGTTCATTAAAGCCTAGGTGTGCTGAGGAGGGAACAGCAGGCAAATCTTGCTGAAATTGTTCAAATGTACATAAACAAGGTGGATATGACAAGCAGCTGGGAAATCTTGATTATTGGAAAAAAAATTTACACACCATATTTCATGAAAGCTAAGAAGCACATTTTTTTTAACATTTGAACATCTCTGAAATTGGAATCCATCTTAAAACTGTCAGCCAGACACAGTCACAATGTAGACGCCATTGCCTGCCCATATATGACCTTGATCTAGCAGTTCTTATCATCAACACTTCAAATGAGTTGGTTGGTTGCCTGACTAGGAAATTGTCACTTAACGCATCTTCAGAAAGATTTCACTAGAGTTTGGCTTTGAAAGTAAAACTTACTGTGTATCCAAAAAGACAGCCTTGGAGGAAAATCCCTGAGATGATTGGGAGCACATTTTAAAGAAATGCTGAATCACTGCTGTTATTGATGGAAAGAGGACAATGTTTTGTGAGAATATAAAAGTACTGATGGTTTGAGATAAAAAAGACCATGAAGAAGTTTTAGGAATAACTTACCTCATCTCTTTTGCTTGCATTTTCCTTTTTAATTAATGTAAAAGACTAATATATGATAAAAATTAATGTCTAAGCCTAAAAGAACTTTTGATGAAAATAAAATAAAAATCCCCAATCCTAAGAAATCATTGTGTAATAGCTTAGTCTTACTTAGCATACATGAAATAAAGGTGCATCTTACAGTTGGCAGTCTTTTTGATTCGATGAAATGTGGTATTATTTTATTTGATGCTATGAAAGACCCAGCAGTGTTTGTGTCTTTTCTTATGCTTAATTTTAAGTCACATAAATATAACCAACAAAACTGCATGTCACTATAGCATTACCACTACAGAAGATCCAGTATTTTTCCTCCTGGGAAATAATAAATGTGTCTAGAATATTCAAGCTGTGTTTCGATTTAAATAAAAGAAGGCAAGAGAAAAACTATTCCAAATGACTGCAAAAGCATTTTAAGGACAAGTGAACCTCCGGGTGAGATGAGACATTTAATTCCTGAATATTGGGTTGCACATCTAGGTCTCAGGAGCAAAAATACAAGTTTGGCTGACTGGGAAGGCAGGCGTGAGGTCTCTGGCAAGAGCAGCTTCGTGGGCGTCCCGCCACACCGTGGGCTGTGCAGCCAGCAGACCTCAACCAGAGCCACAATTGCCTCCCTTCCTCACCCAGCACTTCCCACGCGGTCCCCACTAGACGTTTCATTCTGGCAACGACCTGCAGCTTTCAAACCCTAACTTCCCCTTCTCTGCAGCTCACGAATTCCAGACTGACACCAACACCTTTGACCTCAATTAAAATAATCGAACTTTTATGTCTTACTTTACTAACACTGGTCACATATCCAGATCAGGGTGTAGATCAAGGAGGAAAAGAGAAATCTCTTTTCTTACATTATTCCAAGACTTGGTCAAAATGTGGGAAAATATAAGTTGAGAGAAATTAATAAATTAGTTAGGGCATTGCCCGACACTCTTTAGTGTGCACTAGCAAAGCATCCTGCCGGAGGAGCTATTTTGAATGGCTCTCATTTCAGAAAACTCACAGAACCTTCCCCAATAGACAGTGGCTACAGTTCTCTACTCAGTTTAGACATCACCCTTGACTAGGTTCTCAAACTTGGCTGCATGTTAGAACTACCTGCAGAAGCAAGGTATTAAATAGCTTAAAGAGTGGAAATGCAGGGTGCACACCAGACCAATTACATCAGAACTTCTGAGGATGGGACCCAGGCATCTGTGTCTATTAAGCTCCCAAATGATACCAGTGTACAGCTGGGGTTGAGAAGCACTTGACGAGAACTGCCCCGTCCAGTTCAGAAGCGGGTAGTTGCAAGGTGCTATTGAATGCCTGAAATATGACCCATCTACAAGGTGACGTGTTGCAAGTTTAAGACATGTCCTGCATTTCAAGAACGTAGTAGGCAAGAAAAAAATGTAAAATGTCTCACGCATAAGTTTTTTATACTGATTCCATGAAATGACACTATTTTGGATGTGTTGTGTTAGGAAAAAAAACAATTTCATCCGATTCCTTTCTACTTTAATGTAGCTGTTCAGTTCAGTTCAGTTCAGTCGCTCAGTCGTGTCCGACTCTCCGCGACCCCATGAATCACAGCACGCCAGGCCTCCCTGTCCATCACCAACTCCCAGAGTTCACTCAAACTCATGTCCACAGAGTTGGTGATGCCATCCAGCCATCTCATTCTCCGTCGTCCCCTTCTCCTTCCGCCCCCAACCTTTCCCAGCATCAGAGTCTTTTCCAGTGAGTCAACTCATCATATGAGGTGGCCAAAGCTATTAGAAAATGTAAAATTACATGAGTTGCATCTATGACTCACATTACATTTCTTTTCGACATCACTGCTCTGGAAGATGCCTTATAGGTCACTAGCTGTGTGAATATGGGAGACTTACATAACCACTCTAAGTCTCAACTTTCACAACTGTTAAATGGGATAATACCACCTCCCGGTTTCCAGGGGTTTTACCATGTGCTAAGGGTCATTGGAGGGACTGATGCTAAAGCTGAAGCTGCAATACTTTGGCCACCTCATGCGACGAATTGACTCACTGGAAAAGACTCTGATGCTGGGAAAGGTTGGGGGCGGGAGAAGAAGAGGACGATGGAGAATGAGATGGCTGGATGGCATCACCGACTCTGTGGACATGAGTTTGAGTGTACTCCGGGAGTTGGTGATGGACAGGGAGGCCTGGCGTGCTGTGATTCATGGGGTCGCGGAGAGTCGGACACGACTGAGCGACTGAACTGAACTGAAGAGTCACACATCTGAGTTCTAATCCTTCATCACCTCTTAGCTGTGTGATCTTGGGCTGGTAATTGACTTCACTGCTTGGCTACTTCTATTTCCTCATGCCCAAAAAGCAGACAAACCTTCCATCTTACAGGCTTGTGAGGAGTTCAGTTTAGAGACTTCAAAAAAGGTAGCAAGTGTATTATTAAATAAGGTCAACTCTGTAAAGTGCGTAGACTGTCAGGCCCTTCTCTGTGTGATGTACTCTTGTGAATTTGGGAGGTGAGGAGATCTGTTACAGGCTCACTTCACAGCGATGAGTCAAAATACCCATATTAGCAGTAAAACAAGGGAGAAATGGGGATTTTTCCACATTGTAAAGATGCTCAATTCAGCCACACCTTCAAGCTGCAGTTGAAAAGTTCTCAGAATTGAGGATGAGAGCTCAGCTGAAATCATCTAATCAAAGAGTTAGGAAATGGGAGGATGAAATGTTCAACTCCACTTGGCCATGCGTTTGTGCACAACCAACTTTTAAATTTTTCTAGTGACTGAGTTTTGCCACTGACCAATTAGGGGTAGAATAAAGGTAAGTGATTGCCCCATTTCTCTAAAACATTCAAGACCCAGGAAATCTGAGTCATCTGCTTCTGCTGTGAAATCTGGATGACCCTTGGACATTCCTGCCCAAATCCCATTTTTCTCAGCTCCATTGTTATTCCTGCTTCTGGCAACCAACAAAAGGAACACGTGGGGACTTGGAGGAGCTTCAGGAATCCTTACCACCAAAGCTCATGTGGGTAGACTTTGAATTGTTACCACCAAAATTTAGGACTTTTCTTCCCTTTGCAGTCATCTTCTTTCAGGAAGTGGCTTTTCAAAAATACACAACCCTTCTGAACAACTACAAAGTAAAACACATTATACACACCAACCATGCAAAAAAGGGTGTGGGCAGGTTGGGAAGAATCATTGCAGGTGTATATATGTCTTTCTCAGGATGTGAATATCCTGTGTCATCAGTTATTCCAAAAAACTTATATTTAGTCAAAGGATCCCAAATTTAGTTGACAGTCTTCTAAAGTAAAATGTTTTTTATCTTCCTACAACATTCAAGCTAACTAGCAGGAAACTTTTCATTATGTGTTGCAATATTTATACTACAAACATGCCCCCTCATCTGTTTTTCTACTTCTTTTTTTCATGTGGAGCATTTCTAGGCTATTATTCCACTTTTCAGAAACCTCAGCTTCCTTGCCCCAAGTCAAAAATCTCAAAGTGGATTCTGACATCCTTCAGCTGCCCATCTCACTCGTGTCATCTCTCACCAACAGCCCTGCTCATTCCTTCCAACAGAGCCAAGTTCACTCCAGCACCTCCAGATTTACAGCCCCCCTCCATCCCTTGCCATTCCAAATGCAAACAAGAGTCCCCAATCTTTAAGATCAGATGACAAGCAAGCTCTTTCATAAACCACATAATATGTACTTATGAATGAAGATACTACTTTGTGTATTACTACTTCCAATCATTTGCACTGTTTAGAAATATTTCCATCTATACTATGGCATGGGGCCTGGCATGCTGTGATTCATGGGGTCACGGAGAGTCGGACACGACTGAGCGACTGAACTGAACTGAACTGAACTGATACTATGGCAAAAGTTGTATCATCTCTAGTTGGGCGTTGACCTCTTAACTCTCTGCTTTCACAATAAGTATTTGGCAATAGACAGTAATTTCATCTATAAATACATTTGTTCTGTGCCATAGGTAAGCCCATAAGAGTTTACACTTAATCACTTCAAGGCTTGGCATTGGCACAAACTCCAAACACGTATCTCTGGTTTCATCTAATATCCTTATAAACACCTATTAACTGTCAGTAATGTGTTCATTACCCAGGGATTCTAGACAGCAAACTGTTCAAGTATTTGGGTATGAATGGACCCATGGGGCCATGTAATAGCCATCTTCACTCAAAACACCTGAATTAGGACGTATTGTAAAGCTAAAGTAAAATAAAACTATACCTTTTTGAGGCATGCCCCAACAATCTTTACATAGGCAGGGGTTCTTAATCTTTTTTGTGCCATACATCCCCTGGGCAAACTCTTAAAACCTATGGGCCATTCTCAAAATAATGTCTACAAGAACACAAGAAACATGGGTTTATAATGGAACCCAGTTATTTCAAAACACAGTTAACAAAACAGTTGTTTTACTGTTTAAAATCATGATAGATGCACTACTTCATTAGTTCATTAAATAAGCTCTCGCATCAAGTCTAGCCATCACTATGATTTTGAAGTGGTGATGTAGGCAGATGCTATTTCAAGATAGCTATAACATCTGTATTAAGATTTTTTAAAATGATGATTCCCATTGGTAACCAAGTCACAGCTTACAAACCAGAGTTTGTAAACTATAGCCATAAATAAAGAAAATGTTTAAAGTTCCATAATTAAAGTTCCATCAGAGGTTAGTGCAAATAAAGATGCTTTTTTTTTGCTGTTTTCCTATTCAAGTCCCTGAATTCTCTCAACAACTCTCTTGAGGTGACATGAGACCAAACTAAAGATCCCCTAGGGATGAGGAAAAGAAAAGAGAGAATGGAAATCGGTATAACTAACAACAACAAAACAGTGGAATCCAAAGAAGACCGAGAGCAACCTAAGATGACACTTTTCCTTTCACTAATTCCCCTTTCCTATTCTCTTCCCCTACAGGAGAGACTTAAAACTCATATACACCATTGAGTGTGTTGTCTGACCAATTAAATTACCAAGACTTTTCAGGGTTTGAGGTCATGACCAAGGTCCGGCAATAAAGTTGGGAAAACACAAATATCCTAACCTATTGTTTTCATCCCCATGATGTTTCTTTCCTGACTCTTTTACGCAGGTGGGCAAGCACAGATGAGAAAAACAAATAAGTATGTATACAAACAAGATATTTTCAGATGTTTATACGAACCACAGAGGACACCTATAGAGTAACAGGATAGAGGGGGACTGTATATGGGAATAGAGAACTATTTTTACTAAAGGTGTTCTTTGATCCTTCTCTATCAGTGAAATAAATTTGACTTTATTCACAGACAGCTCACTTTCTTTTTTTTTTTAATTTATTTTATTGGAGGCTAATTACCTTACATTGAGAGCTAAATGTAAGACCAGATACTATAAAACTCCTGGAGGAGAACATAGGCAAAACACTCTCCGACATAAATCACAGCAGGATCCTCCATGACCCACCTCCCAGAATATTGGAAATAAAAGCAAAAATAAACAAATGGGACCTAATTAAAATCAAAAGCTTCTGCACAGCAAAGGAAACTATAAGCAAGGTGAAAAGACAGCCTTCAGAATGGGAGAAAATAATAGCAAATGAAGCAACTGATAAAGGATTAATCTCCAAAATATACAAGCAGATCCTGCAGCTCAATTCCAGAAAAATAAATGACCCAATCAAAAAATGGGCCAAAGAACTAAACAGACATTTCTCCAAAGAAGACATAAAGATGGCTAACAAACACATGAAAAAATGCTCAACATCCTTCATAATCAGAGAAATGCAAATCAAAACCACAGTGAGATACCACTTCACACCAGTCAGAATGGCTGCTATCCAAAAGGCTACATGCAATAAATGCTGGAGAGGGTGTGGAGAGAAGGGAACCCTCTTACACTGTTGGTGGGAATGCAAACTAGTACAACCACTATGGAGAACAGTGTGGAGATTCCTCAAAAAACAGCTCACCTTCTAATGGCCGATTCAGGACTCCAGAGCAGCATTGTCTGATAGAAATATTATCCGAGCCAAATATTTGAATAAGCAAAACAAAAAAGGTGAGATTATGTTTAATAATATATTTTATTTAACCCAATATATCTAAAAATATTTCAATATGTAATTTATGAAATAAATCATCAGTTTATTGGTGAGATATTTTTACATGTTTTCTGAATGAAGTCTCTGAAATTTGGTGTATACTTTACACTTACAGCACATCTCAATTCCAGCTAATCATATTTCAAGTGCTCAAAAGCCACATGTGGCTGGTAGCTACCATACCGAACAGTGTAGCTCTAGAGTCTTTCATTATTAATTTTGGCCATGCTGCATGGCTTGCGGGATCTTAGTTCCCTGAACAGAGAGCAAACCCAGGCCCTGGCAGTGAAAGTGCCAAGCCCTAACCACTGGACAGCCAGAAAATTCCCTCTAGAATCTTGATTACAGTACCTACTGAAATATTTTGTGATGTGCAGATTTTTAATTTCTACACAGTAGTCTTGGAGCAGCTCATTAACTTCTACATCCTCCTATGCCTAACACAATATCTCTTGCTGGATGCAAATGAGGAAGTCTAAATTCGGTTGCTACTGGCAACGAACTGTACAAAAAAGATCTTCACAACCCAGATAATCACGATGGTGTGATCAATGACCTAGAGCCAGACATCCTGGAATGTGAAGTCAAGTGGGCCTTAGAGAGCATCACTACGAACAAAGCTAGTGGAGGTGATGGAATTCCAATTGAGCTATTTCAAATCCTGAAAGATGATGCTGTGAAAGTGCTGCACTCAATATGCCAGCAAATTTGGAAAACTCAGCAGTGGCCACAGGACTGGAAAAAGTCAGTCTTCATCCCAATCCCAAAGAAAGGCAGTGCCAAAGAATGCTCAAACTACCACACAATTGCACTCATCTCACACGCTAGTAAAGTCATGCTCAAAATTCTCCAAGCCAGGCTTCAGCAATATGTGAACCGTGAACTTCCAGATGTTCAAGCAGGTTTTAGAAAAGGCAGAGGAACCAGAGATCAAATTGCCAACATCTGCGGGATCATGGAGAAAGCAAGAGAGTTCCAGAAAAACATCTATTTCTGCTTCATTGACTATGTCAAAGCCTTTGACTGTGTGGATCACAAGAAACTGTGGAACATTCTGAAAGAGATGGGAATCCCAGACCACCTGAGCTGCCTCTTGAGAAACCTGTATGCAGGTCAGGAAGCTACAGTTAGAACTGGACATGGAAGAACAGACTGGTTCCAAATAGGAAAAGGAGTGTCAAGGCTGTATATTGTCACCCTGCTTATTTAACTTCTATGCAGAGTACATCATGAGGAACGCTGGACTGGAAGAAGCACAAGCTGGAATCAAGATTGCTGGGAGAAACATCAATAACCTCAGATATGCAGATGACACCACCCTTATGGCAGAAAGTGAAGAGGAACTCAAAAGCCTCTTGATGAAAGTGAAAGAGGAGAGTGAAAAGGTTGGCTTGAAGCTCAACATTCAGAAAACAAAAATAATGGCATCTGGTCCCATCACTTCATGGGAAATAGATGGGGAAACAGTGGAAACAGGGTCAGACTTTGTTTTTTTGGGCTCCAAAATCACTGCGGATGCTCACTGCAGCCATGAAATTAAAAGACACTTACTCCTTGGAAGGAAAGTTATGACCAACCTAGATAGCATATTAAAAAGCAGAGACATTACTTTGCCAACAAAGGTCCGTCTAGTCAAAGCTATGCTTTTTCCAGTGGTCATGTATGGATGTGAGAGTTGGACTGTGAATAAACCTGATCGCCGAAGAATTGATGCTTTTGAACTGTGGTGTTGGAGAAGACTCTTGAGAGTCCCTTGGACTGCAAGGAGATCCAACCAGTCCATTCTAAAGGAGATCGATCCTGGGCGTTCATTGGAAGGACTAATGCTAAAGCTGAAACTCCAATACTTTGGCCACCTCATGCGACGAGTTGACTCATTGGTAAAGACTCTGATGCTGGGAGGGATTGGGGGCGGGAGAAGGGGACGACAGAGAATGAGATGGCTGGATGGCATCACCGACTCGATGGACATGAGTTTGAGTGAACTCCGGGAGTTGGTGATGGACAGGGAGGCCTGGCGTGCTGTGATTCATGGGGTTGCAAAGAGTCAGTGAAGACTGAGCGACTGGACTGACTGACTGGCAACAATCTAAGCAAAGCAGACTTAGAAAATATGAGATAACAGATGTCAGAGTAGAAACAAAGAAAGAAATGTGATCCTTAGTTTCAGTTGCTAGATCAACCCTTACCTGAAGTCCACATGATTACTAGGTATTTTGGTTACATGAGCCAACAAATTGTCTTTATTGCTTAGGCTAGTCTGAGTTGATGTTTCTGTTGCTGCTGCTGCTGCTGCTAAGTCGCTTCAGTCGTGTGCGACCCCATAGATGGCAGCCCACCAGGCTCCCCCATCCCTGGGATTCTCCAGGCAAGAACACTGGAGTGGGTTGCCATTTCCTTCTCCAATGCATGAAAGTGAAAAGTGAAAGTGAAGTCGCTCAGTCGTGTCCAACCCTCAGCGACCCCATGGACTGCAGCCTACCAGGCTCCTTCGCCCATGGGATTTTTCAGGCAAGAACACTGGAATGGGTTGCCATTGCCTTCTCCGGATGTTTCTGTTACTTGTGATTAAAACAATTGGCACCAGGAAAAAAGTAAAAGCTCAGAAAATAGTCCTGTGTTCACAGATTAATTAATACAATCAAAATACTGTCTACTTCAATCTATTTTAAGTGAGCACATTTCCCCCAAATCAAAGAACACACAACTCAGAATAAATGTTATGAATAGATGTGGTTCTTATTTGCAACATTATTTGCAACATTAACCACTACAAAAGAAAAGCTACATTAAAGCCACAGGGGGAAAAATACATATTAAAATAAAAAGCTTGGAACAGGTAGGAATCAAAAAGTAAGACAAGGATATGCACTAGGGATGGAAATGGATACACAGGAAGAAAATCTACAATGTTGATTGTCATAACTACCAGAACACAGGCTCCTACACATGGTGGCCATTCTCAAGGCCTCTTTACTTCCTTAAGCTATTTATAAAGAGGCCATGCCCTAGAGGTAAATACACATTTTCAGAGTCTTCAGGAAGAAATTAATTTCTGTATTTGAAGTAAATGTTTCCTAACAGGAAATTGCTAAACTTTTTAAAATCTGACAACTTCTTTCCCCTTCCTCACACTACACCAAACCACACTCCCACCCCACCCACGCTCAAATGAGGTATTGCAATTATGAAAAATGAAAACCACACCAACAAAAAACTTCAGGTAAAATAATTTCATTTCACATTCTAAGTCTTCGACACAGGCCTAGATCTTTACGCAGCATCTCTCTGTGCACACAGGACTCATAACAGCATATATATAACTTGGCAAGTTGTTGCTTCCTGGGTAGCCCCATGAAAAAGAGGCAGAATAGTCAGAAAAAACAGGAATCTGCTCTGAGTGGGCACACTTGGTCTATATAGCAGATTCAATGAGACTTATAAGAGCTGAGTTTTCACCAGGAATAAAAAGTGCACCACAGTGACTGGCTGCTCATTAGCACTTCTCCGTCACGTCCCCATTTTGTTTTGCTACTCTGACAACATTTGTTTCAAAGAGCTTAATGACATCAAGGGTCAATTTGGCACATCATGATACTATGTCATGGCATGAAGAAAATGACACAATTAACTATGTCTTCAATGATCTGAACTTTGTAATTATCAAATGACTTTACAGGAGCTGAACTGTAAGTTTTCAGCTTTTTAGTATCTGCAAAAGATGATCTGACTAGGATCACTAACAGGAAAAACAAGATTATAGGGGGGTTATTTAATTATGAGAATCCTTTAAATCTCAGCCAGCAGGTATTTACCAATAAATAACCAATCTATGAATCACAGTCATCTTTCTCTGCCTATTAATGCATAGGCCCCACTTCATCTTACTGTTCTGCTAGTGCTGTCTGTGCTTGAATATAATAACATATTGCATTTCTTTATAAAATATTGGCCAAGATCGCTATTCCATAATAGAGATGAGCTGGCCTTAGCCTAAGTCATCTGTCTTCTGTTTGACACAAGTATTCTAGCTCACTCATTGCTTTATGTTTCATAAGTGCTCATTTGCAAAATTTTCATCTGTTCGTTCATAAGCAATGCATGCTGTGTCAATTTCATAGTCACATGAAAATTTGGGAGCCTTTGTAGGAAGGAAATTTTAAGACATTCAAATGCACAACTATATTCAGACCTTTTAAAAAAACAAATCCTAATTCTTAGAACAAGAAATAATTTTATTTTCCAAGTAGAAATCTGAGTTTTATATGCCATTTAAAGAAAAAAATTCATGAAGCCAGGTTGCTGACTTCAATAGAGGACAATTTTTCATCAGCCAGGTGTGTCAAACCCATTTTATTTCACAAATTGGACAGCCATTTCTGTGTGTTCTCTGTCAGTCATAAGAAAATGGTATTCTTTTGATTGGTCTCATCGGGTTTTATTTTTGGATATTCTTTTTATCAAGGGTGAGGAAAAATATCTAGACAGTATTTAATATTTTTGAAAGCACATGATATTTACACAGAATAAGACCAGAATAAAACTTAAAGCATTTGATAGACACTACTTCATGAGCCTCAGAACTATCTTTGAGACAAAATGGAAGAGCAGAGGACAAATATTGAGGGCCTGCAATATGCCAGGAACTAGAATGGGTAATTTATATAGGTCATCCCCTTTAGTCCTCACAAATCCTATGAAATGGGTATTCTTATCTCCATTTGAAAGATAAAAAAGCTGAGCTAGGTGAGCTAACTGACCAAAAGTAACACAAAGGAGAAATGAAAGGAAAGGATTCAAATCCAACTCTGTGGCATCAACACTCAGGCTCTGAGAGGCTTACAATGAAGATAAAATTTGGAAACCACCTAAATGGCAATACATGAATTGATGAAACAAATTGCAGTATATCCATACAAAACAGTCATGGCAAATGATGGTATAGAGCTATTTAAACTGACCTGAAAAGATGTTAACATGTCACATAAAAATAACATTATAAAAATAGAATATATGATCATTTTGATATATATATATATATATAATTTTATATGTATATTTGCATTTAAAAACTTATCACTGGGTATTAGGATCTGAAGTATGTTTCCTCCCGTTAGTCATTTACAGCTGATCTACACTGAGATTGTATCACCTGGGTGGTTAGATGGATGAGTAGACTGACTGAGAGATACACAGATAGATATAGAATAAATATATATTAATAGAATTTAAAGACGAAGTGTTTAATTCTTGGATTGGCTTTTCCTCCCTTCCATCTTTCACTCTTCCCAGTCCCCACCTGTATTTCCTGGGATCACTTCCCAAAATAAACAACTTGCATGCTAAATAAATAAAGAATATTTAGTGTTTAAAAAATAAGATCGTCAGCACAACTGGTATCTGAAAAGTTCTATTTATATACTTTAAGAATATCTGGGCTTCCCTGGTGGCTCAATAGTAAAGAATCTGCCTGCCAATTCAGGAGACACCGGTTCAATCCCTGATTTGGGAAGATCCTGCATGCCACAATGTAACTAAGCCCGGGTGCCAGAGCTATTGAGCCTGTGTTCTAGAACCCATGAGCTGCAACTACTGAGCCCACGTGCCACAACTACTGAAGCCTGAGTGCCCTAGAGCTTGTGCTCTGCAACAAGAGAAGCCACTGCAATGAGAAGCCTGCCTGCCACAACTAGAGAAAAGCCCACACAGCAATGAAGACTCAGCACAGCCAAAAATAAAGTTCTTCCTTTAACAAAATCTAATTATCTGCAACATATTTGCAGAGTTCAGAAATATATATATCTATAAATTTGTGTATTGGTATCATCTACACATTTACATAGTTTATCTATATGTATAAATATGTAGATATAGACAGAATTAGATAATATCTCTACATTTACAGAGAGAATGAAAAAATAATATGATAAAGAAAATACAGCAAAACAGTAACAATCAGGAAATCTGGGTAGAGAGTATATAGGCATTCCTTATACTATTCTTTCAACTTTTAAGTCTGAATTACCTCAGAATTTAAAAGTTCAAAGAATACATATTTTATATTTTCAAGCACATACATCTGGCATACGATGATACTAATTTAAAAAGAGAAACTACTCCACCATTTGCTCTCCTTCTTGGCACTTGAAGCAAGAGCCCTATGACTGATTTCTTAATTTATCCTTTACAGTGCATGTCAAACTAGAGATTTACTTGTCTGTGTCCTTCCCAGAGGATAGAAATACACGGGGAGCCTCCTGTTTTGTTTCACAAGACCAAAACAATCTTGATAACAGAATTTGACAAACTGAGCACACCAAAATCCATGGATCAACATGAATCATAAATACAGACACAGATATAAGAAACAATTCAATTCTAGCAATGGCTTAAAAGAAAATAAAAAACCATTCATATGCTGGATTTATTTCAAGATTATAAGGTTAATTCAGCATGAGGAAATCTAGAGAAGTTAAATGACATACTCTATGTGAGTCTCTTGATAAACAGTGAAGAGATTTTTCTTGAGCAATACTTTTTGCGAACTAGGAATAACAGAACACAATAAAAAATACTAGAAACAAAGAAAAAGTACATTGGGGGTAAATGCTAGAGGCATTACAACCCAAGCTAAGAATATTATACCCATTATCATTGTTATAATTCAACATTATTCTGAGGCTGTAACCAATTTAGTAAAAGAAAAGGAAGAGACAAAAATTTCAATTATTTCTTAATTTCATGATTACCTTTCAAAAAATCCCCAAAAAGCTATGAGTTAATAAAATAGTTATAATTAGATCCAATATAGATATAGCAAAGCTTTACAATAGGCATCAGGAGTTGGCAAACTTCTTCCCTGAAGGTCAGAGAGTAAATATTTTAAGCTTTGCCTATCATATGGGCTTTCCAGGTCATATGGTCTCTACAGCAACTACTCAGTTCTCATGGTGTGGTGCAAAAGCAGCCATTGATAATGCATAAATGGATGGATGTGGCTGTCTTTCAATAAAACTTTATTTACAAAAACAGACAGTGGCATGGATTTGGCCCATGGGCCACAATTTGCTGACCCCTACTCTATACCACAGAAAAAACAGGTGATTGAGAAAAGTTGCCATTTAAAGCATCAAGAAAATATATGAACACCTAGAAACAACTTTCTAAAGGACCATTCTGCTATATGCAAAAAAAAAAAAAATGAAACCGTGAATACTCTTTCAACACAGTGATTTCACTTCTGGGAATTTATCCTAAGGATACATTTAGATAAGGCCATAAAGACGTGCAAACTTGGGTATTTATTATAGTGTTATTTATAATAAGGAAAATGTCTACTGACATAATCCACATCTATGAGGAATACATCATTTGTTAAAGCAGCTGATGGAACAGCATGCATAATATCAGCTATTTTTATTTTTTTTAATATATGGCTGTGCATATGACATTATGCATATGTATCCACATGTGGTAAAAAAAAAACCTGGGATGATATATACACAACTGCTTTATTAGCAGGTATTTCTAGGAGTAGATTTAAGTGTGACTTTCTTTTTACTTTTTGCATGTTATTTTTGCACCTCTTTATTTTCATAATTAAGTTTAGAAATAACAGTTTCTCATTTTTAAAAGTAGAAAACAAAACTTGTGCTGCTCTGAACAATTTACTCTCATTTTTATTAATTTTAGCCCACATATAGTATCTTCCTCAAACAAAACCCATCGATACTGATTTTAGTTTTTACAGTAAGACGTTCCCAGAAATTCTTTAAATTATAACAGCTTCATGCCCTGAAGATAGAAATCTTTGGTCTCTAACTAATATGAAACGATCATCTGTCTGGAAATACTTTTTCTAGTCCTTCAGTGATACATCTGCTTATTGGATTGTGTGTGTGCACACATCTTTCTGTCTAGGAAGAAAATAAGCCAGAGAAGGGAAATAGGAAACAGGCAAGAATGGTGGGTAAAGGACCAACACAAGTTAATATCCTACAGGGAAATAAGTCTTAGTAAATTCACTCTTCAAGGTCCTATTTACAGTGCCATAGCACAGGAATATCACCAGTTGGGTTATGGGAAAGCTCTGATATTCTTCCAAATTCCCACTTATAACTTATGAAGACTAAGTTTCAGCCTTCTAGTATAAAATATAAGTCCATATGGTTTATATCTAATTGTGAAATTTAAGCACATTTTTCCTTACAATTTACAATGTGTGTTTAGTTGCTTAGTCCTGTCTGACTCTTTGTGACCCCATGGACTGTAGCCTACCAGGCTCCTCTGTCCATGGAATTCTCCAGGCAAGAATACTGGGTGGATTGCCATTTCCTTCTCCAGGGGATCTTCCTGACCCAGGGATCGAACCCAGGTCTCCTGCATTGCAGGCAGATTCTTTACCATCTGAGTTATAGGGAAGTCCCTATAACTGACAATAGGTATTTAATTATTCTGCCAATTATTTTGGATGTTATATACATAAATTGATACATACTTAATTTTTACTAAAATTGATTTAATTAATTCTTAAAATCTTGGGGAAAATGATATGGAGGAAAAATAAAAATGATTATTCTCAAAAATTTTCAGGAATTCTTTTAGGTGTGCTACTGAATGCTAGCTGTATGGCATAATTCAGTTAAAAGAAAGTGAAAAAAATACCAATTTTTCCTTCTCAAAACAATCACCTTACTTGGCCTTGAAAATCTCCCTACTTCCATCCTGAAGTGCTTTTCTCCAACAGCTCAGCATAAAAATTAGATCAATTGTGAGCAGAAGATCCTCTAGCAAAAGATATGTTCAACTTTTGAAGAGTATGTGTGCATGCAGGCATATGTGAGTATGTGTGTGTGAGCTTGTCATTGTTTGAGAGGCCATGGGAGAAAGGACAGTCTCCCCAGAGCCAACTTAGCATTTAACAGGAAAAATATGACAAATACAAGGTCATCCAGAGTTCTCAAAAGTTATGTCAAAAGACAATGAAGTGTTAAGTACATGTTGTAAACCATGAAAATCCAGGACACAATGAGCAAGTGATGAAGTTTGCTCTGAACATAACAGACAAATGAGTATACTGATGTAACATGATTTTCATTAACTATTCCTTTGCTCCCAACCTCAATCAAATGCTATTTATCCTTCAGCAGCAAAACTTACTACTATCAAATGTATACATGAGCTATGCCAGGCTTGCACTGAGATCTGAGAGACTGGAATTCTATAACTTTCCTTCCAATCTCCCTTTTTTAAAAATCTTAGAAATGAATTTAGTATAGTTAAAATGTGAGCAGTCATGCTTCAAATCCAAAACTATGGTTTTCTTGTCAAATACTGCTCTCTGTAAAGTGTATCACCATACCCCAGCAGAAACTTACCCTTCAACTTGAGGTCGACATTACGTCTGAGCCAAGGGTAAATCCCATAGCTTGGCATATCTTCAGGAATTGGATTACTGTGTATCCAGCCATCACAAGCAAACCGGAAGAAATTATCACAAGGGTCCACAGAGAGATTTACTTTACTTAAGATGGAAGCAGCTATTTAAAAAGAAAATCATAGGATTAATGACAAGCAATTTCATATCAACCAGTTCCCAAGCCTTGGTTTTCACATTTCCCCTCAAACGACTCCCTGAATCAAATTTATCATATTAAACTACTACATTCAGACAGAGTAGGTAAAAATTTGGTGGTATTATTGTTATTGGTTTTTGCAAGATCACCCTTAACATCTGTTTCAGCAATACAAATAGAGTGCACAGGTAAATTGTCTCCCAGAATGTATGTGACATTTCCTTCCATTCCTTTCATTCTTCTGCAAGGTGACTTTGCCACTCTTTCCACCAGCAACTATTTCCCCTGCCTTGAATCTGGGCTGGCCTTATAATTTGCTTTGACCAGAAGAAAGTGGCAAGGCAACTTTTCATGAGTTTCAAAGCTAGGCCTTAAGAGGCCTTTCATTTTCCACATTAAATCCCTTTGAATGGAGCCCTGAGACTGCCCTCTGAAGAGGAGAAGGTATGGCCACATGAAGAAAAACCAAGCCACCACCAATGGCCAGGCATGTGACTGAGACTATCATGGACATTTTCAGGCCAGGCAAGCCTCCAGCTGAATGCAGCTATATGAATGAGCCTAAGGCAATCTACACAGAGGAACCCCACCAAACCCAAGTCATCATAAGAAATATTAAATCACTCATTTCAGGCCTTTAAGGTTTGGGGTGGTTTGTTCCACAACAAAGACTAACTGAAACAGAGGCCCACACGCAATATCTAAACGTTGAAAAGATCTATTTACAATATATTAATATTTTCATTAAGACCTGGAGGGTCACGTATGGATTCTTGAACCCCTTGACATTTAGGGAAGCTCTCAGAGAAATGAACCCCTGGAAGAGATCCAAAGAGGCCCTGAAAGGAAGGGCCCTGAAAGGAAGGGATTCTGGGTTGCAGAAGGAGAGGGCTGCTGCTTTGGCCCCACAGACTCCTTGTCCAAGGGAGAGGCGTGGCCAGAGCAGAGCAAAGTAGAACTTTCTAAATGAGGGGCCCAGGGCAGACGCCTCTCTTGCCCAAGTCTAGGGGTAGAACTGGCTATCTGTATAAGTTAACAAAGACACAATACACTGATCTGCCATTTTTTCCTTTCTTAAAGCCACACTCAATTACATATGGAAGATAATCAGTAGGAAGTTCGTGCATACTTAAATATGTAGCCATGAGCTTAAAAAAGAAATCTTTCATTACAAAATGAGAAGGTCCCCAAATTCCTAATACTAAACTCCAACTCTTTCAACTGCTGGCTACTACTCTAACCTAAAGATATGCACCAAATGATTTTTTTTAAGGACAGCCAATATTTTAATGATATTGGAAAGATGACATCCTGGGTGATTTTTATACTTAATTAATGCCAGAATACATTTAAATTTGAAGTAATGGAAACCCAATGAGTTTTCAGCTAAACATGAATGACAAGCCAAAAAAGTATAATCTGCATAAATGTAGATATGCATACTACAGTTTGGTTATGTGTGGTTTCTCCAGGTTTAAAAGTAAGGCTACTTATTTCCTTAGCCTAGACATTCTATGAAAATTTCGAACAGCTTTATGTCTTTGATGAAGTGAAAAATATGCAAGCATCCTAATCGCTACAGAACTTCAAATTCCCCACCACTCTCAATCCTTCCACACACTCCCCCAAAAAGCAGAAAAAAAAAAGTGGTTTAGAATCTAAGTTTGACAAATTTTAATTAACTTAACATTTTTACTTTTCTTTTTTAATTAATTTTAATTGGAGGCTAATTACTTCACAATATTGTAGTGGTTTTTGCCATACACTAACATGAATCAGCCATGGGTATACATGTGTTCTCCCTCCTGAGTCCCCATCCCACCCCCCAGGGTCATCCCAGTGCACCAGCCCTGAGCACCCTGTCTCATGCATGGAACCTAGACTGGCGATCTATTTCACATATGGTAATATACACGTTTCAATGCTATTCTCTCAAATCATCCCACCCTCGCCTTCTCCCACAGAGTCCAAAAGTCTGTTCTTTATATCTGTGTCTCTTTTGCTGTCTCGCATATAGGGTCATCATTACCATCTTTCTAAATTCCATATATATGCATTAATATATTGTATTGGTGTTTTTCTTTCTGACTTACTTCACTCTGTATAATAGACTCCAGGTTAATCCACCTCATTAGAACTGATCCAAAAAATATGGAATGCTTCACAATTTTGTGTGTCATCCTTGCGCAGGGGCCATGCTAATCTTCTCTGTATGGTTCCAAATTTAGTATATGTGCTGCCAAAGCGAGCACAATATTTTTATCTTTTATAGGCATATAGAACAGTCTTTGGGACTCTGTGGGATAGGGTGAAGGTGGGATGATTGGGGAGAACGGCATTGTAGCATGTATATTATCATAAGTGACCAGTCCAGGTTCGACGCATGATACAGGATGCTTGGGGCTGGTGCACGGGGATGACATGGAGGGAGGATATGGGGAGGAGGGAGGTGGGAGGGGGGTTCGGGAGGGAGAGCACATGTACACCCGGGGCGGATTCATGTCAATGTATGGCAAAACCAACCAATATATTAATGTAAGGTAATTTGCCTCCAATAAAATAAATTTAAAAAAAAAGTAATTAGGTTGTCTCCAATTACAATTTTTGTTTCTGCTACTGTTTCATCACTAATATGTAATATGCAAATATATTAGGACACAAAGTTTTCATTTTAGTTTATATTTATGGTTAATCAGGCTCTGTAGTCACAGAATGAATCTGCTGTGTGACACCTCAGGTACATGGATCATAGAAGTTTCAGTCCCATACAACAGAGTCACACAGAGGAACCTGCACACACATTTGTATTCACATAAGCACACTGTTTTCTGGCTACCTTCCCACATACCCCAGCCCCAAACCCTCAAATGTATCCCATCTCCTCAGTATTCTTGCAGGTATCTAAACTGCAAGATCAGCTCTGACCTCAGACCTGATATAAAGTAGAGAATACATCACTCACACTGAATTTGGAACTGAGCCCACTAAGTGGAAAAACTCCAGCTACAGCCTCTCAATTCATCATTCACAGTTCACAGCTGGGCACAGGGTTGCACTTTCTGCAGAGGAGCTGTGACTTAAAATTGCAAGGGACCATAATTGTCAAGACACCAAAACTCCTTTCACCCTACTCAGTTCATGGATAAAACTCAGCGAGTCTTGTTTTAATAGAAGAAATACGATGAAAAAGAAACTCTGTGAAACGTCAGGCTATGTAGTCCCTCAAGTCATCACATACAAAACAAATTGTTATTTGGTCTACAATAATGGCAAGCCACTCCAGTACTATTGCCTAGAAAATCCCATGGATGGAGGAGCCTGGTAGGCTGCGGTCCATGGGGTCTCTAAGGGTCGGACATGACTGAGTGACTTCACTTTCACTTTTCACTTTCACACATTGGAGAAGGAAATGGCAACCCACTCCAGTGTTCTTGCCTGGAGAATCCCAGGGACGGGGGAGCCTGGTGGGCTTCCGTCTATGGGGTCACACAGAGTCGGACACGACTGAAGTGACTTAGCAGCAGCAGCAGCAGCGTCTGTGTAGTAGAGGTGGAGGCACTACACCTTATACCAGCCTGACTTTCTAAAGTTTAACCAGGGCTAAAAGGGGTGGGGTGGGTGGTAACAATAAAGTTACTAACACTGAGCAGTTTCCCTCTGTGCCCGGAACCATGCTAGGCCCTTCTCAGGCAGTGTAGCCTCATCACATACTCCAGACCCAGACCACCTGGTTTTGAATGCCAACACCACCATGCAATAACTATGCAACCTTAGGTAGGTTACTTAGCCTATCTGTATTTTAGTTTCCTCATCTGTAAAATGGGGTAATAAAAGCACCACATATGATTTTCATGAGAATTAAATGAGTATGTGTAAAGCACTCAGAACAGTGTCAGACACACTGCCAAATAAATACAGTTGCCAGATAAAGTACAGAATACCTAGTGAAATTTGCATTTCATATAAATGACTACTTTTATAGTGCTGCTGCTACTGCTAAGTCACTTCAGTCGTGTCCGACTCTGTGTGACCCCACAGACAGCAACCCACCAGGCTCCTCCATCCATGGGATTTTCAAGGCAAGAGTACTGGAGTGGGGTGCCATCGCCTTCTCCGACTTTTATAGTGCAAGTACTACCAAATATTTCATAAGACATACTTGTACCAAAAAAAAAATTGTCATTGTATATCTGCAATTCAAATTTAACTGGGCATCCTGAATGTATGCATGTAGCTAAATCTGGCAACCATACATACAAATTTGCTGTTAAAATTTCACAAACACTCATGCTAAACTCTTGAGGCCAGATGTTTCAGAGCTCACAGAGTCTAGAAAAGCAATGCAATGCATAAACCACAGATGATATAATACTGCCAGCAATGTCTGAAGTAGCACTCCTGAAGGAAACACATTAATAATTCTATAGGGAATAGTGCGCATTCTCTGAAGAGGGATGAACAATGCCTAAAACAGCCTCACATGAGTTAAGATACAGTCTTGCCATCACAAGAATTGATGCCAGGTCCAATCTTGCCAACTGAGTTACAATGCTCTCTGAGTAAGGGGTAAAGGGTAAGACATCATGGACCTCAAATTCTAGTACTACCACCATTATTATTTTCTTCTGTTCTCATAACCAGCATGATAAATTAAAAACTCTTCCCTGGTGGCTCAGTAGTAAAGAATCTGCCTGCTAATGCAGGAGAAGTGGGTTCAATCCCTGATCGGTAACATCTCACATGCTGCAAAGCAATTTAAGCCCTGTGGGCCACAACGATTGAGCCTGTGCTCTGTAACAAGAGAAGCCACCACAATAAGTCCACTCACCACAACTAGAGAGTACCCTCTGCTCTCCACAACTAGAGAAAGTCCATGGGAAGCAACAAAAGCCCAGTGCAGAAAAAAAAAATTCTTTTTCCCATTTTACAGAGTGTGAAACTGAGCCATAGGTGGATTTATGTATTTAGCCCAGATCACACAGCCTATATGTGTCCAGATAAGCCTTCAAACTCAAGTCAGCCTCGCTGCTCTTATCCACTACCACCACTATCATTAACAAGCCCTTTGCTTGATTCCTAACTTCTTTGTATTCTTTCTCCATCTGCTATTCTGAAAGAGGGATTAGGACCTGAATAGAAAAGAGAAGTAAAGAAGGCACCTCAGAAAAGATGGCACCTTCTCACAAAATGCCCAGAACACCCTTCTCCCAAACATCATCCTACAGGCAACATAAGCACGTGGCGCTGAGGCAGGCACACAAGTGATGCACGCTGTGCTGAGGCAGGGATGCACGCAATGCACATGGCGCTGAAATAGCCGTGCACGAGATGCACGCAGTACCAAGGCACGCAGGCACGCAACACACACGGTGCCAAGGCAGGCACACACGTGGCACCAAGACACACACGCACATGATGCATGAGGCGCCGAGACATGCACGAACGCGGCACCGAGGCACGCACGCACATGGCACCAAGACACGCAGGGACGTGATGCACGCAGCCCCCAGGCAGGCACATACGCAACACAAGAGGCGCTGAGGCAGTCACACACGCAACGCCGAGGCACGCACAAGGTGCTGAGGCACGCACGCACGCACGCATGCACGTGGGGCCGAGGCACACACGCACGCGCCGCCGAGGGAGGCACGTGACGCACACGGCACGTAGGCGGGCTCCTGACGCAGGCGGGAACGTGGCGCCGCCGAGGTGGGTGTGTGACACACGCGGCGCTGAGGCGGGCACGCAGTGCTGAGGCGGGCACGTGATGCACATGGCGCCGAGGCGGGCTCGTGACGCACGTGGCGCCAAGGCGGGCACAAAGTGCCAAGGCGGGCACGAGATGCACGCAGCACGTAGGCGGGCTCCTGAGGCAAGCGGCGCCCAGCCGGGCACGCAGCACCGAGGCAGGCATGTGACACACGCGGCGCCGAGGCGGACACGCAGCGCAGAGGCGGGCACGTGGTGCCAAGGCGGGCTTGTGACACACGTGGCGCTGAGGCGGGCACGCAGCGCCGAGGCGGACACGTGACGCACACGGTGCCGAGGCGGGCTCCTGACGCATGCGGCGCCGAGGAGGGCACACAGCGCCGAGGCGGGCTCGTGACGCACGCGGCGCCGAGGCGGGCTCGTGACGCACGCGGCGCCGAGGCGGGCTCGTGACGCACGCGGCGCCGAGGCGGGCTCGTGACGCACGCGGCGCCGAGGCGGGCTCGTGACGCACGCGGCGCCGAGGCGGGCTCGTGACGCACGCGGCGCCGAGGCGGGCTCGTGACGCACGCGGCGCCGAGGCGGGCTCGTGACGCACGCGGCGCCGAGGCGGGCTCGTGACGCACGCGGCGCCGAGGCGGGCTCGTGACGCACGCGGCGCCGAGGCGGGCTCGTGACGCACGCGGCGCCGAGGCGGGCTCGTGACGCACGCGGCGCCGAGGCGGGCTCGTGACGCACGCGGCGCCGAGGCGGGCTCGTGACGCACGCGGCGCCGAGGCGGGCTCGTGACGCACGCGGCGCCGAGGCGGGCTCGTGACGCACGCGCACACAGCAAGGCTTACACTAAAAACACCTAGCAAGGGAAACAAGCTGTCCGGTAGCGACGGGATCATTGCCATTCTTCAGGCTTTTTCATTATTGTGATTCGTAGTAGAAACAAAGCTCATGAAATAAGTGGTCCTCTATACAAAACTCAAGTAAGCTCAAATTGAAAGTTTGAGTTCAAAAATGTAAATTTCACACATATGCGAGAACCGTTCCATAGCCAAAGCACAAAGGGACGTCAGGTCTAAAAGCTGACCTCTGATAATCCTACCTTGTCCTTCACCCTACTCCAGGTTACCCTCTCTCCACTGGAGAAAACCCTGTGTCATCTGCTCTGCTGGGAACAAGAAAGGACCTGGGAATTTGTACTTCTTTTGCACCCTTTCTGGGACAAGATCAAAAAGCTGCAACAGTTGTCTAGTTACTAGACTCCAGTAGATCTAATGTTATGAAAAAATAGAGCAAGACACGACTAGGATCCAAGAAAGTTACCTGGCATGGCGTCTGGCACACGGGCACAGATGGACAGGAGCCAGACATGAACTTGAAGCCCAGCCCTGCCGCTAACTCAGGTTGTGACGCTAACTTAGCAAGCTATTTAGCTTTGGAAGCGTACATTTCCTTATCTGCAGTGGGGCCAGGTGATAGCACCAACTTCATGGGGTTCTTATGAAGATTTTATGAGATGGCACATGTAAGTCACTGAACATACTGCCTGGTTAAAAGTGTGTGTGTGTGTAACTTAAGAAAGACCAAAAAGAAAGAATTGTGGTTGTCAAGGAGTGTTTGATTAGCAGATGTAAATGTTTTATATATAGGATGGTTAACAGGGTCCTACTGTATAGCACAGGGAACTAAATTCAATGATGGTGGTGGTTTAGTTGCTAAATCGTGTCCGACTCTTGTGACCCCATGAGCTGTAACCTGCCAGGCTCCTCTATCCCTGGGATTTCCTAGGTAAGGATACTAGAGTTGCTTGCCATTTCCTTCTCCCAGGGATCTTCCCAACCCAAGGATACAACTCAGGTCTCCTGCATTGCAGGTGGATTCTTTACCAATTGAACCACCAGGGAAGCCTGTAATAAACTATCATGGGAAAGAATGCATATATAGTGTGTGTGTGTATGTGTGTGTGTGTGTGTATATATATATATAGTGTGTAGTATATATATACTATATATAGTGTGTATATGTATAGTATAAGTGAGATTGCTGTACAGCAGTAATTAACACATTGCAATTCAACTATACTTCAATTTTAAAAGTTTTTAAAAAGAACTCTAATAACACAGCTATCTAACCTAGTATCTTTGTATAAAGCCTCAGAGTTTAAAAGCCCTTTTACCTATGTCTTTTCCATTTTAACCAATGCCACCATCAAAAACCTAAGTATTTTCTTGATTCTCTGTATTTTTTTACAGCCCACATCCAGCAAAGGCAATAGGAATGTCAATGGTCTCTGTCTTCAGGTTTTAAGAAAGGCCATTCAGCCTTCCACACCTTGGAATACTGCACAGCTGTTTTATTGCAAAAAACAAACAAACAAAACAGGAAACCTATATTCCACAACTTCACACCAAGACTTTAAAGTTTAAATTTCATCAGAATTGCATTTCATACTTGGTAAACCTCAAACAAGCAAAATACTAAAAATACCACCTGTTTTCTCTTCCACTCCCCAAGGTACCATAATTATAACTTGACACAGGGTGGAAAACTGACTTACCAGCTTCAATGCATTCTGGCTTCAGGCAGTACTCTGGTTTAGCATGGAGACTTAAGAAACCTTGACTCACTGTAAAAACAGACCAAAATAAATGACTGGCTTGCAGCAGACCACCAACAGGTAACCCACTGTCAGGTACACATGTGAGACGTTTGATATCTATTCATCCTTCCCTGTGTTGACACCACATTAAAAAATCCACTTGACTCAGTGTAATAGAACCAGACTCTGGTCACTAGCTAAGCAACCTTGGTGAGACTCTTGGTTGCTCCCAAACTTGGTTTGCTTGAATGTGAAGACAAGTGGGCACAACTAGACCAGCGCTTCTTAGAGTGGGGTCCCAGGGGCAAAGGCAGCACAGCAATATCACCTGGGAGCTGATGAGAAATGCAGATGACCAAGCCCTACCCTGACCTTCAGACTCAAACTCAGGTTGGAGCCCAACCATCCTCATTTTATTTAATTGTAATTTATTTATTTGTTTATGGCTTTACCGGGTCTTGACTGCTTTGCTTGGGCTTTCTCTAGAGAGTTGCTGTGAGTGGGGGCTACTCTCTAGTTGTGGTGCATGGTCTTCTCATTGCAATGGCTTCTCTTGTTGTGGAGCACAGTCTCTAGGCGTGTGGGCTTCAATAGTTGTGGCACAGGGACTTAGTTGCCTCACAGTATATGGGATCTTTCTGGACCAGGGATCAAACCCGCATCCCCTGCATTGGCAGGCAGACTCTTAACCTCTGGTCCACCAGGGAGTTCCATTTGCATTTTAACAAGCCCTCCATGTTATTCTGATGCTAACTCAAGTTTGAGAACCATTTGGTTAAATAATCCCTAAAGTCTCTATCTCCAATTATCTGTGGTTTAAGTCTAATCATTTCACTTTTTGTTTACAACTACATTCTCATTTTAGTGATGGGAAAATTGAAAGTTATAGACTGTGTCATTTGGATTAAATCCAGAGTGAAAGGAGAAAGCTAGCATATGTGGCATTTAAAGTTCTGCATCTTATCTAAACGATTCATACAGATACAGCCCATAAAAGGAGGAAGAGTAACACTGATTTTTTTTTTTCTGTCGAGAGAATCATTATCTGCCTGTCCTGTACTCCACACCCACCTCCCACCAGGCCCAGCCCAGCTACCACACAGATACAGCTTGGTGGACCAAGTTTCCAACTACTTCCACCAAAACAAAACCAAACAGAAACCCTACAAGACCTAAGTAGCTTTTCACCAATGGCTTCATTTCCCCCTCCTGGCTGGCAACTTTCTGCAGATGTATGGAGGGGTGCCCTGTTCATAAACTTCAGGTAGCACCTGGATGTTAGCAGACATGAGTTTAGACTTTGAAAATATTTGTGATAGCTGAGGAAATTGTGGGGAATTCATTATTGCTGTACTCTGTGAGCAGAAATAAGGAATCATTTGGAAATGTGGCCATGGGGAGATGGAAGGTAGAGGGTGAAGGGAGGCCAAGGTCTTTCAAGGCATCCTCAGCAGAGAAAAAGTATCCCTATGTTTCTGCTAGAGATGGAAGACCTATACGTCACCTGCCAGTGTGGCCATTTGTATATTTATTAACCTACATTCTAAGAGGAGCCTGCTTTTTCTTTGTTCTTTTCTCTGCTGCCATCCTCCAGTCTTTTTACCTGTGTTACATTAAACGTTCAAGAAAATTGCCTATGAAACAAACATCGCAGGCCTATTTTTAAGAAAAGAAGTATCTTAAAATTATATTTTGATTTCTTTAGAAATATATATATATGGAGCATATAAAAATATATATATGTGGAGCATAACAATTAGCATGAAATATTTCAATATGCCTTGGTGATTGAACCATAAATTTTCCCTTCAGTCTATTACTATATGTTTACCAAATGTTCTTTAATGAGCATGTCTTTTTTTAATGTGGAAAAAGAAAGTTTATTGTAAATAATAATATTTTATCATTCTGGACAATACCTTCTTGATACTAACCTTATTTTATTTTAGAAAAAAGATAATAGTGAAAGACTTACTCCTTTCAAGATACAAACTTCCAGTTATAAAATAAATAGGTCATGTGGAGGTAACATATAGCCTGGTGACCATAGTTAGTAACACTATATTGTATATCTGGAAGTTGATAAGAGAGTAGATCTTAAAAGTTTTCACCACAGGAAAAAGTATCATTTGACAAAAATACCATTTCTTTTTTAATTTGAGAGCATACAACTATTTAAAAGCAAATGTCTCTGAATGTATACATCCAAATGGATGTGGCCACCTGAAGCAATACTTCTCAAACTTTAATTTGCAAATGAATCACCTGGGGATCTTGTGAAAAATGCAGATTCTGAATCAGTAGGTCTGGGGTGGGGCTCAGGCTCCCAAGTGATGCGGATGCTGCTGGTCCACGACCACACTTGGGAGTAGCGAAGGCTGAGGGAGACTTATTCTCTAACATCATTACACCTTCTCTTAAAGATTCTAAGTGAAAGAGAGCCAAGTTATCGGACACATCAGAAAGTTTTTTTTTCTATTTTATGTATGCCTCCTTACCCATAATAGCATCAACTGGCTTAATGAATTTTACTGTGCTTGAAAAACTTTAGAGCTGATCCCAAAGGATCATTTTCTCTCGAAGAACAAAGATTTGGAATCCCCTAATTCTAATGGTTAGGATCCACACGGCAGAGGGCCTGGGTTCGATCCCTGGTTGGGGAACTAATATCCCACAAGCTGAGTGGTGTGGGAGAAAAAAAAAATGCTGCCATCAAGAATATTCTAATAATATGCTACAGCCTCAGAACTCCCATAAGAGTGGGAGGAATTTCAAAGAAGCTTCAAGCAGCAGTAACATCATTAAAAAGAGCACATATTTTTACATAAACAATAATCACTTGGATTTTTAAGTCTGGCAGTGTTTGCAAAACACTGATAGTCTAAATTTGTAGTCACTTCTCACATTGTGCATAGTCCTTGACATTATCATTTTTCCCCCAGTTGTGAATTTCAGGATAGGACACTTGCCTAAACCCCAAGTGCCAAGAAATCTCACAACAGTTTTCAAAAGCCTCAAGTTCAGTTGCAGGAATAGGAGATTCAGCAATAAACCCATCTAATTTCCTAAATCTTCAGCCACAGAAAACATGGAAAGATGGTTTTCTCGTTTTAGCAGTTTTCAACCACACAACCCTAACTTTTTAATGTTTAATTACTGGCTTTCCCTTGCCAAGATAAACGTGGCCGCCTGCATCCTGCATATGCCAAGGTCTGTTTCCAGGCTTGCTACATTTCAAACAGCACCTAGACTCTCCTCAGGAAAGAGCTTGGACCTCCATAATTTTCAAGCTAATGAAATAGTATAGGCCGCATGAGAAAAATACAAAGGAGAACAGTCAAAGATTCAGAATGCCTAAAATCTTAGAACATCCCTCTCCCCTTTCTAAGATATTTCATTCTTTCTCATAAGAATATGTTTTTATCATCATATATACTCTCTGGGAACATCATTCTTACCAACAGTCATTAAAATCAATGAATCACAATACCTTTCAAATCTTTGGAGGAAAACCTCTGTTTTCCTTCATATTAACTTTTAAATCTAATAGAAAGAGTTAAAATTTTATTCCACCAGAGTTACTAGATTGGAAAGGAATTGAAGAATGCCACTAAAGGTGGATTTTTAAAGACTGTATTTTGTGAGTTAAATTTCATGAGTCATTCAGGCAAACATTGACAAAAATCAAATGGAAAGAAATTCCAGCATGGTTTGATCACAATGTAAAGTCTTTCCTCACAAAATAAATGAAAGTATCTGACTATGAATTCGTCAATACTCATTTTGCTAAATGTAATGCATAATAAAATGTTTGCCTGAGGCAACCAAGTCCTCCAGCCACTTGAAGCCACTTTATACCCACTTCACATTTTGGATTATGTATTTGGTACTTGGGCATTCATATTTATTTACCTTCCTAAAGAAAAAACTTCCTTTCATTTGCATATTTAATATAAAAACTAAGGATGCACCACCTACTAACACAAGCAAACAGCCCTCCACCTGCATCCTGACAAGGTTTGCCAGAATTAAGCACAAGGAAACCACTGCGCACTCACCCAGGTCCCTGGCCTCCAGTGCCCCCACTTACCTAGAAAGAGGACTATACCCAGCACCAGGGTGCCACCAACGAACACGACGAGGGCGATTCGAGTGCCTCTGTTGGCTGCCTTTCCGATCTCCATGCTGCTCCCTGTTTCTGCCTCCATCGGGAGAGACAGAGAGGCCAGTCAAGAAGAAAGTCGCTTTTTGTGGTTTGGTGGCTGGTCTCAAGAGTCTGTTAGGCGTTGACATCCAAGGTTCTCATGCTCTTCTACTAATGGACAGGTTAAAAAAAAAAAAATCCCGTCAGGAAATGTCCTCTCACCACCCTTTCTCAAATAATTCTTCACAAATGAAATGAAACCCAAAATATTGGTTGCCTTGCCTTTCCCCCTGACCAGACAAAACAAACAGTGGTTGCTTTATCTTGGTGCTCTCCCCCAGCAAAGTCCCTCTCAACCGACCGTTTGGCAGGCTCTTCTCTCAGGCGTTCCGAGTGTACATTTTTTACTATGTTGCTGAACAGATGTTTTAGCTATTTAAATGTATAGTCACTTGGGGAGGAAAACACAATTGTCTTTATCAAAACTGGATTCTCGTCAAACTCCCCCAAACTATGATAAGTTAGGTGGCAAGGATTCTTCAGACCCACTTCAAGATCTCAAAGAATTATATAATTCGTTTGCCATAAGCATTCTGCTCGCCTGAATTGTCTTCATCAAAGATATTCTTTCAGTGTGCAAGTCCCCTTTTAAAGCCTTCTAAGAGTTCCGGGGATATCCTGGAGCATTTTATTTTCGGAACTTTGTGTATGACAGCATGTGCCAAAAATCAGAGTCATAGCCCAGTGCGGTGCAAAGTAGCAATTAAGACAACCTACAGAGGCTGATGGTTTGGACTGGAACTTGTTTTTAAGGAAGAAGGAAAAGCACTTCCTTTCTGTGGTGCTAAGAATTGTAAAAGGGTGAAAAAGTGTTCAAATTAAGCTTATTAGTAGGCACACAGATATGGCAAGAGGATTTTCCTTGCGTGTTTTGATGAAATGTACACCCATGTATTTTGCCCTCCAGCCCCACCACCGGTTAGTACGTTCTTCTGTTTTCATTAAGCCCCCGTCTCAGCAGGTTCCCCAGGATGAACTCAGAGGTTATTGATTTCACTGGAAAGACTGATTAATAACTGGTTCTTTGATTTCTTGGATTATACTAACAATGTAAGTGATAAAAATGTGCTTTCTTCATGGGGCAGGGCAACTGATATTTCAATGTTATTATTACACTTGATTAAGTTTTGCTGGAGGTCATACGACAGTTTGGAGTGGAGCTGAATTCAGCTACATGTGGAAACCAGAAGAGTGCTTTTCTTATACAAAACTTTTCTGCCCACTGCCCTAGGGGTTCATACGAAGGCTCTGCAGACAGTCCTGTACCACCTGTTACCTTACTTTCTGCTCATTGCATGCACCCCCCCAAGCCAGAAAAGCACAAGCTTTTGTCCAAACATCATGGTATGTTATAGACACTATGTGCTCATCAACTGCTGGTTTATTTTGGTGTTATTGCTCCAATAACACATCCTAGCAGGCCTTTGACTTCTAGGATGGGATCCTCCCAAGAGTTTTGGGACTTGACTCCATAATGCTTCTTAGACTGCAAGCTCCATGAGGTCAGGAATCGTATCTGTCAAGTTCAGTGCTGCAGCCCCATCAGCCACAGTCTGTGGCCTGCAACAGTGAAGGGAGAAATACAAGCAATGAAAATTATACCAGTCAGCTCCAGCCACTTACTCTTAAAAAAACAGCTTCAGGAACCCCAGACGCTAGTGTCTTTCAGCCTCTTGATTCCTTCTAGATGCTCAGATGGTAGTAATACTTCACATGGGTATTTTCACATTTTAACCCCATGGTAAACCTATATATGGGGCTTCCTTGGTGGCTCAGCAGTAAAGAATCCACCTGCCAATGCAGGAGACCTGGGTTCGATCCCTGGATTGGGAGCATCCCCTAGAGAAGGAAATGGCAACCCATTCTAGTATTCTTGCCTGGAGAATCACATGGACGGAGGAGCCTGGTGGGCTACAGTCCACAGGGCTGCAAAAGAGTTGGACATGACTGAGTGACTAAACATTAACAACAAACCTTTATACTTTCTAGCAAAGGTATTTTTCTCTCTGTTTTGCCCCCAAGAATGTTGAGGTCCAAGGACTGGCCTCTGGTGACATAGGAAAAGCTGGAAGTGGAAAGATAGCAAGGGGATCACTACCATCTCCTATGCACAGGGAAGAGGACACACTCAGAAGCTCGACACCAGGACCACACCTTCCCTTTCTCCTTCTTTCTAATCTCCTCACACCTTTCTAGGTCCAGGCTGGTGATTGTGAGTTGACAACTGGAAACCTTGGACTGGCAGTTTCCCCAAAGATGAGGGCAATTGGGATTTAGTCTGAAGCACACCTGTCCATCACATAACCACATGGATTCATTCCTGAACACTTGACTGCTCAGTGAAAAGCCTTTAAACCCAAAAATAGTTCCATTACTTGTAACAGGAAAATTACGGTGCATTTCATCCCAAATAAAGATATGCAAATATAGATTTAAAAATGTATTAATTGAACAATGAAAATAGGTCTGTTCAAAATGTCGAAAATAAATAGCTCATATAATGTAATGAAGGTTTATTTTACCCACCAAAGGACTAAAGGAAGACATGAGAGTAGGTGGGGATTGGTAGAAGAAAGGGTACAGGTTAATCATTCATCATCAGGTGCATTCGTCATTCTGTGCCATTGTCTGCACTAATTTTTCAACCTTTTCAGAGATGATTATTTTGTACTCAAACTGCACTTAAAAATAAAGTTGTAGCACAGAAAAAAACCTGTAGAGCAAAACAAATTCAAAGCATCGTGTACTCACAAGAGACAAAAGCAGGGATCTGCAAACTAGGGCACAAGGCCCACTGCCTGTTTTTGTAAATAAAGTTTTATTGGAACAAGGTCATGCCCATTTGTCAATGTATCATCTATGCTTGCTTTCATGCAATGAAGTCAAAGTTGAGTAGTTTTGTGACACAGATGGTATGTGAGGCTTAGAATATTCTCTGGCCCTTTAAAGTTTACCAATCCCTGAACTAACTGCTGCCTCTTCACCTCACCTACATGGCGCACATAAACAAAGCAAAATTGTCACTGATCACACTTGACCTGCTTCTGAAAATTGTTCTACTTGATATTCTGTAAATACAAGCTGTTGTGTCAAGGAAATTGGCCAATGTATCTATGCCTGAAATTGTAATATTGAAGTTACAGCATATTGTTTAGTGTGTTTTGAGGTGAAAAGTCAGTATTCTGCTATTAAAAAGAAGTGGGCTTTGTCAAATAAATTTATAATTTCTCAATAGCTGTAAAAATTAGTAAAGTAAAAAGTCACTGTGCAAGTGAGTCTATTAATAGTTGGGTCTGTACCAACCCAGTTGTTTCAGTTAAGAAGCTCCAAGCAACTTGCCTGGTAGTCCAGTGGCTAGGACTACACTCCCAATACAGGGGTCCATGTTCAAACACTGGTCAGGGAACTAGATCCAGCATGACGCAACAAAGATCTGGTGTAGCCAAATAAATATGTTTAAAAAGAAGAAGAAGCTCCAAGACTATCAGGAGCCTTAACTGGAATCAATTAATGAATCAACAGAAGTTTCTTGAGCTTTTCTCAGGTGCCTGGCCCTCTGCAAGGCCTGTGAGGGAAGACAAAGAAGCTATGCCAGAGATTCCAGACTGGAAAACTGAGCTTGGGCAGGAAAATACTCAAAACACATGGCAACCTAATTGCAGAACACTACAGGCCAGCAAGTATCTAGAGAAATAGAAATCTCGAGCAGTAGATTTGTTGGGAAGACTTCCAGAAGGAGGACCTGCAAGACTGGACAGCTTAGGGAAAAAAGGAAGGCTTTCAAATAGGCCAAACCCCACCCCAAGAGGGGACTTGCATGGGCATTCACATCTCTGCCTGCAGAACTCACAGGTGAGACTGTTCATCCAGAGACATGAATCTGGCAATCTCAGCCCAATCCCAGTGGCCTGGAAGACAACTGGAGGCAAGTCTTTATGCTAGACATGAGTGCATCTGGTCATTACTTGGATGTTTGGGGTCTTCTGTTTCTGGCAGTAAAATCCCACGTGGGCCACAATTTCAGTGAGAGGGAAGGAAATGATTCAAATCCTGAAAAATGTACTCATCCATTCCCTGGAAGGAGGAGGGAGTGAGTGAAGGGAAAAGAGGGAGAGAGAAACTAAACACTGAAAACAGAGCTGGGAGCTGTGGCGGGGTCTTGTTATTTGTTGGCAGGTCCATCAGACTATGGAGGGTTCAAGATCTAGGCCTTCCACTAATGAGACTCATTATTTATATTATATCTGATCTTTTACAACATCTTTCTTAGCTAGGTGTTCTGTCTCCTTTTACAGATGAGGAAACTGAAGTTTGGAGCTAGTAAGTGATTTGCCAAGGTCACATAGCAGATATCTATCTTAGGGCCTGAGGGGTTTCAAATTCCAACCTCTTTACTCTGTGCCATGCTACTTGATAAATTTATCTACCTCAGGTAATTAGCACAGTTAGATGTAGCATGTCAAAATGACACGTGAGCTGAAGGAAAGTAATAAACTATGCTTCCTCTAATTCTCTTGTTTAAAAGACATGAGGTTTTATTTCCTTAATAGGAACAGCAGCCATAATTTAATATGGGGAAGAAAGCTTTTGAGTTGGGGAACAAAAATAACAATACATAAAATATCTCCTGATTTCCTGCTGCTAGTAACTGAACGTTAGGAAAGATCTATAAATTTGAAAGGTATCTGAGCCTAAAGGGGGCTTTTATTCCCTGATTTTCTCACTTCCTGGGCCATACATCTTCTATTTCTTCAGGATGCCCCCACTTTATGCGTATTATCATTGGTCCTTTCAGCAGTTCTAGGATATAGGAATCTTTTCCCAGGTTTTACAGAAAAGGTCACTGAAGCTGGCAGAGGATAAGTAATATTGCCAAGGTCACCTGGTGGGTAAACGACAGGGCCCAGTTGGAACTCATATCTATGTGGCTGCTCTTTTGAGAGGGACCCAGGATTCGTTCTAAACAGGCATGACAAAATGACAGACACAAAGACAGGCTTCAAAAGAAGAAGAGTGTTACAGTTTTCAAGAGGAAGGTGTCACCTACAAATTGGCACTTAACAAGAGCATTGCCAACAACTGAACAACAAAGGCATTCTCCATCTGCCTCTACAGAGATTGAACCCTGCTATATACTCTTGCCTGGAAAATCCCATGGATGGAGGAGCCTGGTAGGCTGCAGTCCGTGGGGTCGCTAAGGGTCGGACACGACTGAGCGACTTCACTTTCACTTTTCACTTTCACACATTGGAGAAGGAAACGGCAACCCACTCCAGTGTTCTTGCCTGGAGAATCCCAGGGACGGGGGAGCCTGGTGGGCTTCCGTCTATGGGGTCACACACAGTCGGACACGACTGAAGTGACTTAGCAGCAGCAGCATAGCTGCTATAGCTGTTGACCTTCAACAACCCCTGAGGGAGTTCAGGGTGGAGTGAGGCACTCTGTCCTCCAGGGAATCTAGTGGGACAGGTCTTTAGATAGTTGGATATTTTTAGGAACAAATTTCATGATCTCAATCCTTGTATCTAGAGAAGCACTAAATCCCTTCATGGTGACATCACATCCTCATGACTAACAAGAAAGCTTCTATAAAATGAGTGCTTAATGGTACTGAACTCCCCTATCACCAAAATCTTATATATTGACCTTCCCCCACTGCTGCTTTGGAGCAGTCTCTCGGAGCTATCTGAGATGCTGCCTCCTGGGCTGTGGTCTTCATGTTGCCCCAAATAAAACTTAACTCACAACTTTCAAGTTGTGCATCTTTTTTGGTTGACAAAGGGGCATGGGGAAGCACCAGGGTTGGTCGGACAGCAGGAGGGGAGAGGGGAAAGTATGAGCAAAAAAGAAGAAATGGGCGAGCCTGGGTAAGTAACTGAACAGGTTTAGAATGTGAATCATTTCAGCAGGCTCTGGTCTACCAGAGTGGTCTCTCGTTGCCTAGTACCTAGCCCTGGGGTGATCAGGGCAGGGGGATATGGTCCTGGACACTGCACAAGCCTGATCAAAAGAGGCAGGTGGGAGCATGGACTCGGGATTGGTTGCTTTGCATTTCAGAGGCAAGGTATAAGGCAAGTCACTCACTATTAGCTAAACCTTCAAGGGGCCATGCCAGTGCATCCAAAAGGCCTGAAGATGTCAAAAATCATAAAATATAGAAAAGAACATGATTAATAGCTACAAAACCCATGAGATTTTTTTCCCAGAGCACTCTACTGCATGAAACTTCTATTAAAACGTAGCGACTATTCATCCAACTAGTACTTACCTACTACATCCTCAAATTGATCAGGCCCACCCTGATCCCTCAGTTAGACTACTAACATCTTTAAATATAGCCAACTGTTCAAGGATAGCTTACTCAGATCTGTTTCTGAAGGCAAGAGGCATATAGAGAAGCAAGGCACGAGAATCTTCTAGAGGGCTAGGCTCTATCCCTAGGGTATCTGATCCAGTAGTTTGGAAATCTGAATTTCTAACAAGCTCCTACGTGCATGCATGCTAACTGCCTCAGTCGTGTCTGACTCTCTGCGACCCTATGGGCTATTGCCCACCAGGCTTCTCTGTCCATGTGATTCACAAGTCAGGAATACTGGAGTAGGTTGCCGTACCCTTCTCCAGGGAACAAGCTCCTAGGTGATGCTACTACTGCTGGTCTGAGGACCACATTTTGAGAGCCAGTGACTTAGAGAAACCACTGAATCTCTTTACAGTGTAGTAAGGTAAACTCAAGAACTAGCAAAACTAAACATTAAACTTATGTATTGAAACCAAGGATGCCATTCAGAATATCTAACAACCAGTATGGCATGGCATTCACCAGGGGCTTGGGCCAGTCTCACTGGCCCCTACTGTGGCAAGCTGTTACCATTTTGTTAAATGAACAATTGTGAAGTGGAGCACAGGTTACTGGATGGTGATCCTTTTTCAACAAAAGACCACAGGAGGAAGTACAGGGCACACCACACTGGAAGGTGAAGGCAGAGTGCAGACATAAAGAGGCGGGACCTGGGGCACAGGCCTCTCTTAGGGTCCTGGGGTGGAGTGCTTTGGGGTTCCAAGTAAGGCCAGACAGATCAATTCAAAGCAAAAAGAGGACTGTGGTCAGCTCCACAGGGGTCTTATCTAAAAGCCACCCAAGAGGGCTGACTCTGGGAGGTGGGGAAACAATCACAAGGGCTGCTGTGGGCTGTTCTCTAGGACAGCAGTCCCCAACCTTACTGGCATCAGGGATGGATTTTGTGGGAGACAGTTTTTCCATAGACCGGGAGTGAGGGGATGGTTTTGGGAGGATTCAAGTACATTACATTGACTGTGCACTTTAGCTCTAATCTAATGCCACCACTGATCTGACAGGAGGTACCGAACCATGGCCTGGAGGTGGGGGGACCCCTGATCTAGGACATGCACTTGGAAGAGAGGTGAGTTTCAGTTCAAGGCCCCCATAGGCCACTTGGCCAAACAAAATGGATGCTGAGGCAGCAACACCAGGGAGTAAGCAGTTTAGCAGGCACAACGTCTAGTTGCTGGATCTCGAGGGTCCCAGGAACAGGGTGAGGTAGACGAGGCTGCAGGGGGCCCAGAGCTGCAGCCAGCCACAGCAAAGTAAGGAAGGGCTTCAATATTTAACAGCAGCTGCAGTCACAAGGGTATGAACCAACTGAATTGCAGTCCTGAGTCAAATTTCAAGTGGACTTTGGATGATACTTAAAACTCTTCAGTGGCTGCCAGTGGCTTTTAGGAAAATGTCAAAATGCTTCATGTAGAGGTCCTACGTGATTGAACCCATGCCATCTTTACTGGACCGACAGCTCCTCATTTTACACCCTACACACCAATCATTCTAAACCTCTTCAAGTTTCCAAACACACCAAACTTCACCTAGCCTCTATGTCTGAGAAAAGATTTCTCCTTTTGCCTGGAAAATGATTTCCTCAGAAACTCAGATTCATCTTCTAAGACTCAGCTCAAACTTTGCCTCCTCAGGGAAGTCCTCCCAGCCTCCTCTGCCTCTCAAGGTCACAGGCAACCTGTCATATCGTTCAGATTCTATTATGATCATCTCTAGAGGAATTCACCACATTAGACAACACCTAAGGTGAGTGTAGGATTCCCAGGTGGCTCAGTGGTAAAGAATCCACCTGCCAAGTGGGAGATGCGGGTTTGATCCCTGGGTCGGGAAGACCCCCTGGAGGAGGAAATGGTAACCCACTCCAGTATTCTTGCCTGGAGAATCCCATGGACAGAGGAGACTGATGGGCTATAGTCCATAGGATCACAAAGAGTCAGACATGACTGAGCAACTAAACAACAATAAGGTGAATGCAGATATTTACCATATCACATCAATTTTAAGAGGGGCTTTTTTCAAGCTTTAATGTCTCTAGAAGTAGGGTGTATCTTACAACTGGTGGTGTGGTGTAAGTTGACAGAGTTTGTCTTTCTTAATGGTACATAGTATTGTGGTACATCTTCAATCAACTGTATTTTAGATTCAATGAAATAAGCTTTCTTCCTCCCCATATCCACATCCTGTGCAATACTGTGCATGGAGGATATGCTTTGACTCTCGGCCCCACTCAGACCTTCTGGCATGTTTAATGTGAGGCCCACCAGCTCACTTTCCCAGCTCCCTTGCCAGCCGGGGCATCCATGGGCCATTGGAGGGCAGCAGGCAGGTAGAAGCCTCCTGTGGTTTTTGCTTGCTGCCCCTGGTTCTGCCCGTGGCTCCAGCAGGAGCAGGGCCAGAGGTGACAGCAGCAGCAGTGTGTGGGACTGTGGCTCCTGGAGTCCCACTTAGCAGCAGCCACCACGGGGTGAGGGTGCTCAGGGTCGGTCCTCTCCGCCTTAGGTGGCAGCAGCAGCAGCAGCTTTCTGCAGTTACTGAACTCTGGGTAGCATCACTCCCTCTTCGCTTCTTCTACCAGTTGGTTCCAGTCCCTTTGAAATTCCCAGCATTAAATACACTCTCTTTGAAATACCCAGAGTGGAGGAAAGTGCCTAATCTCTAAGGGTCTCAATTTTGCCATCTGACAAATGGAGATGATAATAGTCTATCTTGTATAGGGTTTTTTTTTTTTAAGATGAAGCACTTAAAACAGTGCCTGAAGAAGTGTTGCTGCTGCTGCTGCTAAGTCACTTCAGTCGTGTCTGACTGTGTGTGACCCCACAGACGGCAGCCCACCAGGCTCCCCCGTCCCTGGGATTCTCCAGGCAAGAACACTGGAGTGGGTTGCCATTTCCTTCTCCAATGTGTGAAAGTGAAAAGTGAAAGTGAAGTCGCTCAGTCGTGTCCGACCCTTAGCGACCCCACGGACTGCAGGCTACCAGGCTCCTCCATCCATGGGATTTTCTAGGCAAGAGTACTGGAGTGGCTTGCCATTGCCTTCTCCGGAAGAAGTGTTAGGCATTATTATTGCCGTGCTTCTCAGTATTCTGTATGTTTTTTCACCCACAGATATACCTGTAGGTGCTTCCTATTGTTTCTTTTTTCAATTCTTATTCAGGACTATCTATTCCTATTCAGACAGGTTTGTTCGAGGAGGGAAGGAGGAAGGAAGGATGAAAGAATGGAATGGAAAATACAAGAAGAAAAAGGAAAGGGAATGGAACCAAAGTGGGAAAGGGAGGAAAGAGGAGGGAAGGGAAGGGCAGAAAGGGAGAGGACCGATGCAGGGAAGGCAGTGAGGGCTCAGGGTGGCAGCTACTTCCCAAGAGGTATAGAGTGATTTGTTTACCAGCAGACCATCAGCCTGGCTCCCTTCCTCATCCATGATCTCAGAGTCACACCAACTCCCGCTCTTCCCCAACACAAGATACACAAACAAATCTGCCAAAGGCAGTGCTAATGATTTTCTCTCTGCCTGGAAGCTATGTCAAAATGGCGCTTGTCCTTCACATACAAACACATATGAAAATGCACAAAGCAATAAGACAGATCACCCAAGAGAAAAAGTGGACCAAAGACTTAACAGACACTTCAAAAGGAGGTTACCCAAGGAACTGATAAACACGTGAAAAGGGGCTCAACTTCATTAGTCCTGAAGGAAATGCAAATTAAAACCACAATGTCCCTCTTCTCTGGTCTCTTCTCTCCACCACAGACCCTGGTGGTCCTCCAGTCCTGTTCCCATTGGGAGTAAGAGCATCCAGGTGAGAACATACACCTGTCTGCTTCCTCTTTGAGCCACTTGAGGGCTGAGATCATGATCTGGTCATCTTTTCACCCCAGGACCAGAGGGAGGAAGCAATAAACATTGCAGGTTGAACGTAACTGAAATCCCAATGATATGACAGAAGTCAGCATGAAAAGACTAGGTTCAGGATGTGATTTTGCAGCTGGATGAAGAAAACGGACTAGAGAGGAGAAATAGCAGAGCCGTTCTCTGAAGTTACTGGAAACAATCGAGGACAAGAGGGGAACCATTTCTTTCAAGACAGTGGTCAACATGTCTGTTCACGTCTCCTCTGCTATAACTCACCACTGGATTCCTTAAGGTCAAGTGCTCTCTGGGTGCACTGAGCCTGGTTTTTTATCAGATGAAGACATATCCCTGTTCTCTAGAACTTTCTGTCAATAGAATTTTCAGTGGGGAAAAAAAAGGTTGGGTGCACACATCTACAAATGGAGAAAAGGAACTAAGATGAGATTTTGACACTTCAACCGATTTCTAGTTTCATAATGCATTTGAAAGTCTTTTACTCTAAAAAAGAGCTCGCTTGACAGAATATTTGCCATTATTCCCAAACATAATGAGTACTCACTGTACATATTTTTCAAAAATTATAATACAGTTCTTCAAGCTCATTTCTACATTAAATTGTGAGACAGAGCACAAATGCAGGTCTATGCACATGTCATTTAAAGCCAGAAACTAGACTGCAAACTGTTAAATCAAGTATTTCTATTCTAGTCTCCTAGTTCAGTTCAGTTGCTCAATCGTGTCCAACTCTTTGCGACCCCATGGACTGTAGCATGCCAGGCTCCCCTGTCCATCACCAACTCCTGGAGCTTGCTCAAACTCACGTTCTTCGAGTCAGTGATGCCATCCAACCATCTCATCCTCTATCTAGACTTCTAACTTGTAAATATAACTCTTACCCACCGGGAAACCCATGTTCCAATTCAAGATCCACAAGTTCTGTGACGTTCCATGTAAAACCATGTTAGTACCCCCTCCCTTTTCTCTGCTCCCTTCCCCCAACCCAGCAGCCCCCTGAGTGTAGGCAGTCTTCCATCATCCATCAAGCTCTGGGATGATAAACTGAGGAAATTCCCATGGGCCCTGGAAGTGGATGCTGAGCAGTTTGGACAGGAACTTTCAAGTCTCAGGGATACAAACTGTGTTCTAGAAGAGGACAGAGGCGCAGCCCCCGGCACTTTGGGCCTGTCTCTGGTGGTGAGGGGCACAGTTGGAGGAGAGACAGAGGGAAACCCTCTTGAAAGCATAACCCAGGGCAGGTCCCCTCTTTACCAGTTCCCAGAGCAAAAATGTAGCCCTTATCACACAGCTTACAATTTAAATCCTTTCACATCCAACCTATCCCGATAGATTTAAACTACAAGAATGTTTTTTTTTAAGAAGAGAAATATAGACTTCAGGTGTTGGGGATGATCTACCAACTGCAACTGAGGGCCTTGACAGCTAAAGCCAAAAGGAAAAGACCTCATTTAGATGTTCGTAAATAATGTATGCAAGTTCATTTGTTTAAGTAGACAGTGTTTTTCAATGTGTCAAATTCTAGGAACATTTTATTGTGTCAGTATTGTATAAAATTCATCAGGTGATATATGAATTTCAAAAATGTAATACATTATACCAAGAGGAAAGATCATTTGTCTTCCTAAGGAGGTGATAAATACGACATTACACAGTAGACTGCCTTGCTGATATTATTAGCCATGAATTCCATTTGGAATTTACTGCTCATCTCAAAGGCTTAGCATTATTTAACTGTAATAACTCTCAATCGTAACCAGTCAGACAATCGATTCAGTTTAATCACTGATGTTCCTGTAATGGTGAAACACTGGATTATTTTTGTTTGAAGCTAGCACACCAAGTCCCATGGTATGGTATAATTAAGAACAACTGTTTACTTTTTCTTAAATTCAACACCCCTCACCCCCACCTCAAAAACTAGACATTAAAGTACTAAATATAATGATCTTGGTAAACCAAATTGCTAGGTTCCTGGCAGCCCTTCCCTGCTGTTTCCCTTAAACATTTCTATCTGAAATGATGATGAATAAAAAAAGAAAAAAAAAGAAACCTGGAAAATACACAGCTATCCCTTCACTGTATCGTCCACCTAACCATCAGAGTTTCCGTTCCGGTGCTAAAAAACACTCCCTCCCTCCTTCCTCTGTCCCTTTCTGACCATTTTAGATTGTTACTTGCATTGTTTCAAATGCCCATGGGGCACTCGCAAGATCCAGAGACACCAGCTCATTACTTTATGTCTGTGAGTTAGTCTCCCCAAGAAGACTGGGAGACAGTTTTGAGGGTCTTCAATCATCTTGGTTTGCTCAGTACCCCACGAGGGCCTGATCCATGGAAGTATCCTAATGTTACTGAATAAACAATCACCTTGTTGCCCTCCTGAACTACATGGTATTGAGAGTTATTCTGGCATAAAGAGTATCAGAATCAGTTCCCCACAGAAGTGAGTTAACCCAGTGCATCACCACTATAAAGTTTAGAATTTGAACATTAGAAAGTCTCGCTATAAGATCCTGGATGAGTTCATTCAAATCCCACCAGATAGGGAATGATATACAGATAACTCTCAGAACCTAGTGGCAAAGACAAAGACTGATGCAGCAGGCCCTGTGAAATCTTTTTCAAGTGTACTTTGTTTCAATTATATTTTACAATCATCAGGAGACTAGCTTTGGCTATGCTTTAAGAACACTGCACTTAATCCAAGCTTATTTTTCAGAGGCAAAATTGAAAATACATTAGATCCTAGAAATGCTTAGAAGGGAATCATTCTGAGCATCATTGCAGTAACTGGTCAACACAATCTGGCAGCTGATGCCTCTCATCTCCTCTTTCAGCTATCTTTTTTTTTTTTGGCTTGTGAGATCTCAGTTCTCCAACCAGGAATGGAGTCTGTGGCCCCTGCAGTGGAAGTGCAGAGTTCTAAATATTGGAGCACCAGGGAATTCCCACAGCTATCCTCTTTTAAATGTGTTTTAAAACTGTAAGCAGCCTCTGATCTCTTTTGGGAATAGACAGGTTATCAAGTATGAATAAAGGCCTTAACACATTTACTAGCATTTGAATTCTTCCAAAGATGCAGCTTGTTCTTGGTGGATTTCATTATTAAGTTTGTTCTCTCCACAAACTTAATAATCTCAGGTATAACTACCACATTTGATAAAATACTTTATCCAGAGCATCTTTGGTAAATTGTTATAATCCAGTTATTTAGCTTATAACCAACCCCACATAACTTACCTGTTCATTTAAATGTTTAACATTTAAAAATAAATTGTATAGTAGGCCATCATAAAAAAATTCATCTAGACTCTGCTCAACATATTTTTCCTTTTGGCAATATTCTAGAATGAAATATAATCCACTGGCATTTTGTGGCCATCTGTATATCTTTTTAAAGTACATTTCTGGCATGGCCCCACCAACTATCACTTTCTCAAAGTCCAAAAAAACTGTTGGACCAAGAGACAGGCTTATGAATAAATGAATAACTTAATGCATTTCAAATCACTGGGGAATGAATAGACAATTTAATCAAGGGTACTGGGACAAGTGGTGATCACAATGGAAAAAAATAACTTCACAATTTATAGCATACCAAAAACACAAAACCAAAACAAAAAACGCTCCTCACATCCTACAAAAAAAGGGGGGTAGGGAATGCCAGATGAATGAAAGACCTAATTATGAAAAGCAAAAGTTTAAAACACTGGAAAAAAATATGTATATATATATATGAGAAAATCAAACTAGGGAAAGGTTTCTTTTAAAAAATACAATAAACAGAAACCATAAAGGAAACAGACTGACAAATTTTATTGCACTCAAATAAAAATGTGCATCAGAAAATACCATTAATAAACAAAAAGACCAAGCATAGCCAAAGCTAGTCTCCTGATAATTATAACATGTAAATTAAAAAAAAAGGGCACCTTAAAAGATTTGACAAGGGCAGATTGAGAGTAGATGCTTATAATAATATGAACAATACAGGATTATTATCTCAAAGATGTAAGCATAATACATCAATAAGAAAATAAAAACCCAATAGCCAATGGACAGAAGAGAGACATTTTTCTAAAGAAGGAACATTGGCTGGCCAATTAACTTATAAAAATGTGCCCAACCTCATTCCTAATCAGATGAATGAAAATATAAATCACAGTAAATTACCAGTTCACACCTCTAGACTACAGCCAAGTCCTGGCAATGAAGCAACTTCAACTCCCATGCCCTGGTTGTGATAGTGTAAATGGGGACCCCAGTTTGGAAAGCAATTTGGCAGCATCTAATAAAGTTGAAGCCTGGAGACACAAACATGGGAATGTTCCATCATCTGATTTCTTTTAAAAGCAGCAGAAGCTTAATATAGGGGACAGTTTGGTTGTATTAGCATAATTTCTGATTTTGCAGAATTCATTTCTGAAACCTAATCAGTTCAGTTCAGTTCAGTCACTCAGTCGTGTCCGACTCTTTGCGACCCCATGAATCACAGCACACCAGGCCTCTCTGTCCATCACCAACTCCCGGAGTTCACGCAAACTCATGTCCATCGAGTCGGTGATGCCATCCAGCCATCTCATTCTCTGTTGTCCCCTTCTCCTCCTACCCCCAACCTTTCCCAGCATCAGAGTCTTTTCCAGTGAGTCAGCTCGTCGCATGAGGTGGCCAAAGTATTGCAGTTTCAGCTTTAGCATCAGTCCTTCCAATGAACACCCAGGACTGATCTCCTTTAGAATGGACTGGTTGGATCTCCTTGCAGTCCAAGGGACTCTCAAGAGTCTTCTCCAACACCACAGTTCAAAAGCATCAATTCTTCGGCGATCAGCTTTCTTCACAGTCCAACTCTCACATCCATACGTGACTACTGGAGAAACCATAGCCTTGACTAGACGGACCTTGGTTGGCAAAGTACTCCAATACAAAATAAAAAGTTCTTTAAAAAAAAAAGGATTAAAGAATAAAAAATAAAAGGAAAAAAAGAAGTGAGAAATAAATTTCTGTTGTTTATATGTCACCCAGTTTATGGTATTATTATACCAAAACAAACAGAAAAAGACAAAAGAGTTGTTATTACCACTATTTTACAGATGGAAAAGAGGGCCAAGGTCCCAGAGCCAGGACCTGACAGAGCTAGGACATGAATCCAGTGGTCTGGGCCTGCATCCCATGAGTAAATAGTGTTTGCAGGAGCTGGCATGGCTCGTCCTGAATGCGATGAGTAAACTGTAACATCACTAAGCATGTGTGAAGCACTACCAACTTTATGTCTGGAAAATTAGTATGGTTTCCCAAGTCAACCTTGATAATACACTAAAATCAAGGAGAGAAGGAAGAATGTTTCTAACGTTTGACTTCCATGTTCAAGGAGCAAAGAGAGTTTCAGTCTTGTGTTTTCAGGCTCCCTAATTACCAGAAGAGTATGTTCTCCAAATGGCACTTTGCCTAAGTTTCCAGAATAATGTTCATTCCAGGAAGCCACAGACTCTGACATCTCATCCCAATGTAGGGTGTCTGGGAAATTAACAGTATTATTTTGCTTACGAGGTATCTGTTAGTGCCTGTGATTATTTGCTTCAAAGACTTTAGTTATTAGACTTTGCTAATAGGACGTCATCTCTGGACTGAATAAGGAAAAAAAAACATGAAAACTGCCATTATTGAGACAGACCATTGACAGAATTTGAATAAATCCATACATTACATTAGATTGTAACAAGGTTAAGTTTCTTGGCTTTTATCATTGTATCCCGGTTATGAAAGTGAATGCCCTTGTTCTTAGACAATAGTTAGTGAAGTATTTAGGAGTTAAGGGACATCATGCCTGCAATTTACTCTTAAATAGTTCAGAATAGAAGTTATAATAATAACAAAATCCTAAAAAGAGTTGCCATATGATCCAACAATCCCATTCAATATACTCAGACAAAACTATAATTCAAAAAGATACATGCACCCCTATTCTCATGGCAGCAGTATGTACAATAGCCAAGACATGGAAATAATCTAAATTTTCATTGACAGATGAATGGATAGAGAAGATATTATATATATGTGTGTGTGTGTGTGTATACACACACACACAATGGAATATTACTCAGCCACAAAGACACAATGGAATATTATTCAGCCATAAAGAATGAAATAATGCTATTTGCAGCAACATGGGTGGACCTAGAGATTATCATATTAAGTCAAACAAGTCAGAAAGAGAAAGACAAATACCATATGATATCATTTATATGTGGAATCTAAAACACGATACATATTAGCAACTTATCTACTAAAGAAAGGCAACCACAGACTTGTGGTTGCAAAGTGGGATAGGTAGGGGAGGGAAGGAATAGGGGTTTGGGATTAGCAGAGGCAAACATATATAGGATGGATAAAAAACAAGGTCATACTGTATGACACAGGGAATTATAGTCAACATTCTATGACAAACCATAATGGAAAAGAATATGAAAAGAATATATATATGTATAAATGAGTCATTTTCCTGTACAGAATTTTTTTTATTGGAGGCAAATTACTTTACATTAATATATTGGTTGGTTTTGCCATACATTGACATGAATCTGCCCCGGGTGTACATGTGTTCCCCCTCTTGAACCCCCCTCCCACCTCCCTCTTCCCCATGCTGTACAGAATTAACACAACATCGTAAATCAACTATAGTTAATTTTTTAAAAAAAAGCAAGATGTCGGAAATAACAAATGTTGGTGAGGATATGGAGAAAAGGGAAATGTTTTATGCTGTTGGTAGGAATGCAAATTTGTGCAACCACTGTGGAAAACAGTATGGAGGTTCCTCAAAAAACTAAAAATAAAACTACCATATGATCCAGCAATTCCACTCCTGGGTATATATCCAAAAAGAACAAAAACTCTAATTCCAAAAATACACACACTGCAATGTTCGTAGTGGCATTATTTACTATTGTCAAGATATGGCAGCAACCTAAGTGTGGTGTATATATGTATGTGTGTGTGTGTTGTACAATGTGAGGAATAGAGCTACCATAATAACTATAAATGGAGTACAACCTTGAAAAGTTGTCAACCACTATATGGCACACCTGTAACATACAGGATTGTAGAACGATACTTCAATTCAAAATGAAAGAAACCAGGGTGTTGGCTTTGAGAGGGAACCAGGTAGGTCCTTGCTTTTCTCCTTAGGCCCATAGAATGGTGTTCTCTGTGTGTCTTCACATCATCTGTGTTTCGGGGTCCAAATTTCCCTTTTATAAGGATACTAGTCACAGGATAAGGGCCCACGCTAGTGATCTCCTCTTAACTTGGTCCTCTGCAAAGGCCCTATTTCCATATAAGTTCATGTTCACAGGTACTGAAGGTTAGGGCTTCCACGTCTTTTGGAGAGACACGACTCAAGCCGTAACACCATTCCAGGTATCTTTCTGGTGGGGGAGAATTAAGACTGGAAGGAAGGGCCTCATGGCTCTAACATCTGCATTACTTAAGGGTCAACTGTACTATTTCACTGTATTTTTGTAAATGTTTGGTGCTTTAGAAAGCCGTGCAGTAAGTCATCTCTATCCCTACTCATCCTTTACCTGGAACACATGTGCTTTCTTCACTGCCTTCAGTTTACACTCACTCCTTCATCCATCTACTTCCAGCAGCCCTCACAGTGCCCTGGAGCTTTGGGCTGGTGTTTTCTGCTGCTTTTTCTCTGCTGCCTAAGGGGCTGCCCCATGTTCTTTCCTCTATACACTGCTCTGAATTTATATCCCAAACACTGTCTTCTAGGACTCCCTCCACGGAAGGCTGTTCAAGTACAACATCAAGACTGAATCGTGTAACCTTTCATCCTTCCCCATATCCTCCATTCTATTTTCAACAAACTTGCAGAAGACCCAAGCGCGAATTAAAATTTGTTCTGGTTTTACTCTCCACAGAAATAGTAAGCCCATGAAATCAGTGCACAATCTAGGCTTCAGTAAGTAGCATGTTTAGTTGAACAGAAAGTATAATCCCTTATCTTTGAGTTTAGAACCTTCTAGCTGTCAAGATAATGTCTGCACACTGAACAGGGTCTCCACATCTCTTCAAAACTGTGAGGAGCACAGGTGGGGCCGGTGGGTGGAACTGTGGGGAGAACTTGAAAATATCTGCACTGGTAATCGCTTCAAACTCTCCACTAATTGGCCTCCATCCACTGCCAGTTTTGTAACTTTTCAAATTTTGGGGGTATAAATGCCCTTTGTGGAATACTGGGAAGTTAAACTTGAGCCCTAGATTAATGCTTTATCCAACGGCCTTTTTAACACAGTCCATGAGAATATTCCTAACCCTTGGAAATCAAACAGGAATTCATCTTAGCAATTACCATGGCAATATCTATTGCTTTGGAGGCCACGTGTAACAATGTTGATATAAAATATTTCAATTCAGCAGTGGTTTATGCATTCTGTGAGTTTTTCCGCAAGGACACTCACCTTGCTGATTTACCACTTACCAGCTCTCCATGTCCGGAGAAGGCAATGGCAAGCCACTCCAGTACTCTTGCCTAGAAAATCCCATGGATGGAGGAGCCTGGTAGGCTGCAGTCCGTGGGGTCGCTAAGGGTCGGACACGACTGAGCGACTTCACTTTCGCTTTTCATTTTCACACATTGGAGAAGGAAATGGCAACCCACTCCAGTGTTCTTGCCTGGAGAATCCCAGGGACGGGGGAGTCTGGTGGGCTGCCATCTATGGGGTCGCACAGTCAGACACGACTGAAGTGACTTAGCAGCAGCAGCAGCTTTCCATGTCAGTACCACTCAGTGTGGTCCACAGATTGGCAGCATCAGCTGATTAGACTGTGAGAAATGCAGGCTCCCGGGCCCTGCCCCAGACTTCCAGAACTAAACTGTATTTTAAGGAGATCCCCGGGTACTTATCCACACTCGTTTTTCTATTCCTGTTTCTAAATGGCAGGGTGGGCTTGCCCAGGGACTTGGTGGAAAAGAATCTACCTGCAATGCAGGAGCCACAGGAGACACAGGTTTGATCCCAGGGTTGGGAAGATCCCCTGGAGGAGGGCATGGCAACCGACTCCAGTATTCTTGCCTGGAGAAGTCCATGGACAGGGGAACCTGGTGGGCTATAGTCCATAGGGTCACAAAGAGGGACACGACTGAAACGACTTAGCACACACACACACACGCAAATAGCAGGCAACTACAGTTCCAGATGAACTTTTTCAAGTCCTCAACCAGTTTTCTCATGAAACTAACTGAATAGAGCTTTTTTTTTTTTTTTGCTTCACCATGTGGCATTAGGGATCTAGATCCCCGACCACTGACTGAACATGTACGTGCCCCCTGCAATGGCAGCACAGAGTCCTAAGGAAAGTCCCTGAATAGTTTTTTTTTGAAGTGACTCTATTTCCAAATTTTTTAAAAATGAGACTTTTTGCCTTAAGTAAAAAGGGTTCAGACCCACTCTCGATCTCCATTCCTGTTTCTGCCACATACATGGATAAAAAAAACTCCTTCATGCCCTCCAGACCCTTCATGTCTTAGCAGAAGTTCAGGAACAAACATCTAACAACAAAGAAACAGTGGGGTCTTTGAAGCAAGATCTCTGCCAGGGACCTTTTGTCTGTAGGCCAGCAGGAGCCACAAGAACCCGAGTGCAGACGGGGAACCCACTGCAGCAGACCTCCCAGCCAGAGCTCCACCCTCCCTCCAGCCTTCGTCATCTCCTGCGGGAGCCCTGGCAGGTACGGTTACATCTTTGTGTAGCAGTCAGACAGCCTGAAAGACCTAATATAGCCCCACTAGCACTTCTGCTGCCTCACAAACATCACATTTTACTGCCTTCTGTGCTAGATCTTAACAGCCTGCTTTACTTGGGTGCTAATGCAGGGCCCTTGGTACTGTGTCGAGAAATCTTGCTGTCATGTCCTTCAGGCAGACAGGAGACCAACTGTATCGAAAATTTCCTTTTTTTAAAAAAGATTTAACATAATGTTTTATTTGGAAATAATTTCAAATGTGGAGGAAAGTTGCAAAAAGAACTTGTCAATTTAATACTGGTATAACAATACTTGATCAAAAGTACCATTCCTATACCAATTTATCAATTGATGCAACAATGCTCTCTACACAATTTTTCCTTCAATACAGGATCCAGTGTTGGGTCAAATACTGCATTTAGTTGCCTTGTCTTTTGAGCCTCCTTTAGTCTGGAAATTTTCACGACCTTTTTGCTCTTTTGACATTGATACTTTTTAAGGATACAGGCCTTCTGACGAGAACATTTCTCATTTGGGAGCTAATGTTTCATCATGATTAGATTCAGAAGCATTAGAAGCATTCTTACCTAATGCTGCATAGGTGCTGATTAGCCTTCTCACCTGCCCCTTGTTGATTCTGATCACCTTGTTAAAGGGTCCAGTGTCTCCACTGAAAAGTTTTCTCTGGCAACATGTGGTAAACTGAAAAATGACTGCCTGTGGACGTCAACATCCTAATCCAAGAAATGTAGATGTTACCTTATATCGCAAAAGAGACTTCACAGCTGTGGTTGAGCTTGAATTGGGGAAGAGAATCATGGATCATCCAATGGAATCCCAATAGGACTTTATTACAGGGATGCAGCCGGGCATGAGTCAGAGAAGGTAACGTGACAACAGAAGCAGAGAGATTTGGGAACACTATACCTCTGACTTTGACACTGAAGGGTGCAGAAGCCAAAGAATGTAGGTGCCTTCTAGAAATTAGCAAAGACAGTAAACATTCTCCCCTGGAGCCTCCCAAGGAAACCAAGTCCTGCCAGTGCCCAGATCTGAGCCCAGTAAGACTCCTTGCAGACTTGTGACCTGATACATTTGTTAGTTTAACGAACTAAATTCAGGGTAATTTGTTCAGGTAGTAACAGGACACTGATCCACAACTCATAAACAATCTGGGGGAGACAGAGCCACATAAATCTGCTTCCTTGTCAAAATCTGCCCCCAGATTTTACATCAGGGGATGGTTCTTGCCTAGCCCAGTCTTCACTGTGATGATTACAAAACGCTGTTTTCAATTCCAGCATTCCCTCTCCCTTAACGAGCTGACTCCCAGCTTTCTATGGTAAGTGCCTCATCTGTTAGTATATTTGTGAGCTCCACTTACTTGTATATTTATTTTCCATATACCCTTCATGACTTTCAGTTTTTTCTGATGGTTTATAATTTATCATTCTGCTTAATTATTTTAGGGCACAAACCCTTCTGGGTTTATCCAGTGGGAGCCAAAGTTCAGGTTCAAACTATGCATAAGCAGCCAGGATCAGAGTTTCGTGGTCTGGCTGACTGGGGCCCTGAAACCCAGGCCACAGCCCCCTATAGGCTGACCCAGACCAAAGTGGAGGGCTGGAGTAAGAATTCCACCCACTGGGTAGGGAGTCACCAAGGGTAGAGATGTTCAAGAAGGACAGAGTTGACAGTGGAGGACAAACAGGAAATAAGAGACTCACAGCCTAACATCCAAACGGCCGCAGGTCCTACCCAGTGTTCTGGCTTTCAGGTCTGAGTGCTCTATGCCTTTCCGAGTCCTGTTCGTCTTCAGTCTGTGGGAGCGCCAAGAAGGAACCCCAAAGACACAAGCCCTGGTGAAAGGACACAGCGCCTGCACCCACGCTGAGACCACACCCTGCCGGAGCAGGCTGGCCATGGCTCCTGCTCCACGTGAAGGTGCAGCGTGTTCTCCCGGTCATCACGGCTGCTCTTCTTGAACACGCCCACCTGTGTAAGTTCTTCACGTGGCTTCTTCTACGCTCCCCTGGGAAAATGCACTCCTAAGCATTCCCTTCACAGTGCACTGTAACCATATGGCCGAAGCATTAGACAAGCTGAGCAAGAGGTGCCGGGTGCCTCGGGAGCTTATACTGTGGCCATCTGTCACCTGGACTTGGGCTGAAGGCCTTGCAATTCCCTGTCCCCACTGCGCTTCAGTTCCATGCCTCCAGCTCTCACCTGACAGTCAGAAACCACTGCTCAGCTGTGTTCTTTCCAAGCGGGACTCACCGTGCCTTCAGACGTTAAACATTTAAACATACGTGGACAACAGATAAGGGATGAAGACTTAAATAAGACTGAGCAAAAGAAGTAGAAATACTGAATGTGAAGGGACCATGCAGCGGACGCAGGCTATGTTGACAGAAGCTCCCCTTAATGCTGGGAGAAAGGACAGAGGAGTAATTTCATGTATAAAATTGAACTCAGACATCTGAAAGCAGGCAAAGGCGGACTTGTCTAGAAAATAGAGAACACAGAATATCATCCCAGGGAGCATTTCCATCCCTCTGCAGTGAACTCAGGGCTGTCATAATCCCTTACTGAGAACCTGAGTTACCAGGTAATCATCAACCTGTATGCAAGACTATTTTAGCCCTAAAACAAGAAAAAAAATAAAAAAGTCACTCAGTCGTGTCCGACTCTTTGTGACCCCACGGACTATATATAGTCCATGGAATTCTCCAGGCCAGAATACTGGAGTGGGTAGCCTTTCCCTTCTCCAGGGGATCTTCCCAACCCAGGGACTGAACCCAGGTCTCCCACATTGCAGGCAGATTCTTTACCGGCTGAGCCACATGGGAAGCCCAAAACAAGAAAAAAGGATTTCCTCATAGGCAGAGCCAGGAATGATCTCTCACAAGTCCACTGTCAAAGCCCACATCTACAGACAACTGTCCCTTGCCCATCTTTACAATCTTGGGCCTCCATCTCTAGGCTGAGGTGGGGCAACCCCCACAGGCCTCCCTCTGGATATTGGAGGGCTCCTGTCCAAACAGGAGACCCCGTGACTCATTTACTGTTACGTTCCCTGCTCCCCAATACGTCATCTGAAAGGACTCACTCATCGAAATGACCACCACGTGACTGGTTGTTCCCCAGGGATGCACTCTACATTAACAAAATGACCAGGAGATCTGGGACTCCCAGATCCAGGAGATAAGCTTACCTGTCCAGTCACATTTATCATCTTATTTCCCAGGGAGAGCCCATCCAAGAGTACTCAAATAGCCTTCCAAGAGCACTGGGCTATTTCTTGCCTATGTTCAATTTCTCATTTTTGAAATAAGTAAAGCAGAAATCAGTGGAATGATTGCTCTGGGTAACTGAGATTGTAAATGGTTCTGGCTGAGGACAACTGATCTGCCACTGTTGATCTGAGATTGTGACAGCAGGGTGAAGGGACCCAGCTACCCTTCCCCACCGCCTAAACACAATCAAACAGTAGAAGCCAAAACTAGGGGTCAGAGGTTCTTAACCTGGCATCTATGGATGGAATTCTTTGCAGCTCTAAACTTGGTGGGAAAACCTTTCTATCTTTATTTTCACTAACCTCCTACTGAAATCGAGCATTTCCTTTAATCATGAGCATAAGTGACAATTCATGTTAGCACTGACAGTACCTATGACTTTGTCAACAAGTCAGATGTGTTCTTTGCACATTTCAGTTGCCACAGATCTTCTATTTATGCTCATTATGCTTCAAAATAACAATATGTGACCCACAACTAGATCCAGCTTTGTAACATGTCATTAAAGCAGAAATATGAAATCAGATGTCTTTGAAAAACATTGTAACCTATTTCCTTGTAATCTTATCTCCTTGATGTATTAAAAAACTTGTTTCTGAGGAGGGGTTCACAGGTTCACCAGGCTGCCTGAGGAATCCACGGTACCAGGAAGGTTAAGGACCCCTAATGTGACAGGCTTCCCTGGTGGCTCAGAGGTTAAAGCGTCTGCCTCCCTCATGCCTCCAATGCGGGAAACCCGGGTTCAATCCCTGGGTCGGGAAGATCCCCTGGAGAAGGAAATGGTAACCCACTCCAGTATTCTTGCCTGGAGAATCCCATGGACGGAGAAGCCTGGTGGGCTACAGTCTACGGGGTCGCAAAGAGTCGGACACGACTGAGCAACGGAACGAAACGGAATGTGACAGCAAATTCAGAACGCTGGAACCTAAATTCAGATTGTTACTGGCCATGAGACCCCTGGGCATATTTCAAACTTTGACTGCTGGCCTACTGAGTGATATTCACAATTCACAAAGCTCACAAAGCTATTTTTAAGACTGAGCAAGAGAATGTAAAGGAAAGTTGTGTACTGACCCAAAGCACAGCATCGTAAAAGATGGTGTGGTAGAAAGACATTCAGCAACGGGGTGATGTAGAAGGAGGTGAAGTGTTATCTCAAAGCCACGTAGCAGCTTGAATCAAATAATGCTGCCCACCTGGCCTCAAGAACAGTGCTACTCACGGTGCTATTCCAAGACTGGGGAAGGGCCGTGCCCTGCGGTGGAGACCAACATGCTGCTTCGTTCACTGAAGTAGTCTTGCTGGGAATGAAAAAAACTTCAGCTGAAGCAAACGAAACAATGTGCACAGAACATAACCACTGGCTGAAGGACCACACTGCTCTATTAATACTGCTCTAGAGTCTTGGGCCGGAGAAGGCAATGGCACCCCACTGCAGTACTCTTGCCTGGAAAATCCCTTGGATGGAGGAGCCTGGTAGGCTGCAGTCCATGGGGTCGCCAAGCGTCGGACACGACTGAGTGACTTCACTTTCACTTTTCACTTTCATGCACTGGAGAAGGAAATGGCAACCCACTCCAGTATTCTTGCCTGGAGAATCCCAGGGAAGGGGGAGCCTGTTGGGCTGCCATCTATGGGGTCGCACAGAGTCAGACACGACTGAAGCGACTTAGCAGCAGCAGCAGCAGCAGAATATTGGGCACAGAGCAATGATACATCACACACACACACACACACACACCCCTTACCCTATCCCAGGAGTCATGAGAACAATGAAGTTGCTCGATTTACTGAGACAAATGCAAACTCTTATGGCAGCAATAGTTAAGCAAGAAGGCAGCTATTCGACTGCAGAGGAAGAGCAGCACACTTTTCCTCTGCGCAGTAGAAACAGCATCAACCCAGCCTCCCTCCAGTCTAGTAGGATCACCATTAATCAGGTTTTTAAAACAGCCTATCACACTGTCAGAAGGCAGCATTTCTTCTTTTAATAAGCAAATTCTTGGTAACTGCTGATGTGCTGAACAGAATTTAAACTACAGCCACACTTGTCTTTAATTAAAAACAGCTATATATTACAGTATCTTCTATTTTAGATGATAAAGGGCACTACAACAGCAAATAACACTATAGCCATTAGAGTAATGTAGCAGTGCTTAGATTTTACATTTCCTTAAAATGCAGCAGAACTGAAGGCTGTTGATAGTTATCAAGAGTTCAGTTTGCATATATTTAGCAGTTACGAAGTTACATCACACACACACCTTACCCTATCCCAGGAGTCATGAGAACAATGAAATTGATCGATTTGTCTAGTTCAAAAAACACTAGACATCCTTTCCCTACTAGAAAGAAATGATTGTGCTCAGAATTCATGATTATCACCTGAAACAAAAATTTTCTTTCCATTTCCTTCTTCCTCCCATACCACACCCCTTAGTCTCTCCTGAATACATCTTCCATGGTTCCAACCCGATTCATCTCGTTCCTAATTCTCAGCTCTTGGCAGGACCTGCTACATCAGCAGATTTAGCTTCATTCTCAAGCTAGTCTTCAAGTATAAAGTTACATCACATATTAACACCACCATATCCAGACCGCAGATACACTTGCTTTCACTTTTCAAATGGAGAAAAGAAAAACACCCCAAAACCTCCACTTCCGTTTACCCACTCTGTGTTCTAACAGTACCATACTGTTTAATCTTACACAGTATACAGAGACTTTGAAAGACTGAGGAAGTTGGTGGTGCGGAGGCAAGGCGGTGAATAGGGTTCCTAGTGTCTATCTATCAATACCATTTTTAACCTCTAGGCACAAGAAAAATATTTGCTAAAAGCCAATCTAGTTCCCACATGAGTCTAACTGCTTTTGTTCATTATTTTTTCTCCCATACCAATCCCACAAGAAAGAGTAAGTGGACATATATTCATTTTGAAAGATTATATGTTTTATACCATGAACCTATCTTGGAAGAATATTATGGCTGACACTAATTCTATCTCAGAACAGACAGTGGGTATTTTTAATGGTTTTCTTCCTACAAATTCATCATAAATGAATTCATTTCATCAATAAAACATAAACTTTAAAAAAAACAACAGGATAACCCAGTGCTGTCTAACAGTCTGAGTCAATATAAACTTACCTTTCGATGTCAATTCTGATCCACACATACACTACCCAGCAGTGACACGCACTTCCTTAGGTGAGCTGAAGTTGTTCCTGTGGCTGTGGGCCTCTACATAAACTATCCTCTATCTGTGCATCTAAAAAACTCAGACAAATTCACAGCAGCAATCCACAGTGATCTTTATTTTCACATCTAATATACCGATCAAGAGTTGCAAGAGAAAATCTTATTAAGAGAAATAAGCTTTTGACTTTCAACTTTACAGTAAGGCCAAATCTTTTCCCATCCTCCAGGTCAATTTTATAATGAAGAAGTGGTGAATGTAATAGGCTGTGTATCATTTACCAAGGTGGTAAATGAAGTCATTACTACTGTACAAAAAAGGCCCTAAGGCCATCCTATTATAGAGAGATAAATGGCACCGACTGATAGGACAGAACCAAAAAAAGACCAAGGAGACACCTTTGTTCTGTGAGATCAGAAGTGAGCAAGAGAGGACCTGGCTGAAATAAAACGACAGACACATGAAATTTCTCATTTGTAATTTTAATCGAAGCGTTGCTATTCATTTTTAAAGTCCTTCCTCATAAGCACCAAATTTTAATATATCAATTTGGGTGGGAAAGAAACGCAATGAAGAACTCCCCTTCAGAAGAAAACAATGATGTTCACTCCTCCAAACAACCAAATTCAAATTCAAAGTCTACCAAAATGAAAATAAAAAATAAAAAAAAAAAGGCCCACACAGAAAAACAGAAACAAAAACAAAAATCACATTCTAGGGGTTCAGTGCATTTAGCAGCCTTCACTGTGCTGTCTAATCATCCTAGTTCATCAAAATATACATTTTCCACTTGATTTTTAAATTAAAAAAATAATTAAAAACAGGAAAAGTGAAGGAATTCACACTCAATTGCCTGACTTGTTTCGATTTCATGTACAGCATAGAAAGGTCAGGAAGGCTATTTGCAGCACACGTGACTCGGGGACACTGATTTTCAAGGTTTAGCTTTCTTCCAAACAGTGTAAAATACCCACCTGGATAAGGAGTCAAGGAATAGAGGAGGTAATTGAAGGCATCACTTAAAATTTGTTTACTGGCCTACAGATTGGAAGATGAATGAGCACTTCACAGCTTACAGCACTGTGGTAATGAGAGCGAAGGCCTCTGAGACAAGGTCACTTCACAGCCCGGATGCCCACCATCTGTGACGTTGGGGTGAGGTGGGGGGAGCTTAGCAGAGAAAAGGTTAAAGGGACACAAATATTCTCTCAGAGAACACTTGTGCTTCCAAAGACTCTAAAATGTTTTAGGGAATTCATATGAGAAGGAAGGGTGGGAAGGAGAGAGAAAGATCAGAGGGAGTGGTGGGGGGGGTGGAGGTAGGAGGAGAGGGACCGAGGAAGAGAAGGGAAAAATGGTGGAAGGATGAGGGACCAGAGAGGAGCCAGAGGGTGGAAACCTCTTCTCCAGATGCCATCAACTGCTTTCAAAAGTCTCTGAGCATGTAGACAAAGATCTGACTGCCATGGAATGCTCTGGAGAGCAACCCTGATGAAGGTGCCAGGCAGGGAGAGGAAGCTTTGGTCTGCAGAACACTGTCCAGTTTTTAGGAGGAAGAAATGCACTATGAAAGTCCAATGACAATGCTCTCCTTGGCCTTTTCTCCGGGATCTTCTCTTATTTCTCTGGACCAACTTTACTAAGTGGAACTAAATGGAGAACACCAACACTGACTTTGTGATGCCTGGCATTATTTTTAGCTCTATCTCTACTGCAAAGCAGCATCAAGCCAAGTGTAGAAATTAATATTAAAGTAGGATAATATAAACGTAAAAGGACAATGAGCTTCTTCAGCCAGCCTGCTCAAGCGAGGGTGGCTTTCTGAAGCTCTCAAGTGCACATCAATCCCCTGGCAGGTTGGTTGAGACAGGTCACACGGCCCCAGCCTCCAATGTTTCTGATTGGACAGCAGGCTGGGGTGGGGCTTAAGAATGTGCCTGTTTAACTAGCTCCCAGGTGATGTCACAGGTCTGGTGGTACTGTGAGGACCAGTGGTGCCATATCATCCAAACCACCTGGGAGGCTGTGTCAGGCCACACCCCAGCATCTGAGGCTGGGACCCAGGAATCTGTATTGTTTTCAAACTCCCAGGGAATTACAACATACCGCCAAGTCTGGAAACCAGGGCCTTCTGTATACTACAGAACTAATTCTATTCCTTGAAACTGGTAAATGGGCATGGTTTTTACATGGGGGTTCTGACTGGGCAACACGATGATGCGGTCAAAGGATATAATTCCAAGTACGAAGGGACACAGACGATCTCCTTTGAGAATTCCACAGGACAATACAGGCGCCCCAGCTGTTCTTCATAGAGTGACAGGGCTTCTGTCAAATTGACACAGTTCCCCTAAATCAAAGAGAGAAAAGCAAACAATAGGAATCGTAAGTCCTACGGAGGGTTCCACTCAATGGAAGGTCTCTAATAAATGAGAACAATTCTAGCTTTAGATAAAAGTTCATCTCTGAAAATGAGATAAGGTTTCTGTACTTTCACAAATTGCATTGCATTCTATTTATAGGTCCATTAGCTCATTATCCTTCTACTTCATTTACCAAGCCATTTCAAATTATTCGAGGATGAAGCAACAGAAAGCAGTGAGACCAATTTCTCATTAGTGACAGTCATTGTATCAACACCATGCAATTACGGAAGATTCATACACATAACCCATTCAAAATAAGTTTTCCCTAAAGTCACTACAGTTTTGAGGATGAAGTATCAGAAACATAATGTTCTTCATTTCCAGAATGACTTATACTACAACCCTCTTAAGAGTCTAAGATGTTGACACAGAACTATTTCACACCCTTGTGCTTTGTCCAACAAAAGTCAATTCCAGATATAGACACTAAAGGTATTCCCTAGTTTATCAAACATTTTGTCTTGACTTCATTATTCTAATTTTTCTCCGTTTTTTGCCATTTCTTTTTTGTTTCCCCAGGTGGGGGGAGTGGTCAATGAAATATAGTATAAATCTGCTGGAAAAAAATTTTTTTTAATGTTTGCTTTTTCATAATTATTGAAGTATAGTTGGTTTACAACATTGTGTTAGTTTCAGCCGTACACCAAAGAGATTCAGCTACATATATATACACCTAGATATACACATCTTTTCAGATGATTTCCCATTGTAGGTTATTAAAAGATATTGAATATAGTTCCTTCTGCTATATAGTAGTTCCTTGTTGTTTATCTATTTTATGTACAGTAGGTTGTATCTATTAATCCCAACCTTCTAATTTATCCCTCCTGGTCCCCTTTCACTTTTGGTAACTATGTTTGTTTTCTATGTCTGAGAATCTGTTTCTTACAGATTCATTTCTACTGTTTTTTAAGATTCCACATATAAGTGATATTTGACTGTAGACAAATCAAGGATAAACACGGTGACCTTGCTCCTTCAACTTTCTTCCAGCCTGCAACTTAGATGTGACATGTGGAGCTACAGCAGCCTCTCTATGACTATTTTAAAAAATGGTGAAGAGAATCAGAAATGCTGGTGGCCAGGCCCCAGGAGAGCTGGTGAATGGATGCAGAATCTGCCTAATTCTAGAGCTGCAATTCTCAATTTTTAATGTGAATATGAATCATAGGGGGCCTTGTTAAATTGCATTTTCATTAAGTAGGTCTGGGGTAGGGTTTATCATTTGAACACAATTTTCCCCCAATTTTCCCATAATGGATTTAGAAAACAAGATGAACATTTAATATCAACTATTTCCTTTTAACCTCTGAAGTTCTAAACATTTGGAAGACAACTAGAATGTACATGCTGATAACATTCCTTCATAAGAACTTCATTATCAATTTGCCTCAAAACAGCCAAGATGAAAATTATTCACAGATAAAGCATCCTGTGATACAAGCATTCCTAAGGATGGCATTTCAAAATCAAAATCCAGCCAGCTACGGGGAAGTGGGCAGACAGGACTATTCTGAGACCTGGCCTGGGCAGTTTTAACTGAGCACATTCGATCAGCATGTCGTCATACTTCAGTGCCAACCTGTTTAGTAACCCATCATCTAGGGTCCTACAGTGGGAATTGGCCCAAGCGCCTTTGACCAGCATATAATTTGGTTTCAACATTAAGTTCACCATGAGAGTATATAAACACCACATGTGTAATTTAAGATTCACAAATAGAAAACACTGCCCAGTTGTTTTTAGAACACCTCACTACTAGGGAAGCTATAGAATGGAAATGCCACCAAGGTTCACAGTTCAAGCTTTTCCTTGACATCTTAAAAATGACACCATACTCTCTCTTTATAGACAGAATACAGGAAGACCTCCTTACAAAGAATGTAGTAGGTAAATAGAACAGTTTCAATTTATTCTTCCCCCAAATGGTCAAAAAGCAGTTAAAAAAAGAAAAATCCCCACAAATAGATGCCTACCCAAAAAAAGTACCATGATACATTTCACCTTTCCGTGTATTTAAATGTAACAACACTGTTCTTTTCTTAAGACATATAGGGGACACATAACAACAATCCAATAGCAAAGCATTCAGCACCTAGTAGGGAGGAGAGGAAGAGAATAATATGGCAAGGCAGGGGCACACCTGGGAGGCAAACCACAATAGAGCATCTTCCATTCTACAAGGTTCTTGTTGCCCCATGTTAGCTCTGGGTAACACCTGCTGTTTTACCTTATAGATTTTAATATTGTTTGCATCTTTCAAAGAGTTTATGTCATACCTGTAATATAAAAAAGTCTGGAAGACTATTTCCTTAATGACACCATTTTTATCTCTTCTAAAACAAGCAAAAACAATGTGATGATTTAGGAAATCACACATATGTGAAATACCTCAAAAACAGAGGGGAAAAAAACTCTAAATGAGTTACTTCCAGAAGGTGGGAGGGGTTGGTGGAGAAATGGAGATGTGTCAAGCGTACTGGTAACATCCAGGTCTGGGGGAGGTGGGGGGCAGGTGGGGAGGGGGGATCATATCTTTGTATCATAACTAACATGAATGTCACACACACATTTGTACTTTCAAATAACCTACAGCTTTTTTAATGGGGAGTGGAGGGACGGAAGTCAAGTCCCAGGATCTGCCTCTTAGTTCCACAAAAGCAACTCTCTGCCCCCTGGCCCACCAGATGTGGCTCCATGGATCAGCACATTCCAGGAGACTTCCCCAGCTTTGTGGCCCACAGACAAGGCTGTCTTCAAGCAGCCACAGTGAAATTAGTGACATCATAAAATCTCCATGGTGATGCAAGCAATTTTAGGCAGGGACATTTAGCTTTTGTCAGTCATCAAGTTATCAAGCCAAACACCATTTTTGTCCCATCTTTAACCTTTCCTCTGTTTCTAAGCTACAGGCCAAGGGAAGGGGGTGTGAGTGTATTAAGGGCATTTCCTGAGCATACCACGTGCTACATAAGGAAAGTGTTCCACTGTAGCAATACCATCAGTGCGTCCTTAGTCAGGGCATGCTGTGGCTCTTGACCCGACTACTGCTCTTCACAGGCCTATGCCCCTGTGATCCACATGGCATGTTGAACCACCCGACATACTATGGGATTCCCAGGTATCATAAAATGCGATCACCTTGAGTTTCCAACTATACTGAATGCAAGGGTGGGAAGCACATCCTAGCACATCTTTTGGATAACTCTTAGAAACCAGCACAGCCTTGAGTATTTAAGGTGGTTTTTAGTAAAAGTTGGTTGGCAAAGGCCAGGTGATCAAAGCCTGGATCTTTAGTGTTGACAAATGTGCGGTGACGATCTGTCAAGCAAGTGCTTCTATTAATTGTCCACACCGAGAAAGCAGTCTACCAGGCAAATATTTGCAACAACAGACACCAGTCACACTTTCTTCCTAACAGCACCTACTGTCTACTGCAAACTGACTGGTTTGCATTAGATCCAAATTGTCCTCAGTCTCTTTTGATTAAAGATGCCAGAGTCTCACTTTCCTCCCCAACTTAAGCCCCACAGGATTTCTATTTGCAGAAACATAAAAAGAACCCAGTTCTATCAATATATGCTCTGCTTGAGAAATATTCACTTATGAAAACCCAACTCATTGAATTTGGGTTGCTTTTATGGGAATTAGGCCACTTGGTTTGAGCAGGTTTCATTGTAGAGTTCCTGTAAAGCAGGGGTGAACAAATGTCTGCAAAGGGCCAGAAAGAAAATATTTTAGGCTTGGCAGATCATATAGTCTTCACCACAACTGCTCCAAGCTGTTGCTGTAAGTGAAAAAGCAGCCGCAGACACTGTGTAATGAATGGGCGTGGCTGTGTGTCAAGAAAACTGCAAAAAACAAGCAAGGCGTGAGAAATGGCCCATGGTTTATGGACCCCAGCCTTTTAAAAAGTCAATATTAGAATGTGTTTTTAAAAATCATTCCTAAACATCAGGGATTAAAAAAAAAAAAAGTCCATTTGTAGACAGTTGTCTGTTCCCCTTGAAGCTTGCCAACACTTTCAGCAAGTATGAGATGATCAAGGATTAATTGCCACCTGTAGGGGTGTTCTGTGCAGGGGGAAGAGGAAGGAAACAGGATCGGCTAGAAACAAATTCAAGGACTTGCCAGTTTGTTTTCAGCATTATGAATCTCAGGCCTCATAAACTCCCCAGGACTTACTTTAAAAAAGCCTCCTCAAAAGAATAAAATCAGGAATTTTCCCCTAGTTCTTGACATTTAAATATACTTGGGCTTCCCTGGTGGCTCAGATGGTAAAGAATCTTCCTGCAATGCAGGAGACCCAGGTTCAATCCCTGGGTGGGGAAAATAAAAAATAAAAGTCCATTAAATATACTAACGCTTTTCTTAAAAAAAAAGTTGGGGGGGGCAGTGGGGTGGGTAGAGTTCCCCTGAAAATGCTTAAGAACTAATTACAGGAACCAGAGTACAATACTGCTTATCTTCTGCTTATGAATCAAACGCTTTTTCAACCAAGTAAAAAGACTGATCATCAATTAGCTGCTTTTGCTGTCATTTCCAAAATGTTAAGGACTTAAGTAGGATATATATATACGTATTTTTATGTATCAGGAAATACTGACTTCAAACCTTTTAAAATTAAGAATCCCCTAGAAAATGAGGAAAATACAATTTGCTTCCATCTGGTGGCAGCAGTTCACACTGCAGCCAGAGCAGTTTATGAAATTGTATTGATGACTTTTCCTAGAGGATGAGGCGTGAAGGCAAAAAACCAAGAAAAGAAAATCACGGTCTCTGTCTCCCTCTGATGGCAGCAGCTGATACTGCAGCCAGTGCAGTTTATGATCGTTTTTTTCCACTAAAGACTCTCCAGAGAATATTGGGGGGGGCGGGGGCGGATATATTTTTATCACGGTCTGTGTCTCCCTCTGGCGGCAAAAGCTCATACTGCAGTCACTGCAGTTTTTGATGACTTTTCTACTAAACACTCTTAGGAGGGTGAAGAGGGGGAAGAGGGTGGAAATCACAGTCTGTGTCTTCATCTGGTGGCAGAAGCTCATTCTACAGCCAAAGTCCAAGTTTCATAAATCGGAAGATTATGGTAACAGGACAGAACAGAACAAGGTGCATGCCTGCTTAGTTGCTCAGCCATGTCCAACTCTTTTCTGTGACCCAATGGACTGTTACCCGCCAGGCTCCTCTGTCCATGGGACTTCCCAGGCAAGAAGACTGGAGCGGGTTGCCATTTCCTCCTCCAGGGCATATTCCCGACCCAGGGATGGAACCCATGTCTCCTGCATTGCAGGTGGATTCTTTACCACTGAGCCATGGGGGAAACTCTCAACAGGACAGGACAGAACTCATTAATTCCCTAAAAGGGACAGGTTGGCGATTTACAAACTTACTGCTTGAGAACACAGACAGACATCAAAAAATTTTTCAGCACAACACAGTTTCATTTATCCACTTTGACATTACATCTTCCACTACCTACTTCCACACTGAGAATGCTGAGGACAGAATTAAAATACTGCATAAATGCTCAATGGCTTTATGCCACATTGCAAATACAACTAAGAAAAGCAATACTAACGCCATCACCACCAGTATGATTACTGAAAACATGGGAGATTTTTTCCTATACTTGTCCAGTCTCTCCCACTCACCACTGTTTTCAGTAGCTGTACAGTCCCCTCATTGGAAGAGCATACTGTCGTACTATACCCAGTCCCTTTCAACCTTTATTGAGTCTTCATTTTACAAGTAACTAAAGAGTTAGTGCTATCATTAGTCTTTATGTCAATGTCTAAGGATTTTGGTGTGTGAAGCACAAAATGTAAAATTTTTAGTGAGAAGTTTCTGGGGAAAAAAAAACAGTTTAAAGTCTATACCTGTGTAAAATATTTCCCATCCTGTTTCAATACTTTCATTGAGAGGTCAAGAATCAGTCTGAGAAACTCCCATGTGGAATCTGGATGTTAAAAAAAATTAAGTTTTATAAATATCGGTTTGCACGCATGAGAAACAACATCTAAAGTTAAACATTCACATTAATATTCAATGATTCAAAAACAAACAAAAAGAAAAAAAAAGAGCCATGAGACTCAATATTCAAGGGCTTGTGAACAAGAACATACTGTCATATATTGTGTGTCTTGGACACACCTGCACATACCTATATACGAGCAAAATCAAAAGCTAATGAGGATGTACATAACACTGCTCTCACCATACCCATCAAGGTTTGACACAAAAGCAGTGGCTGAAATCTGAAAGAGAACACCTTTAAGCAAGGGGAAAAGCAGTAACATCTCAGGAGAGAAACTGCAAGAGTGAGGGTGGGGACCTGAGTCTGGAAACTCAGCAGGAAGAGAAGGTAACAGAAAAGACATGAACACTGAGATCCTAAGCCAGCGGTGATTTTGAGTGCAGGGCCTGAGAAGGGGCCGTGTCTCTGGTGTTGCTCAGAAAGGTCACCAGATTGTCCCGGTACAGGGTAAAAAAAAATCCCAGTATGCAAATTATGAAACAAGCTGATATCTCAATGGTATGATTATGAGTCATTTTATTTCTATACTTGTTTCAAATGACTGCTTTAATTTTGCTCATTTAGTGGCAAAAAAGGATCTGACCAAGGCCAAATCTAGCCATCTTTCCACCACTGGCCTCAGTTTACTACCTTCAGTAAACGAAGGAACTTCACTAGACAGTGTCTTCAGATCCTTTCATTCTCACATGGTGTTAAGAAAAACATTTCCATATTTCTGTGAACATTATCTTGGCTGGGGCAGCCTGGATGGGAGAGGGGTTTGGGGGATAATGGATATGTGTGTATGTATGACTGGGTCCCTTCACTGTTCACCTGAAACTATAACAATATTTTAATCGGCTATATTCCAATACAAAATAAAAAGTTTAAAATAAAAGGAAAAACAGAATCTACCTTCTTCCGGAGATGTGGAGATTGGAACAGCTGTCAAATCATTAATCACATAATCAAACTCTCTCCCTTCTTTGGCGTACCTCTTCAGTACTGGAATACAGTCTTCTATTAGAACCTTCCAGAGAGAACAAGCATCAATGCAGGTGAGCCAACATATGTGAAAGTGGTTAAACACTTGTAGAAGGAAGGGGGAAATGCACACAGGGGCTGCAGCACCTGCCAGAGGAACAAAAGCCACTTCCACCCATACCTGCCAGGAGCTAAAAGTTCACGGCTTACCAGATGCTTTACATGCCTTTCAATTAAGTGGAACAACTTCTCTTAGGAATTACTATCATCACCATTTTACAAATAGAGAAACAAACAAGAGAGGTCACCAAGTCTGCTCTTGCATGTGTGCTCAGTTGTGTCTGACTCTTTGTGACCCTGTGGACTGCAGCCTGCCAGGCTCCACTGTTCATGGGGATTCTCCAGCAATAATACTAGAACAGGTTGCCATGACCTCCTCCAAGGGATCTTCCTGACCCAGGGAATGAATTCACATCTCCTGTGTCTCCTGCATCACAGGCAGATTCTTTACCACTGATCCACCAGGAAAGTCCTCTCCTTGCTTGGCCCTTGCAAGAAACCTTGCTTTGCTCCAAATTCTGAAGTTTGTTTGGCCTCACTGTGCACCAGGCACACGGATTGGGTTTCACCACATCTGTTGAGCCACCCAAGGGCCGGTGCCCACGGCAGGTCGGTCCTGGCCAAGAGCAGCCCTTTTCCTTGAGTCTCCAACAGTCCCCAGAGTTCTTTCCACTCAAGAGAACTAGGAGGGACAGGTGATGCCTGTCCTTTTGGAATGAGGTTTTTCGGAAACAAATGTTGTGACCTACAGCCCACCCACCTTAGGTATGGGTTTGGGGTCCCTCCCCCACATACTGGGAATTCTACCTGCTCCTTCTGAGTTCACCCCCTTTTGGAAAGCGAGCCACTCTGGGCCCATTGTGAGTCACCCTAATTCTCTCTTGGGACCCAGACCGATCTGTTCGGGGGCCTCCATGTGGGAATGGGAGTGCAATTTTGAACTATACTTCACCTGATCTCGTCTCTGCACCAGGGTATTCTTCCCAACTTCACTGGCTTCACTTACAGCAAGGGGTTTTCCTTTAAGAGTATGTCTTGGTCATTTGGCTTCATCTCTAATGGGGAACTGACTGGGTATCTTCTCTCTGGGGCAAGGGAACTGTGACCTTGAGAGACCATTCTGCATTGCACTGGTGTGCCCTTTCCTTGGTATTTGACAGCAGCAGCCGTGAGTAAGTACAAGTGATGACAGTTCTGTTCCACCTTGTAGCCCACTAGGGTACACTTTGCAAAATGGGGAGATCAGCTTTGCTCCCATGAATGAAAGAAAAAATTTCACTGTAACATTGCTTGGCCTCGGTACCCCTTGGACACCAATGGCCCTCTAAATTACAACATCCTTCAACTAGAACTGTTTTATAAAAGGGAAGGGAAATGGGATAGAGTTCCTTATGCACAGGCTTTTATACTATTGTATCTAAGGGAGCCTTTTGGAATTGGTTTGGCTTTTATTTGGCATGTGTGCCCAAGTGTCTGGGTACATGAGTCCTAATACTGTTCTCTCTTCTGGTTTTGACCCTCATTAAGGAGGTCTTGACCCACTCCAGTGTTCTTGCCTGGAGAATCCCAGGGACAGGGGAGCCTGGTGGGCTGCTGTCTATGGGGTCGCACAGGGTCAGACATGACTGAAGCGACTTAGCAGCAGCAAGGAGGTCTTGGGAACTTGAATGCTGATTCTTTTGTAAGAGAAGCATGTGAATATGAGTGAGTGACAGGTATGTAGAAACTGAAGGAAATCTCACCCTGAAAACAGCCAAGATGGGGCTCTTTTGACATTCTGAAACTGGTTTTTGTGTGTGCAATTAGTATTAAGCTAGCTTTCTAGGAGAAACATGCAGATTTTTGTGCCTTCAAGATGAAAATGATCTACCTGGATTCGCGGAAACTTTAATCATCTGTGATCCCAGGGTGGGGTGGGGGGTGCTTTTTAAACTCAAAACAGGTAAAGTTTTAGATCTGTGTCTGTACAGACATATGCATGTTTATGCATACATTGTAAATATGATATGCCTCCATCTCCAAATTGCATTGCTAAGCTTGGTTTGTGGATGAACTCTGTTTAACTTAAAAGAACTTAAGTGCTTATGTAAATTCTCAGAAATATAAAAAAACTAGTCAGAATGAATTTCAGGTTCATATGATCTAGGAAATATTCATTCTTAAACTGATATTTGGTATTAAATCTAGCCTTTAAGTGTGCTGGTTTAATATAGACATGTTTCTCGAGTCATCAGTATTAAGTATATTACTTTTATAGTATCTAAGAAAGTCAATAAAGTTCATATTGCTATAAAATCTGTCAACAAGAAAAACTATGATGAAACATTTGAGTAAATTAAATAAATGTAAGAGCTTCCCTGGTGGCTCAGACAGTGAAGAATCCACCTGCAATGCAGGAGACCCAGGTTCAATCCCTGGGTCAGGAAGACTCCTTGAAGGAGGGCATGGCAACCAACTTTAGTATTCTTGCCTGGAGAATTCCATGGACAGAGGAGCCTGGTGGGCTACAGTCCATGGGCTCACAAAGAGTCAGACATGACTAAGCAAGTAACACTTTCACTTTCAAGAGGATTTCTAGGTAAAACATTTTTTTCAAATGTTTAAAAAAAAAGAAATATTTCAACACACAAATAAAGCTTTCACTGTGTGCAATAAAAGCAGGTATGAAGAATGGAAATCCATTTTGTTAAATGGAAAAAAAGGTAATTCTGTCCTAGAGTTGGTTGTTTCTGAATGGTAAAGAAACTGAGGGACAAAACAATATAGATATAGAAAGTTTTAGGAAGTTTGTGAAAAAGGAACACTTAGAAAAGTTCATGTATTTGCCTGGTCAGTATTGGCTATGATTAGACTGAATTTAAGTAAATAAATTTTATTATAAAGAATAGGATGATAATGCAAGACTAGAATTTGGATTTTTGGTTTTCTCTCTTTGCTTTCCCAGCAGAAAATAAAGTTTTCTTAAAGTGCTAAGCTGCTTTTGCCTTTTTGAGAGATCTTATTTTAACTTCATGTATTTACCTTTGAGATCTTTTATTGTCACTTTGGTTGGGTGAATGGTTGTTGTTTCACAGTAACATCTTCTTTGACTTTTTAGTATTTCTGACAAATGCCCCAAATATCAAATTCGATCTGAAGTTCTTCTGACCTCCAGCTAAGTTTGGGGTGCTTCAGAGAAACCCCTGAGGCATCTCAGAGATTCAATTAATCAGGACAATTCAGTATGTTAAATTACGTGGGAAACATTGCCAAATGAATGATAAGCCTCCTCAGGTTATATTGTGTGGGCAAATGTTTTTATGTTCTTAAAATTATATGGAATACAACACTGTGAATCAACTATACTCCAATAATAATTTAAAGAAAATTATATGGGGACTTCCCTAGCAGTCCAGTGGTTAAGTCTCCATGTATGGGGCATGCATTTGATCCCTGGTCAGGGAACTAAGATCTCCGCATGCCACAGGGTGCGGCCAAATAATTAATAAAAAAATAACACAGAATTTCTATAATTCTGGTGTGTCCTAACAAAATGTTACCCCTAATTCTAGTTATTACAACCAAGTCTTCCATCAGTTACATCGAGATCAGTTGTTTCACCTTTCAAGTCTTGATACTCAGTTACCGTCTTACTGCTTTTGCAGAAGTGCTTCATCTTCAAGAAGATTCATAAGAAAGGCTTTTGACATGCCCTAGTTTCCAATAAATTTCCAATCATACCCATGAACTGGGTAAGCAAGTAAAGAATCCTAGAAGGAAAACCTGGTGGCTTCATAAAAAATGTTAACAAAAAAAAGAGTACTAAGGACTTCCCTTAGTGGTACTATGGATAAGAATCCGCCTGACAATTTAGGGGACATGGGTTTGATCCCCAGTTTGGGCAGATTCCACATGCTTCAGGTCAGCTAAGCCCCTGGCCTGAACTACTGACCCCACACGCTGCAACTGCAGAAGCCTGCATGCCCGAGAGCCACTGCTCCACAACAAGAGAAGCACCGCAGTGAGAAGCCCGTGCACAACTCGAGAGTAACCCCTGCTCGCTGCAGCTAAGAAGTTAGTGCACAGCAACCAAGAGCCAGCACAACCAAAACTAAGTAAGCTTTTTTAATGTTATTTTATTATATATATATAACGCGTTGTGTTGATAATAGATTAAAGATTCACATCTTTACATTTAAATCTTTTAGGGACAAGATTTAGGGGACAAAAATGCCTTAAAACTGCTAGATTCACTGCTTGCAAATCTTATACATATATACAAAAAATCTTTCATTTTTCTTTCTATAGTACCTTATTTTTCAGATTCAAATTATTCCATCATAAAAAGAATGGGGTATGCACTGGAACATTTTCTAAAAATGGTTAACAGTAATTGTGTTTTCAAATGACAAACAATTGCAAGGACCTGGTTTGTTTTCTTTTTCTAATGCTTTTTCTAGAATGATTTTCAGTTTTTTTGAGATATAATTGACTTACAACATTATAGTCATTTAAGGTATAACCAAGAACCTGTTTTGTCTTTTTTTTTTTTTGGTTGTATTTGGGCTGGGAAAGGTTGGGGGCGGGAGGAGAAGGGGACGACAGAGAATGAGATGGCTGGATGGCATCACCGACTCTGTGGACATGAGTTTGAGTGAACTCCGGGAGTTGGTGATGGACAGGGAGGCCTGGCGTGCTGTGGTTCATGGGGTCGCAAGGAGTCGGACACGACGGAGCGACTGAACTGAACTGAACTGAACTACTGTCCCACAGACCAGGAACCCTCTCCCCTTTAGAGCTTAGTAGAGTTTGTCAGACTCCCCTTGGTAGCTATTCTGTTCCCAAAATGGGGAGGGGGATGCACTGGGGCACTAAACTTCCTCAAGAGCCAATCTATTTAAAATATTTTTCCTTCTCTAAAAGGCCCCCTGTCTATGTCACCATCTGCCTTTGGTGCTGTCCTCAGAGCTTGGACTTGCAAGTCGAGATTTTTCTGGGGCTATTAGTAACTCTTCCCACTGACAACCACATCCTGCCTCCAATCACAACACTCTATGGCTCTACAGTACTGCAGGTTCAGATGTGCTGTTCTGTCAGTCAACCTAAGGAGTCAGGGGGACATGAATTTGAAACATTCCTCTAAAGTTACCCTATAATCTTGAATAAATTGCCCTTTGAACTCTTTAACTTACTGTCTTCATCTGCAAAACAGAAAGCAGCAGCCACACAAGGCTTTGAGGATTAAATTTTAATACACTTAAGCAGAGGGTCTGGCTCACAATGCAAATATTTGTAAACAAATATAAACTTTGCAGATATTTTAGTCATTGTGAAAAGTCTGTCATGCTCTGAAGAACCTAAATCCTCCCTCTTCCTTTTCATGTTGTAGAGCATTATATTTTAACTTTTGTGTGTACTACAGCATGCTCACCACCAAAAGTATCATTTCCATCCATTACCAGACAGTTGGTCCCCTTTACACATTTCAGCCTGCCTCACCCCTTGCCCCTCTGGGAAGTACTATTCTGTTCCCCGGATCTATGTATTTTTATTTGGTTTGGTTTGTTCCTTTACTTAAAAAAAATTTATATTTCACATGAGTGAAATCATACAGTAATTTCTTTCTCTGTCAGACTTTATGCTAACTGAAAATACCATCAAGGTCCATCCAAGTTGTCACAAATATCAAGATTTCATTCTTTTCTTTTTTTTAATGGTTGAGTAGGATTCCACTGTGTAATATACACCACATCTTCTTTATCTGTTCATCTGTTAATGGACAGTTAGGTTTCTTCCATATCTTGGCTATTTTAAATAATGCTGCAATAAATATGGAGGTGCACATATCTTTTCGAATTACTGTTTCCCTTTACTTCAAATAAACACCCAGGATTAGAACTGCTGCATCATCCCTCCCTTTTTAAACTTTCATAGTGTAAGTGAAATATTATCTTTCCCTTTTGCCCATAAAACTATCACAACTGCATTTTAACACAGATATAATTTCTTTCTCAGCTTAAAAAAATTAATACGAGTGTACCATGAAATCAAATTTGGACACATACCTTAGAGAACATGGGTAGGAGTAAGTAGTTTATGTAACAAATTAAAGCACTCATCTAAACTGTTTATAAAACTAGAGATACATATTTAAGAGTCTAGTCAAATAAAAATATGCATTTGCTTAGCTATCTTGCTCTACCAAATAATGTGGGTATGGGCACTAATATTTGGATACTCAAAATACAATACAAAATGTATCCTACAAACTGTAATGACTCATCAACTTATAAGCACAGTAGAATTTAGGAACTTGGCTTCCCTGGTGGTTCAGCTGGTAAAGAATCCACCTGCAATGAGAGAGACTTGGGTTCGATTCCTGGGTTGGAAAGATCCCCTGGAGAAAGAAAAGGCTACCGCCTCCAGTATTCTGGCCTGGAGAATTCCATGGACTATATAGTCCATGGGGTCACAAAGAGTCAGACACAACTGAGTGATTTTCACTTTCACTTTACTTAGCAAGAAGCAAATATTCCTATGCCAAACATTTTAATCATCTACACTCTCTAATTAAATTCGTAAGTCCCTTCTCAAAGATTCAGAAACAGACTCAGGCTAAAATAGACAAAAGGCAGTGGTTGCCAGGTCATAAAAAGGTACATGAGGATTCCCTTGGTGGTGCAGTGGGTAAGAATCTGCCTGTCAATGCAGAGGATATGTGCTCGATCCCTGGTCTGGGAAGATTCTACGTGCCATGGAGCAAATAAGCCTGTGCACAAACCACAAATACTGAGCCCATGCGCCTAGAACCTGGGCTCCACAACGAGAGGAGCCACCACAATGAGAAACCCGCGCTCCACAACTAGAAAGTAGCCCCCACTCACTGCCATGAGAGAAAGCCACTCAAAGCAACAGAGACCCAGCGGGACCAAAAATAAAGAAAGAATTTTTAAAAGGTACACGACATCTTTTATACAAGAATGTATTCATGTTATTAAATTCAAAGCATCTGGAATTGCCAATTTCTTTTCTTTATTAGATGTACACACTTTCCCTGGATACAAATATTTATAGAACTCACATAAGAGAATAAAGGGCAGCAGAACAGGCTATCTCAAAACAGCAAATGTAGAGACAGGCTTTCTCTGAACTCCCCTTTATCTACCTAAAGACAGAGCTCCCAAAAGGAACGAAAGTATCATAGATCCCTCCTGGAGGGATTCAACCAGGGAAGATGGGCTCTTATCACAGAGGAAGAGGCTGACACCACACCCAAACTTTGTCACAAAGTATCGCACCTCTTTTTCTGTTCTTCTAAGGGCCCTGTCTATTTTTCCTAAGTTCAGTTCAGTTCAGTCGCTTAGTCGTGTCCGACTCTTTGCAACCCCATGAATCACAGCACACCAGGCCTCCCTGTCCATCACCAACTCCCGGAGTTCACTCAAACTCACGTCCATAGAGTCGGTGATGCCATCCAGCCATCTCATTCTCTGTCATCTACTCTCAACTAAGAAACCTACGCCCCCCATTCCCTGTTAGGATCATATTTAAGCCTAAATTCTAAAGCTACCTCTGAGTTGCTCATTTTCCTGTGTATCTTCCATGTATGCTGCCGCTAAGTCACTTCAGTCATGTCCAACTCTGTGCGACCCCATAGACGGCAGCCCACCAGGCTCCCCTGTCCCTGGGATTCTCCAGGCAAGAACACTGGAGTGGGTTGCCATTTCCTTCTCCAACGTGTGAAAGTGAAGTCGCTCAGTCATGTCTGACTTGTAGCGACCCCATGGACTGCAGCCCACCAGGCTCCTCCATCCACAGGATTTTCTAGGCAAGAGTACTGGAGTGGCTTGCCATTGCCTTCTCCGTCTTCCATGTATACATGAGTGTAAAACATTAATGAACTTGTTTTTCTTCTTGTTAGCTTTCCATTACAAGGCGTCTCAGGCAAGCATTAGAAGGATAGAAGGAAACTTTTTCCTCCCCTACAAGATCATACAGCATCTTGATTATCTTCTTCTTTTAAAAAAAAAATATTATTTATTAATTTATTTGGCTGCAATGGGTCTTAGTTGGGGCATGTGGGATCTAGTTCCCTGACCAGGGATCACACCCAGGCCCCCTGCATTGGGAGTTTGGAATCTTTAGCCACTGGACCACCAGGGAAGTCCTGATTATTTGTCTTCTTAACCAACTACACTTAAAGCTGTTTGAAGAAGGCACAGTTGTGATCAACAACATCACATTATCACCTGACTTAATAAAAAACATTTATCTGGTAAAAATAATTACCTGATAGCAGTCTCCTTTAAGATTGTCTAAGACATCACCACAAGTTTTTCGCATGTACTTCTTACATCCGTCAATCACCATTTGGTCAATGTTCAAAATAGGTTAAGGAGAAATTTCCCCTGGATTTGAACATGTCAAAGGATTCTGAAATACTTCTTTAAAAGGTAAAGATGAACATAACATTTTTCACACTAATTTGGGTATCATAAAGTTTAAAAAAATGATGAATCAGACAATGACTGCATTTGGGCACCAAGGACACTCAAAAGGCACTGAATTTCCTTCTAATGGAGAAGCCATTTCAGCAACTGCTGGGCAGTCGACACAGTGCAAAGGCTGCCTGCTGTTTAATTCTCAATTCTGCTTCTTTGTTGGTGGCCTGTTAGTAGTCATGTAAAAAGGCTACTGGTACTAAGTTGAAATCTCTGTTCAAAGTAATCTTATAACATTAACTGTAGTATTAAGATAAAAAAGGAGGAAGAGAACAAAGTCCACCAAACTTAATCTCTTATACAGAAAAGGATATCTCTACCATAGTCACCATCTTTGGTTTCAGTTTGACTATTTCACATAATATGCCCCCATCTCCACCTCCCAGAATCAGTACATCTTTGCCACTGTAATCTTCTTTGCCACTGCCCATGATGGCCCGGGTATACGCCAAATCACTTTCCGCCAAATCTAGGGAGGAGAAACATCCAAAATGGTGACTTAACCAAAGCCTCAGAGCACCTGACTTATCATTCCAGAAACTGCTAGAATCTAGAAAATTCAGACATTTTCCTTTTCAGTCTTTAAAACTCAGTAAATAGAGGGTTTTGGTGGGTTTTTTTTTCCTTTTGGATTGTGGACTTTTCTTCATCCCTACTCATCTAACACCCAACATGTTACCTACATAGATTATACACATATATAGTTTAGAAGAAAATTCAGTATTTAGCCTGTTCTGATAATTAAAAAGCAATTACCTATTTCCAGATGAAATATAACAGCAGAGTTGCTTCAAAAGAATATGAGAGGGAGAAAAGTGACTGGAGTTTAAGGGAAACAAGACTGGTTAGGAGTTGATCATTGTTGACACTCAGTGGTGAGTATATGTGGGTTCATCTTACTGTTCTGTCTACTTTGGTTTGAAATTTTCCACAACAAAAAGACTTCCTAATAAACAAGCAATTAATATAAAATAACCAACAAAAAATAAATAAAATAACCAACAAGGATCTACTGTATAGCACAGGGAACTAGACTCAGTATCTTAACAATAACCTATAAGAGAATGTTAATAAATATGTATTTTATATCTATGTATAACATAAAAAAGAATATTAAGACAAAGTTTTCATGGCTCTACTATAAAATATGAAAACTCAGACAAGCCACAGGTAAATCTAATGTAAATATTCATCTCAAAAACCAAACACACACAAAAATAACCAGCAGTGCCCAACGACACACCTGGACAAACCCACAATGGTGGTATGTCAGGAAAACACAATCTAAAATTGTCACTTTGTTAAGTGATTGGGGTAGAGATGGAATACTTACTGACATCCCCACTGAGGATGAGAATGTTCCCAAATTGCTTTGAGTGTAAAATTTTAATGTTCTGGTAAGGCGAGTCTTCATCATACACCACTTTATCTATGTCATACTCAACCAGGCGGCCATCCGCAGTGGGCCAGTATCTGTCGATGGCCGCTCCTCGAACTATGGGTGGCAATCTGGAAACAAAGGGAAAGAAGGAAAAGAGGAATGAGCCTTACAACAAAGTCTGCTTAGGTGATGCTGCCTTAAAAGAAGACCTAGGAACATGAATGTTCCACATGGAGCCACATAGTCTCAGGCAGACTCCTAAACTGTACACAACCAACCTAAAACTTGAACTTTGAGGGCTATGTAAGAATGGTCACTACCAAATTTCACCACTGTTGTACATTAAGAATTAACTTGGGGCTTCCCTGGTTAGAATCCGCCTGCCAGTGGAGAAGACACATGTTCGATCCCTGGTCCAGGAAGATGCCGCAAGCCATGGAGCAACTAAGCCCGTTCATGACAACGACTGAGCCTGTGCTCTGTGTGTGTGCTCAGTTGCCAACTCACACCCAACTCTTTGTGACTTCATGGGCTGCAGCCCACCAGGCTCCCCTGTCCATGGGATTTTCCAGGCAAGAATACTGGGGCCTGAGTTTCAGAGACCAGAACCATAACTACTGAGTCCACATACTTTCAGCAACTACTTAAGTCCATGCTCCACAAGAAGAGAGTGAGGAAGCCCTCACAGCACAACTAGAGAGTAGCCCCCACTTGCCACAACTAGAGAAGAGCCCAGGCAGCAACGAAGACCAGGCATGCCAAAAATAAACAACAAAAAAAATAATTTAAAAAGCACCTCTGCAAAAACATTTACTTGGCTGTGTCAGGTGTTAGTTGCGGCATGCGTAATCTTTAGTTGCAGCATACAAACTCTTAATTGCAGCATGTGGGAATCCAGTTCCCTGACCAGGGGTCAAACCTGGGCCCCCTGCATAGGGAACTTGGAGTCTCAGCTATTGGACCACCAGGAAAAGTTCCAAGAATTTACTTTTTAAAAAAACCTTTCTGTAATACTATAAATTTTCCCTAAAAAATAAAAGTTGAAGGAGAAAATGGCCACTAGAGACATCAGGCTTCACACCCAAATACTCTAGCAGGAAGGACTCCCAAGAATGTCTGCACCACCATACTGCCACTAGCACATTCATCCAAGCGCACACACATGTAATACCATCACCGAGCTCGGAATCCATGCGTAAGTGTTGCCAACTGCCCCAACTGTCTCCTTCATAACTGTTCTACTTTTGAATAAGAATCACCTACTGTATTTTGCTTTTTTACCCTCATTTCATCTAAAATAGATAGTTGTCACTGTCATCCCTTCCCCATGCGTTTCATGACTTTCGCATCTCAGCAAAATCCAGACCAGGTGTTTTGCAGAAAATCCCTCAGATGGGTTTGCCTGAAGATCTCTTCAGTAGGGTCACATTGGCATATTATGCAACCATCACATCAGGGACACTGAGATGGATGCCTGTCCTAATTGGTAATGCTAAGTATGACCATGTGGTTAAAGCCAATGCCCCCAAGATCCCTCCATTTGCAAAGGTACCTTCTGTCCCTTTGTAATTATGAAACAGGGTGTGTGGGGGGCTGGGAGAAAGTCCATGAAATCCGGGTCAAGAAAACCAGGCCAAGTTCCTGATCTCTTGACACACCTTCACCAGTGGCATCTAGAAGATTCTTGCCTGAACCAATTATTATGAGAATGTCTGCCAACTGATGATTTTCTCTTTCAGTCCTTTTTGTAAATCCTGAGTGTCTTACAGAGTGAGTATACTAGAAACTGCCAGCAGAGGTCACTACATGACACAGAAAACCAGACTTAGAAAGGGGGCTTGGCAAATGAAGAGGAACACAAATAAGATGAGAGCTCACCGCACACACAACACAACCACGTGCAAGTTCTATGTCCTCAAATACAGTGGGCTTCACAGTAAGCAAACCCCAGGTACCTAAAATGCTGGGCTACCTCCGACTTGCTCTCAAAAGTCTTTGCTCTCCCTGATCACTTGTTTCCAAGAATACAGTCTGAACCTGTTACAGGTTAACAAGGCTTTCAATGAAGAAATATTGTGTGTGTGCTAAGTCTCATCAGTCATGTCCTACTCTGTGCGACCCCATGGACTGTAGCCCACCAGGCTCCTTTGTCCACGGAATTCTCCAGGAAAGAATCCTGGAGTGGGTTGCCATTCCCTTCTCCAGGGGATCTTCCTGACCCAGGGATCGAACCCATCATCTCTCACGTCTCCTGCACTGGCAGGTGCGTTCTTTACCACTAGCGCCATCTGGGAAGCCCCATGAGGAAATACTAATATCTGTCAAAGGCACTGAATTTACAAAGCAAGTTTCCATAAACTATCATTTAATCCCAACTCCTCCTGATTTAACCACTTCTTCATCTTCTAGAACAAATGCAGCTGTTGGAATTAGGCAGCTAAGTGGTGTTTCTTGTAAAATGTCGTTGCCCCGGCAGGACAACCCCCAAGAGCAGGCAAACAGGACTTGGGAGAAGCCTCTTGCACCCCTGGCTGATGAGTGGTGGGAGCATGAGCCCCTGTTGACACTGGATGAAAGCAACAAACATCAACACAAGGGCTTTTGGGGGAGGAAACCCACCCCTCTGGGTTGACAGCCAGCCAGCTATTGGCAGTTACTGAACTCCTCCACAAAACCAATGTAAACAATGTCCATTCTCAAATGTGTCAACGGTGCCTTAGGTGCAGGTAGAGCTCTTTATTTCAACACAGTCGTTTTCAAAGAGATCCAAAGAAGCAGGGATCTTTAAGGATGGCTTCACCTTGATGAATTACTCATTCTAAGATACTCAGCAGGACCCTGGGGGCTCCTAGGCACAAAAGTCTGTTTGTCTCTCCATTTCTTGACTACAGGAAATAGGCTTCCTTCAGCCTCCAGGATCTTCCCTGAGTTCCAGGGAGCAGGTTCAAACACATGCTAATCAGAGAAGGGAGGGGATATGGACACAAAGGAAGAACAGTCAGAAGAAACAATAGGGCAGCCTTGGGGTAGAGTCCTGGTTCCCACCAAGGGATACACACAATGATATCTTTGAGAAGTTTGCAAAGACTGAAATTCTCACCAGGTAGAAATTAAAGGTATGCTGCCCACAGGGGAGTAATCATTTCAGATGTTACTGAGTCATTCGTCAATGATTCAGTCTCTAACAATGTCATTCCTCAAACAGCAGAGTGGCACCATTCTTGTCCTTTTGAAGCCAAAAACAAACGGCCTACAACAAAGTATTCCCAATAACTTCCTGCCCCCTCCACCCTGATTTTATAAAAAGATGTAAAAACAGTGACAAGGAAAAACAAGGCCTGTGCTGTGTTTTGAACTGAAATCGGAAGTGTAACTGCACTCTCACTTCAAAAACTCCCACGCCACAACCACACAGGAACCAGATTTCATGAGTGCTGAGGCCCATAAATGCATTTCATCTATTCATTCACTCCTAGAAGTAACCCCAATAAAAACCACACCAATAAAAAGAAAAATCTGGCATGTTGATGTTGGCCAATTCATTATCACCCAACTAAAGACACAGTGGGAACCCATTCAATTCAGATGGATCAATTTACGAAAGATGAGGAAAACTTTGCAAACAGGAAAAGAGGGAAATCTCAGAAAAGAGTGTGGGTATGGACAAGTCACTTGAGGATGAGGAAGGGCCTGAAGATATGTAAACTGAACTTGGGGGTAACTGAGTCTGGCTGCTCTGACAGATTTCAAGCAGGCAGCCAAGTTCCATACTGCCTCCTGCTCTCTTCACAGGCAGCTCCCTGCCTTGTATTCAAGTTGGAGGTTAAACAAGTTTCTAACTATTTTACACCTGCCCTGGGGCTTTCCTCCAGGCTGATCAAATTTAGCAGGATGAACCATTAAGTACTTAAACATCCTTAAACAGCCAGTAAGGATTCCCTCTTGTGGAAAATGCCCTGAACTGGAGAAGTCTGTATTCTGGTCACTTCCAACAGTGATGGTCTGACCTTAATCAAGTCTCTCTGTGTTACTGCATTTGCCTTTATGAGCAAGCTGTTATTGTTGTTCAGTTGCTAAGTCCTGTCCAACTCTTTGTGACCCCATGGACTGCAGCATGCCAGGCTTCCCTGTCCATCAACATCTCCTGGAGCTTGCTCAAACTCATGTCCATCAAGTCGGTGATGACATCCAACCATCTCATCTTCTGTTGTCCCCTTCTCCTGCCTTCAATCTTTCCCAGCATCAGGGTCTTTTCCAATGAGTCAGCTCTTCACATCAGGTGGCCAAAGTATTGGAGCTTCACCATCAGTCCTTCCAATGAATATTCAGGACTGATTACCAGGACTGACTGGTTTGGACTTCTTGCTGTCCAGGGACAGACCCATTTTGGGCGGTCCGATAAGAAACCACCCAGGCAGAGCAAGGCCAAACCGCTTAGAATAACTTACTGTGCAGCCATGATTAATTCACATTCTTAATTCCCAGGACCTGCCAGACTCTACCCCTCCCAAAGAATGCCAAAACTTTACTTCTATCAAAGCTCTTCTAACATCTGACACCACTAGCACATACGTCTGTGCTGTCCAACAGAATACTTCTCTGTGTTGTCCAATATGGCAGTTACTAGCCGTTAGCTAGTGACAAGAGGTAAGTAAGGAAATAAACTTTTTATTAACTTAGTTTTAAACAGATACAGGTGGCATAGTAGCTACACTCCTCAACAAAAGCTTAATGTCTTTGTCATCAACTGAAAAGAACCTACTGGGGGTGCTCAAGGTGGGTTAGCTCTGATGTTCTTGCAATGTCAATATCATCCTACCTGAAAGCACTGAGGCAAATTTTCTATCATCCCATCCTATCAAAATCTCTTAAAACTGCTTAATTCTACTGTGGGGCCCAGAACTCTGAGGAAAGATATATGATTTTTTTCTCTTCACTGGAGATGGTCGAGGAGGAGTTTTCGAGCTCCTCTTTGAGGTGCCAGCCCCATCTGACTCTCTGCGTTAGAGTTTCACCCCTCGAGATCACTGTACACTCCTTTCTGCCCCTGTTCCATTTTATCTAGCATCTCTCTCTCTCGCTCATACACACACACACACAGTTAGTCTTCTGCCATCAGGGCCATCTACATTAGCCTATCAAGTGGCCAGAAGCAAAAGCTGACTGATCTCTTCCACATCTTACATAGACACTGCTCAGGGATAACACCACCATTGCGATTATTTGATTGATTGTTTTTATTGTTGTTTAGTCACTCAGTCATGTCCAACTCTCTGCGACCTCATGTACTGTAGCCTGCTGGGCTCCTCTGTCCACAGGATTCTCCAGGCAAGAATACTGGAGTGGGCTGTCATGCCCTTCTCCAGGGGATCTTCCCCACCCAGGGATCGAACCCACATATCCTGCATTGGCAGGCAGATTCTTTATCATCTGAGGCACCAAGGAAGCCCATTTTATCAAATAACCAAATATAAAAGAACATTCAGGAGTGGACTTACCGCTTTACCCGCTCAGTACTGTCTTGACTCAATTCTTTCATTCTTTCTTCTACTTTGTTCAAAAGCTGCAATTACAAGAAAATAAATCAATGGGCTTATCAAATAAGCTGAGTAGAAGAGCTAAATTACGGACCAGGAGGTCAAGGTCATGTTGACAAAGCTGTTACTCTGGCAGGTGTCCAGATGTACTTGTCCTCCCCCAACCCTCCAGCAGCCTGCAGACCTGGCCCAACTCCACACTCCCCTGCCATCTACCCCTCCCAGTGCCAATCTCACTTCAGCCTATGGTATCAACAGTACCAAAAGGTATCCTACAGGAAAGGGGAAGGCTCAAGGATACTGCAGCTATAAAATCCTGGTTAAAGGTTTACATTCCCTCCAGTGCAAAGTCAAGTCATTACTAAGTGGTCAAGGGAAAATGAGAACCAGGTTCCTAAAAATCACTTGAGGAACAATTATTTTTCTTCTAAAATCACTTATCTGAAGGCAGCCAAGTTTAAAATTAACTGGGAAGTCAGCAATTAGGTGAAAATGATTTTATCATTGGACTGAGCCGTTTTTGTGATCCTTAAATACTTGAGTAAATAAAAGTGGAAAACTGACACTATCGACTTCTTTGCCTTGCGCATCGCCGTCGTAGCTCTGAAGATCCAGCAACACCAATCCATGCGGGTAAATTCTCAAATTGGCAAAGCTACAGAGGAGAGCATAATTGTAAGGTTAGGAACTGTATCGTGGCACTCAAAAGAAAAAAGGCACCAACCCAGTTAAAAGGCAAAACCACTGCTCTTTTTTCCCCTAAATAACATAATTAACTCTGTGGCTTTCTTATTAGAGCCTCTTCATGAGGGCAAGGAGGCCAAAAAAGGCAAGATTTTAGACAGAATCAAGTGCTAAGGTTTTCAAACAGGTTATTTGGCCCAGAAAGTGATTCAGCAGGAAGTCCTGTGACTCTGATTTTTAAGAAGGTTCCTCAGCAGTGACTGATCCCGCCTTAAAAGGATGGGAGGGTGGGGCAGAGCAAACTCGGTTCTCCCAATTTCCCTGGAGTTCAAAACAGCCAAAACAGAGCCATGTTTTTCTGACTGCAGTGAGGTGGTGGCTACATTCATTGAGTTAGCAGCCTGCAAGTCAGATCCAGCCCTAGGCATGTTTTGTAAAGCATGCAGATTAAATACAGTTCTTAGATTTTTAAAGAGTTGCTTAAGAAAATAAAGGAGTATGTGACAGGGACCTTATATAGCTCCTTACGGGAAAAGCTTTAATCTCTAATTCAGTGTGTCTGACCAGCTTTTTTATGAAATAAAAATAGTGTATCACACATGCATAAGAATTATCTGAAGAAACTTTTCCTTCAATTAGACATGCATATTTGTATATATACAGACATATATGTGCACATCTGATATAAAATCACTTCTTTTTTAAAATAGTTATTTGGCTACACCAGTCTTAGTTGGGGCATGAGGGATCTAGTTCCCTGACTGGTGATTAAATCGGGCTCCCAGCATTGAGAGCAAGGAGTCTTAGCCATAGAACCATCAGGGAAGTTCTAAAATCACTTATCTTACTATAAGGTGTGGTTAAAGAAACATTTGAATAATAATGCTAAATAAGATGAAGCATTCTGTTCAGAGAATCCAAACAGTGTGCTTAGATTAAAAAAGATAAACACAATTAGTTAATTTTTACCTTCAGCCCTTGCTGCTGCTAAGTCACTTCAGTCGTGTCCGACTCTGTGTGAGCCCATAGATGGAAGCCCACCAGGCTCCCCCGTCCCTGGGATTCTCCAGGCAAGAACACTGGAGTGGGTTGCCATTTCCTTCTCCAATGTGTGAAAGTGAAAAGTGAAAGTGAAGTCGCTCAGTCGTGTCCGACCCTTAGCGACCCCACAGACTGCAACCTACCAGGCTCCTCCGTCCATGGGATTTTGTAGGCAATAGTACTGGAGTGGCTTGCCATTGCCTTCTCCGCTTCAGCCCTTAAATGGCCTCAAAATCAAGTTCAGGCCAGGGACACCACTCATGTACACCTGAACTAGCTGATCACCACCCCCCCCCCCAATCTGCCACACAAAGGAGAGGAGCCAGGGGTCAAAGAACGATAGAGAAATGCCACCTCTTAACCAGCTAGGTGGTTCTAGCAAAGAATCCTCCACCAGAGAACCGCAGGAACGCGGAGAATGCCAGAAGGTGGGGACAAGCAGTGACCTCAACTGAGTAAAAGCAAAAATAATGAAAGAGGAAAAGTTGCAAGGGTGCAGGGCGGGGGGAATGGAGACCAAAAAACAGGTGACTGAGGACCAAGACCTCAGGCAGCAAGGGGGTGGGTCGCAGCTGAGCGAGTGAGAGAAGAGGAAGACCAATGTGGAGACAAGTCTTTAAACTAAGCACCTTAGTGACTTCCCTGACAGTCTAGCGGTTGGGACTCTTTGCTTCCACTGCAGGGGGCTCAGGGTCCAACCCTGGTCAGGGAAATAAGAGCCGGCAAGCTGCACGGCAAGGCCAAGAAAAAAAGTAAACTAACATGTTAATTTTTCTTTTCTCTGTTTTCAGAAGCAATTTCCAACAGCTCTTATCACTCAAAAACTCCCTTCCAGGAAGAATTCTAAGTCTTCTAGAAAACTGGGATTGGTGTCCAGGGTAGAAGACTCAAGAACTGAAGTAGAATGCTTGGCCCTGTCCAGCCCCAAAGGTCCTTAGGAAGTGGTAGGAGATGCAAAGGGCTTCCCTGGTGGCTTCACAGAAAAGAATCCGCCTGCCAATGTAGGAGATGCGGGTTCCATCCCCGGGTTGGGAATATGCCCTGGAGAAGGAAATAGCAACCCACTCCAGTATACTTGCCTTGGAAAATTTCATGGACAGAGGAGCCTGGCAGACTTCAGTCCGTGGGGTTGAAAAGAGGCGCACAACTGAGCAACTACACAACAACAAGAGGCTCAAGGCTTCAGCTGGATTAGAGGAAGAACGTGACAAGGTGGCAGAGAGGCAAGGTCTGATTTGCTGTGGTCCCCAAGTTATGGACCACAGCTAGGACAGGGAGAGAGAGGGGCAGAGAAAAAGGAGAAGAGAGGCTAGAGGGTTTAAGGCCAGCTCCAGACCTCTGCTTCCCGGAGACTTGCCAGTAACTGGGCGAGGATGGAGGCAGTGGAGGGTCTGGGCCACCCTTGAGAGGAAATCACTTTAGATACACTGGAGGGATCTATTCCGTGCATATATGGGGGTTTGCTATGCAGTCAGAAATACAGATTTGGGCTTGAGGGCACAGGGGTTAGGGTTTCTCTGAGAGCTGTAGATATGTTCGCAGGGAAGAACTTCGTAGACTTACAAAAAGAATAACAGTAAGGGCAGGTGAGCTCAAAAGTACCAGTTTCCTTCAACTCACAACATTGGGAGCCTGGTGGGCTTCCGTCTATGGGGTCACACAGAGTCGGACACGACTGAAGTGACTTAGCAGCAGCAGCAAGAGGGGGGCGGGGGTTCTTTTAATTAGAAAAACAAGGGGGAGAATGTGGGACATTAATGAAACCTCGTGGAATTCCAGGACTTAGTTTCCATTGGGAGAAAAGAATGAAAGCCATCAAAAATACACAGGAGTTCACGTTTTAAAACTAATAGTGCAAATTACTAAGACTCTTAACAGTTTTAGACTCTAGAAGATACTACATAGACTTAGAGAAATACACAGAACTCAGTGCACCAGTATCTTCTGGTTATCAGTCATTTCTTTTTCTTTTTAACTTGGCTGCACTGGGTCTAAGTTATGGCAAGCGGGATCATTTTAGCTGCAGCATACAGGCTCTGAGGTGCAGCATGCAGGATCCAGTTACCCGACCAGGGATGGAACCCGGCAGCCCCACATGGGGAGCACAGTGTACCAACCGCTGGACCACCAGGGAAGTCCCCTGTTCTCAGTCATTTCTTAATTTAGGTTTCCTTCCCTAGTCTCAGGTTGACTTTCATTTCCATATTGATCAGAGAAAAAGTCTAGATCATCTATAGTCTTAAGGAGAAAACAAAACCCAAAATCTTAAACTCCTGGAGGCCCCTAGCTTCCTATCAAGCTCTTTGCAGACTTTTTCATCCTGCGTTTGACTGCAGTCTGCATCAACTGATAACTGCTTATTACAGTGCTACTCACAGTAGGGTCAACTGACCTACAGCATCAACCTCCTCCGAGAGGAGCTTGTCAGAAATACTATTTGGGGTGTGGCCCCAGACCTGCAGCAGCAGAAACTAAGTGGAGCACAGCACATTTGGATCACTGCCTGCCAGTTCACACTGCTTATGCTGCCTGAGGCTTCTGAGTCTTGGGCACACAGAATCACCTGAGGGTCTTTAGAGAAATGGCAACACTCAGTGGCCTTAATCTCTGGGGGGAGTGCCTGGACGTGGGATCCTGTGACATGATTCTACTGCGCAGCTAGAAGCACTGGATTCTAGTCCCCTCCTCAAAGACACCAAAGGAGAAAAGGAAAAAAAATATCTGGATGCCCCCCCACCACCACTCTTTACACACACACACAGCTGAAGCGCTCAATCTGGATGCCCCCACCACCACTCTTTACACACACACACAGCTGAAGCGCTCAGATCCGAATAGGAGCACCCACGGTCACCTCACCTGCCGTTTTTGTTTATATACGTCGCTAGGTAGCCATGGTCCTGCCAGGTGTGCACTGACTCCGTCATCCCCTGCTCCTGGAAAATGGACTGGAGGCCTTTCAGAATGGTCTCACCATCAGCTGGAGAGGGGGAGAAGGCAAGATGGTCAGCTGAAATAGTGAGAAGCAAAGCACAATGTGATGAATGAACTTTTGAGAAACCCTGAACAGAGCTATGGGCATCACTTATCCCCTTTGTCATGAGCTAGAACTTTCTCAACCCTATAGGGCGAGGCTGCAGATTACCAGGTAACACAGTAAGAATGGCAACACCAACCACAGAATAGCTGTGCCAAAAATGCAGACGGGTAATTCAGCCAACTAGAAATAGCAAAACAAAATATTCAGCCTAGCCAGAAATCAAATAAAAACACGATAAAAGACATTCCGCTTTAGGTGAAATAACTTAATGAGGATCTCGAGTAGCAGACATGGGTTTCTATCCACTGTTGATGGGTATCATAAATGACTTCAAAACTTTTGACTCTGTATTCCAGGTGTTCTGCAATAAGGATGCCTTGTTTTTTATTATTGGCGGAAAAAAATAGCACCACTCAGTAACCTATTTTTAATTGGTAGAAACTGAACAATTCAATATGCTACAACCTGCTAGGCATTCTGATGCCCCTCTCTCCCATCCCACCGGCTACCCCCCAATCCCCACCAAAGTGGAGCTCAGGTCAAGGACTGAGGTCAAGGTTATAGAAATTGCATTAACCTCTGCAGGTTTACTTGAATCCAGAATCTTCAAGAACAACCAACAGTATGATACTTAGATGAAAAGCAAAATGCAATTAATTCTCTAGTTGTATCTGCCAAAGTACTCATTCCTTGAGACGGTTAAGATAAAGAACCACAATGAGACAAAAGGAATTACTCTGGACTGTCCCATGAGCCCACCACAGGCTGATGCTTTTTCCACATGAAGGAAAAGAGGGCAGGCTGAGAAGCAGCCAAACAAAGCACCCCTGTGACTTAAACCAAGGGTAAAAAGAAAAAAGAAAACAAAAACCGGAAGATCCACAGTTGACCGCAGTGTGGTTTCACAAGAAAATTACACTAGAATTCCTTCCATAAACTAAGGAGTGCCAAAATGGATTGGAAGAACTCCTTCAATCTACACAGAGTTGATCTCCAATGACATCTGGAACACCTTCAGTGCAGAGTAAGAATGAGGGCTACAAACTAGGTTCAGAGCCCACACTGGGCAGCAGATATGTCTTATTCTGGCCTATGCAGGCATTTTTTAACATGTAAGCTAACTGGCGTTTGAAAACCAGATGATTTCATCTATTCCCACTGTTGAGGGTAGAAGAGTGGGCCCCCCCAAAATATATGGCCACATTCTAACCCTCAGAACTTGGGAGTGCAACCTGACCTGGAAAAGGGTTTTTGCAGATGTAGTAGTTAATTTAAAGATACCAAGATGTATTATCTTCGAGTATCCAGGTAGGTCCTAATTCCAGTAAGTCCTTATCAGAGACTGAAGCCTGGAAGACACAGGGAGGAGGAGCAGAAGCAGGTGAAGACAGGGAGAGTCTGGCATGTGACGGCCACCAGCCAGCCAAGAACATGCAGAGCCACCAGAAGATGGAAGAGGCCAGCGAGGACTCGCCCCTAGACCCCTTAGGGGAGCCTGGCCCTGCTGATGCTCTGCTTTCAGACTCTAGCCTCCAAAACTGGGAGAGAATAGGCTTCTTTAGCTTGAAGTCACCAGTTTGTAGTACTTTGTTACAACAGTCCTGGCCGACTAATACAGCCACCAAAATATAGATTTTAACTTTGCTTAAAAAAACAAAAGCAAATGCAGTATAGCAAAGATGGCAGTGAAGGAGTGATTTCCTTCATCTTCTCCATTTCCAAACACAGAGCAGTTAGGGTGGCACTGCCAAACCTCACGGACATTTAGAACAAAACTGAACGACAGGCTGTATGGATGCCTAGATAGCACGCCATAAGTAGGTAGAGACAAGCACTCCCCGCCCAGAAACCTGGATGATACCACCAAGTGTGAGAGGAGCAAGTGGGCACAGCAAAGGGACTTCAAACTCCTCATAAAAATACCAACAGGAGTTCGCCCCGAAGGGAGGGGCCCCTGCTTTCAGATGGTGCCGCCTGGCAGGCCATGGGGCCTGGGATCAGGTCTGGGAGTGTGGGGGCAGCCAAGCCCTGTGCTCAGCCAAATGACCTGAGACCCCTTCAGGAAGGGGCCTTGAGTCCCACATCAGGAAGGGACCCCTGGAGGGGCATCCACACCACTGCCCCACCCGAGCACAAGCACTGCCCGATGCAAGAGGCGACCTCCTGTGCCATGTAAGGCTCCCTTATTCCCAGCAAAACTCTGTGTTTGGGAAACTCATTTGACAAAAAATAATCTAGCTGGCTTTGCTATTCTGCAAGTGGTTTCAGGAAGTTAAAAGGAGGAAGCTTGAATTTTATCCCCCAGAACCATGGTTTTAAGACTGAATTTGACCCCTGGGAAAAAAAATTCAATTTCAAACCTGATACAAACATGTGATCTCGTTCTTTTTGGGTCTGAGAAGCCAGGGGTGGGGGTCAGGCCACCGTGGAAGTGACCAAGCTGTGGGGCGGTGAAGACAAGTGCGCCCGGCAGTACTTGAACTGTGACTAGGAAAGCCACTATGCAATTATTCAATCCCTCCTTGGCCAGAACAGATGTTTTCTGTTTTGAAAGTGTATAAAACAAATCATCACTCCCTGTAAATGGCCTCGGGCCCAAGTTCAGTTGGCACATTCCACAACTGAACACAAACCCCCCATGATGGTGGAGGGAGGCCGTGCCGGCAGGGCCACCCCACGGGTCACTGGCCAGGCTGTGTGCTGAACAAGAGTACCGGGGCTGAGCTGGAGCAAACTCTATCACTTGGGTAGGAAAAGAAGGTGTCTTTGGTACACACAGGGCCTTGACTGCTAGCCAAGCCCAGCGCGGCAACCATCCCAGCAGAAAGGCAGAGGGGGCTAACCTCCAGCCAGGTTGCAAACTGAAGAAAACACATTACAAAAGAGATCCAATTTAGTGTCCTTGTATTTCTATACTGTGGGCTTATTTCCCAATTCAGTAGAAATACCCTAGGTCTGAATGACCTTTCTGGTGGTCGCCACCACCTAGTTCCTGTGGCCATCGAGTGTGCCAGCCTTGCCAGGGACACAGGGATCACGCCGTCTTGTCCACTGTTCACCTCATGTCATATTCACCTTCCTCCAGACCTGGGGGCTCCCTTGTCAGCCAAGCTGCTCCCAGCCCTTGGAGAAGACTCCAGAAAGCAGAGCTGGAGCTGAAACACCTACCTAGGATCTCTTTTCCAGAGCCAACTTTTTAAAATGAAAAGTGGAAGTCAAAGAAATGAGTTCCAAAAAAGCCTTAATGAGGTGGCCTTCTTGGTCATCTTGATCCCAAGTGCTCGATAAATGTTTTGTGAGTCAAATAAAAAATTCATTTGGCTAAATTAATCATCTTATTTTTGTATCTTGTTGGAACACTCAGACCAGTAGTTTTCATAATCCTAGATATGCATTATAACCACCTGGGGAATTATAAAACTTCTGAAGCCACAGCCTATACCAGTTATAGAAAACTTTGAGCATGGGACCCAGGCATCACATTTTTAAAGCTCCCTGGGAAATTCCAATGTGCAGCCATGTTTGAGAACCACTGATCTAAACCACTAAATACAAAAAAGAAAACCAAACTCCTATCTCCAAACTAACCATACTCAAGTCACCAAATATCGACAGAAATATATCCTCAACAGTAACAGGGGGCCTGAAAAAAGTCCAAACTCCCAGCTAGCTATAGCCACAGGTTATAGCTAGAGCCACTGCTCTGCAATTAATTATCCAATTTCAACCTCTATGCCTTTCTAGTAAGAAACATGTAACATGACCAAACAAAATGTACTTGCTGTAACAGAGTTACTCAACTTGGGTTGAAAATATGATGTGAATGATTACCCAAATTTGGGAATACAAGACAGCAATGTCATTCAGTTCAGTTCAGTCGCTCAGTCGTGTCTGACTCTTTGCGACCCCATGAATCACAGCACACCAGGCCTCCCTGTCCATCACCAACTAAATGCCTACAAATCAGAAAATGTGAAAATAGATTCAAAGATAAAAGAAATATAAGCACACCGGATTCAAGTCGACATGGTAATCCAAACTAGGCTAATAAAAATGTTGTTTGGCATAAGTTCTTAGAAAACTCTGCCCAAGCAAGAATGACGTGTAACTAACGAAGCACTCAGACAGAGCCTTCCACAGTGCTCAGCAACACAGCGACCTGTCCCAAGGCAAAATGTGTCCTTTGTCCAACGGGCAACTCAATGTCCTCATTTCCAGACCACTGCCCACTTTGTCTGTGTTTATTCAACAAGAACTTAAGAGGAATCAACTTGGAGGTCTGGTCCAAATTAAATACCACTATCAAAAGGCCAGGGAAGACAGATTTCATCTCCCTGCCTCATTTTGTCCCAGAGACCCATTTATAGGCCTCTCTTGGGGGAATGAACCTCACTCCTCTTACCCTGGCTGAATCCCAAATCTGTATATCCAGCTGGAACCTTCTTCCCGCCCTAATGCTCACCACACTGTCCTGATCTCAAGTCTGGAATCAAAACCCAGCTCGGACTTCCCTACTCTTCCCACCAATGGTTAATAACCCAGCCACGTAAGATTGCCTGAACAGATCCCCAATTTCTCCCCTGAGTCCCCCACCAGGGCCTCTCTGCACCACTCAAACTCACTGGTCAGGACAGCCCTCACTTACACACCTCATTTCTTCAAATGTTAAAAAACGAAGACGACCCTTCACACCTTCACAGGGTCCCTATAAGGAGCCCGCACCAATATTCGATCCCTCAAAATCAGGCACTGCCTTAATCATTGGTCCATAAAGTGGGCAGCCCTGTGGACTGGGCTAAGTACATCAGCCATGTACTCACATCAGCCAAGCTTACTAGCCCAAACAGAAGAGAGAGTCCTGCCAAAGAAATCCAATGACACCTGGTGCCCTGGCAGAAAGGCAGGGAAATATGCTCTGGTTAGATTTCCACTTCTTCAGCTTTAAGAGGCTAAGATACGGTAACCTCCTTAACTAAGTGAATTCCATTAGAGAGGCTGGCCTCAGAAAACAAGCAATTCTCACGCATTCAGAAACACTCTGGACTCTACCCCGTGACCGTGACTTGCACCTTTAAGTCTTTTCTGACTTCAAATACTTTAACTAAGAAAATTCTGGACCTCAGGTGTGAGGGCTTTAAGCTACACAATGCCCAGTCTCTGCCTCTGCGGGGCCACCACCCTGCCACAACCCCAATAGTCCCCTCTGCATAATTAGGCTGCGTTCCTTTCTACTCGCCCACATTTAAGCAGCACCTGGCTTATAAAAATTAGGACCGCCCCGCCCCCTAATTTTATTGTCTCCTAGGTCTTTCCCACGAAGCTCAAGTAATTTAAGCTCCAAGAAGTTGTTAATTATTTCCATGGTTGCACCATGCCCAAGAGGTGAGGCCCCAAACCCAGCCTCCTTCCCTTCCACCTCCCACTCCCCAGACTCTGGAATTTCCAGAGCTCCCTGCCCTCCCTGATACTCGGTACCAGGCGCCCTCTGATCAACCTCCTCCACACACATCAAGGTCAGAGAGCCCACCCCTACTCCAGCCTCCTCTTTTCAGACATCTGCACTCTCTCTGTGGGAGGATGGCCCCGAAGCTGTTGGCAGATCTGTTTGCGGCTCCCCACAAGAGGAAGCATAAAGGCAGGTATCCTTTCCCCCAAACCCGAGACTCTGATGTGCCAGAGAACCTAAGAGCCAGGCTTGGGTTATGCAGTTTACCAGCTTTCTAGTCTTCCTGATAGACCCCTAAAAGAGGAAGCAAAGGAAAAGGGACTTCAAATACAGTTGGAAATCAGTCGAGCATCTGCCTTAAAAGTCCTCTCAGGAATCCTCATCTTCACAGTGGTGTGTTCACAGGACCGTACGCTTTTGTCACACCTCAGAACTGTACACTAAAGTTTACGTAAAATATATCATGTTAAAAAAAAAAATCTTCCAGAGTTACCAACCCCACTGGCATAACCACTCTGAGAACAACAAAATAGCACAAGCATTCCTCATGGGCCCCGTTCTACCCCAGCTGACAGCCTAAGGGTTCAGGAACAACATCCTTTGAACACACACTGAATATGCTAGATTAAAAAAATAAAGAATATTATGAGGCAGAAGCAACAAGGCCACATTACTGACATTAAAGGATAAACAGATGTCTTCATAGTTTATCAAAAACACACTTAAATTTAAAATAATATTTTTTTAAATTTAATTTTAACAATAGATCTGTGTATCAGAAGACTTCTCAGACATTCAAAACCCTAATTCATTTCCAGGGATTAAAGTGAAGGTCAAGCAGGTGCTTCCTCAGTCTGTCTTAGGTTCGACAACTTGGTCTTATAGTCCCCATTTATAACAGCTGCAAGATGATTAATCTCATCACACAAAACCCACGCCAACAGGAATGTTCAAAGCAGCATGACTCACAGTCAAAAAGTGAAAACACCCAACAGCCCATCAAGTTATAAATGAATAAGCAAAGTGTGATACTATCTACACCATGGACAATTATTTTGCCACAGAAGGAATGTGATATTGACATAAGCTACAACACACGCTAAGCGGAAGAGGCCAGGCACAAAGGACCACACATTGTATGATTCCATTTATATGAAATGTCCAGCAAAAGCAAATCCCTAGAGACAAAAGGCAAATTAGTGGCTGCCAGGCCCTGGGATATAGGGATCTAGAAGGAATGGATGGAGTGATGGCAAAGGGGCATAGGGTTTCTTCCTGGAGTGACGAGAATGTTCTAAAATTGTGGTTATGGTTGCACAACTTGGAATATAATAAAAACCATTGAACTTTAATTAAGCAACTGTATGAGTCATATCTCTCAGTAAAGTGGTCCAAAAACATTCAAACAGACAAATGGCACTTTTATAGTCTCAGTTACTGGAGGGGTAATCAAGGCAACAAACTTCCAGAAGCCAGTTTCTACCCTTCAATCAACCATAAGACGGGCCCCAAAGACTTCCCTGGCGGTCCAGTGGTTAAGACTTCAAGCTTCCACTACAGGGGGTGCTGGATCAATCCCTGGTCAGGGAATGAAGATCCTGCAAGTGACTCAGCCAAAGCGCCGGGGCGGGGGGGGGGGGGACAGGCATCAGTTCAAAGGGGTCGCAAGGGGTGGTCTTCTGTACCCATCCCCACCAATCACCACCCTCATCATTTAGCATGTGTTTGAAGGGCTGCCTCATGTACGTGCTGTCCGAGGCCTTGGAGGTGGTTTCCTGCCACTAACACATGTCTGCAGCCCATGTCAGTGCCTTGGGTGCGATCATAGCATTGAAGTTATGAATACTGTATTGTATATTTGAAAGCTGCTGGGAGAGTGGACCTGAAAAGTTCTCATCACAAGGGAAGTAATTTGTAATTACGTGTGCTTACGGATGTTAAGCAGACACTGCGCTATCATTTTGCAATATTTCCACTTACTGAGTCATTACCTGAAATGTTATGTCAATTACAACTGCCTCAATACAAAAAAAATAAATAAATCCCAGCATCAGGGTGGGGCTGCAGAATTCTGAAAGGGACAATGACATCAACACTTTCGGCATATTTTCAGAGCTCAGTTTCGGATATGCACAGAGAAGAAAAACTAAATCAGGAAAAAATTACTCAAGACAGAAAGCAAAGGACCTACTGAAGTTGAATTGACAGCCATACAACACAGACATAACACCCTAGCTCTTTTCATGCAAATGTATATTAAGGAAAACCATATGGGACTGTTTACAGTACCAGCCACAAGGACTATTTCTTAAAACACACACTGTGGTGTGCTCAGGACACTGTCAACGCGTTGCTAATTGCTTCACCACCCAGCCTCCCCTTTCCCACCGCAGGAGCAGTGAAAAGGGCATTTCCCACAGCCATGTGGGCTCCCAGCACCTACTGGGGAGGTGGCAGGAGCCTGGCTCTACTTTAAAATAACAGCAACTCACAAACAATCTCCTGAAGAAAGTATAGGAGGATTTTAAAGAGTAAACTGTCATCCCTCTACACTCTGGAACCAGAACACTAATATTAATACCATAGTGTAGCTCTTCTTCCTGGCACGGCCATTTCTCTGAAGACAAGGAGACTTTTCAAAGTACAGCCACCACCTACAAGCCTCAGTGGGCAAAGGGAAGGAGAACCTCCTGCCCCAGAGGTGGCACGTGGCTCAGACTCTCCCTTCACATCCTGACTTAGCCCATATGGGAGGCTAAAACCAAGAGTTCTAAAATGAAGCAGAGAAAAGGGAAACTAGGCAAAAGCCTGGCTTTCCTTTGGTGGTGGGGGAACCGACACTTTTTGTTCATGGCCACGAGGCGCTGAACATAAAACTGCTTGTCCTCTCCTGGGAGCCGCTGGAGAAATGCCATGGCCCTGGCTTTCAGGGGAGAAAGAATGCAACTGGCCCAGAGGTGTGGCGGAGACTAAGGGAAGATCACCAGGTCAGAGGACACAGAGAAGAGGTCCCAGGCAGGTCCCGGGCAAAATAAACCCTCTCGGAGGGTCAGGTTCACCGTGACAGACAGGAAGGGGAAGTTCAAGGGAGCTAAAGCAGGCCCAGCAGCACCCCCAAAAGGACAAACGGGTGGCAAGAGGGGAAGGACAGGGTCTGAGGTTAGAGGACAGAAGACCTGAGGTGCCTGGCCCAGGAGGACCGAGCAGCTCCTGTGATGCTTTACTTCAACACTGCTGTCCACCGCAGGGCATGGAGAGGGGTCCAGCCACCACCTCCCACCTCCCCCTCACCTCCCAGAGCGGCAGGAGGAGGGCACATGACAGGCTGAGCCAAGGAGGCATGGCCTTCGGCTCCACTCAGAAGGAGAACAAGCTTTCTTTCCCAAAGTAGAAAAGGTAGGACTTTTTTTTTTAAGTCCAGGAAGGATGAAATAAGTTTTCCAATCACTTAAACAATATGAATACCCAGCTTTCTTCCCACTAACTTTAGGTGGGCAGGCTCTCTCCCAGCTCAGACCCATTATGAAAAACATGTATGCTGCTATAAAAAAAATGCTACGGTTTCTGCCAGAGTTTCTCTGCTAGGCTGCAAATCAACCATGAAATACGATTTCCGGAGATAAAGCAGTTTGGACTTTGTGAACTCCGATGTCAAAAATCACATTCATGTCAGAAATGCCCCGAGGCAGCCCAGGCACCCTCCCTTGCTCTGGCTTTGGCTAGGCCAGACTCAGCCAAGTCGACACCCAGGTCTGCCCGCCTCAGAAGGGCCCAGGAGGTGCCTGCAAAGTTGAGTGCAGCTGGAGAATGGCACAGCAACAAAGACAGAGGGCACAGGGAGGGGCATGGGCTACGACAGATGGCGAGGCACCTGGGACCTGTACTTGCACATTTTCCAGATGGCTCTGAAGCTGGCTTAGATATCTAAAGGCAGCAGTGAGTAGGCTTGCTCTGTGAAGGGCCACACAGAAATGACTGACAGGCTTTGCAGGCTGAGTTGGGTCCTGTCACAAATGTTTGTATGCGACTGATTTACTGCCCTTTAAAAAGGCAGAGGGAACTCCCTGGTACTCCAGTGGTTAGGACTAGGCACTTTCACTGCCAAAGGCCTGGGTTCCCTGGTTTGGGAACTAAGATCCCACAAGCCTTTGGAGCGTTGCTGGAAATTAAAAAAAAAAAAAAAGGCAGAAATCATTCTTAGTTGGAGGACGGTACAAAAAGATGCCAGAAGGGCAGGATTTGGTCCAAGGGCCTTAGTTTGGTGACCCCAAGTCTGAGATCTTTTCCAACTCTACATTCTTAAACAACAAGCACATGGATGCTCAGCTGTAATTCAACAAGCTGAATTTCCAGAAATGACATTCTAGAATTCGAGACTGGAATAATCCAAAGAACATTTTCTACATTTAACTTAGCAACTTACTAAATATGGAAAAAAAATAACAGCTAATAACCTGCATAACTAAGAACCCTGCATTTTAAGGGACACATAAAAGTTACATTAATAACTAATAGGAATAGCCTCACACTAGAGAGTTAAGAGTATTTTAAAGTACCAGCCTTCATTTTAAAGTCTCAAATCACAAAGCTATGCTCCCACTTCCAGAACTTAGAAAAAGTGAAAAATAAACCCAAAGCAACCATGTTGACGTATGGCAGAAACCAACACAATATTGTGACTATCCTTCAGTTAAAAATAAATTAAAAAACACAAAGCAAGCAGAGGAAGGGAACAGGATAACAGCAGAATTGATGAAACTGAAAGCAAAAAACTATAGAGAAATCAGTGAAGCAAAAAACTGTTTCTTTGAAAAGGTCAATAAAATTGGCAAACTCTAGCAAGACTAATGAAAAAAAAAAAGATACAGATTACCAGTATTAGGAACCAAAGAACTATCATTCCAAATGCTGCAAACACCAGAAGGATAATAAGGGAATCCTACAAACAACTGTATAGACATAAATTTGACAATTTAAGGAAATGAACTAATTCCTCAAAAAACACCAATTATTCCACCAATTAATTAATTATTCCACCAATATTAAACAGGTAATCTGAACAGCCCTATAACTTAAGGATATTGAACTTGAAATTTTAAAATTCCAAATAAATCTTGAGGCCCAGATAGTTTCACTAGAGAATTCTACCATACATTTAAAGAATTAAACACCAATTCTACATAATCTCTTACAGAAAATAAATAAGGAGAGAACACTTCCAAATTCATTTTATGAAGCCATTATCCAAACAGCAAAACAAGACAAAATTAGCCGCAAAAGACCAGACCAATACCCCTCATGAATAGAAGCACAAAAATCTTTAACAAATTCTTTAAATCCTTAATTAATTTAGCAATATAGGAAAATCATTATGTACCATGACCAAATGTGATTTACTCCAGGTATACAAGTTCAATACTTAAAAAAAAAAATCAATTTGATGTACCATATTAATAAACTAGGGAAGAAAATAAAAACACATGGTATTAATTGATGAGGAAAAGTATTTGATATACTTCAACACCCATTCAAAATAAAAGCTCCCAGAAAATAAGAACAGAGGGGCATGTTCACAACTTGATAAGGAGTTATCTACAAAAAACCTACAAGCAGCATCGTACTTAATGTTAATGGACAGAATGCTATCGGTAAGGAGGCAAGAATGTCTGCTCTCACTACTGCCATTCAATGAAGTACTGGAAGTGCAGCCAGCTCAATAAGGCCAAGGCATCAAGATGTACTCACAGTGACAGAGCTAGTAAGTTAAGTGGTGAAGCTAGGATCCAAAGTCAAGCACCTGGGCTCCCAAGATCCAGTGCTTTTAATCTCAGCACAGTGTTGTTTCCTTTAGTTATATATGGGATGAGAAGAAGCCATTTGTCTCACATAGCAACACATGAACAGTGGTTATCTACTTGTCATTAGATCAGAGATCTGGGTTTTTCCCCATTTCCCTACACCATGTAGGTAGTCTAAAATGAGCATATAACTTAAAAGGAAAACACCTAAAAAGACAAATCTATAAACCAACACTTGAACAGCTTCTGCAGTTTCTTCAAGGAAAGTCATACCCTCTATGCAAAGAAAAAAAAATATGCACGCGAACTCTATTAACAATTTAACATTCACAAAATGCTTTCTTTTTAAATGACCTATCATATTCCAAACAGAGTGTTAAGCTCTTTTTCTCTCCAACCTAGACAAACCCCATTTAGGAACATCAAACACTTGGACTGACAGGCCCACAACTTCCTACAACCCCAGAACTAACTGGGCCACTTAGCTACAGCATTAAACAGTTCAAAAATTCAGTGTTAAACCCCTACTGTTCTCCCAAGTGTGATCCATAGCACTGGTTCTAAGAAAAGGGGTCCCATAAGTCAGTCACAGGATGTAATGCACAGCAGGGTGACTATGCACTGGTGACTTTAGTTAACACCATACTGCATATTTGCAAGTTACTAAGATGAGATGTTCAAGTTCTCACCAGAGGAAAAATAACTTTCAAATTATGTATGGTGCCAGATGTTAACTAGACTTACTGCAGTGATCATTTTGCAATATATACACATATCGAATTATGACGCTGTACACCTGCAATGAATACAATGCTATGCGTCAATACACCTCAATAAAAAAGAAGGGCCCCATGCTGAACCCAGTTTGAGAGCTCTTCTAAGATTTTCTAGAAATTCAGAATGCCCATTATCCTATCAGTACTGCTTGACCACTGTGATCTGCACTTGGTGTTAAATGTAACAGTAGCCTAGAAACTGCTCAGGAGTCTCACAGGAGAAATTTCCATTCCAGGGGAAAAGAGAGTCATGCAACAGAAACCCATGGAAGCGTTATCTTAAAAATCAAAATGTCTTCTTAAACTTCTGCTTTAGTAACTTAGAGTGGTCCTTTAAGCAGACCAACCTTCAAATCACATGCCAACCCTTTATTTTCTGCCTCTTTTTTTGCCAGCAAAACTTATCTTTCAGTAAGTGAAATTCACACCTCTTTATAACTGATCATCTTTACTCACTGGCAGAATTTCAAAGTGCTCAGTGCTAAGTATTGCAATTAGTGTGAAGTGTTTTATGCATTGCTTGACACTCTTCCAAATATTTTATCGGACATCCCACCCAACAACACGGTGTGTGGGATTCTGGTATCATTGGTGCCTTTATGCAAAGGGTGAAATTAAGGTACGTGGGAAACTACCCAGAGGGTCAAGTCAGCTCAGGATCCCAGAATATGCTACTGGATCTTACCAGCTCCTTTTGACTCTGCAACTTAGTGCATAAATATCTTTCATCACAAGTACAGCCACTAGTTCTGGGGCTCTTTCCAGAACATAAGCGACATCGTCAGTTTAACGAAATGCAAGCCCACCACAACTTAGGGCTGAAGAATTGTCTTTTTCCTGGGGTCTGGAAAAGTGCCTAGCTGTAAGGGTTTAAAAGAGCATTTGTGCAATGGTTTACATACTTGGTTTGCAGAACTCAATTGAGGAGGTTTCCTGACTTTTCAAAAGAACTGAGCCTGTAATTAAACTACCATGAAATGGTGGTTGGAGCCACAGCACACACCAGCAGGTTTAGGTTACAACTGCAGTGAAATGGTGGATTAAAATGCCCAGAATATGCATGACTCCAAAAACTAAACTCAGTAATAGCTTTCTTGAACACATTTCTAAACAGATGCTCAACCACAATCCAATAACTTTCAAACTAATCCTTACCTGCCAAGGGTTACTATAACCACGGTGGTCTCAATTCAAATTACAAAGTCCATAATTACAAATCTTTCCATGGTCCCAAGTTCAATACCAAAAGCTCTAACTTTTCAAAGTTTTGAGAGACCACAGCACTTCAGTCTACCTCCCAAGAAGGTAGGGAAGGCCTTCAAATAAAACTATTTGCATTATACAATTAAGAGGATACAAAGAGGGACTTCCCTGGCAGGCCAATGCTTAAGACTCTGCACTTCCATTGCAGGGGATGGGGGTTCCATCCCCGGTCAGGAAACTAAACCCCCGCATGCTGCGTAGGGCAGCCAAAAAAATGAGACAAAGAACATTCCAACTGGTAACTCCTCCACTGCAAAATGAAACCAGCTTTCCCCCACAAAAATAAAACAAAAAACCCACAAGACAAACCATCTACCAGTTGGTTATTAAACTGGAAAACACTTTTTAAGAAACCATCACCTGCAGAGCTTCAGATTACTTGAAAAAAATACCTCGTTAGCTGGGGTGGGGATTATTCCTAATACCTAGATTATGGAGTCAATTTCTTAAACAGCTATCATCCTTTCCAAAGCATCTAAAACAACTAGAGAACTACCAAGTAAGAACTAGATGAGGATTTTTTATATAAAGCAAAAGTATTAACAATTTTACCATATGCTACCTCTACAGGCTTAAAGATATGGGTATAGTTTCAGAACTGCACTTGAAAAAACCATTAAGGTTTACACAATTTTTAAATGGCAAGCTCACAAGATGAATTCCGAGCAATGTGCAATTATTCAGCCTGGGGTCAAACAGAACACGATCAGAGCTCTTAAGAGTCTTGCAGAGTTGGGAGCGAAGAGCATGCCAAACGTAGGCTGACTCCAAGGAGGGACCTCCCCAGGCAGACTAGAAAACATTTTCAAAGACAATTAAGGTATGAGAGAATACCTACGTAACACAAAAAAATACCTTCCCTGGGGCTGTTAGAAAATTAATTCTAAGTCCAGGTGTGATGTGGAAGCACAAGGAGTGTGAGACTCAAGTGTGTGTTGGGTGAGGATACAGAATGGGTAGAAATGAACCTTCATGGACCCTGCAAGTGCTGATAAGGAGTCTCCGGTCATTCTGTAGCGTGATGAGGAGGCACAGGAAGGCTTTGAAATGGGAAAAGGGGCAGGGATCTGTCGACTGAGCCCTTCCCCAACATGGGAGACAAGTTGAGAGATTGTGGCCAAGAACAGTAGCCAGGGAAAAGGTAAGCAAGGAATTTGAGAGGGTAGCAGGTACAATCCACAGGACTTAAAGACGTGGATGGGCACAGTTTCTGGCACAAGGGGTTTTTTGTTTTTAATGAGGATCCTATTACTGTGTGGTGGTTCTCATACTTAATCAGCATCAGAATTGCTGGGAGGAAAGCTGGTTAAAAATGTAAATTCCAGGTACTACCCAGCCCTCAGAGACTGTGATTCCTGTCAGTCTAGCATGGGGCCTGTGAATGTCTTTTCCCCACTCAGCAGCCGCCCCAAGTTTCATTGCTAAAGCAGGGGTGTGGGTGTGGGCGGTGTCATGGTGATGGGTAAAATGTAATGGGACAAAGATAATGATAATGCTGAAGGGGTAGGGAGAAAGCTTTTTCTACTCTTGAACAAAAGAACAAAACAGCTAGATGCAATCAAAACTGGCTTAAGTTTTATGCTTATAGTTATAGCTACTGAAAATACACAAAGATGATATGTTTCCACCAGAAAGCAGCTCAGTAAACACATGCAAGAGCAGGAGCTTGGTGGAGAGGTCGATGGTTCAGGAACTCAGGGAGGGAGGGTCACCTGAAGCCACAGGCTTTGCTGGGTACGAAGTGCTAATCGACCTCAGTGCAAACCTCAGGGGAAGGTAAGGCCCATCCTCCACCCCGCCGGCACCACGGAGACTTCCAAAAAGGACCAGGGAAATTTTGCTAACGATTTGCCACCCAGATCACAACTTGGTTAGAACTTCCACTGGGGATTTCTCCACCTCAGCACCACAGATACGATGGCTTGTCGATGTAGTATGTTTAGCAGCATCCTTGGCCTACTGGATGCTGATAGCACCTCACCAAGCTGAGGAGACACAGTGATAAATTGGTGGGGGGTGAAGCAGGGGACACGGCCACTGAGAAGCACTGCCTTAACTAAGAGGCTTCACAGCTGTGGAATGAACAAAAAGGCCTTGGAATAAGAGAGACAGGGCTTTGAATCACAGATACCCCACTTTAGAGAAAAACTTCAATATGCTTATGTGTTCACCTTTAAAATGGGGATAAGAGAACCCACCATATAGGGCTGTTGTGAGGATTACATAAAATAATGTCTTCTGAGCTTAGGGCAGTGCCTAGCCCAGGAGACAATTAGTAAACATTGGCTTTCATGTTTTCAAAAAGATGTTTTGAAGAAGCAGAGACATTTGCTTACAGCTTTGGCCTTGGTGGACACGAAGTGCAGTGAAGTCACTCAGTTGTGTCTGACTCTTTGCGACCCCATGAACTGTAGCCTACCATGCTCCTCCATCCATGGGATTTTCCAGGCAAGAGTACTGGAGTGGGTTACCATTTTCTTCTCCAGAGGATCTCCCCAACCCAGGGATCAAATCCAGGTCTCCCACATTGTAGGCAGGCACTTTACCGTCTGAGCTACCAGGGAAGTCCTAACCTCCTCCCAAAAGGAACAATATAAAGAAATGACAGTCCCAGTCCTCTCTCTAGCTCCTAGGATCTATGGGTTGACGGACTCCCAAAGGGCCACTGGACACAAACCAGGGGCTCTGTGAACACAGATGAGAAAAATATACATCCTTATTTTCACTAACTGAAACTTAACATTTTATTCATTGCTGCTTGTAAAACCACGCATTACCAACTACCTGGCTATTATCACAACAGAAGCAGTTTTTGCTTATCAAATAACAGCTGAAATACTGATTTTCATGGCTCTACTTCAAAATTATGGAAATTATGAGGCCCGAAGCTAGACTATGTTTTAATGCGTTACTAAAAAAGCATATATTATATTAGAGGGCTTATTTTGAAGATGTTCTTTTCTTTTTTTAATGGTTTATTTTACGCATTTAAAATTCTTATGCTGAGAAGCGTTCCACAGGCTTTCCCAATGAGGGTTAAAGGCAATATGATTTAAGAACCCCTATCCTACAACCTTTTTTGGCTAAGCTCTTAATTCCCAAGGAGACTTATGTTGGTTTTGTGTTTGTTTTTGGCAGTGGCACCCACTTGCAGGATCTCAGGCCCCAACCAGGGATTGAACCCAAGCCATGGCAGTGAAAGCCCAGAATCCTAACCACGAAGCCATCAGTGAACATCTATGTTCTTAATTTATTAAATAAGATTTTTGTTATGAAACTAATTTGTTCATTTGAATGACACAAGTCACTTTGTTTCCCTACCTAAACTATAGATCAGTGGTCCAAAAGGCGGACCCAATAGCATTGGCCACATTTCCCCACTCAGGACCCATTCTCCAGATTCTAAAGGTCAACGTGTGCCTGATTTTCCTCTAATGGACTTGAACTAGCTTTCCACCTTTAACATAACACCAATCAGGTATTGTATTTAACCAGTACTTCTGAAACATCTATGATGTATCAGAACCAACAGGTCTGTATCCCAGACTATGAAGGTCAGCTTTCAAAGACACTCCCAGCCCAGGGACGAAATGGACATGAAAAACAAGACTGTTGCCTTTCCAGGGCAGGCAGAGGTCAGGCGTACCTCACTCTCCTCTATCTATAAAAGCACACTTGCTGGCTGCCTGATGTAAACGAGCCACGTGTCCTCCACCTGCCCAGAGATGCTTAAGCTACACCAATGTGGGACATGTTTATTGTTGTTAGCCTCAGGCTGAGAAATCACAAAAGCGTTTTCTGGGCTCAAGGGTCTTCACAGTCAAATACTTCACTTACAAGATCAAAGATGAGATTTTTTTCAGCAGAAATTAAAATTTCCTGAGTTACCTCATCAACCGGAACTAAACAGGCACAGCCAGGCCCAACCTATAATTGGCTGCAATGGCCCAGTGGCCGCTGGGTACTAGCTGGCTTGCAGTGGTAACAAAGTTATACAGAATCGCAACATAGTAAAATAACTAAGTGGTTCCAGTTTAATTCCATTAAAATCACATCATGGAACTGGAGCATTAGGAAGGAACACTGACAAACGGGAAAAAGAACATGATTCCAGGCTCCAAAGGCATTTGACTCACCCTTGAGTCACATCCAATACTCACATGCCAAGAGTAATGTCTTTTGACTCATTATTATCAATTAAAATAAATGTTTTTGGAGACCTCACAGGTGGTAGACTTCTCACCAAGTGCCCCTTAATGAGAACCAAAAACTTTGATCCTAGTTTAGCCAGATCCCTTTATTTTACAAGGGTGGATACCTAAGGACAGCAAGGGTGACATGCTTCCCCCCAAAATCAAGTGATGGGGGAATACAATAAGAATCAGGGCTCTCCTTCTCCCAAAACAGCTCTGCAGGGACTCTAGCTCTAACACAGATGCATACTCACATGCCCCCTTAGTATCCCTTTCTTCACCTTGCCATCAAAACTTTTTCATCCTGAAGATTAACAACCTGGGAATTAAGAGTAAGTGGCTGGGAATTCTCCTCAATCTTTTTTTAAAAAAACTTTCTCTGCACACAACTAAATTATTTAGATGCTACTTCCACACCTCACCAACTTCAAACCTGCCAGCTTCTCCTGCTCCCTTCCAAACTGCAGGTCCAGAGTTCTCTCTCCACTCTAGCCAGAGACTGTCCCAAACATACGTTCTCTTGTTTTTCCCCTGACTTCTACAAAGGAACACAGAAGGCCATTGGGAACGACCTGAATTAAGCTGAAAAATGTTTAAGGCTTCAAGCAAGGGCACTCAGATTGAGGGAAGTGCCAAAATCTTCCAGCCTCATCCTTACCCTCCTGAGAGCCTAGAAAACCCACGTTCAATGAGAACAGGTGAGTGTTCACACATGCTTGTCACCAAAAACTCAACTTAGCAACTGAGTGACCTTGAACCACTATTTCTCCCTCAAGCCTCACTCTCCTCACCTCTAAACTGTGTATGCTTGAAGCTTCACTAAGCCCTAAAGCTCGCAGGCTAATTACTCAACAAAACCTTTTTAGCTATCTGCAATCACCATTTCATCTCCTGATTCTCCCCAGCCATCTCCAGCCCCACACCAGAAAGGAGCGAACTAAGAAATGCTTTTTTCTCCTTGTCACTTCCCCACCACAGGGACGGGGGAGCCTGGTGGGCTTCCATCTATGGGGTCACACAGAGTCGGACACGACTGAAGTGACTTAGCAGCAGCAGCAGCAGCAGCAACAACCTTGTAGTGTTTTACAGAAACTCCCTTGAAAGTCCGGGGCGGGGGAGGCCTACGAAGCGTGCGCTGTCCTCCATTGTTACCACAAGGCTCAGAAAGGTTGAGAAAGTCACAACCAGAGCCAGTCAAGACACGACGCACACGTAGGTCTTCCTTCTGTCCTTAAAGTCTTATTTTTTTCCCTCTCATCTTATGCCTTTGGAAAACATTTACATTGGGGGAGAAATCCATTGTTACCACAAGGCTCAGAAAGGTTGAGAAAGTCACAACCAGAGCCAGTCAAGACACGACGCAAACGTAGGTCTATCTTCTGTCCCTAAAGTTTTATTTTTTTCCTCTCATCTTATGCCTTTGGAAAACATTTGCATTGGGGGAGAAAATACTCAGAAGTTAAAAAAAAAAAAGCGGGGTGGGGGAAAGTGTGAAAGTAATGTTTTCAACAGTAACAGAAAAGGTGGGTCTAGCCAATAGGGAGAAAGACAGTGAAAAAGCAAGACCTGGGTGAGACGCTCCAAGTGGGACGGACGGGAAGCGCAGATACAAGTCTGCGGCACTCACAGGTTTAAAAGCCACCAGAAAAAAAGACCAGCAGTCCTACCCCTCCCCCCCACCCCGTGTTAGGAGCACCAGAAAAAGGCGTGCAGAATCCCCTTCGTCTCCATGATTCCTGCCGTCGGTCCCGACTTTCCCAGCCTTCTGTTCTGGCCGGCTCGCGGTCTTCGAAGCCTCCCTGATCCCGAGACTTAACAGTTCCCGCGCTCGGACCTCACCCCCCCGCCCATAATAATATAACCATCGTTTCCTTTTCCCCTGCCCCGTTCCTTTCCGGGGGAATCTGTCTCCTACGCAGTTGGATGAGAATTCTGTGAGCGCGGCGCGGTCCTGCCCCAGGCCGGCTCCCACGAGGGGCGCCCCCGCCCCCGGGGGATTTACCCGCCTCGGGGAACGGGGAGCGGGGAGCGGTCCCGCGGGCCGGCCCCCGCGCGAGCCCCCCGCCCCCCGAGTCTTCCTCCCGCGCGGGTACCCCGACGGGGACGGCCGATCCCGCGGGGGACGCGGCTGGACGCCCCGGGCCCCGGAGGGCGGCTCGGTCCGGGTCGAGGAGGGAGCCGGAGAGGCCCCTCTGGGCCCCGCGCTCCCGCCGGCACCGAGCGCGGCGGGAGGAGGAGCGCGGCCTCCGCGCGGGCGCCGGTGCACGCGGCAGCCAGGGAGACGCCCGCGCCGGAGCCGGGGCCGCGCGGCCGTCCGCATTGTTCGGCCCGCGGCGCGCGCCCCGCCCGGCCCCGCCGGCCCCAGCCCGCTCGGCGGCGGGAGCGACGGGGCAGGTGGCGGGCGCGCGCCCTCACCTTTGGCGCCGAGCATGAAGTCGAGGGTGCTGTGCCGTGCTGCTGCCATAGTGAGGCGAGGCCCTGGGCCATGCCTGGGGGAGACGGCCGGGGAGACTGGGGGGCCGCGCGGCGTGTCAGGCTGCGGCCGGCGGGGAGTGCGCCGTGCCGGGGAGGCCGAGGGCAGGAGGTGGGAGGGGCCGCCGGGAGCCACCCGGGGCGCCGGGGGCGGGGCCGGGCCCGCCTCTGGGAGGGAAGAAGAGAGGACGACCGCAGCTCCGACTCGGAGCGCCGGGTGTGAGGCCGCGCGGAGGCAATGGTGGAAACGTGGGCGCCGTGCTCCCCGGCGTGCGTCACCAATGGCCGCGCCCCGCGCCGAGGATCGGGCGGGCGCTCCCGCCGTCCGTTAGGTCACCTTAGGTTTAAACCGCGCAGCACGACTTCCGGGGGGCCCACCCCCCCGCACTTCCCCCAGACCGGCCCCCGAGGCCAGGCCCCTCTGATTTCCTGGCCAAGCCAAGAAAATGAAATGCTTGGATCCACCCTGGAGTCTAAAAGTACTGCCGCCTTTTTCTTAACTCTTCAAACGCTACAATTTAATCCATGAAAAATGTCATTTCCATTATCATCAGCCAAGGCCGGCTCTGCGTTTCAGCACCGAATAGAAAGCTCTTGGGTATTACATGTTAGTTACCTACGTTTTTTGTGAAAAATGGGCACCGGGAAGAAGCAAGTGACAGGCAAACGTGGTTAATGTTAATCACATTACATTTACAGCTTCTCGAGTTGCTCGTCCATCACTGATGGCTCTGTTCATGGCAGTGAACCTTTTTGCTGCGGGCTTCTCTGTGACTTCGGGGTTCTAGCTGGTATTCAACAAGATGTGCAAAGAAGAGGACATCAGTATCTGGGCACTAAAGCCTTCTTGATGACACTATCACTGGGCAAAGGCCTCCATCAGCCCATCAGTCCTCTGTGCCTCTCCCTGTGTTCCCAAGTTCCTCAGGAATTGCTGAAATGGCTGGACAAAGTCTAGATCAGTGAACTCTATGCTTGTTACAAGCCCAGGGTGAACCTACATATTAAACTCATCTCTTCTGCAAACACTCCCTATTGGCTATTTTGCCAAGTCCTTCACCTTTCTTCAAGAACTGGGCCAATTTCTTCATCAGTGGCCTTCAATAGACCATCCTGTTAAGAACTGGATCTGCTTTCAGCCCCCACATTGATTTTCTCCTGCCCAGGCCACCTGTTTGTTGCCCTGAACGGTTTGCTTTCTTCTGTGGATCCCAGGGTCCTCAATTTCAGTAGCTATTCCACTACCTTGACCTTCAGTCTCTAATCTTCAGACTGCAGCTCCTGTTTGCTTCCTGGAATGTTCTCCAGTTCTGGCCATTCCTCTGGAGTTAGGGCCCTGGGAACCCAGTTGTCCTTCTCTGCAATCTTGCAGGGGCAACAGGGCTCTGACAGGCCTCCTCAGGTTCAGAAGGGCCCTGTACTTGGTTTACCTTTCTGCTCTCACTGTCTTGAAATTGTTACTAAATCTTGAACGAGGGGCCCCTTGTTTTCATTTTGCACTGGGCCTGCAAATTATGTAGCCAGTCCTGCTTAGCAGCTTGTGTCTTGGCAGGACAGCTGACAGCGGCCAGAGCTACTGCCTGGCCTTGCCTCTGCAGGTGCAAGACAGGAAAATCAAGGTGCTCTGCCATTAACTCATCAGACAGCCACAACAAAGGCGAAGTTTAACAGAAATGCTTCATAATGTTAGCATAGCATCAGAGATAAATGGGCCTTGAAATGGAACCAGCATTGTTGGAGTAACTTTAAGCATGTTTACAGTGCCTGTATCACCTACCAACGACAGGATCCTGGCAAGATTGTTAAAGGTAGGACATGGACAGGAATCAAAGGCTTGAGGCCTTTTTAAATACCTCCAACTGGGCTGTGAGTACCTATCTGGATTCTGGAAGGTGTTCTCCTTGCCTGGGTTTTACAGTCTAGGCCCCTAGCTTCAAGGCCTGTTCCGTTCCATTCCGTCGCTCAGTCGTGTCCGACTCTTTGCGATCCCGTGGACTGTAGCCTACCAGGCTTCTCTGTCCATGGGATTCTCCAGGCAAGAATACTGGAGTGGGTTACCGTTTCCTTCTCCAGGGGATCTTCCCGATCTAGGGATCGAACACGGGTCTCCCGCATTGGAGGCAGACGCTTTAACGTCTGAGCCACCAGGGAAGCCCTCAAGGCCTGTTAGAGGATGAATAATCACTTTGTTTGTGGGAACTGTTCATGTTAGAGTTGATTGGTATCTTCTGTGCAACTGTGGTCACATCAGAGAATTCAGCTATTTATCCTGCAACAAAAAAGCAGGGACTTCCATGGTGGTCCAGTGGCTAGGGTGTGAGATCTAGTTCCCCAATGCAGGGGACCTGTGTTCAGTCCCTGGTTGGGGAACTAGATCCCACATGCCATGACTAACGATCCCACATACTGCAACAATCTGACCCAGTACAGCCATTTTAAATAAATAAATTTATAAAAAGCAGAAGAGACTTACCTAACTCCAGCCCGAGTTTTCAAAGCGAGTTCCTTGTCATCAACAAAATCTTGGCAATGGTGAAAATGTAGACATCATGGATTAATGTCCTCTTGACTGCTCTCATCTATTCTTGGCCCAAAGGAGGCCTGAGACAGAGAAAAGCAGCGCCTGGTGTCTGACAAAAGCTGGCCAGACATGCTCCTGTTGAACACAAACAATTCCCCAGAACTCCAACATCAGACAAGGCCACTCAGAGTTCAAGATGTGACTGAACAAAAACAGGACCACTGCGGAATCTTGTGAGAACATGGAGCAGGAACTTGTCCAAACCACCAAAATCACCCAACGTCCCTGGGTCCTGGCTCCTAGGAGCAACTTTGGCTTCTTCACCAATTCCAGCCTTAGTCTGGTCTTCCCCCTTCTCTGTAAGGTTACTAAGACACCCCATCAGGACTCACCCCTGCTTCCTGACAGCGCCCAATCCAGTGCAATGCCCAGCTTCCTTCAGCGTTCCCCAGAGAACCCAACCCAGGCCCCACTGCTACACGTGGTCCTTCCTGAGCCCTCTCTCTGTGATGCCCCATGGATCCCCACACTGCAGGATTATTCCACTGCAGGTGTTGCTATGGGGCGGGGTGGGGAGGGGGCTCAGTGGTAGTGGGTGGAAGATGGTGACAATAAGATTAAGTCAGTACTTGGGAAAAACTGCAGGTGACCCTCTTAGCAAAATGCTTCTTACTGTGAGATACTTCTCTCATCCAAAACTCATGTTGCAGGGGTCCATCTGCTTATTGGTAGTCATGCCAACTTGCACGTCCACAACAGTTTTTAAAAACCCAGAAGAAACACGCTATCCTGCACAGTTAATAACAGTAACTACCTTCTGGGAAGAAGAAAATAAAAAACAGAAAAGAACTGTGTTAAGAAGGAGAAGGCAGTGGTGGTGACAGGGAAGTGAGGGTGCTAACTGGACACCTCCTCGGGTTCAAAGAACCCAGAGGCCACCTATTGGGCTACAGTCCAAACCTTCCTTGCGAAGAGAGGTAGGGGACCGATGGGGAGCGCTACCCAGTAAGTAGCCCTTTGTTTTACTGCTTTGTTTTTTGCTTTTTTACCAGTTCACTTGGGACCGTTGGAGACATTCTGCCTCCCTCCCTCCTGTGTACAGCTGTGGTGAAATCACTTCCTTTCTTAAAAGTAAAAAAGAAGAACTGGCCTTAGCTGTTAGGGTTACAAAGGCTGACAGAAATCTGGATCACTCCCCCACCACTTCTCAGATGAATGTGGGCCTCGCCCACATTCTGATTAAAAAGAGTATATATCTGAGAGGGACCTGGAATCCTTGATACAATGATTCTCAACTTGGGCTGTACACTGGAATCACCTAGGGAACTTTAGAAGCTCTTGCTGCTCCCTAAGCCTGCAGCTCAAGCATTGGGTTATTAAAATAAATATGTAAAAACCCAAGAGATTCCAATGTAAAGTGAAGTGTGACACTGCCAGATCCCGAATCATCATGAACCCCAATAGATAAACCCACAAGGATGGCTCTGATACAAGTAAATAAAGACATTCGAAAGCCAAAAGACTGTTCTATACATCTGTGTCTCTTTTGCTGTCTTGTATACAGGGTTATCGGAGAAAGCTATGGCAAGCCACTCCAGTTCTCTTGCCTAGAAAATCCCATGGATGGAGGAACCTGGTAGGCTGCAGTCCGTGGGGTCGCTAAGGGTCAGACACGACTGAGCGACTTCACTTTCACTTTTCACTTTCACACATTGGAGAAGGAAATGGCAACCCACTCCAGTGTTCTTGCCTGAAGATTCCCAGGGATGGGGGAGCCTGGTGGGCTTCCGTGTATGGGGTCACACAGAGTCGGACATGACTGAAGTGACTTAGAAGCAGCAGCAGCAGCAGCATACAGGGTTATCGTTTCCATCTTTCTAAAAAGCCAGAAAATAGCAAGTGTTGACAAGGATGTGGAGGAATTGCTGGTGGGAGTGTAAAATGGCAGAGTCATTGTGGAAGACAGTTGGGCAATTTTTCAAAACAGGCAGAAAGTGAAGAGGAACTCAAAGGCCTCTTGATGAAAGTGAAAGAGGAGAGTGAAAAGGTTGGCTTGAAGCTCAACATTCAGAAAACAAAGATCATGGCATCTGGTCCCATCACTTCATGGGAAATAGATGGAAAAACAGTGGAAACAGTGTCAGACTTTGTTTTTTTGGGCTCCAAAATCACTGCGGATGCTGATTGCAGCCATGAAATTAAAAGACGCTTGCTCCTTGGAAGGAAAGTTATGACCAACCTTGATAGTATATTAAAAAGCAGAGACATTACTTTGCCAACCGAGGTCCGTCTAGTCAAGGCAATGGTTTTTCCCGTGGTCATGTATGGATGTGAGAGTTGGACTGTGAAGAAAGCTGATCGCCGAAGAATCGATGCTTTTGAACTGTGGTGTTGGAGAAGACTCTTGAGAGTCCCTTATACTGCAAGGAGATCCAACCAGTCCATTCTAAAGGAGATCAATCCTGGATGTTCATTGGAGGGACTGATGCTAAAGCTGAAACTCCAATACTTTGGCCACCTCATGCGACGAGTTGACTCACTGGAAAAGACTCTGATGCTGGGAAAGGTTGGGGGCGGGAGGAGAAGGGGACGACGGAGAATGAGATGGCTGGATGGCATCACCGACTCTGTGGACATGAATTTGAGTGTACTCCGGGAGTTGGTGATGGACAGGGAGGCCTGGCGTGCTGTGATTCATGGGGTCGCAGAGAGTCGGACACGACTGAGCGACTGAACTGAACTGAACTGAACACCTACAGTTACCATGCAACTCAGCAATTCTACTCTTGGTATATATACCCAAGAGAATGGAAAAGCAGGTGTTCAAACAGAAACTTGTACACGAGTGTTTACAGCAGCACTATTTACAATAGCCAAAAGGTGGAAATGACCAAATTTCCATCAATGGATGAATGGATAAACAAAATACTATTCAGCCATACAAAAGGAATGAAGTACTGATAAAAGGCACAACACAAATGAACCTTGAAGACATTATGCTAAGTGGAAGATGCCAGTCACAAAAGGACAAACACTGTACGATTCCACTTGAGATGTCCAGAATAGGTAAATCCATACAGACGGAAATAGGGCTAGCACTTGCCAAGGGCTGGGGGAAGGAGGGAAGTGAAGTGCCTCTTTAATGGGTGCAGGGTTTCCTTTGGCAGGGGATGTAAATGTCTTTCAATTACATACAAGTGCCCAAATTGTAAATGTACTAAATGCCAGTGAGTTTTTCACTGTAAAATGGTTAATTCCATGTTATGTACATTTTACTTCAATTAAAAAAGACTAAACCAAATTTGTAAGGTAAAGCTCTATAGCAATTTTTATTAAGTGAACTACATCACCCAGAGCAAATTTTAAGTAAATGCCTGATGGAGTGGACTTGAAGTGAGAAGGTGAGATGTTTGCAAAATGGAGCAGAATCGAAGGCTGCTGTGAAACCAGCCTCACGGTTGTAGTTTTCCCAGAGAAGAGCATCCTTTAGCCTCAAATGCTAAGTTATTGAATCTTTACAACAGCCCTAAGAGGTAGGTACAATTATCCCCATTTTACTGATGGATTAACTGAGGCACAAAGAGGTTATGTAGCTATAAGTGCTGGGGCCAAGACTCGAACCCAGGCAGGTGGCTCCAGAGTCTGGCTATTCACCCCTTCATGGTGCTGCCTCTGGTCATCCTGCCGGTTGTCTCAAAGCATCCCCGTTTTTCTTACAACTCCCCAAAGCTGAGGGGCATATGTCTACCCACCTCCCACCAGCAGACACTCCCTCTCCATTACAGAGTATGCAACTGGAGAAGGTGTCCTATCTCCCTCCTCTCTGGAGCCATTGCCTATCTCGACAAAACAATTTCTGGGGTGAATTCCTACCAAACCTCCTACTAGCTGTGTGACAATGGACAGTTTCATCAACCTCTCTGTGCCTCCTCTTCCCCTCCACCACCCCACAGCGTTACTCCAGTTTGAGAAAGCCTGACTTAGAGGGAAAATTGGAAGCCTGAGGCTCCATCGCTTCCAATGGAGAAGACACACAGGGCCAGACTTTTTAAAGAGAACCTCCTTGAGACTCTTTACAAAGTGCTCATTGCTCCAAGTGAAATGCTATCCAGGGACTTCCCTGGTGGACCAGCTGTTAAGACTCTGCGTTTCCAGTGAAAGAGGCACGGGTTCAACCCCTGGTCAGGGAACTAAGATCCTGCATGCCTTGCTGGTGTGGCCATAAAGAAATAAATACTTAAATTGCCATCTGGAAAAAAAGAAAAGAAATGCTGTCCAACCCATCCCATTTCCTCCTTTTCCTCTCATTTCCAGCAAAGAATGACGCCTTATGGGGAGGGGAGACTGAATTGTTGTAAGGCATTACCTAAGTGCCGATGCTCAAATAATGACACAATCAAAATTGTTACCAAGAAAATAATAGAACATGTTTTGGTCCCAAAAGTAATGCCCTGGCTTCTCATCTGAATGCAGCATTTACTATAGCTATACTCAGTGCCTGCTCAGTTGCTCAGTTGTGTCTGACTCTTGCAACCCCATGGACTGTAGCCCGCCAGGCTCCTCTGTCCATGGGATTTCCCAGGCAAGAATACTGGAGTGGGTTGCCATTTCCTACTCCACACAGCTATATTCAAAGATGTAACTCAATTCTCAACTGTTAGCACTAGTTACGTATATATGATACATTTCTGTTGTAAAACAACTATACTTCAATTTAAAAATTGTGGTAAATGATACGTACTTTTCTATAATATTGATGCCTTGCTTCTTCTGTCTCTAGGGAGGTAGCTTGCAGAATGGTTAGGATCAAAGCCTTTGTCAATCACCCTGGATCCTAATTTTGATTCTTCCATTTGCTTGCAGGTGACCTATAGCAAATGATCTAATCTTTCTAAATTTCTTCAACTATGAAGGAGGTATTGCAACAGCATCTCTTTCACATGAGTGTTCTGAGGATTAAATAAATCAGTAGAAGTATAATAGAACTTCAGCAGTGCCTGGCACATAGAACACCCCATGCAATGATCAGTTATTAGTGAGTTAAGACTAATGTTTAATTGATAGTTTCCTTTGCCCCAGTCCAAATGGTGAGTACCTGGGGGTTTAGAGGGCAACTCCCATTTCAGTTACCATTTCCCTAGGGGAGAGGTAAAAGATTTGCAAAGCTCACAGAGGGTCCACTTATCTTAAATGTATTTGCTACAACTCAGCAGTCAGAGGTAGTCCCAGAAGCTGACTGCACTGGGATTGGACATAAACCACCATTTTGCAGCACCATGTCCTTTCATCTGCTGGGCATTTGAGTCTTTGTCCTCACCTGAAACACATCCTTTCTCCAGTGGAAAGGCCCACACATGAGCATTCAAGGGCCAGCTCAAACGCCACCCCTGATCCAGGCAGAGCTGATTGCTCGTTTGTTTGTTCACCTGTGTTCCCACAGCTCATTGGTCAGCTCTCCAGTGAAGAAGTTTCCATCTTGTATTAGTGACAGCATGCTAGTGTTCCCCCAACTAGACCTGTGTTTCTCTCCAGCCATCACTTCTCAAATGAGATAACAATCCAGAAAAAACATAGCCCAAGTTTAGAAGCTTGTTAGTGAAATGAAGGCTCAGGGACAGGACTGTAAGCAGTTAGGGTAGGGGGTCCCCAGAGAAAGAGAACCAGCCATGGCTTTCCTGAAAGGAGAAGTCATTTTTGGCCTAAGCCATTTTGTGATCTAAGCCTGGCCACAATGCTTGCCCTTGAACAGGCCTCGTAATTAATGACTGCAAGGGACGTGAGGGGATGTAGGAACAAAGCAAAATCAGTCAAGAAACAATAGCTCAGCAATAAAACAGAGTCCCAGTTCCTCCTTAAGGGATATACACAACAATCTGATACATTATCTTTGAGTTCTGTGGGAAGTAAGGCCCCCAGCCGGGTGGAGAATGGAGTGAAGATGTTGAACTTTTCTGATCCTTAAGACTTCAGTCACCTAAAGCTTGAACTCTGTCAACCCTTGCCCCAATGCTATGCTGAATTCTTCTCTACCCAATTCACAAATATGCACGTACCCTTAGCTTAAAACTTCCCCAGTTGTGGTCTTTGGAGAGATACTGCTTTGGGAAAGATCCCCGGTGGGTGTTCTCCTTACTTGCTGCAAGTAATGACTCCTTCCTCCTCCTGATCGATCTCTGGCTTGGCTGTGTCTTTTGACTTGACACCCACCAAGAGATGAACTCAGTTTTCAGGTAACAGGACTCCAGTGCCCCAGTTCCCAGGCCAGGGTTCTTTTCTTTAAACCACATTGTCCTTGTGTGCAGCTTCCATTATTGAATGTCCACTATGGACCATAGTATTTGTAAAGTACTGTGGGTTCTTTCTCACCCAAGTTTGGATCACTCAGTCATCTCCAACTCTTTGCAACCCCATGGACTGTAGCCCGCCAGGCTCCTCTGTCCATAGGATTCTCCAGGCAAGAATACTGGAGCGGGTTGCCATTCCCTTCTCCAGGGGATCTTCCCAACCCAGGGATCATACCTAGGTCTCCTGTACTGCAGGCAGATTCTTTTTCATCTGAGCTACCAGGGAAGCATATGTCATTTCTAATCCTTGCAACCCAACAAGGTTTATCCCCTGTTTAAAGACAGAGACACTGGGACTTCCCTGGTGATCCAGTGGTTAAGACTCTGCTTGCACTGCAATGGGCGTGGGTTTGATCCTTGGTCGGGAAAGTTTCACATTCCCTGTGGTATGGCCAATACATAAATAAATAAAATGGATTGTTATTAAAATATAAAAATGAAAAATAAAGACATAGACACTGAGGCCAAGTGCATGCAGGGGTCAGTCTGACTCCAAAGTCAGGAGACTTCCAGTCTCCTGTTGCCTCTCAGTACTGGAAGCGAAAGCAGAAAAGAGCACTGAATGGTTCATTTGAAACTCACTCATTCTCCATGCAGATAATTGTTGTTTTAAGGAAAGGGGAGAAGAAAAGGAGAGATTACATTTTGGCATGCAAAGGCAAAACAATAAATATTCTTTTTTCCTGTTCCTGGATCCCATTACAGCTTCTTCAAAGCAAGTGAATTTATGCATGTTGACACAGCTCTTATTTTAAAATCTTCTTTGGCTCAGTTTTCAGCTTCTTCCCCTTGGCACAACCAGTCCCATGACTCCCCTCTGTCAGGCTCTGAGAATCTGCCTAAAATCATTATGCAGCAGTTACTGTTAAGATCCATGCTACAAAAATAATTCACTTCTCTCCAGTATGCTATAGGGGTTTCTTCTGGTTTTACAGTATATTATGTGGTATAACACCATGTTAATCATAAAGGTCTTGGACTTTAAGGCTAAATTAATATTTTTAAAATAGATTTACAAATATATAGTTTTCTCATTTTTGTCTAAAATAGTATATATATATATATATATATATATATATATATTTCTCCCACTCCTGCCTGCTGGGTCTAAGTACATTTTGTTTTGATATAAGTATACCAGTTGTCATTAAAACTTCACAAGTAAAAATGAATGGGTATTATTTTAAACTTGCTTTCTTTAAAAAAATAACAGGTTATTGCACTTTGGTTATTTGCAATTAATCAAAACTAATTCAGAAACTTCACATTATCATGCTTGTGTGAAATAGAAAATCATACTGCAATGCGAGATGCCTGCCAAATGGGAAAAATAAAGCTAAAAAAACCTTCCATTGCTGTTATAAAGCAACGGTAAGATCTCCAATCAGGCCAAACCAACATCATATGCCTCCCACTGGGATGTACTGAGAAGAACCCAACATCCTTACTATGGTCTTTTTTGCCAAAAATGAATCAAATCTAATCATGAAGAAACATCAGATAAACTAAAACTAAGGGACCTCCCACAAAATGAATAACTTATATTCTTCAAAACATGTCAAGGTCAAGAAATACAAAGTCAAGTTGAGGAACAGTTCCACATGAAACTAAGAAGACCAGACCACTAAATCACAATTTGTTAGTCTGGACTAGATCTTGGACCAGGAAAGAAAAATAGAAATAGGAGACATTATTGGGACAACTGACAAAAGTGAAACAAGGACTGTGGATTGAACACAGCTTTATCACAGTGGTAAATTTCCTGACTTTGATCAGTGTACCGTGGTTGCATAAGAGAATGTTCTTGTTCTTAGGAATTACAGACTGAACCATTTTGAGTAAAGGGCTATAAGGTCTCCAACTAACCAGTGGTTTGTGGGAAAACAAAAAAATGAATGTAAAAATAAAGAGAAAGAGAGTGATTGATAAATAAATGGAGCAAAATATCAGCAATGGTTGAATCTGGATAAAGGGTATAAAAGAATTCCTTGTACTCTTTTTATAGCTTTTTAGTGCATGCATTTAAAATTATATCAAAATTAACAGTTACCAAAAGCATTGAATGTGTAGAAGATGTAAGAATATAAAAAGAAGGAAAAAAGAAAAGCAATGCTCCTGAATTATGTATGACACAGCAGTATCTAAGACATGTTTAAATCTCTCAGTAATAGGCAAGCTTGACTTCAGGGAAACAAACAGTCTGCCTTTTAAAGTGCAGGGTTGAGGAAAACAGGAAGGGGTCCTTTTTGATACTTGCAACCCACTGTTCTCAGAGTTAATGAAAACACAACCACCACCACCCAGGAGGCACATGCCTCATCTAACCCAGTCACTCTCTACCAGGCCTCCAGGCCTCCGCTTACCTTCACTGACAACTTTGACACCTGTGTGACCTCAGTGCCATGCTGCCTCATCCTGGGTGGAGTTTTGGCTTCTCTGTGGAAGATTCAGCCAACGCCCTGCCTCAGTTCCTTAATCTCAACTCCAGTAATTCCGGATACTTGGGGCGGGGCGGGAGGAGGAAGCAGCTTCGTGGAAAGGCCACTGGCCACTCTGAGTGTGTGTGCCCATTCCTTGATCATATCAAGACCTTCAGTCCCCAAACCACCCAGTTTCCCTTCACTGTATCACTCACCTTATTTCCTTATTCTATGGTTAGTCATCACATCCTCGACCTCTTAAGCCCTTGTACGTTGTCCCTGCAAACTCCCAACCCTGGATCAGTCTAGCCTTTTCCCTCTTCTGGTCCTTCCCACTTGTTGCTCAGGATAATGGGAAAAACCTCATGTTGGTGCTGACTGGTATGTGCGTGCACACACATGTATGTGATTATGGGAGTGTTTTCCCCAACATGATTGGGCTTCCACCTTATTTGACAAACTTTTCTCATCTTTTTTTTTTTTTTAATATTTATTTATTTGGCTGTGTCGGCTCTTAGTTGGGTATGTGGGATCTAGTTCCCTGACCAGGAATCAAACACCAGGCCCCCTGCATTGGGAGTGTGGAGACTTAGCCACTGGACCACCAGGGAAGTTCCTCTTGATTCTTTTATTCCTTGAAATTATTCCATATTGTTGAAACCTCCTTTTCCCATAGTTTCCATGACATTACTCTCTTTGGGTTTCCACTGCTTCTTTGCCATGCTCTCTGTTGTCTCTCTACATGTAGAGTTTCTTCAGGGTTCTACCTTGGCATGTCTTCTTTCCTTACCCTGAAGTTAGTTCTCAAACCTGGCTGCATATGAGAACTGTTAAAGAAGGCAGGTAGCTAGGTATGAGCATGAGCCAGATGGCAGGAAACTACAAAGCTTGTAAACAGCAGGGGTCCATGGGCAGAAAAGAAAAGCAGGATCTCCAGACTACAGGAAAGCACTCATTTTGGGGGTGAAAAGTGTCCTGGAGGCAGACAAAGAAAGGTGGGCAAAGGTGAGAATCTCCAGCATCTGAATGTTGACTTTTGCTCATATGTTGTCATTACAATATACTTAGCTTTGCAGATGAGAAGTACCCATCATGCACCGAGGCCGTGACACTTCCAATCAAACCAAAATAAGGACAAAAATCCCTCCTCCCTTTGGGAAGGTGGTGATAGGATGAACATCAGGGACTATGACCCCCCCAAAGTCACCCTTGCCAATGAATATTTCACCCCTTCATTTGTGCACCCCACATAACCAGCTTGCCAAAGAAACTCAGGGCAGCTATTCACCTGAAACTGCCCACTCTCATCTCCAGAACGTACTGTCACTTAAATCCTCACTTTACTTACTTACCTGACCTCCCTGTCTCATTTCTGAATTTTTTCTGAGACAAGAGACTTTCTCTGGGCACAGAATCACCTGGGAAATTTAAAAAAGTTATCATGCCTGTGTCTCATCCCTGATCTGATTGGTTGGTGATATGGCCTGGGCATTGGGATTTTTCAGTCCCTCTGAGTGATTGTAAGGTGTAGCCAAGGTGGAGCACTTCTTTATCAAGGTTATCTCATCTACTCCTACAATTCTAGCCACCTAGATGCAGAAAATTGCTAAATCTCCATTCCTTGCTCCCACCTTTCCCCTCAAGCTTTGGACATGTCTACTGGTTATGTTCACACCTTAGAGAGTCAAAGTCAACTGACCAAACTGAACTCTTGACCTTCCTCCCCAACTTGATCTTTCTCAAGTAATCTCAGTCTTGAGGTATTTACATGTCAGAAAATAGTGATGGTCTGTACCATCACCATTCACTGAGCCGAGCACATCAAAAACTTCAGACTCATTCCTGACTCTTTACCTTCACTTCCCACACTCTACAAATCTCCAAATTTTTCTTAAATCGATCTCATCATTTCCCCTACCCCTTATTCCCAATTACCTACATTTGAGTCTTTATTCTTTCTATTTGGCATAGTAATAACTGGCCCCACAGGCTTCAACAGTTACCTTTCTGCAATGCAAATCTAATGATGAAAAAAACCCTTTGCTAAAACTCTTCAATGGCTGCCAATTGCCTACAGACTAAAGATCAGATGCTTAAAGATTTCTCACAGGGACTTCCTTGGTGGTCTAGTGGCTGTGCTCCCAATGCAGGAAGCTCAGGTTCACTTCCTGGTCGGTGGAACTAGATCCCACATGCCACAACTGGCACGGCCAAATAAATTTAAAGAAAAAAAAAAAGGACTTCTTACAGTCTGGCCATAGACTTCCTTTTTTGACTCACCTGCTATCATTCTTCCAAAGACACAGGCTCAAAACCTGGTGAGTTACTGCAAGTCTCAGACATGTCAAGGTCTATCATGACCCAATAATGTTAAGAAAAATTATCCAAAATTTGGGAATAAAATTACTTATCAAATAATAAAATAACTATCTTGTGCTCTTTCAGTGTCATACTGGAGGATGTCAGATAAGAATGATTGTGTTACCTGATGCAGAGCAGTGCTGTCCAGTGGAGCCACATATGAAATTTAAAATTTACTAGTAGCCATAATAAGAAATAAATAAAAAGAAACTAGAAATATAGATGTTAATAATACATGTCGCTTTACCCAATATATCCAAAATATTATCCTTTCAATATATTAGAAAAGAGTACCAAAAATCATTTTCCTTCAACATTTGCCTTGATAAAACCAGTTTATTTATTTAAGAATTGATTTGACTTTAAAGTTAAAGCATGTCAATTTCCTTCAACATTTGCCCTGATAAAACTAGTTTATTTTTTTAAGAATTGATTTGACTTTAAAGTTAAAGCATGTCAATTTCAAAACAACATCTGTCCAAGTTAAGCAAATGCACTAATTTGTGTCAACTTGGTATTCTTTTTTTTTAAACTTAGTATTCTTAACATTAAACCCAAGGGGTACTGTGCTTTTTGAGAAACAAGTCTACATTTGTCAACATAAATGAGGCATTCTTCAAATTTTCTTCCAGTATTTACAGTCTATTTACAGAATGCTATTACAATTAAAATCTTCTATACATTGATTCATGTTAGAAAAGTGTATAAAATTACTGTTGATGCTTTGAACCATGAAAAAATTTCCACTTTAACATAAATTCTTATACCTGTCCAGCTAAATCATAAGCTTTTCCTTGAATGATCAAATTTATCTTGTTCATATGCAGTGTGAAATCCATGAGAAAACATGTAAGACACATTGCCTTTTCTTAATTATTGTTAATGAATATTTGGCAAGAACTACTTTTGTTTCAAGAAAATCTTGAATTGGAGTTAACAGCACAGTAAAACTTTGTAAAACTCTTTGTGGCTCAAGCAAGAAGTGGTGGTAATAAATACAAGATCATTAAATTTACTGTCTACTTCTTTCAACACTTCCATGAACTGATGATGAGTCACAGCATTTGCATGTATATGCTGAACAGTTGTAACAACTGTATCCATGATGCTTTTCATAGAGTCTGTTTCAGAGAATGGAGCACAAATATTTTCAGTATGTATCATACACTGATATGAAGTCACCAGAAAAACATCAGTCTCTTGTTTTTAAAATTCCAAGAGATCCAAAATTTTGAACTAACAGCTGGAGTACTGATATATTTTTTTCATATTTAACTGAATTTCTTCTTTGAAAGATGTAAAAGATTCAAAAATATCTATGCCATAACTTTTTAGGCTACGAATTGGTATTTTTTTTGCAAATACAACAGTACTGTGAGACAAAACACACCCAAAGTATTAATAAGACAGTGTCCTGTATCACATGAATTATTGAAAACTAAAGAAAAGTACTTGCAATATTTCCAATTTTTGAATCAATTAATCTTGGGTACTGTTAGAAAGCTCTTGTATTCTACAGACAATTATTTTACAGTTTAATTGAAGGTCATTCTCTTTTTTTTCAGAATATCTTTTTCAGTCTTCCCTTTATATTTTTAAAACAGAATTTCCATAACAGAAATAATTTATTTTACTATCACTATCTAAAACTGTTTTCTTTCACATGTAAGAATCCAACCCATTATAAAGATAGCCAACACTAAAAAAAATAGCTGGCCGAAGTTACAAATTCAGAGCCTGTGATCATTTCTTTAAACAGTTTTTACTGGACACTCATTTTGAATGCAGGCAACTAATTTTATTGACTTTTTGGACTATGGACTGCTCTCATCAAACTCACTCTGTACTTACTGAAAATGTCTCTTAATATTATCCACTTTACTACCTTTAAACAATTTTTATATAATAAACAGTTTTTAAATCTTGGTCTGCTGCAGCAAATTACATGAAATTTACAACATATCCTCTTCTAATCTGTTTTTTTTTTCCCCTCTTCTGGTATTAATGCTAGTATCCACGTCCCCATTAAATTCTGCCTCAGTAGTATATCTTTGTTTTAAATTTTAAAATTAGTCCATACTATTTTATTTAAAAGTAGCTTCGGAGAAGGCAATGGTAAGCCACTCCAGTACTCTTGCCTAGAAAATCCCATGGATGGAGGAGCCTGGTAGGCTGCAGTCCGTGGGGTCGCTAAGGGTCAGACACGACTGAGTGACTTCACTTTCACTTTTCACTTTCACACATTGGAGAAGGAAATGGCAACCCACTCCGGTGTTCTTGCCTGGAGAATCCCAGGGACGGGGGAGCCTGGTGGGCCTCTGTCTGTGGGGTCTCACAGAGTCAGACACGACTGGAGTGACTTAGCAGCAGCAGCAGCAGCAAGAGAACCTCATTTTGGGGAGTAAAGTCAACTGGGCAGAGGATCCTGCCCTCAAGGAAACTGTTCTGCAGCTTGAGAAGAATCTCACAATGATCTAATAGGAATTATAGTTAGACATTTTTTGTTTCTGTTTTTAATGTCATTTAAATAGAAATTTCAAGTGAAATGCTTTTCAGTGCTTTTGGAACAATTCTAATACTGCAATTTTTTTTTTTTTAGCTTAAGTGTTACATGGAATCTATTGTTTTAAATATAATAAAATGAATGGCATAGTCTAAAAAAATAAAAGTTGCTTAATTACATTATCATCTAAAGTATAAGTATTTCACAAAGGTGTCACTGTAAACGGTGCTGTCTATATAAAATGTTCAAATAAACACAATGTTCACTGCTGGAGGCCTTTTCTTACCGCAGTTTAGCAGCACTAGTAATCCTAGGTACTTGTCAGTTAATTCAAGTATCACTTAAAAAAACATTTATATATTTATTTGGCTGCACCAGGTCTTAGTTGCAGGTGGGATCTAGTTTCCTGACCAAGAAACAAACCTGGGCCCCCTGTATTAGGAGGGCAGAGTTTTAGCCTAGGAACCACCAGGAAGTCCCAAGTACCACCTTTTTTAAAAATGTATTTATTTAGTTTTGGCTGCGCTTCATCTTCGTTACTTTGTTCCAGCTTTCTCTAATTGTAGCGAGCAGGGGTTACTCTCTGGTTGCAGTGCTGGACTTCTCATTGCGGTGGTTTCCCTTGTTGTGGAGCATGGGTTTCAAGAGCTGTGGCACATGGGCTCAGTTGCCCTGTGGCATGTGGAATCTTCCTGGACTGGTAATTGAATCCATGTTCCCTGAATTAGCAGGTGGATTCTTAAGCACTGGACCACCAGGGAAGTCCCAATTCAAGGGCTGCTTTTAAAAATGATGATGATGGTGATGACACTGAGCCTGTGCAATTAATTCTCTGTCTTTTCTATAACTGTGTTAGGTTCTTTTGGCTGCTTACTGAGATGCTGTGCTTTCTTTGCCCTTCCCTATTCAGTGTGCCTAAATTGTGAATATTTTGACAGTGCCTTATAAAATAAATACAAATCCAAACACATTTATATTTACATCAGGGGCTCCCCAGGTGGTGCTGGTGGTAAAGAATCCACCTGCCGATGCAGCAGAATTAATAGACATGGGTTCAACACCTGGGTCGGGAAGATCCTCTGGAGGAGGGCATGGCAATCCACTCCAGTATTCTTGCCTGGAGAATCCCATGGACAGAGAAGCCTTGTGGGCTACGGCCAAGAGGGTCACAAAGAGTTGGACACGACTGAAGCAACTTAGCACACAAAAGCAGAAATTACGAGACATGGAACCAAGAAGGCAACATAGGCCCAACTAGTTTTATACAGTGGGGTGTTCATCCTGACTAGGAAACAACTGCACTGCTGTGAAAGAGAGAAGCAAGGTCCTTAATAGACTTTCTCTCAGTGGGCACTGGATCCTAACTCCATTCAGACAGTTTAAATTAAAAAGACTGCTCTTTGCTTTTCTTCTTTCTCCAAATCTCATGATTTGGGGTCAGAATCACCAGTTGGCAAACCTGCACAGAGTTTGTTTTAAGCACAGACTCTGTTGAACTACAAATAGAATCAAATGTTTTCATCACAGCTGGATTTCTACCTTTTTATGCCAGCTGTGGAGTCCACTCGCTGAGTAATCAGTTACCGGAGCTCACCTTCTGTCTGTATTACAAAGGCATTAAGGCAGGTATTTCCACAGAGAAAAATGTAACTCTGAAGTAGAGTCCCTTGATTATTAGTGTTATGGTGGTCCTAAATCCATGTAGCAAGAGTTATTGAAGAAAGAAGATGAGACACCCCACAGATTACTTATTAATTATAATGAAGCAGTTGGGTAGACAAGATTTTAGCCAAATGATACAACTTTTCATCACCATTAATAGGGCAAACTGACATCATATGCCTACGATATGATGCCATGGGTGTCTGGGTTATCCATTGCTGCCTGGTAAACCACCTCAGAAGTTAGTGGCTCAAAATAACAATTGAGGGGGACCTTAAAATTGAATAAAAATGGAAATCAATGAAATAAAGCGTTTTTCAAGTAAATAACATAATAACATTGGGGAGGGAGTATTAATCCTAGTAACTTTGAGACAGAATTTGCACCACATGCCCTCAGGTTGAAGAGAAAAAACTAAACAAATACTGAACTCTCTAGTAAGAAAGTTTTTCTTTTAGATAGGCAAAAGTTCACAATTCTGAAACTACTTTCTATGCATTCTAGGAGTAAGCCAATAAATAAATATAGTCTGCATAATGGGATCCAGGTTTTTCTGTTTCTACAATTATGGAAAAGAGGGAGGAGTAGATTGAACATTGCTGTGTTGGAATGGAAGTAGAGGTATCAGACAGATCGATACAGAAATGGGTATAGTTGTGTGTGACTGTGTATATGTCTTCATTACATTTATACATCCATTTCTCAGCTCTGTCTGCTGAGATGGTCTAGAAGTAATGATTCCAGTAACAATAAACATACCTAGGACTTAGATCATAGTTTCCAAATAATACTCTCCACTAAAACGAACAAGGAATCGTTGGAAAAATGACTGGAGTAAGGAGAATACAAACTGAATGCAGATTATCTGTGCTTAAAAAGTAAAGGAGAGCTCAAAAAATGATGGGGACATGTTAAAAGTTCACAGAAGCCAGCTTGAAGAACTCCTACTGGCTAACTCTGGAACAATTTGAGCATAAAAGTAAATAATAACATTCAGTTCAGTTCAGTTGCTCATTCGTGTCCGACTCTTTGCGACCCCATGAATCACAGCACGCCAGGCCTCCCTGTCCATCACCAACTCCCGCAGTTCACTCAAACTCATGTCCATCGAGTCAGTGATGCCATCCAGCCATCTCATTCTCTGTCATCCCCTTCTCCTCCTGCCCCCAATCCTTCCCAGCATCAGAGTCTTTTCCAGTGAGTCAATTCTTTGCATGAGGTGGCCAAAGTATTGGAGTTTCAGCTTTAGCATCAGTCCTTCCAATGAACACCCAGGATTGATCTCCTTTAGAATGGACTGGTTGGATCTCCTTGCAGTCCAAGGGACTCTCAAGAGTCTTCTCCAGCACCACAGTTCAAAAGCATCAATTCTTCGGTGATCAGCTTTCTTCACAGTCCAACTCTCACATCCATACATGACCACTGGAAAAACCATAGCCTTGACTAGACGGACCTTGGTTGGCAAAGTAATGTCTCTGCTTTTTAATATACTATCTAGGTTGGTCATAACTTTCCTTCCAAGGAGTAAGCGTCTTTTAATTTCATGGCTGCAATCAGCATCTGCAGTGATTTTGGAGCCCCCCATAATAAAGTCTGAAACTGTTTCCACTGTTTCCCCATCTATTTCCCATGAAGTGATGGGACCAGATGCCATGATCTTTGTTTTCTGAATGCTGAGCTTCAAGCCAACCTTTTCACTCTCTTCTTTCACTTTCATCAAGGGGCTTTTTAGTTCCTCTTCACTTTCTGCCATAAGGGTGGTGTCATCTGCATATCTGAGGTTATTGATATTTCTCCCAGCAATCTTGATTCCAGCTTGTGCTTCTTCCAGCCCAGCATTCCTCATGATGTACTCTGCATATAAGTTAAATAAGCAGGGTGACAATATACAATGTTGAGCTATAATTTATTGAATAAAGTAAGGATCCATGAGTCCACACTTAACTGAATGAACAAACAAACAAATAAATAAGAGAAAGATCATTCTTACAGTAGAAAGTCAGATAATAAATGTAGAAGAAATGATGAAAATATAAAAATCACCATTTGGCCACTATCATAATAATAGCTGATTCAGACAAGAATTATCAATGTGTGCTAAACCCAGTAGGTGAAATTTGAAGTAGTAACACATATTTATTACAAAGAGGAAAGCAGTAACTTTATAGCTACTGGCAGGTGCCTGTAACTCCAAGTGAAGGAGCATCTGCAAAATAACTGGATTGTGTTCTTTTAAAAATGTCAGTGTTACAAAATACAGAGAATACCTCAGGAAGTCTTCCAGATAGCTGAAAACAGCACATTATATTGGAATTTTCTGGGTTTTTTTTTTTGTTTGTTTTTTGCTATAGAATCATCATGGAGACAATTGGTGAAATCTTAATCAGGTATATAGATCAGGCTGTAGCATTACATCAATGTTAATTAACTGCTTTTTACAGTTTTATACGGTTACAGGGGATGAGATGGTTAGTTAGCATCACCAACGTAATGGACATGAGTTTGAGCAAACTCTAGGAAATAGTGAAGGACAGAGGCGCCTGGCGTGCTACAGTCCATTGGGTCACAAGGAGTCGGACACAACTTAGCGACTTAACAACGAACAACATGATTACATAAGATAATTCATTTTTAGGACACGACTGAGTGACTGAACTGAACTGAACTGAAATATTTAAGGGAAAAGGAGAATCATACTGCTACTTACACAGTTGAGAAAAAAAAAAAACTAGGGAGAGAAATATAGAGAGTGATAGATGATAGAAATTGAGAGAAGAATTAAGCAAATATAGTAAAGCATTTGGGGACTTGACAGCTGGCAATTCTTTGTACCTTTCTTGAAACTTTTCTGTAAATCTGACATTAGGTCAATAAAAAATTTTAAGTACATTATTATCTTTAGTTGTCTTGTCGGTTGACAGGGCTCAGCTGAGTAGTTCTTTCTTAGGGTCTTATATGGAAGAGTCACTGTGTGGTCCTTGATTGGATCCTGGGAGAAAAAGAGCTATAAAAGTGACATCTGGGAAGGGACTTCCCTGGTGGTCCAGTGGTTAAGAATCCACCTACCAATGCAGGAGACACAGGTTTAAGCCCTGGTCCAGGAGATCCCACATGCACAACTAAGTCTGTACCACACAACTACTGAGTCCACACTCTAGAGCCGGAGCTCTGCAGTATGAGAAGCCATCGCAATGAGAAGTCTGTGAACTGCACCTCGAGAGTAGCCCCCGCTTGCCACAACTAGAGAAAAAGCCTACACATAGCAACGAAGACTCAGTGCAGCAAAAAAAAAAAAAAAAAAAAGTGACATCTGGGGGATAATTGGGGAAATGCGAATGTGGTCTGTACACTAGTTGCATTACTGTTAAAATTTCTTGGATATGATAATATTGTGACTTTAGAAGCGAGTATCCCTATTCTCAGAGATATAAGCTGAATGAAGTACTATATTTCAGGATATAGTATCAGAATGTCTGCAACTTATTTTCAAATGGTTCAGCAAAAGTAAGAAGAATACATTCATGTTGTTGTTTAGTAGCTAAGTCATGTCTGATTCTTTTGTGACACCATGGACTGTAGCCTGCCAGGCTCCTCTGTCCATGGGATTTCCCAGGCAAGAATATTGGAGTGAGTTGCCATTTCCTTCTCCATTAAGCCAACTGGGAAGCCCATAAACTTATGGGGGTGGGACAAATTAGGAGGATGGGATTAACAGATTAAAAACTGCTATATATAAAATAGATAAGCAACAAAGATTTACTGTAAAGCATAGGGAATTATATCCAATATCTTGCAATAACCTATAATGGGATGTAATCTGAAAAAAATTCACTATGCTGTACACCTAAAACTAGCACAATATTATAAATCAACTATAATTCAAATTAAAAAAAGAACAGGACTTCCCTGGTGGTCCAGTGGTTAAGCGCCCACATTCCAATGTAGGTGATATGGGTTCAATCCCTGGTCCAGGGGGATTCCACATGCCATGAGCCCTAGAGCCTGTGCACTACAATGAAAGAAGCCATCACAAGGAGAAGCCCGTGCATCACAACTGGAGAGTAGCCCTCACTCCCTGCAACTAGAGAAAGCCTGTGTGCAGCAACGAAGACCCAAGGAGGCCAAAAATAAACCAATAAATAGAAATGAATGAATAAATAAAAAGTTCAGAGCAAAAGAAAAAAGAACAGACTTAAAATATGTGTATGTTTGTGTATGTCTGTGTTTGGACAGAGGAGCAAATGTGGTTTAAAAAAACCTGCCAGTCTTGGTAAATGGTAAAGGGCATTTATTGAACTATTCTTTCAACTTTTCTGTAGTTTTGAAATTTTCCAAAATAAGGAGTTGGAGATAAAAATAAAATAAGAGCATTTCTTGAAAACATCTGCCCTAATACTGTACTTATTTATATGATCCACAAATAAATCATAGAATCTCAGAATTCAAGAGTCCTTGGAATTCATCCAGTCCAATGTTTATCAAATTGTTTCAACTCATTCCTTCATCATAAATACCAGATCACTGGCCAGCATTTCTTTGAATGGACTGAAATGGCATAGAATAAGAAATATCAGTGGTCCCCATCAGTTATTAAGAGATGTCTGTCTGGAGAAATTTTTGTTTGAATTGCATATATGTATATACATGCATGCTTGTGATGAATTAAAATAAAAAGAATCTATTTCTTACCATGGGTCACACTTAAAAAGGTTCAAAAGATTCAGCTGCTCAAGACCTCTGGACAATATCAGTTCAATTCAAGGTCGGGCAGCCTGTTCTTTAACGGGCATTTTTGAATACTTTTTTGTATTATTGCTTTTTTGCTATTGTTACTATTTTTCAAATACCACAAATTTCAGAGATGTAATTAAATGAGCCAGTATAGCACATGAGTGGAGTGGCACAAGAATTAAAAATTTATATGCTCAAGAAGTAGACACTGCTGCTACTGCTAAGTCACTTCAGTCGTGTCTGACTCTGTGTGACCCCATAGACGGAAGCCCACCAGGCTCCCCCGTCCCTGGGATTCTCCAGGCAAGAACACTGGAGTGGGTTGCCATTTCCTTCTCCAGTGTGTGAAAGTGAAGTCGCTCAGTCATGTCCGACCCTTAGCGACCCCACGGACTGCAGCCTACCAGGTTCCTCCATCCATGGGATTTTCTAGGCAAGAGTACTGGAGTGGCTTGCCATTGCCTTCTAGTACATGTAATAATCTAATACATGATAAAGGAGGCACCATAAATCAATGGTAGTGACATGAATTCAGTAAATTTTTGACATATTTAGTTAATTATTTGGAGAAGGCAATGGCAAGCCACTCCAGTACTCTTGCCTGGAAAATCCCATGGACGGAGGAGCCTGGTAGGCTGCAGTCCATGGGGTCGCTACAAGTCAGACATGACTGAGCGACTTCACTTTCACTTTTCACTTTCACACATTGGAGAAGGAAATGGCAACCCACTCCAGTGTTCTTGCTTGGAGAATCCCAGGGACGGGGGAGCCTGGTGGGCTGCTGTCTGTGGGGTCACACACAGTCGGACACGACTGAAGAGACTTAGCAGCAGCAGCAGTTAATTATTTGGTTTCAAAATATTTTAGAGCCTTACTCCACACCCTACAAAATGTATGTTTTTTAAAAGTCAAATTAAAAACAACCAGAATAGGGGCTTCCCTGGCAGTTGAGTGGTTACAACTCTACTCTGCCAATGCAGGGGGTGCAGGTTTGATTCCCTGATTGGGGAACTAGGATCCCACATGCTGGGCAGCATGGCCAAAATTAAAAAAATAAATAAAAACAAAAAGAGCTCTTTCCCTCTGAAAAAGATGCGGAGGCAGACTATACAGCCCAGGCCAAGATTAAGGCCCGAGAACTTCCTGGCAAAAAGAAGGAGTTACTGAAACAGTTGAGGATGGAGTTGAAAGTAGAGCTGTCCCAGATGTGTGTGGCTAAAGTGACAAGTGGCACAGTTTCCAAACTCTGTAAGATTCACGTTGTTGGCAAATCCATTGCCTGTACTCACCACCATTAACCAGACTCAGAAAATGAACCTCAGGAAATTCTATACAGGCAAGAGGAACAAGCCCCTGGATCTTCAGCCCAAGAAAACACATGGCATATGCCGACGGCTCAACGAGCACAAAGACCTGAAGGCCAAGAAGCTGCAGCAGAAGCAAAGGCTGTACAAGTACTTCCAGCAGGGTCAAGGCCTGAGCATCCATGTGTCAGTGAAACAAATTGGAAACAAACGAATAACAAAACAAAACAACAAAAAAACAATATAATTCAGATGAATTTGTATCCTAAACCTACAGTCACATTCTTCTTTTTTTAAGTATTGAAGTATAATTGACATACATTAGATGAATTTCAGGTATACAACTTGATTCCCATATTTGTATATACTACTTGGATACATACTGTTGGCATTTATTCGAAAATTAATTATGTCACCTTTCTTCTTAGCACAGTGGCAGGATAATTTATTGAGATACTAATTTGCCTGTGGTTCTCATATCTCCCCTCCACAAGGGCCTTTGCACCGAGAGAGCCTTAGGGGCTAGGAACACCGAGCAGAAGGCAGAAACGGTTTGAAAGCAACTTCCCTTTTCCAAGTTTGCTTTTAAGTCCACACTCCCTGAGGGAGATCAGCTAAGTAGAGAGAGGCCAACTGTGTAGACACCATCAGTGATTTTCTTTGAATTAATTTTACTTGAACTTATCTTACATATTTCACATAAAAGATTCCTCACCTTTAAAATGAAGAGAGTGTATCCTGGGGTTTAGCAGATCAGTAAACTTGAAAGAGAATCTTCTTCTAAGATTCACTTTCAGTGATCTCCAACAAAAGTTAAGGGTTTCCTTCAACTGCAATTATAAGTACCAAAGCACAGTTGTGTTGGAAGGACCTGTGACTTGTCACCAACAGATATCACAAGTATTTTCCTATCACACGACAGTTGTCACAGATGCCTTGAAATATCACTTATACTCGTGGCCACTTCAAAATCATGGGTAATTCTTAGACTGCTCCTAAATCTTGTTATTTAATAGATTAAATAAAGAAGTACATCTATCACACATGTATGATGTTTAATAATTTTTCTAATCACATTTTTTTATGTAGTTTTCCTTTTTATTCCTGTATACAAAGTTTTATGCATTCAGAAACATTGTTTTGAGAAGTCAGACTGAAAGGGCCCCTGGGTAAAAAAAAAAAAAAAACAACATGTAGAGCCCCTGAACTGAATGTTCTCTGGCTTTCAATATGCACATTGATACATATGCAAGATCTCTACTGAAAATGACTCTTGGAAAATGACTCACAACTTAATCATTGCTGTGACAAAATTACAGTGACATTTTCATCATCCATATGTGATTTGAAGTGCAACCTCAGGCTAAAACTTCAACAGGTTAAATTCAACTTTCCAGACAAACCCTTCAATTAAAATTATTCTCTAGGACTTTCATGGCAAAATGTAGGAAAACAACACCAGAAACAGAACCAGAAAGTTCATGTCTTATTCCCAGTTCTGCTGTCTGATCCTGGGAAAGTCATTTAAGTTCACTGAACCTCATCTATAAACACATTTAGATGAGCTTTAAAATCTATAAATTCACAGAGGTGAGGGGGAGGGATAAATTGGGAGATTGGAATTGACATATACACAATACTATATATAGAATAAATAACTAATAAGGAGTTACTGTACAGCACAGGGAACTCTACTCAATACTCTGTACTGACGTACATGGGAATAGAATCTACAAAAAAGTGGATAGGACTTCCCTGGCAGTTCAGAGGCTAAGATTCTGTGCTTCCACTGCAGGGGGCATGAGTCTGATCCCTGGTTAGGGAATTAAGATCCTTCATGCCGCACAGTGTGGCCAAAAAGAGAAAAAAAAAGTGGATATATGTATAACTGACTGACTTTGCTGTACAGCAGAAAGTAACACAATATTGTAAGTCAACTATACTCCAATAAAAATTAATTTAAAAAATCTTTAAGTTCCTTTTACTATGTGTAGAAAATACAGTAAAATTCTATACTTCTGAAATTTTCTGCCTTTCTTCAGGGTGTATTCTTTGGGATTTACTTCTTAGTATTCAAACTTTAATTCATTCATTCACTTATTAAATGTTGTGGGGGGAATACCTAAGCAACTAAGCAAGAGAATTCTGGGAAAATTTTCTCAGGAGTCATATTTCAGCTGAGCTTCAAAGGCTGAGTAGGAGTTTGTGAAGAGAAGACTAGGACATTACAGGCAGAGAGGACACTGCCAACACCCAGTGCGCTCAGGACCCACAGCACAGAGTTCAAGTGAGACCAGATTTGTGCCAAGTCTGGTCTCCTTGCCTTATAAGAAATGGAAGGAAAGTGTATAGACAGGTGACATGACATAGTCAGGTATGTGTTTTGGAAAAACAGTCCTGAGAGGAATGTGAAGCGTGGGAGAAATCGAAATCAGAGGGATATGTTATAAACAAGGCTACTGCAACATTTGAGGTAAGAGATCATGGAGATCTGAATCAAGGCACTGGCCATGGGAATAGAAAAATGGAAGCAAAGAATGGAAGTAGCAGATCTTTATGAGAAACTGGGTGTGGTGGCAAAGGAGGGATCAAGGGTAACCCTAGTTTCTAGTGAGGACAACCTGGTGAAGGGTGATGTTGAAAAGTATAGCTCTTTTTTAAAAAATTTATTTTATAGAAGTATAGTTGATTTACAATGCTGTGGTAATTTCTGCTGTACAGCAAAGTGATTCAGTTATACATATACAAATTCTTTTTGATATTCTTTTCTATTATAGTTTATCACAGGAGAGATATATATATAAATAAAACATTAACATATAAATAATATCTTTAACATATATATAAAACTTTCTTAACATACATATATAACTTTTATTATATATATAATATATATATAATATATTTATATTATATATATATATATATATAGGCTTCCCAGGTGGCCCTAGTGGTAAAGAACCTGCCTACCAGTGCAGGAAATGTAAGAGACAAAGTTTTGATTCCTGGGTCGGGAAGATCCCCAGGAGAAGGAAATGACAGCCCACTCCAATATTCTTCCCTGGAGAATCCCATGGACAGAGGAGCCTGGCAGGCTATAGTCCATGGGGTCGCTCAGAGTCAGACATGACTGAAGTGACTTAACATATACACACACACACACACACACTCTCTCTCTCTCTCTCTCTTTGGCTGTGCCCTGTGGCATGCAGGATCTTTATTTCCCAACTTAAACAGGAAGAAAATGAAGCTTTGAAAGGCTGAGTTTGAAGAGCCTATTTAACCTCTGGGGAGAAATTCTGGCCAGCCCTTTGAAACGTGATCATGGAATTCTTGGGAAAGGTATGCCTAGAGATACAGAATTATAAACATCACACAAGGTAGCTAAGGTAGCTACACCATGACACCACCATCTGCCTGGTCTCTCTTCAGGGAGAGAGACCTTTCGAAGTCTCTCCAATCATGATGCCTGGACTTGCTTTTAAGGCTCAAAACAACTGCTTCCCCCTCACTCCCACCTTTCTAACTCCCCTTTCTTACTTCATAACACAATTCTGTATTAGTTAGGGTATAGGTAAAGTTGCTGTAGCAAAGGAACCCCAAAGTACAATAGCTTACATATGATAGGCGTTTTGTTCTTTCTTATATAGCAGTCCAGGGCTACAGGACAGCTCTGTTCCACAACATACAGGAACCTAAGCTGGTGGGCAGTTCTGTCCCTTTCAGCATCTCTGTTACCACCGAAGTGATTGCTCCAATCACTGCCATTTCCAAATTGTGGGGAAAAAAAAATCAGGGCAAGCAGCTTCATCTTTATAGAGAGAATACATATCACTTCTGCTCACATCCCATTGGCTCAAACTTGATCACATGACCGCACCTACCTTTGAGGGAGATGGGAAATGTAGCATGTTACTGGGCAGTTGTGTGGTAAGTTCACACTCAGAAAGGCTCTATTACTGGAATGCAGAAAGGGAAAATGGACACCACGAATAATTAGCAAACTGTGACACTTCTAAACCCCTGGCCGTCTAAATCCATGCACACCCTTATTTCCAGGCATAAAATACATTTGTCCCTTCCTTCAGAAAATAAGCCAAGGTACAATCCACTTACTGAGTACAAAATAAAGTCTAACATCTCTGGGTAATGGGCAGCCTTCTCCATGGAGTCTAACTCCAGCTATCTATCTAATAACAGGACGTTACTCCCCCACTACTACTCAACTTTCAGTATGTAATGTGGAACAAAGCAAATTATCTACAATGAAAACTTCCATTTGGAAAAGAGAAGAAAGGAAAGCACTTAGCAGTCATTGGTGCGTAGAAAAAATGAACCATGTTGGACAAGAAGTACACATTCCCTGCCTCTGAGTGAAGGAAGTTCTCACGTCAGGACTTAGGTCTGTTCTCTTGGAAGAAGGCTCTGCACCTGGTCCTCTCTGAACTTTGGCTTTGTCCCTGTCCAGTGTTCACGATCATACCTAAAGTGGGAGGTAGAGAGTACCTTGGTGAGATTAATACCTATATCAGCTTTCTTTTAGTTAGCAATTGTGGGGGTACGTGTCATTTCTTTTCTTTCTACCTGTTCTTATTCTTATGTTTTAAATGTATCTCTTAAATAACATATAGCTGGGTTTTGTTTGCTTATTTCCCATCTCACAACCTTTGTCTTTTTCACTGGAAAATTGAGTAAATCTGACAAATATCATATGATATCACTTATATATGGAATCTAAAAGAATGCTACTAATTAACTTATTTACAAAAGAGAATCAGACTCACAGACTTAGAAAACAAACTTATGGTTACCACAGGTGAAAGGTATGGGGGGGTAAATTAGGTTGGGGTTAACATATAAACTTTAGTATACATAAAATAGATAATCAACAAGGACAGACTGTATAGCACCGGGAACTCTACTTAATACTCGGTTATAATCTACATGGGAAAAGAATCTGAAAACAAACAGATATATGGATCAAAAAAAAGGGGGATAAAATTGAGTTCACTTACATTCAACATAATTACTGATATATTTTTGTTTAAATCTACTATCTTATTATATATATATATCTTTTCCTGTCTGTCCTGTGTTCCTTTTTCACTTTTTCCCATGCCTCCTCTTGGGTTGATCATTTTTATCACTCACTTTTTAAAAGATTTTTTTATGTGGACCATTTTTAACGTTTTTTTTGAATTTGTTACAATATTGTTTCTGTTTTCTGTTTTGTTATTTTGGATGAAAGGCATACAGTATCTTAGTTCCCCAACCAGGGATTGGACTTGCTTCCTTTGAACTGTAAGGTGAAGTCCTAACCACTGGATTGCCAGGGAAGTCCCTTTATCATTCATTTAAAAAAATCTCTTTTAGCTTACAAATCATATGCTCTTCTTCTATTCTTTTGGTAGTTATTCCAGAATTACAGCATGTATTCTTTACTCACAAATATCTAATGTTCACTGGTATCTTTCCTCTCCTCCAAATGTGAGAAATTTAGAACATTTAATACCACTTAAAGCCCTCCTAAACCTTTATGATATTATTGTCATGCACTTTAAATATCCATCTATCTATCCCCACAGGATATTATAATACTTGTTTCACACAGTCAATGATCATTTTGATTTACATAGTGGAATCCCTTTGTATCTGTTTTGTTGTTCATTTTTCCTAGTGGTTCCTGCTCATGGTTTTCTGTCTACTAAGGCTTTAGTTATCTTTGATTGTGTACAAATTATCTGAAGAAATAATTTGATACCCAGGTTGATATTATCTTCCTCTAGAAAGGACATTCATTTGCTTTTTCCATGTTCGGCTTAGTTCAAGATTTGAGATTCTCTAAGCAAGCCACTTCCAATTCACCTTTACTCCTGTGATGTCTGTGTGTGTGATGGGGAACGTATTACTGATCTCCACCTTGACAGCCCCTGATCCAACTTTGGTCCCCCTAGTCCCATGAGATTGTTACAAAGACAGCTCACTGTCTCAACTATCTTTTCAAAATCAGCTCATGACCTTAAGGGGAAAAAGTTCAAAATTAGCCAAGCTCATGCCTCAATTTCTGTTCTCTTCTGGACCTCACCCCAGTTAATTTATCAGTATTTTGTTAGCTTTTTGATGCTTTTAAAATAATGTTTAATAAATTATGTTCAGCAAGGTTGATCTCAATTAGCTAGTGTGCCGTTACTGAAACTGGAAGTGCTATTTCTCTATAGCTCCTAGAACAATGTTTCTCAAGAAGTGGGGGTTCATGGAGTATGTGCATCACAATTACATTCTGCTTGCTAAAAATTGAGATTCTGGTGCTGCCATATCGATGTCATTCACAGCCTATGACACTAAAACCTAGAAATCTGCTGTTTTGATAGGTTCTTAGGCTGTAATTATGTAGACTTAAGTTTGAGAAATGTTGCCCCAAAGCTTAGCCCAACGCTCTTAGTAACAGGCATTCGAGGAATTGATTTGATTCTTGTTTACAAGGCAGGTAAGGGGAACAGTTCTCAAAACTTTCTGATATGCTCTTTCTGGGTTATAATCCTCAAACAAATTTGGCTCGAATAAAATTTCCCATTTCTTTCATGAATAAATAAATAAATGTTAGGCAGGGCAGAATTTGGTCAGTGTTTAAATGTCAATGTTTAAATCTCCTACCTCCTCACCTTTTGAAAAAATCCTCCTTAAGACAAGAGGATCCTAAAGAAAAACTCACAAGAACCAAGTCCTTATCTGGAGAAAAAGTCTAATCCTGTCACAATCACCTGTCTCATTTTGATCATTTTGAGTAGGATTCATTTTGATCAGTCATGGATGACACGTACTCCAACATGCCTGTTAGTCCCTAATGAAAGGTTTGAGAAAGAAGTTACCCAAAGATATCTGGACCCCAAATTCACTGATGAATCCAATTAAGAACTAGCCTGTGATGTCCTATCTTCCATGAAATGACAACAATTGTAAATAAAAAAGTTTCCCCTCCCCAAGTATTAATTTTTTGCCAAAATAAGAAGTTAATACCATGTTAGATTTCAATGTTGTTTTCAAAGTTCACTGGCCCCAGAATCTGCAGATTTTGGAATAGCTGACTTAGAATTTCTCAACCACTCCAGGCACCAGTATTCAAGAAAGCCTGATTGCTAAAGTCTCTGCAAATAGCAGGCGAATCTGCATTCCACACTGTCAAGAACATGATTAATTATCTATTTGGATTAGCCAACAGAATCTGTGTTCCCATGTTTCTGTGATACAGTTACTTAAGTTTCTTAGCTTTGGTCATGCTTTTGAGTTCCAATGCCTTTCCAAATGTTTGTTTTTGCTTTCTTGCAGTGGGAAATAAAAAACAAAAAACACAGCCAAGCAGCCAGTGACAAACACCTTTATATTTCTCATTTCTGCACCAACATGTGGTGTCTTAGCTTTCATCAACTTTTAAAGGAAAAGCTTTAAGTGAGTTATTGTGTTTTTCACAGCTGAATAACCTTGCTATGGAAATATGCTCATATTACACACCATAGACTTCAATAGAAAGTTTCAGAGAATTTGAGCTTTTTAATCAGATGATCTTACTCTCAGAAAATGAAATTCCATGGGGAAACTGCTACTCAGAGCTGGCTTTGTTTGTTTATAATATTTGTTTTCTTTTATTTTTCTTTAATAGGATGCTTCAAAAACCATCTGGATATGGAGGATGGTATTACAGACGAGCTGTTATGAGCTTCTTAAAAATCAGAGATGTTTTGGAAACTATTATCAGTTGGAGAGTGGTTTAAATGTGAACTGGGCTAAATTCCTTAAAGTTAAACCAACTCTGAATATCCCTTATCTATGAAATAATGTTTGTCGGTTCAGTAACCTAATAGACCAGCAAACATTTCATGGGCTGTGATGACATACATAAAGCAAGATGACTAAAAAATTATCACGTGCCCTTATGGTTTCATTTAACCAGATTAATCTGCTTTGGTAATGGAATCATTTAGGCGTAATTAAATCTAGTTCAGTTCAGTTCAGTCCGTCAGTCACGTCCGACTCTTCGACTCTTTGAATCTAGATATGACTCTAAAAACAGAAAGGGTACTTTGTAATAAAATATCTGTAACACTATAGGTTTGGAGCAACATCACAATTCTAGGTTCTTAAAGATACCTATTCACTTGTGTTTCTAAAGCAGAACCCAAACTTCTTAAGCACCCATCTCTTATTTCTGTAGGTTCTTTATAAATTCATTCCTGGCTGTTTGTTCCAGTAGCTCTCACCAGACTGGGTTTGTGTCTGTTAAGGAGGGTGAGATGTATGTAGTATTTGACAGTATTAAGAAAAAATTACCTAACACTTGAAAACAAGGCAAAAGGATGACTGCTTGTCCTTTCAACATGGGGCTGAAGCTTCATTTAAAGTCCTTTCTCTAACAGGCCCACCCAAGGATTCAGTTCTTCATGGGAATGCCCTGTGGCTTGATTAAGGCTCAGACATAGTTAACTTGTAGATTTTTGTGCAGTAGAAATGCAAAAGATTTCTGTGCAGAAGTGACAGTCCCAAAGATTATGGTTCTATTGTCCTGTTTTGCTTCTAGTTTAGGAAACTTATTTTAGCATTCTTTCTGTTTTTGAACATATACATCTCTCTGTTCTGAATTCTCTTTTGTACCAGATTTACTATCCTGCTGGTTTCTCCATTAAACCATAACCCAATGACAAGTATTCACTCTATATTTTCATCAGGGTCATGTCTTTTAAAATTACACCTTGTCTCTATGGTGAAAAGAGATGCATCTCACAAGACATCCAAGAAAATGAATCTCATTACTTTAGCTCATCTAATTTCACCTCTCAAGGGATTGCATTTGTGAAATGAAATATTTCCTGCCATATTGGTGGGCAAGAAATGTCATAGCCATCAGTGATGTCGGGCCTCCAAATGTGAATGGGGACTCCAAAATGGGAACACAATGCCTACGATCCAGCAGATGCTGCCACTCCCACCCCCAAAGTGATTACTGAGGAGCTGGGGGAGTGGGGAATGCAAGAAGTAACCAACCACCACATTTGCCACTCCTTATGGTGAACAAGGAATTAAGAATGTATGCAATCAAGAAACAGGACTTAGGGGCTTCCCTGGTGGCTCAGATGGTACAGAATCAGGATTTGGCCTCAGAGAGTTTAGGTGCTTATAAAGTGAGCCCAGAGGCTTGCATCTTCCCATACATAGAAGAACTTTAAATTCCTTAGCTTGATATTTGATTTTCCTTGCTGCTGCTAAGTCACTTCAGTCGTGTCCGACTCTGTGTGACCCCATAGACGGAAGCCCACCAGGCTCCCCTGTCCCTGGGATTCTCCAGGCGAGAACACTGGAGTGGGTTGCCATTTCCTTCTCCAATGTGTGAAAGTGAAAAGTGAAAGTAAAGTCGCTCAGTCGCATCCGACCCTTAGCGACCCCACGGACTGCAGCCTACCAGGCTCCTCCATCCATGGGATTTTCTAGGCAAGAGTACTGGAGTGGCTTGCCATTGCCTTCTCCGTTGATTTTCCTTACTACCTAACAATAATCTTTGATGTTCTGACTGACTTCCCCCTTTGTTGCAAACTTGTATACAGCCTGACTCCCTTTGTCAGGGCAACTGACATGCTGCCTCCCGGGCTCGGAGTCCTTAACATTCCCACCAAGTAAAACAACTCTCTGCTTTCAGGTTGTGACTAGTTTTTCAGCTGACACATTTTATAAGAATTAAACCAATGCATTTTGATCCCCCTCTTTAAATCCTATTTCGTAGTACCCTTCTGACAAAGTCATCAAGCTTATTGTCCCAGGAAAGACAGGACAGACAGGTGCTGCCCAGAACAGAGTGGCCATTCATCAGCTTTGAATTTCAAAGCTGATTTTCTTGACCTCTTTTTAGTAAGACGATGTACAGAAAGTCCAGGCTTTTTGGAGAAGGGAAGTTCTAAATAACAAAACTTCCTTTTTAATGCATGGGCTCTGTGTGCAGAATAGAAGGAAGACTTCCCAGGCTGTAAAGAAGAGAAGGGGGAAAAGTATGCCCCCAATCCTTCTGGGCTTACTTGTAGGGAAAAGAAAGGGGCAGTGCAGTCTGGGAGAGAGATCACAGGGCATGGCGCAATTGTCTTGATCTCCTTGTTCCAGGTTGAAGTACTAGGGTGGGAGATCTGTTAGCAAGGTTGCTGGGCAAGCAGAGGACAGGAAGAGGTGAGGGGTCTGGAGCCTGCTCTTCCTTGGCAGGATTAACATCTACCCTTTGCCATATTAAGGTCAAGGAAGCCACATCCCTCCCTCAAACACCCAGATGCCTTCTAGGAGAGGAGAGGAGGGAGGGGCGTAACTCTTACCAGCTGAGCACTTAGCTAAGTCATCCAAGTAGAGGCTTTTACCTACAACGACATGTTAAATTACGGGATTGAACTGAGGTTAATAAATTGGACTTGATCTTGTCCCTCCCTCCCCACTTCTACCTACAAGGGGGGAGCTTGTATGGTAAATCAGAGCAGACTTAGAGGAATACACTACATTTCTAACCTGAGTGCTCTTGAGTAATTCTGAAAGGTTGCCTCCTATATATGTATGGCATGCTTTCTATCCTCTTTCTGCCATACACAATTAACAGATGCATTGTTATTTTTTTATTTCACAAAGACCTTGTCCTATTCTCCTGCGATTTCTGGCCTCCACCTGACACATCTGTGAACTTTCTACAATGCTTCTATCTTAACAAGACCAAGTTGGCCACAGACTCCAGTAGAAGGTGCCAGAAGTACAACCACTGTGATTATAAATTAACTATAGGAAAATGAAAAATCTCTATAAGTAAAGTTTTCAGAAAACCATACTATAATCCCACCATTCAAAGATAACCAGCCATCTTTGGGGAAAATATTCTTATAGACTTATATTTATGCATACAAGCATTCTTATCTCTTCCTATTCTTTTAAGGGACTTTTTTTTTTTTCTTTTTTTTTTTTCTTAATATCATCAGCTTGAAATAATCTATTGCCTTGAATTTGTGTATCATTTAGTCCTATTTATGTACATCTTATTTTCATCATTTTATTATGGTTATTTGTGTACAGGCCTATCCCTTTTTCTAGTCTGTAATTTTTATTCATATTTATATCTCTCACAGTGTCTTGAATTTAGTAATTAAATAAACATTTGGATAATAGACACTTAACAGGTACTGGAAAGCCTCTTCTCTTCCATCTTCAAAATGGACCCTTATTTTTCATTTCCAAAATTGAACTGAATCAAAGCATCAGTTCTCATCTCTTTATTTCTTTACACTGAGCTTTGTGCACCCCACCTCAACTTTGTAAGACCTCCCACAAGGGAACCTCAATGAAAATGAGTTTCTAAGATCTTTTTGACCTTGACTGACAATTCCAGGAAACATAGAGGTCAGTGGAGGAGGAGATACAAAAATAGGAAAAGGAAACCAAAAAAGAAAGGGAGTATTTGGTAATGATGACAGGCCAACATATTGAAGAGCAGCTCTGCCCAGGATTTGATGGAGCCACTTGCTTAACCTAGAATCTGACTTCATTGTTAGAGTACACATGCTTCTAAGGAATATCTCAGTTATTGGATTTTAAATAAAATTCAAGTCTCTCTTTGATTTTAAAATCTATTGTTAAGACAAAATTAAAGGCAATTTTACAAGGAAAAAAATCACCTTTAATTCTCACAACAAAATATGACTCTTTTGGGGACTTCCCTGGTGGTCCAGTGGTTAAGACTCTGTGTTCCCAATGCAGGGGACACGGGTTCAAGCTCTGGTTAGGGAACTAGGATCCTGCATACTGAATGAGCACAGACATTCTTATCTCTTCCTATTCTTTTAAGGGACTTTTAATGTATGCAGTCATTTTAACCAGCATTTTTTCACTTAATATATTGTGAACATACTGTTCAGTCAATAAACATGATTCTACATCATTTTATTGGTTGCTCATTTTTCTATTATATATTTCTACCATAATTAACTTTACTAATGTTTGAGTTGTTGGGCCTCTGTGTTGTTTCTACTTTTTCACTAAACAACCATTAAAGTTGTTTCTTTTTTTGCATGGTGATTAATTTTGTTACAGCCAATCATTTCCCTAGGATTGTCTCTTAGAAGTAAAATTTCTAGGACTTCCAATGGTCCTGCAATGGTTCCTCTCCATGCTTCCAACACAGGGGGCCTGGGTTTGATTCCTGGTCCAGGAACTAGATCCCACATGCTGCAATGAAGATCAAAGATCACAAGTGCTACAGCTAGGACCGGGTGCAACCAAATAAATAAATGTTAAAAAAAAAAAGAAATAGTAGTAGAATTTCTGGGTAAGCAGCTTTGATTATACAATTTTTATAGGATTTTGCTTGATTTCTTTTCTTATGATAAATATAGTCATGCAGTGAACAAAGTTTCATATCCTGTTCTCTTTTTTAATGAAATACTTCCCCATATTACCACATGTGTCTGACTCTTTGTGACCCCATGGACTGCAGCATGCCATCACCAATTCCTGGAGCTTGCTCAAACTCACGTCCATCGAGACAGTGATGCCATCCAATCATCTCATCCTCCGTTGTCCCCTTCTTCTCCTGTCTTCAATCTTTCCCAGCATCAGGGTCTTTTCCAATGAGTCAGTTCTTAAAAAGAAAACAAATTTCCTTCTCATGTTCTAGGTCAGACTTTCAAAGACATAAGAATGGGTTGCTAACCTTCAATTAAAAAAAAAACGACATTTAAATTATAAGCACTAGGAAGGTTAACATGAACTTGGTGTTCTTTACCTTCTCTCTTAAATCAGATCTTAGATTTGGGTAGTAACTTTCTTTCCAAGTGAAATGTTTCCACATTATCTCTACAAGCAAAGTAGGTGCTTATTCTATGTGTAGGAAAACACTGAGGCACCAAAGATTTTTTAAGTGGCCACATATCTATGTGTAGGAAAACACTGAGGCACCAAAGATTTTTTAAGTGGCCACATATCCTGTTCTCTTTCTTAATGAAATACTTCCCCGTGTTACCACATGTTCTATAAAAACAATTTTTAATAGCCTTATGTGAACATAATCTATCCATTCCACTATTTTGGTTTTGGGGTAGTTTTTTTTAATAGCCACATAATTTACATTGAATGCACATCTATAGTCCACACAGTGGGGAGGAATTTTTACAATCCTAGTAACGTTCAGGTTCATATCCAGAAAAACTAGATAAACAACAGTATTTTTAAAGAGGGAGTTCCAGGAAGGAAGGCTTCATTTAAGCTCTGTTAACTAAATTCAACTGAGTAAATTTGAAGATCTAATTGACTGTACTCAATGATTCATGAATCTGGCAGCATCGCATCTAGTAAACAGAAGGACAATCTGAAGGGTTGTACAAAATGGAAGGTTTTTATAGGTAGGAGGGTGGGAAAAGAAGGTATTAACAAAAGAAAAGAAAGGATTGTTTCAGGCCAGACATCATCTTTTGGGGGAGGGGAGGGAATAGCAGGGGTCTTTATCATGAAGATTACTTCACTACTATTGATCAAGAAATTTCAGATCATCTGGTCACATTCCTGGGAGAGGTTGAAACTGCAAGTAAGACTTGGTCTGCTGTTGTCCCTGGCGGCAAATGATTCCATTTGGGTCTAATTATTTCTTTCTAACAATTCCCTTTTCATCAAACTCACCCTAACAGTAATCAAAATTTAAGGGATCAGCATCATTCTCAGCTTCCACTCTGTAGTTCCCACAGCTTTGTTGATCCTTGATGACCCACAGGTCATGACTTTCTGTTTAATCCCCGTGACAGTCACAGGTCATAATCCTTAAACTGGTCATTCTCTTCATCCCCTCCTTGACAGTCCTACCGTAGGGGGATCATTTGCCTGCTGGTCTGTGGCTGTGAACATGCATTTGAAGCTTTTGAGAGGACACAATGCCAAGAAAATCATTACAATAACCATTGGCTGTTGGTTGTTTAGTCGCTAAGTCATGTCCGACTCTTTCGACCCCATGGACTGAATGTAGCCTGCCATGCTCCTCTGTCCATGGAATTCTCCAGGCAAGAATACTGGAGTGGGTTGCCATTTCCTTCTCCAGGGGATCTTCCTGACCCAGGAATCGAACGAGGGTCTCCTGAATTGCAAGCAGATTCTTTACTGACAGAGCTATGAGGGAAGTTAACTATAAGCAGGATAATTTCCAATATTTGAAGTTTACTTTGGAGCCATAGTCTCTGTTGACTTGGGGGGGGGGGTAAATGCACAGCCTAAAAGCTGAGAATTATGTTTTATATGGCTGATTTTTCTGAGGGCCCCAAGCCCTAGAAGCAGCCTGTCAGGTAGCTCTAAGGGACTGCTCCCAAGAGGTAAGGGAGTAGCCAGGATGTGTGGGAGTTTCTGCAACAAAAACTAGGTAGTTAGGACATCAAAAGATTACTGTTAAAGAAAGCCAGAAAATCTAAGTTAATGCATTTTATTTTAGTGCTTTTATATTTGGGATGATGCAAGAGCCTGGGCTCTTTGAGTTTTTTCCTTTGCTATGCACCTCAGCTCTCTAGGGCCAGTACCCTGTTCTTTTCCAACCTGAGTCCCTTCAGGGTGCTCCACTGGGGGTGGCTGCAGTGGCTGGCGGCTTGGCAGTGAGCAACCCATTTGCCTCCATCCTGAGTGCCCTCAGGCTCACTCATATTCAGGGGCAGCGGAAACGGCTGATGGCTTGAGGTGACGTTTTTCACCGATATCCCCAAGACCCAAACCAAAGAAAGACTCCATTGAAAGACCCCGTTTTAAGACACATGGTTTCTTCAGTGATCTTACATAACTGAATTCCAACTTTCCCGGAAATAGTGATGTAGGTTGTGCGCAAAGAACGTTGCCTGCGGCCCCCGGAGTGGCGCGGGTTCTCAGGTGGGCGCTCCGTGGCCGGGGCGGGCCGGCCAGCGCCTGGAGATCCGGCTCGGGATCCTCGCGGACTCTGCGGGTGCAGGAGGGACATTCGGAGGCGGCGCGGGGACCCAGGCAGAGTCCGGCCGTCAGAACCCCGTCCTCAAGCGGGAAGGGGCTCCGGAGCTGCAGGGAGGCAAGATGACCTCTCTTCCCCAAACTTGGAACAGCTGAAGGAAACAACAGGACAAGATGAGAAAAACAAAGGTCTACACACTCGTCATCCACAAGAAGGGCTTCAGGGGCAGTGACAATGAGCTAGTTGTGAACCCCAAAGTATTTCCGCACATCAAGCTTGGAGACATTGTGGAGATTGCCCACACCAACGATGAGTCAGCCCTCTGCTTTTGCAGGTCAAGTCACTTAAGGAGGATTTGCAGAAAGAAATTTGTCAATGTGGACCAGACCGTGACTTAGGTGTTCGGCTAAGACCTCATCAAGATGTGTATGTGAATGTTAAGGATGTGACCCTCTTGACCTTGTGGAATTAACCTTTAAGGATCAATATATTGGCCATAGGGATATGTGGTGACTAAAGAAAAGTTTGGTCAGCACATGTGCCTATATCACTCAGAAGGTGGCATTTGCTGGCATCAGGGCACAGGCCAGCAAGCTGTGGGTCAAGATTGAGGTCATGTGTGGTTTTATCAGCGAAGATACCAGGGTGGTGTTCCCTTCTACATTGGCTATGGTTTACATATTTATTCAGATGAGCTGTGAAATGTGGGATTTTGATATTTATGGGGATCTATATTTTGAGAAATCTGTGAATGGTTTCCTCGCTGATCTCTTTACCAAGTGGAAGGAGAAGAACTGCAATCATGAAGGGGCAGTGGTCCTGTTTTCTAGGACTTTTTATGATGCAAAATCTCTTGATGAATTTCCTGAAATAAACCGAGCCTCAATTAGGCAGGATCACAAGAGGCGATTCTATGAAGACTTTTACAAGTATGTTTGGGTGCTTTGCATTTTCTGCCTTTTTTTCCTCCTCGGTTGTTTCTTACCTAACTTAAAAAATTAACCTTTTGACTTTGGAATAATTTTAGGTTTTCAGAGTGGTAGCAAAGCTAGCACAGAGAATTCCCATATACCCTTTACACAGTTTCCTCTGAACATTTCCTAACCAAGGTATATCTGTTAAAACTCGGAGATGAGCACTGGTGTGTGCTCAGTTGCTTCAGTCATGTCTAACTCTTTTGCGACCCCATGTACAGTAGCCCACCAGGTTCCTCTGTCCATGGGATTCTCTAGGAAAGAATACTGGACTGGGTTGCCATTTCCTTCTGCAGGGGACCTTCTCAACCCAGGGATTGAACCCCCATCTCCTGCTTGGCAGGTGGATTCTTTACCATTGAGCTACCTGGGAAGCCCCACACTGGTACATTGCTATGAACTAAATCTCAGACTTTGCTCGGAGTTCATCAGTTTTTCTACTTATGCACCTTTTTTTAAATTTCAGGATCCAATTTAGGATATCACATTGCTTTTGAACTTCCCAAACTTTTTATTGTGAAAAATTTCAAATTTTTGCAGAAAAGAAGAATGAACTAAATATAATGAACCCATACACCCAGTTCCTGGATTAAACAGTTATTATCTTTCCAAAAATCACTGCAGATGCTGACTGCAGCCAGGAAATTAAAAGACGCTTACTCCTTGGAAGGAAAGTTATGACAACCTAGATAGCATATTAAAAAGCAGAGACATTACTTTGCCAACCAAGGTCCGTCTAGTCAAGGCTATGGTTTTTCCCGTGGTCATGTATGGATGTGAGAGTTGGACTGTGAAGAAAGCTGATCGCCGAAGAATTGATGCTTTTGAATTGTGGTGCTGGAGAAGACTCTTGAGAGTCCCTTGGACTGCAAGGAGATCCAACCCGTCCATTCTAAAGGAGATCAATCCTGGGTGTTCATTGGAACGACTGATGCTAAAGCTGAAACTCCAATACTTTGGCCACCTCATGCGACGAGTTGACTCACTGGAAAAGAGTCTGATGCTGGGAGGGATTGGGGGCGGGAGGAGATGGGGACGACAGAGAATGAGATGGCTGGATGGCATCACCGACTCGATGGACATGAGTTTGAGTGAACTGCGGGAGTTGGTGATGGACAGGGAGGCCTGGCGTGCTATGATTCATGGGGTTGCAAAGAGTCAGACACGACTGAGTGACTGAACTGAACTGATCATTCCAAAAAACAAACAAACAAAAAAACCAAAACAGAATGCTGTCTGCCTTATCAGTAAACAAAGGATGTTGAGGCCACTTGGGCAATAACAGCCACTACAGACACTTGGACTGTGCACCCTGAGGGGATTCAGGAGGGAAAAAAGTGAGGTACAGCCCTAGATAGTTAAGGTGTATACCAAAGGAATAATGTCAAAGAGTCCAGACTCGTTCATCTTCCCCTACATAGAAAAATGCTAAATTTGTTAACTTGGGATGTCTAGTTTTCTTTAATAAACAGTAATCTTTTGATATTCTGACTACTTTTTTTTTGTTGCAAAAACTCCTATATATTCTGGCTGCTCTCTTAACCTCTTTGGAGCAGTCCTTCAGTGCTGAGAGGCTGTTTTCTGGGCTTAAGTTCAGAAAGTCCATGGAATAAAACTTAATTCTCAACTTACAGACTGTGCATTTTATTTCTTTAAAATGGACAAGGTACATGTAGATAGGGTAGGCAGTCCCCAGAGAAAGAGAATCAGGCATGGCTTTCTTGACATAAGAGAAGCCATTTTTGGCCTAAGCCATTTTGTGATCTAAGCCTGGCTACAAAGCTTGCCCTTAAACAGACCTCAGTAATTAATGATCTTAAGGGAAAGTAAGGGAATGCAGGAACAAAGGAAAAATAGTCAAGAAACAATAGTTCATGGACTTCCCTGGTGGTCCAGTGGCTAAGAATTCAAGCTCCCAGTGCAGGAAGCCTGGGTTCGATCTCTGGTCAGGAAACTAGATCCCACATGCCTCAAATAAGAGCTTGTAAGCTGCAATTAAAGATCCCTCATGCCGTAACTAAAGACCCTACATGCCATAACAAAGATAGAAAATCTCGAGTGCTGTAACTAAGAACCAGACCTGGTGCAGCCAAAAAAAAAAAAACATAGTTCAGAGATAAAACAGAGTACTAGTTTTGCCTTAAGGGATATACATAACAACCTGATACATATCTTTGAGTTCTGTGGGAACAAAGGACCCCAGCCAGGTGAAGGATGGAATGAGGATGTGACATTTTTGACCCTCAGAATGTCAATCAACTAAAGCTTTGACTGTCAACCTTTGCTCTAATATTATGCTGAATTTTCCTCTGCTCAAGCCACTTCATGAGTATGCATGTACCCTTAGCTTTAAACTTCTCCAATTTTGGTGTTTGTGGAGACACTGCTTTGGAAAAGATCCCCAGGGTTCTGCTTATTTGGTGCAAGTAACGACTCCTTCTAAAACTGAGCAGGACCTGGTAGGGCTCCTGGCCAGGGAAGCCTTCTCTGTGTCCCCCATTTCTTATTTGTACTGAATAGACTTCAGAGTCCTTGACCTTCCCTGAGGCCGAAGGGCAGGGTCAAACATTGCTAATCAGGTAAGTGAGGGAATCCAGAGACAAGGGAGGAGCAGTCAAGAAACAATAGTGCAGCCTTGGAGCAGGGTCCCGGTTACACCTCAAGGGATACATATAACAATATATTTGAGCTTTTAAAGGTCCGTCTAGTCAAGGCTATGGTTTTTCCAGTGGTCAGGTATGGATGTGAGAGTTGGACTGTGAAGAAAGCTGATCGCCGAAGAATTGATGCTTTTGAACTGTGGTGTTGGAGAAGACTCTTGAGAGTCCCTTGGACTGCAAGGAGATCTAACTAGTCCATTCTAAAGGAGATCAATCCTGGGTGTTCATTGGAAGGACTGATGCTAAAGCTGAAACTCCAATACTTTGGCCACCTCATGAGACGAGTTGACTCACTGGAAAAGACTCTGATGCTGGGAAAGGTTGGGGGCGGGAGGAGAAGGGGACGACAGAGAATGAGATGGCTGGATGGCATCACCGACTCTGTGGACATGAATTTGAGTGAACTCCGGGAGTTGGTGATGGACAGGGTGGCCTGGCGCGCTGTGATTCATGGGGTCGCGGAGAGTCGGACACGACTGAGCGACTGAACTGAACTGAACTGAACAGAACGAAAACCTGTAAGAAATAGACTATGTGATGAAGCACTCCTCATCCAGATAGTAGGATATGCAGATGCTCATCAGGAGACTGCCTGAGACCAGAGTAAAGGAATGCAGGCTCTGCACACACACTGCTCCTTATCAGCAATCCTGCCCTTGAACCATGGCTATAAAATTCCTCACCAAATCCTCCCTTGTTAGGACACAGTTTTGTTTTTAAATTTTTTTCCGTTTGGTCTTGCTGCACAGTTTGTTTGATTATAGTTCCCCTGACCAGGGACTGAACCTGGGCCCACAGCAGTGAAAGCACCAAGTCCTAACCACTGGACTGCCAGGGAACTCCCTGGGACATAGTTTTGAGGGCATTAGCCCACTGTGACCACCTTTGCCTGGCAACGCAATGAGGCTGTTCTCTTCTACTTCACCCAAAACCTCGTCTCCGAGATTTGATTTGGCACTGGTGCACAGAGGCTGAGTTTTCAGCATCACCTCCTTCTCCTGGCTCTGTTCTTTTTGGATGACACCCACCAAGAGGTGAACTCAGTTTGGGAATAACAATACTGACCACAGCACAGACACCTCCTTGCTTAGCTAAAAGATAATCAAGGGTTTTTCTATTTTTTTTTTTAATTTTTTTTCTTACTCATTCTTAATATAGTGTTGATAACATAGTATGTAATATTAACATAATTATATATTTATGTAGTATGAAGAATAGATAATTTTTAGATTAGAAATGATGTCTATAAAATAAAGAAACATAGTTATAAAACCATATTCAGATAACAGAAAAAGATTGGAAATATCTTGGCCAATTAGACAAAGCCAGCAAAACTCTGAAACCAAACTAGATGAAAGGAGATACGTGCAAAAAGGAAAAACTGTAGTCCAATCTCACTTGTAAACACTAAAGCAAAACTCCTAAATAAACTGAAACATAACAATTCATCTAAAGAATTAAACATTTTGATGAAGTGTGGTTTATATTGACTGTGTGAAGGCAGATTAATTTAGAATATCCATGAATGTCATTCTCCATGTTAAAGGGGAAAAAGTATGGAAGAAAATATAGAATAAAACATAGAACCCATCGCTGATTTCCAAAGAGAACAACCAATAAACAGTAGAGAGTACTTCCTCTAACTTGCAACCATTGTAATCAATACTAGGAAATAAACTGCATATCAGTAAAAGTATCTCAGCTGTTCAACAGGATAGAATTCCTGGTCAGTGCAGTTAATCCAGAAGCGTAGTGAGATAAGAGGAGCAAGCTTTCATTATTCAAACTATTATCGTCCATGTAGAAATCAAAGATAAACAGCTAACTATTTGAGTTAGAAAAGATTTAGTCACGTTGACAATAGTAGAAATCAATAAACAGTTTTCCTGTATACCCCCACTTACCAATTACAAAAATTTCTTAAATTCCCTTAACCATAGTAATTAGCATTATAAAATACCTAAGCGTACATTTTTTTTTCTCTTTCTTTGTTAACATAAGAGAATAACATTCATGGATACTCCAAATCAAACCACCTTCCCACAATCAATATAAACCACAGTTAAGTACTGAACGGGTTCTCGGGATGTGGTGTATGGTGTGGTGACTATAGTTAATGTACTGTGTTGTACATTTAAACTGTGTTGTATTTTAAAAGTTGCTGAGAGAGTTCGTTTTTAAAGTTCTCACCAGAAAAAAAAAAAAAGGAGTGATGTGAGGTAATGATGTATTAACTCCCCTTATTGTCCTTATCATGGCACTCATGTTGCAGTATATAATCAAGGGTTTTTCTATTATCAAAAACAATCTTGGACAGTGAACCTAAGGAATTTTTTGGGCAGCCAGTGTTTTAGCAGTGAATTCTACAATACTTTTAAGAGTTAAAGGTAGGTCCTTTTTAGCAAAGACAAAGGCACAGTTAGATAACCAAGAGGCATAGCCCAGCTGTGGACAACCATTCAGGTATTCGTAGGTCCAAGGATGATAACTATCACAGACCAAGATGAGACTTGTGGGCACAAACCATTCTTGTTAAGAAAATACCCTTAATGGATTCATTCACCGGAACTTCTGCATTTAGCTGTTAGATTCAGAGGTCACTCAGGTTTTTAACTCATATAGGAAAAGATTCTCCTAGCCTGAAATAAAAAGTCTTTCCAAATTCCAGAGGTTCACTCTCCCCTTAACAATGACCTGGGAGATACAGATGAGGGAATTATCTTTCCAGGTCAATGCCAGAGTAAAAGGAAGAAAGAGAAGAACACTTTCATGTTTAGTTAAAGCATGAAGTCTTCATCTGGCATCTTGGGAAGAAGCAGTCCACATCAATATCAGCTACTTCTCAACCTCATAGATCTCACTTGGAGGTCTCCAGCGTTTGCAAAGGACTGGCTATCAGGTAGGGTCTTCTTCAGCTGTGAGATGAGTCCAAGGATCAAGTCCCTAAAGTTTGACTGACATTTGAGTAGTGAAGCAGATATGACATAGTCACTTCCAAGCAGATTCAAGGGCAGTCTTTGTTCTTAGTGATTCTAAATTAGAAAGGCAAGAGAAAACTGGAAAAGCTAGTTTGGTGAGTTGTAGCCAGATATTTGAGGAAATCAGAAAAATTCAGGATCCAGTTCAGTTTACAGATATATAACAAAATCTCAAAGGCAACTGCTGCTGCTGCTGCTGCTAAGTCACTTCAGTCATGTCCGACTCTGTGTGACCCCATAGACGGAAGCCCACCAGGCTCCCCCATCCCTGGGATTCTCCAGGCAAGAACACTGGAGTGGGTTGCCATTTCCTTCTCCAATGTGTGAAAGTGAAAAGTGAAAGTGAAGTCGTTCAGTCATGTCCGACCCTTAGTGACCCCACAGACTGCAGCCTACCAGGCTCCTCCATCCATGGGATTTTCTAGGCAATAGTACTGGAGTGGCTTGCCATTGCCTAACAGGACCGAAATCTAATTTCTACATAGGTATAAACACGATTTTTCTTGCTACAATTACCTCCATTTTTTCCCCAAAGATCATCACAGTAAAACTAACCTGCTTGTAATAAACTTTGCCTGATTATTTATGTAAGTAAAGTGAACAAGAAAAGTGACTGATATTTAAGTTCTTTTTAAGATGACTTTGCTGGAATTTTTTGCAAGAAGTCTCACATTTTACCTGTAATACCATTATAGTCAAAGTGTAGGTAGTGTTTCCAATTGTGTGTATTGTGTCGTCTTGTATGAAAATAAGAATACTCTTTGAGAGTTTCTGAATTCTGGAGGGACTGGGTAGGGAGAAAACATTAAGTACTTCATATTTGCTTAGAAAAGTATATCTTACCTAATTGTTCAGTAGCTTAAGAGAAAATATATCTTTAAACCTGGAAAAAAACATTGCAGGACCAGCAATATTTTAACACAGTCATAAAAATTATAACTATCCCCATCAGTTAAGTTTCATGTTATTAATTCTTATGCTGCTTGAATCCAGCTTTTCCATTAGTTCTATCAACCTTGCCTGATAATTTCAAGTGATAGGGAAAGGGATAATTCCAAGAAGCTTGCTAAGTTTTGTTAAGGCCTGTATGATTTGCCCAGTGCCTTTATCACTGGAGACTGTGGAAGGTATACCCCAAGTGGTAAACACATTTTCTGATAGTTTCTTTGCCACCGTCAGAGCATTAGCCTAACAGCAAGTGAGAAACTTCAACCATCCAGAAAACATACATACAATAACAACATATTGGTAACCCACAGCAAGTGACAGTTGAAAAAAGTCCCCTTGCAGGTGTTTAAAAGGTCTAGTGGGAGGAGGTCTGAGGCTTGTAGGTACAAAAATAGTTTTTCTTACATGCACTATGGTGGGTGAAAGAATGCAAAAACCAAAAAAATCTGGCTTGCCAAGGAGCCAGGAGGAAGCAAGTGGCTGTCTTTGTTTTCCTATAACCCTGACTGTTTGTTTAATTCACAGCTATTGTTTACTCAGATTAGTTTCTCTGATTCAGGAGCAGCCTGCTGCCATGACGAGGACACCAGAATGACAAAAATATGGCAATGAGGAATCATTTTTTGCAGAAGGAGATTGGACTGCATCTGCATGTGCCAAAATCTTTTTAGATTCTGTTGCTGCTACCGTTGCATGAAAGTCAGTTATTGCAATGCTCTGGTAATGAGGTTCAGTCCTTTTAGTGTGAGCCTCAATTTTGACAGCAGCAATTTCAGGAGGTAAGAGAATAGCAAGATCACTTACTTGTCCATTTCTGATTGGGGTCGCAGAGGACATCATACAATATTTTAAGATAATGACTAGGATTAAACGTTACTTTATACTGGGATATATCAGATTTCTAGGAATCTCACAAAATTTCTAGAACATTGATATCCCTGTACAACATAAAGAAAGCTCAGTACTACTTCTTACTTGACAGTGCTTCCCATGTAGTTTAATTCATCAAATAAGCCTAATTAGTTGGCACTAGTGTGGCTCAGAGGGTAAAGTGTCTGCCTGCAATGCAGAAGACCAAGGTTCAGTCCCTGGGTTGGGAAGATTCCCTGGAGAAGGAAATGGCAACCCACTCTAGTACTCTTACCTGGAAAATCCTATAGATGGAGAAGCCTGGTAGGCTACAGTCCATGGGGTCACAAAGAATTGGACACGACTGAGCGACATCACTTAGTGGTAAAGAACCCTCCTGACAATGCAGGAGATATAAGAGCTGTCGATTCAATCCCTGGGTTGGGAAGATCCCCTGGAGAAGGAAATGGCAGCCCACTCCAGTATTCTTGCCTAGAGAATCCCATGGACAGAGGAGCCTGGCAGGCTACGGTCCATGGGGTTGCAAAGAGTTGGACATGACTGAAGTCAGCTTAGGAGTTTAACAACATTTTGGAATGTCCTAAGGGCCCTCTGGAAATTTTCAAAGTTGGTTTGTGGTCAAAAGACTTCATTTGGAATTTGATTTGGGGAAGTTTATAAAAAATATTTTAAAAACAGTTTTAGAACACTTGCCTTAATAGGATCACAGATCATTATGAAACTTAATACTTAATTATCTATTAGCAAAACTTAGGACTTGGTTTTCATAAGTAATCAAAAAGCTGATGAACACAGGAAACAGCAAATCATTCTGATAAAACAGAATTTTTGTTTTCTAGGCAGATCACCGAAAAGGTAACAAAAATCTTTTTTTATAATTTCTTGTCAAGAGCACACCTATGGTCCAATAACACTTTGTCCTTTTAGCAGATGAAAGAAAGCCTGGTTTTAGTTTTATATAAGTATACTATTGATACTAAATCTTACTTTTAGCATTCTTACAATATTTACTATTTTAGCCAGCTTGATTACAGAAGGCAAAATTTTCTCCTTTCCTCTCTTCAACTTTTTGCATACATTTAGTTTGTCCTTCATAACCAGAAGTTCTAGTTTAAACAAAATTCTCATTTCCCTTAACAAAATTATTCCTCATACTTTTTTATAACCAAAAACACACTGCATAAAGAGTTGTTTCCTTTATTATTTCTAATAGTTTTATTATGTATATTAATTAGAATTTGTAACCCTTAGAAGCCTTAATTTCTACCAAAAAATAAGTAAGCAATTATGAACTATCCTTTATATTAGCATTCTGAAGATAGGCAAACTTACATAAAAACTTTTTATAATTTCTTGAAACGTGCTTTCTCATAGAAAATTTCTCAGCTTGGCACCAAATATGTTTACCAAGAGATTCAATTTTCATCTTTAGTTTTTCAGCAACAGAAAGCCACAAGTAGATAAACCTATGTTCAGTAATTAATGTTTCATTATTTTATTTGGAAATAATCTAGATAATTAATAAACTTCTATCAGTTAATTTAACACAATGCAAAAGGTTCAAGTTACCAAAAAGATTTTGGATGTTATTTTTAAGTACATCATGAGAAATGCTGGCTGGAGGAAGCACAAGCTGGAATCAAGATTGCCGGGAGAAATACCAATAACCTCAGATACGCAGATGATACCACCCTTATGGCAGAAAGTGAAGAACTAAAGAGCCTCTTGATGAAAGTGAAAGAGGAGAGTGAAAAAGTTGGCTTAAAGCTCAACATTCAGAAAACTAAGATCATGGCATCTGGTCCCATTACTTCATTGCAAATAAATTGGGAAACAGTGGCTGACGGCTCCAAAATCACTGCAGATGGTGGTTGCCACCATGAAATTAAAAGACGCTCACTCCTTGGAAGGAAAGTTATGACCAACCTAGACAGCACATTAAAAAGCAGAGAGATTACTTTGTCAACAAAGGTCTGTCTAGTCAAGGCTATGGTTTTTCCAGTGGTCATGTATGGATGTAAGAGTTGGGACTATAAAGCTGAGCACTGAAGAATTGATGCTTTTGAACTATGGTGTTGGAGAAGACTCTTGAGAGTCCCTTGGACTGCAAGGAGATCCAACCAGTCCATCCTAAAGGAGATAAGTCCTGGGTGTTCATTGGTAGGACTGATTTTGAAGCTGAAACTTCAATACTTTGGCTACCTGATGCGAAGAGCTGACTCATTTGAAAAGACCCTGATGCTGGGAAAGATTGAGGGCAGGAGGAGAAGGGGACGACAGAGGATGAGATGGTTGGATAGCATCACCGACTCAATGGACATGGGTTTGGGTGGGCTCCGGGAGTTGGTGATGGACAGGGAGGCCTGGCGTGCTGCAGTTCATGGGGTCGCAAAGAGTTGGACACGACTGAGCGACTGAACTGAACTGAAAATACAATTGTTTCTAAAAAGTTTAACTATAAACTTATCCTACTTATATTTATCTAAATCATTTACTCCTCTAAGCAGATACGGTATGGAGTCCACAGAGAAAGAAAACCAGGCATGGCTTTCTTGACAAAAGAGAAGCCATTTTTGCTTAAGTCATTCACAGTGCTTGTTCTTGAACAGGTCTCAGTAACAATAATCTTAAGAGAATAGAAGAACAAACTGTCACCAGAGAAGAGAAATAAAAATAGCAAAGATAAGAAATTGGTTGTGAAGACTCCCAGTTCTGCTTCAATGGTAAAGACTACCCTGAAGCACTCAACCACTAGATCAAATGGAACCCAAGGGATGATGATAATTGACCTTTACTGACCCTCATGACTTCAACCACCTATAAAGCTTGGACTCCGTCAACTTCTGTCCCAGTTCTATGCTGAATTCTCCTTGACTCAAGCCCCTTCACAAATATGCCTGTACCCTTACTTGCTACAAGTAATAAATCCTTCCTTTCTCTGCTCTTCGGCTTGGTTATGTCTTTTGACTTGACACTAACCAAGAAGCAAATCCGGTTTTTCGGATAACACTCCCAACGACTATGTTTAGATTACCTACCAAAACTTCATGGGACATTAGACAAAAATCAGCCATAATTCTATGTTATTTTTGTTGACAAATTCCATAACAGAGATAACATGAAGTTATTTGACTAATAAGACCAAGTAGAATAAAAGTTGGTTGTCTGCATTATATTCAGTGTTGATAACTTTAAAGACATATGTTAACTAAACCAATGAACTTAAACTTTATTTACCAGAGATTATTCCATATTACTTGAACTTGAAAAGTATTTGGGTTAGTTTCTGTTACTGCCCAATCCTTTCAAGTTCTTGCCTTCAAACCAACTAAACAGAGCTCTTACAAATTAAGTTTGGCAATACCATCGAGAGATAGAAAAACATCACACATTTACTACATATATGTAATCTTAAAATGCCCATTGTGAAACATACCTCTAAGTTCGGCAATGAGTTTATGTGTCCTTTTTCTTAGGAAGAAAGTCTTTTCCGAGGATAAAGGTTCTGGAATGTGAAATCTTTAAGCTGGAAGCTTATTGCTTCTCCCAGAGAAGGGGCTACAGGTGAATGGGTTAACAAATTAATTTACTATATATCTATATATGTGTAGATATATACAGACAGATATAAACAAAGAAGTTACAGTTACTAACATCTGTGGAGGATTTGCAAAATTTCTCTTTAGCCCAATTACCAAGTACCTCCTGTTTTATTTTTTCTTTATTTTGATGAGAAACTTCTTCCTAAAGTTTTCATTTCAAACAACGGTGCTGGAGAAGGGGGGGGGTGGGGGTAGAAAATCTACATCACAAAGGCATAGATTAAGTGCAAGTCAATTTTGTTTCCAATGTACTGGTTCTTTTCAGTATTTTGAGAGGAATAGGTGAGGTTTGGGGAATTGGCAAAGAATAAACAGCAGGTGAATTAATAAACTTCGGGAAGGCAGCCTGAAAGACAAAGAGGCTAACCTGTTCTAACTACCTTTTCTCTAATTTGCATCTTTCCTTCTGGGTACAAGGTTTTGCTTTAGCTGAGGAGAGAAGGCATTAAAAACATCCCTAGCAGGCTTTGAATATCAAGTTTGTAATTTCAAAAATGTTTAGAGCCTTCTGCATATTACTCAAAATCTATATTCCATTTCATCTGTTTTATTTGAGAACTCTTGCTTTTAAGTCACTTCAAAAATTATCTTACCTATTTGGAACATTCCTTATAATGGCCATTGTAATTTCCCTGAAGACTGGCAGCAGGTTAGTAGGTTCCCGGTTGCAAGTGGAATTTAACCTACATTTCTATTCCAGCCATATTTTGAAGCGTCCATCCTTTCAGCAACCAAGCTAAGCTCTTAGGCCACAAAACAAGCTTAGCAAGATATTACCATTTTTGTAACTTTCTACAGCTTCCAGGATCACAGCTCTCAGACATAAAATAAGCAAGTGTGCTTATTTTAGACCAGAACGTTCAGCTCTTTGGATGAAAAGGATCCCATTAGCAATTAATCTTCATCTACGAAAAATAAGTCAAAGAAAATGCTAAGATATTGACAGTAAGCAAGTGACGTTACTATGTCCTGGCTGAAAGATGGCCCAGTACACACTACCACCAACTCTCGTGGACCCTTGGACTGGAAAAGGATTGAACAGACAAACCCAAAGCAATGGGACTGAGGACTGATTTCAGACCAAATGGAGAAATGCAGCAGCCACCAGCAGTGCCAAATGTGCAAACTGGGAACAGAATCAAAGGCTGGAGTTTTTCATTCAAAAACTTGGAAACCGTGGTCTGAAAGGCTAGGGGCTTGGCTCTGGGCAGAACAATCTGCCAGCTCAATTGAGCTCTGGGCAGAAACATCTACCAGCTCAAGCTGCTGCTGCTGCTAAGTCACTTCAGTCGTGTCCGACTCTGTGTGACCCCCATAGACGGAAGCCCACCAGGCTACCCCGTCCTTGGGATTCTCCAGGCAAGAACACTGGAGGGGGTTGCCATTTCCTTCTCCAATGTGTGAAAGTGAAAAGTGAAAGTGAGGTCACTCAGTTCAAGGTCACTTGCTCCTAAAATGAAGGCCAATTAGTTTGAGAGCTTGAATGTAAAGACAATGAAGCTCAAACTGAGAGGAACTTACCAATGGCCTTCAGAAACAGTGAGAATGACAGTGAACTTGTTGCAGGAAGGGGGACCCATTCCAGAGCTCGAGAGTGGGCTCTTGTCTAACACTTGGAAATGAATTGTCTGAGGAGACACACGAGCTGACAATGCAAGAGACTTTATTGGGAAGGGGTGCCAGGGCAGAGAGTAGCAAGGCAAGGGAACCCAGGAGGACTGCTCTGCCATATGGCTTGTAGTATTGGGTTTTATGGTGATGGGGTTAGTTTTGGGTTGTCTCTGGCCAATCACTCTGACTCAGGGTCCTTCCTGGTGGCCAGTGCATCACTCAGCCAAGATGGATACCAGTGAGAAGGATTCTGGAGGTTGGTAGGGCACATGGACTGGAGTCTCCTCTCTTCTTCTGACCTTTCCTGAATTCTTCCAGTTGGTGGTAGCTTATTAGTTCTGCATTCCTTACCAGGATGTCCTGTTGTAAGATATACAAGTGGTTATTATGGTGCCTGCCCAGCACAGGCGGTTTCAGTCAGTGGTTCCCCAACAGAACCATATTTCTTCTTTCTCCCCTTTGACAAAGGGCATCCCTCTTGCTGTCTTACTTGTGCTCTGGATTCCATCTTCTCCCATGATGATCCTTCTTTCTCTAGGTTCTTCCCATTAGCACCAGAAACATGCCTCATGATCCTCCCACTGCTAAAACAATGACAACAACAAAACTTTCCTAAACTAATGCTACATCCTTCACCAAGTCCCTTCACACTCCTTCTCCCCAGCCTTTCCAAATGTAACTCCTTGAGGGCATTTTCTGCACTTGCAATCTCTATCTGCACACCTCTCCCTCCCCGTCCCCACAACTCCTCCATCCACTACAACCTGACTCATCTTCTGTACTGCTGTACTGAGGCTGTCCTCTTAAGATTATCTATGAACTAAAGCTAATTGCATGGATATTATGCAGCCTCTCTCAACCACACCTCATATTATTGATATCTCCTTCTGGACACATGCTCTTCCTTTTGTTTCTCTAATACCAAACTTTCACTTACGATTTACTTACCATAATTTTTCTGAAGCTCCTTCTGTTTCCTCTTCCTTGTATCCTTCTTATCTAAATGCTGGTGATCCTGAGAGCTCTATCTAGGATGCCTTCTCTTCCTGTTTTATTTTTCTACATTCTCTCCAGACTATCTATCCACTCCCACGGGTTCAATTCCATATTTGGTGTGTGTCAGTTTACACATGGTAACTCTAATATCTTTTGAGTTTCAGATTTGTCCACTCAATGGCCCACTTGAAGTCCTCTCAGGTGTTCAGACTCAAGAGTTCTAAACTGAACTGCTCGTTTCTTGATGTGTCCTAGCTCTATAAACGGCACTGCCATCATTTACTTATCCAAGCCAGAAACCTGAAGTCCTCTTAACTCCTTCCTGAACCTAAACTATATGAAACCATCAGATACAGTGGATGTACTTTTGAGTTGGTCCTCTTCTTTTGATCTTTTCTGCCACCATTCTATTCTATATCACCATCATCTCCTGCTGAGACTAGTGAAATAGTCTACTAACCAATTTTATTGCCTCCAGACTTGCTTCCCTCCAACCCACATTTTACCCTCAGCCAAGATGATTCATACAAAAATGTAATTCTGTTAATGGCGCTCTCTCGAAACTTTCAATAGCTTTCCATTTTTGATTAGGTGAAAGTCCACACTCTCCTTATCGTGTTTCTAAGACTTGGCCTCTGCTAACCTTCTTAATCTCTTGCCACCCCACGCCTACAACACAGGAGTATTCAGAACATTCTTACTGCTTTAAAAATAAATGGTAGTATAAAAGAGAAAAATTGTCTTACTTACTGTAGAATTCCCAGAGCCCAGAACATAGTAGATATGCAATATTTCTTAAATGAAGGAAATAACATATGGATCAGTTCTAATGAGTGCAGAATGAGGATGAACAAGAAAAATGGAACATTTTAAATCCAATAAGCACCTATTAGAGTAGCATATTTACAAAAGTCACACTCTAAAATGTGGCAAGTTAAAAAACCAACTACAATGATCTTAGAAGCATTTTAAATGGGGGGAAAAAAGCACACTTAACCAACGTCTTTTAAAACAATCGTTTATTATGAATAGAAAAAGTTCAATTTTTGTAAGATATAAAACACAAATTCATAATATCCTAACCTCTTATTTTCCTGATTTTAAATTATGATTAAAATTAATGCATATATATGAACAAGTAATCAAGAAATGCAGTATTCCATACTTAATCATTATATAACTAAAACAGATAAAGATAAGATACCTACTTTAAAATCAGGACATTTATTTCAAAGACAGATTTTGTTTTTAACCTTTAAAGACTAATACTTAAAATTCCACAGAAAGAGGAATTAAAGTTAGAAAATTTAAGAAGCAAAAATAAAAAATATTAATTAAGAATGTGATGAAAACAGTACCTTTAAATAATGATATATATAAGAATAATCTCCAGACTGCTAATCTATATTGCTTAGAAATGAGAAACACTATTTCAATAAAAGTAAAAACTTATCTTAAGGAAAATTAATTATTTAAGTACTTTATCAATTAAAACATGAAATATACTCAGTTCTGTATTACTGAGTTGAGGAAAAAATAATAAATAGTTGCATCCTATATGAATAAAAATTATTTATCAAATGAGATAATTTCACTTATTATATCTATTCTTTCTAAAAGATATAAGTTTATGCCTTTTCTTGGCTGGTATGAGAAATCTAAGACTAAACCATCTCTTTTGAGATGACTGGTTAATCATTTGGAGATAGCAAATCACAAAGTTATATGCCTACTTTGCACCAACATCAAAATACACTGCATGTGATCAACAATGTGAATGCTTGAAAAATGAAATCATAAAATTATTGCAAGAAACATTTATGAATATTTATAAAATCTTGAGAAGACTTTCAAAACACATCGTCAAAAGTGGAAAGCATAAGGCAAAGATTGACAGACTATAATAAGTGAAAACATAACAATAAGCATTATATTTAAATGATGTTTTAACATATTCACATATAACAAATCAAATGGCAGAGCTGAGCTTATGAGGAAAAGAGGTAAGAAGACAATAATCACCTCCATGCAAAATGGGCAAAGGATGGGGATAAATAAAAAGAATACAATGGCCAATAAATACATTTAAAACTGTTTAACTTCTTTTACATCAAAGAAATGTGAATTAAAATGAGATGCCATTTTTCCTTACTCAATTAACACAAAAGAATGCAAATGCAATAAGGCAATATGTACATATAAAACTTTGTTCAAGATTGCAAGTTTTCTTTTCAGTATTGTCTTGAGAATTTCTGGAATTACCCAAAATCATAGATACACAGAAAGTTTTAGTTATAAGGGTATTCCTCACAGCTTTGTTTATAATAACATAAAATTGGAAATAATAGGGGTTGCTGATTGATTTATGGCATATTTAACACTGGAATATTATATGTCCATTAAAACAACACTAGGACGGGGAGCCTGGTGGGCTGCCATCTATGGGGTCACACAGGATCAGACACGACTGAAGCGACTTAGCAGCAGCAGCAGAATATTAATAATATTGAAAAATTCTTGTAATACATTGTCAAGTTTAAAAAGCAGTTTACCAATTACAATACATGCTATTTTTTTCAAGAAATTTACTTTCATTTAACATATTTTCTATAATGAACTTACATTTCTTTTCTAGTAAGAAATAGTCTATAAAGGCCCCCAGGTTACATTATCTATCTCCTTCTGTTCTAATTCTATATTCCCAAAGTAAACTCCTAATTACCAACCTCTTTTTCCCAGGTATTTCTGTAACAGAAAAGGGGATGGCCTGAACTGGAGAAGTGAATGTTCTGTACATTGCTAAGTGCAACCTCCCACTGTAGATTTCTGGTGACACATAAGGCCTATGAAGAAAATTAGAAGCCATTAAAGGATGGAAACAAAGTGGCTGAAAGGGAAGAAAGAATGCTAGGAATAAAGTATGAAAGTCAAGGACCTGTAAAAGAAGTCAAGATACGGTTCAATATATTTGCAAACCCTTTGTGAAAATATGAGTCTTAAATGATGAGAAGCAATAGGAAGGTGATAATCACTGCAGGGAAATATGGCCAAAGGATGTGGATAAAAATTTCTACAAAAAACCAGACATTAAAAGAAAGAAGTTTACAAATCACTGTGAAAGGAATGATACTCCAATTAAAAAATAAATTTAAAAAAGTAGTTTGGCATCTTTTCTAACCAAAAAAGTGTAAATTAACTTGTTTAAAAAAAGTTTATTTTGAAATGCAATATCCCAGACTTTGTACAGCTTTATATTATCTGATTTAGTCCTCAAAGTTTATTCTATCCTGAATTCTCTCTTGTATTGGTCCATCATAGTGCCTTCTTTTGAGTTAAGACAGTTTGGGTAAGACAAGATTTAAATGTCCATGTTACTATCATCATATGAATATACCCATGAACACAGGTTATTTTAAATAGTTTCAGTGAACAAAATCCTTAGTTAACATCTTCAATATGATATTAGGTCCATTTTGATTGGGGGAAGAAATGTTTAAAAGGGTCAAGACCTGAGGATATACTCTGGACAACCAGAGCTAGCTTGAAGGCACTGGAAACCAAAATGGCAGACCAAAAGGAGGTAAGATCTAATGCCAGTGTGGACTGAGATATGAGGGCAAATTTATGTAATAATTCTGCATTCTGAAAGTAGTTTACGTACATAGCAGCAACTTGAGCATGTTAGGCACCATATACAGAACTTTATGTAAACTATTTTCTGTAACATAAAGAAAATACTATTACATCTATTTTAAAGACAGTTCATTTTATACAGAAAAATAAACCTGGATTTCCTACCTCAAACCATATATTCTAGAAATTAAAGATCACATTGTGAAAGTACAACTCTAAAGCATAGAGAAGAAAGTATAGGATATTGCTATGACTATGCCAAAGCCTTTGACTGTGTGGATCACAATAAACTGTGGAAAATTCTGAAAGAGATGGGAATACCAGACCACCTGACCTGCCTCTTGAGAAACCTATATGCAGGTCAGGAAGCAACAGTTAGAATGGGACATGGAGCAACAGACTGGTTCCAAATAGGAAAAGGACTACGTCAAGGCTGTATATTGTCACCGTGCTTACTTAACTTACATTCAGAATACATCATGAGAAACGCTGGGGTGGAGGAATCACAAGCTGGAATCAAGATTGCTGGGAGAAATATCAATAACCTCAGATATGCAGATGACACCACCCTCATGGCAGAAAGTGAAGAAGAACTAAAGAGCCTCTTGATGAAAGTGAAAGAGGAGAGTGAAAAAGTTGGCTTAAAGGTCAACATTCAGAAAACTAAGATCACGGCATCCGGTCCCATCACTTCATGGGAAATAGATGGGGAAACAGTGGAAACAGTGAAAAATAAACAGATTTTAGTTTTTTGGGCTCCAAAATCACTGCAGATGCTGATTGCAGCCATGAAATTAAAAGACACTTACTCCTTAGAAGGAAAGTTATGACCAACCTAGATAGCATATTAAAAAGCAGAGACATTACTTTGCCAACAAAGGTCCGTCTTGTCAAGGATATGGTTTTTCCAGTGGTCATGGATGGATGTGAGAGCTGGACTGTGAAGGAAGCTGAGCACTGAGGAATTGATGCTTTTGAACTGTGGTGTTGGAGAAGACTCTTAAGAGTCCCTTGGACTGCAAGGAGATCCAACCAGTCCATCCTAAAGGAGATCAGTCTTGGGTGTTCTTTGGAAGAACTGATGCTAAAGCTGAAACTGCAATACTTTGGCCACCTCATGCGAAGAGTTGACTCATTGGAAAAGACCCTGATGCTGGGAGGGATTGGGGGCAGGAGGAGAAGGGGACGACAGAGGATGAGACGGCTGGATGGCATCACCAAATCGATGGACATGAGTTTGGGTAAACTCCGGGAGTTGGTGACAGACAGGGAGGCCTGGCGTGCTGTGATTCATGGGGTCACAAAGAGTTGGACACGACTGAGTGACTGAACTGAACTGAACTGAAGACTTTGGGACAGGAAAGAACTTTGTAAGTAAGACTCACAAAATACAAACAATGAATCAAGAAATTAACAGACTTTACATCAAACTAAAAATCTTTGTTCAACAAAGGATCTCATAAATAAAAATTTACAGATGGATGATAGACTAGGAAAAATTATTTGCAACATCTGAAATGGACAAGAGTTGATATCTAGAACATGGGTTATTTTGTAAATAGCAAATATTTTAGGCTTTATGAGCCATATGGTCTCTATTGCACTTGTTCAACTCTGTTGTTATAGCATGAAAGCAGCCATAGACAATACAAAACTGAAGGAATACGGTTGTGTTTCAATAGAAACTTATTTATAAAAATTGCTGGTGAGCAGAATTTGGCTTTCAAGCTGTAGTCTGTTAGTCCCTAATGTAGATTGTATAAGAAATTCCTATGGATCAATAAGAAAAATTTAGGATGCTCAATGGGAAAATGAATGAAGGATAACAATAAGCAATTAGCGGAATGAAAAGTCCAAATGCCTAAGCAAATATAGATGTGCAATATTATTAATAATATGAGAAATGCAAATTTAAAGGAAATGCCATTTTGCATCAAGGGATTTGACAGAACATGGAAGTCACATAATTCAGGAGGAGGTGAGGATGTAGGTAAACAAGAAAGCCTCACACCTTGCCAGTGAATGTGTGTCAGTTACAGAGAGCCATTAAATGCTAAGTGAAATTATTGTATTTCCATACCCCAAATAAAGGAGAGCTCTTTGATAAAGGGCAGCAGGTAACATTTTAACAACACACACATTATTTCACTATGGATCCAAGGACACCAACACAGACTGTCACTAGTTTATAGACCAGCTGTTATAAACTACTTTCTACCAATGTGTTTTATTTATTTTTTTAGTTGCACTGCATGGCTTTCAGGGTCTTAGTTCCCAGATCCAGGGATTGAACCTAGGCCATGGAAGTCAAAGTGCCAAGTTCAACTCCTGGACTGCCAGGAATCTGTCTATCAATGTGTTTTAGATATGAAGAAAATCTTAATCTTAGCATCTAATTCTTTTACAGTTTAGAGTTTCATATCTTTAAGAGGAGGACTGACTTCCTGATGCCTGATTAATGGAATGTAAAATTCACAAGAAGTTAAGATAAAGTGAGGGACTTCCCTGGTGGTACAGTGGCTAAGACTCCATGCTCCCAAAGCAGGGCCCAGGTTCTAACCCTGGTTGGGGAACTAGATCACACATGCCAGCAAAGTCAGAAAAAAAAAAAAAGTAACATAAAGTGAGATTCAATTTTATAGAATGGAGAGCCAATTACAAGGTTATACTTTTAGATACTTCAGGGTTTTCCCACCTCTACAGTGTAAAGAGCACTTAAGTACAAAAGTCTGAGAAAAACTCTGATAATAAGAAGGGACATTTATTGAATATCCATTGATCTTTAGCTAAATAAAATTAAGATATAAGGGTACTTTTTTCTTTCTGTAATGGGAAATCAAACTATACAATATAACCTCGTTGGTAATTAGAACTGTAACTTCCTTTAGCTCTTTTTTCTACCTCCACCCTGAATATAACCTATTGTAGCATTAGGTTCTGAAATAAGAGGCCTTCCCCTCATTGAATTCATTTGCCACCGTCTGATAAAATATACAATGGATTATTCAAATTAGTATGGCCTAAACAGCAAGAGTAGCTTGCATATGCACTGATTTGAAAAGGTTTACTGTTTCAATAAGCATATCCACATGCTTTACCTTAAAAATAAATTTGTTACCCAACTCTATTCCAATGGTGAAAATTATTCCCAGAATTCACATAGCTGTGAAATAAAGGTTTTTTTTTTCTTTCTGTCTTTTATCATGTTCAAGTACTTAAAAAGTTAGATTATACTAAAGCATATGTATAGTATTATTTGATGAGTTATTAAAAGAAAATTGGTCTACATTGAATTGTATGCTTTAAACAGCTGAACTTTATAGTGTTTAATTCTATCTCAGTAAAGCTGATAGATAATCGATCATCTAGTCTTGTGGCTCTTCACTGTAGCATAATGGGATCAGAGGCAAAGAGGAGGAGTGAAATGAGGGCTGACCAATCAGGAAGTGGGTTAAATCCCCAGGCTATTTTATTTGGCCCTTAGTAACCAAACAACGAGAGGAAGAGAGGGAAGAGGAGAGAGAGAGAGTGTGTGTGTTTGTCTGGGAGGTTGGCTCTGTGGACATGGTAGGAAGCACCAGGGCAAAAAGTGAAGAAGAACTGAGTATCATAGTTAAAACACTTCTTTCCATGAATTCCTGAAAACATCGCCTAACTTAGAGAACACTTCTGTCAGACAGTAATGAAACATGATAGTCTTCTTTCCTCATCCATGAATAAGCCATTTTGAAAACAGTTGTGAGAGCACAGGGAGTTCACATTAAAAAGACTTCTTTCTGTGATCTGTCAACAACTTTCATATATGATTGCTTAAGTGAAAACTGAGGCTGCGTTTAGAATCAAGAATTTTAAAACATCTAAGATTGTACTGTATGTGAAAGGAAGAATTTTGACAGAAAAGAATACAAATTTTAAAAAAAGACAACACATAGATAATAAAACATAGAATGCTGGTACACATTTATTTTTATTGCTAAACATTGAATGTCAGCAACTATGGTATCTTCAAGTTAAACTCAGTTGTAAGATTTATAGAAAAAATTACCTGTGTACCACTAGTATGTGGACATTCAATAAATACCACAGGACAAACTGATGACTAAGAGCCACATACCCATGAAGCCCCTGTTTAAACAATTTACCATTAGAACAGATGACTTATAAGAGCAGTTATCAAAATGTCAAGTTTAACTGTATGTCTTTTCAAACAGAGATGCTGAAAAGGATATAGACATTCTTTACAGGTTTTAAGTGATTAAAAACAACCCTCAAAAATGTAAACAATGCAGAGTAGGAACACTGAAAATACAGTTTTACTGTTGAACAAGTGACAACACAACACTTTCTTCAAATTCTTAAAATAATTCATGTTTTAAATGGTTCTACAGAAACCAAAATGAACTATATTCATAAAGATGATAATCTACCAGGGACACAAAGATCTTCCAAGCTACTTTTTTATGTTAACATATATTTACACGAAATATTCAATAACACTTTTTACAGCTTACTTAAATAGAAACATGCTTTTCTAATCCATAAATAACACTAAACATCATTCATTCAACCACATTTAAGTAGTTTTGATGTCTCATGCATTATGCCAGGGATAGAAAGATGAGTATGACATGGTCCTTGCTCTAGAAGTGCCCACAATGAGACTGAAGAGACAACACATAACATTTCCTTTCTTACACAATGAGGCTATTTCTGTAAAAACAGGACTGAACGGCTCAATATCCTAATAGACTGTTCCCACATTCTGATCTGATGGAGCACAAGACCAAGGTGTTTAAAACCCATAAGAAAATGATGTGCTTGTTTTTTTTTCCATCCAGAGAAAGGAATTTATGGGTAAGATTTCATCTATTAAATTTTTTTCTCAGTTTTAAAAAAAAATGATCTGCATGTATATAGCAATTCCATTAGTAAACTGCTTAGTTCATGTAATCAAATAAATAATATAAGTATTTCATGGTAGTCCCCAAGCTTTATTATCTGAATAGGTCTGTGCATTACTCTGCTAATATACTTTAATCCTGAAAGACTGTCTGCCTGAGAATAGAACAAATGCTTTTCCCTAGGATAAACCAATAATTTGTACAGTTTTTAGTAGTGGTAATAGAGGCCATTTAAAAAATATTAAAATTATATTTAATATACAATTTCTCATCAAGAAGGCAGGCAGATTTATAACACAATCTAAAGTTCCCTTAAAAATGATTAAAAAGTTTTATTGCCTAAGAGCAACTCAGGAATCTTAAAGAGATGAACCCCATGAATATCTCACTTAGTGAAAAAGTTGGATACATGACTATTGATGTTTTTGAATATATGAGAGCACAGATTTTTCATCAAAGAAATAGCATGCTCATATAGTTTTAATACCAATAACTTCACACTGGCCTATTGACTTCCTAGATTTTCCAGGGCTGCATCACCAGTCTGAAAGATCTCAAACTAGGCAGGGCTCTTTTGGGCTCAGGAGTCAGTTACCAGGCTCCAGCAAATCCATATTTGTTCTCACATGTAGCCATTCTCACTCTACTACCAAGTCTTTTGTGGACCCACAGAGGTAGCTTAGGGGAAAGACAGAAAGGAAGAACTACGTATTTAATTCCCCAACACAGAGAAACATGGAAGACACTGGTGAGGACAGAGTATGCTTCATGGCTTAGAGTAATTGCTTCTTGAAGACAGGAGCCTAGGAGCAAGGTCCAAGGTAGCCCCAGCAGCACAAGAGAAAATGTCTATTCTGGAGTGGTTCTAAGCTTTGAAGCTCGTAGAGAAAGGTAACCAGGACTGCAGAAGGTTCTGTGATCTGTCTTGTGATCTGTTGCAAGAGCCAGCTGGCTCAGTTTTGAGGTTCACCCCTAACTGTTTCAAGCTCACATGCTGCAGGTAGGAGATACTTCCTACAGCTCATTCTGAATGTCAAGGCTGCTGCTGCTTTATGAGGGTATGGGGGCATATTATCAAAGAGGCAACTCTTGGTTGGAAGACATGTCTCATGATATTATAGAGTCTACTTCCAAGGTGTTCATTTACTGGGATCATTGAACAAAGATGTTCCCTTTTGCGTTGGCAGCTTTTTTTTATACAATTTTATTAATTGTAATCAGCCCTCAGTGGTCAAGAGTATAAAACAATGTGTGCGTTAGTTGCTCAGTCGTGTCTGACTCATTGCAACCCCATGGACTGTAGCCTGCGAGGCTCCTCTGTCCATGGGATTTCCCAGGCAAGAATACTGGAGTAGGTAGCCATTCCCTTCTCCAGGAGATCTTCCTGACCCGGGGATTGAACCTAGGTCTCCAGCATTGCAGGAGAATTCTTTAACATCTGAGCCAACAACATACCACTGAATTTTAAAATACTTTTCCAACAAGATTAAAGACAAGAAATATAGACCAAGAAAATGCTCACCTTCCCACTTGGCCAAAGTCTGGTCTTCTTCAAATCTGGATTAATGATGCTTTTTCAGAAGTTTTTTCTCAGTTGCTCCTACCCAATTCCGTTTTCCTTTACAGTATTTCCATACAGTATGTAGCCACACAAAAATGGTTTAACATAAATTTGCACTTGTTTCAATTGTTCCACAAGCATCTGAAGTTTGTAGGTTCAGTCTGTAAAACTAGAATGTAATCACAGAGTATGTCTTTCATTTCTTCTGTTTCTCCCCCGTCCCAGAGTTTGGATATGCTGAATAGAGAACTTAAAGTTGTTGGCTAAAATGCAATTTTAAGGAAACACTTTTTATTTCATACTAAGTAAGGTTTTCAATATTATATATTGTGACTCAGAGATTGTATCAGATGAGTCAAAATATTACCGTGCTGTAACCATCCAGAGACCCAGGGTCACATTGGCAGCCAAAAGTACACTGCCACCAAGCAAGATGAAAAATCCTATCAGATCTTTGACATCATTGTCTCCAATCACTGAGGTAAGAGTAGCATCTAGGAAAGAGTTTAAAATCCACTGTCCGTCCAAAGCAAAGCAGGGTACTGCATTAACAATTGCCAGAGCTCCCGAGAGGGAAATCAAGTACCTGGTTGCAATCAGTTAAGGAGCCTACTGTGAGGTCTGCATGCAAAGCCATTTCTGGGAGTCAGAAGCGCATATTTTACGAGGAGTGGATTTGAGATTACAGGTGACTTCTCTCCTTTTTTAAAATCTCTGCCCACCAGTAAATGCTATTGCTTCTTAGATCTCTATTTAAAACAAATGATTTGTATTATTTCAAAGTTCAAAAAACTTGACAAAAAAACGAAGGCCAACCACCTGTAAACTAAGGCGGTCTGTAATGAATTCCTTGAAAGACTTTCTCTTTAATGATACAAGAGAAAGGAATATGGAAAGAATAAGAAATGAGGGAAAATTCCTCTTTGATCTTTACAAAGTATAGCTTAGATTTATAAAGATTTTAGTCCCTTGAACTCTGTTTTACTATCATCTGTAAGGTCATAGTGTAAATATCTCTGAGATAAAGCTGCAGTCCGCAAGGTACAATTTTGACTGTATCCTTTTCTCAGTAACTCATTTGTTAACTAATATTTGCTCATTTACTTTCTGTCTCTGTTTTTTTGCAAATCATTAAGGAAAGAAAGATTTAAAAGGGACAAAAATTAAGAACCTTTTCAAACTGTTCAAATATATTCAAATTCTATATAATAACCAATTAAAAATCTCTTTATATGCAAACCTAATATGCTGAAGAATACATGAGTCTGTGGAGTGCTATTTCAGTAGTGGAAATCAGTTCGATGCCCCTTATGCATTCCTCCATTTGGTCAGAGTCAACAGGCTCAGGAGGGGTGGAATACATCACCTCATTTAGTAGCTGAAGACTTCATCCTTTATAAACATACTCAAAGGTTTTAGACCTCTAAACTTCAACTCTCAATTTGTCTTCTAGGTTCTTTCCCTTCCACACCTTAACCTTTCTCTCTTCCCAACCAATCTCTCTTCTTTGACTTCTTCCTTCCTAGGTACAATCTGATCTTTCTGAACTTTAAAGTCCATTTTTCTGTGTGGTAGCAGTAGACTGATGTTTGTAAGGTCTGTTCAGGCTCTCTAGTCAAGGTAACTGATCAAGTTCCAAGTAGCACACTTTTAAAATATCTTTCACAGCATAAAGGATACTTGACAAATGTCTCCACAACCACAGGCAGATCTATGCTTAGAAACTTGAAACGCGGGATAAAACTGGTGATGCTCACTAAAAAAGAAAAATAAGAAATAATTAATATTATTTATACAGGTAAGCAACAGAATAATGAATTTTACTATGTGGGTAAAGACTGGACTAGCCTATTAAACTGATTTGAGAAAGCCCTACCCAAACATATGCAGACAGGCTTGATGGCCCAACTATAAAAGTAAATCAACAATTCTAGAACATCTAATAAAAAGAGTGGGATACAAAAATTCATGTCTCAATGTACATTTATATTGTGAGGTGAGACTAAAATAAAAACTGATTATATATCAACGATGACTACCAAATACAAAGAATGACTTTACACTAGAATTTATATCAAGAGTCCTTATCTTTTCAAAGAGGTATAACCTTAAAATCATGTTCACTCCAACTATTATGTGACTTAATCTTTTTTGGTCTCAGTGTTTTCTTCATTGCTAAAACAAGGATTAATACTAGGGGATTTTTAGATTCCCTTCACTTTGTCGATTCCATTACTCTGTTTTTGTTAAAACACTTAAAAACTCTGTTATAATAAAATAGAACTCATAGCACACATTTCTTGAAAATTACCTTGAAGAGGGTTATTTCTACATTTGTTCAGGATGTATATAATATCTGTACTCCAGAGACACCTAGTGTCAAAACAATAAATGAGAAGAATGACCCAAGTTGTATCTTAGGATATGACTACAGACCAATGAGAGAGCCTTTTAAAGAGAAACATAAAACCCACATGTCCATCAATTGATGAATAAATTCCAGAAAAAGTAATATATCCATACAATGGAATATTACTTCACCATAAAAAAGGAATGATGGTTCAACAGAAACTACAACATGGATGAACCTTGAAAACATTATGCTAAGTGGAAGAAGCCAATTACAAAATATTCTATTTATAGGAAATGTGTGGAAACAGGCAAATTTACAGAAACAGAAAGTAGATTAAGTGGTTGCCAAGGGATGGGGTGGGTGGGTGTTGAGAAGTAGATAGGTTCCTAATGGGTACAGCCTTTTATTGGAGTGATGAAAAAATACCGGAACTAGATTGTGGTGATAGTTCCACAACTCTGAATATATTAAAAACTACTGAATTGTATACTTTAAAAGGGTAAATTATATGATATGTGAATTATATTTCAGTAAAAGTTATTAAAAAGGGAACATATAAAAATCTTATACAACAAAATAAGTTAGACTGTATGATCTTGTTCAGTTCAGTTGCTCTGTCATCTCCGACTCTGCAACCCCATTGACTGCAGCATGCCAGGCCTCCCTGTCCATCACCAACTCCCGGAGTTCACTTAAACACATGTCCATCGAGTCGGTGATGCCATCCAGCCATCTCATCCTCTGTCGTCCCCTTCTCTTCCTGCCCCCAATCCCTCCCAGCATCAGGGTCTTTTCCAATGAGTCAACTCTTCGCATGAGGTGACCAAAGTATTGGAGTTTCAGCTTTAGCATCAGTCCTTCCAAAGAACACCCAGGACTGATCTCCTTTAGGATGGACTGGTTGGATCTCCTTGCAGTCCAAGGGACGCTCAAGAGTCTTCTCCAACACCACAGTTCAAAAGCATCAATTATTTGGTGCTCAGCTTTCTTTACGGTCCAACTCTCACATGCATACATGACCACGGGAAAAACCATAGCCTTGACTAGACGGACCTTTGTTGGCAAAGTGATGTCTCTGTTACGCTGTTTAGGCTTGTCATAGCTTTTCTTCCAAGGAGCAAGCGTCTTTTAATTTCATGGCTACAGTCACTATCTGCAGTGTTTTGGAGCCCAGAAAAATAAAGTCTATCACTGCTTCCATTGTTTCCCCATCTATTTGCCATGAAGTGATGGGACCAGATGCCATGATCTTCGTTTTTGGAATGTTGCATTTTAAGCCAGCTATTTCACTCTCCTCATTCATTTTCATCAAAAGACTCTTCAGTTCTTCTTCCCTTTCTGCCATAAGGGTGGTGTTATCTGCATATCTGAGGTTATTGATATTTCTCCCTGCAATCCTGATTCCAGCTTGTGCTTCATCCAGCCCAGCTTTCCACATGATGTACTCTGCATAGAAGTTAAACAAGCAGGATGACAATATACAGCCTTGACATACTCCCTTCCCAATTTGGAACCAGTCCATTTTTTCCATGCCCAGTTCTAACTGTTGCTTCTTGATCTGCATACACGTTTCTCAGGAGGCAGGTAAGGTGGTCTGGTATTACTATCTCTTGAAGAATTTTCCACAGTTTGTTGTGATCCACACAGTCAAAGGCTTTGGCGTAGTCAATGAAGCAGATGTTTTTCTGGAACTCTCTTGCTTTTTCTATTATCCAACAGATGTTGGCAATTTGATCTCTGGTTCCTCTGCCTTTTCTAAATCCAGCTTGAACATGAAGTTCTTGGTTCATGTACTGTTGAAGTCTGGCTTGGAGAATTTTGAGCATTACTTTGCTAGCATGTGAGATGAGTGCAAATGTGCAGTAGTTTGAATATCCTTTGGTTATTACCTTTCTTTGGGATTGGAATGAAAACTGACCTCTTCCAGTCCTGTTGCCATGGCTGAGTTTTCCAAACTTGCTGGTGTATTGAGTGCAGCACTTTCACAGCATCATCTTTTAGGATTTGAAATAGCTCAGCTGGAATTTCATCAGCACCACTTGACTTTGCACTCTAGGATGTCTGGCTCTAGATGAGTGATCACATCATTGTGGTTATCTGGGTCATTAGGATCATTTTTGCATAGTTCTTCTGTATGATCTTGAGCCATATGGAAAAGCTATATATTTAATCCAATCATGTTGCCACTGTTAAAACAATTACGCTGGTCTGATTCTGAAATTATATTCATATAAAATTCATGTGTTATTCACAAATTACTTTATCATCATTATCACTATGATTATTGGCATTCTCTGGCATATGATACTCTTGCTACTGATTTGGGAGCTTGGAGAAATTTAATAAATGCTCAGAGAACATCTGAGAGGTCATCTATGTGACTTGGACATAAACGGTAGTAAAGAAAAAATATGTCTTTCTCCATAAGTAGACATGGGGTTCAGCTCCATCTTGCTTTATAAATTCAGATAATTTTCCTACTGTTTAAATTTCATTTAATGCTTAAGAACAAGTTAACAAGATTTTAAAAAGTGATCAAACAAATGAAATTAATGCAAGGTCTCTACCAGTCTCTACCAGTGAGGATATAGGCCATCATAGCGATGTTCTGAGGGTCTACCACAATAAAACCCACCTGTGTAGTGAAGGTGCAGCGGATGTCCTACATATAACATATCAATTTGAGGTGGGTGTTTCACTTTTATTAAGCGCGTATGAGTTTCCAAAGAAGGTATTATACAGAAACTTGAACTTGAGCTTTTTTTACAGTCTTTATTAGTTCTACAAACTTGGGTGGCTTCAACTGCTTTCCGGGCAGGTAGACATGTATGCTAGGGACAGAACATCAATTAGTCAATACTAAAAATGATTCATTAACAAGCAAAACACTAAGTTAAATTCTTTCAATATCTTTCATGTCACCAAACATATTAGGAATGAAGTTCAATAAAGGAAATGCCAGTCATGTATATCTACTATAAATTAGATTCAATTATTCTACTCTGGCCAAATAAGATATTATTATAAACGTTTTAAAGATTCTCAGATGAAATGTGAAATGTAGAGATCTTAATAAAATGGTCTAAACTAAAAGGGCAATGTTTTCAAGGATTCCATTTTAGTTCTACATGATTATATCAGGCAATCAAGACTGTTTCAGGGACAACTTACCAAACGCTTATTAAAATTATTTCTATAGGAAAAGCAAACATCTGTAAGGCTGTGATTGTTACAGCATTCAGTCGAACCGTCTAGCCGTTTGTACGCTTAAAGAGAAATGGTTTATTAAAATCTGTTATTAAAAGAAGTACACAATACACAGAAGTACATTTGTAATAAGAATTTTGCTTCCAAGACAAAAAGAATTAAGTAAAACGCATATGAACTCAGAAACAACTGTGTAACTGACAGTTCACATTGTTGGCTACTTGCTGCACGGTTTGATTTTATATTACAAAAAGAGATATATCCAATTTGAATCAAGAAGCAGCAATGACCATAGCTTAACTGTCTTCACATAAACTTACCCACTCATAAAGCTGGAGTTCCAGGGTCTCAGTAGGTTTTGCAGTAACTCCAGCTGGTCAAGCACAAATACTTAATGAGCTACTTTTAGATGACCTAACACTGTTGATCCAGTATCAGAATTCCTGCACTGTGGTGTTAGCAGAGTGAGCAAGAGGATGCCTAAGAGACTCTCATCCTGAAGGACATCTCTATCGTATCAAACATCTATTCCACCTCCAGGCTTAATTACTGTTTTAATTTTCCCCACAGAACTGGGGCAGTCCAATTTGACCACATAGATGTGCACATATTTGCCTGCATACTAGTAACCCAGTTATTCTTGGAAGGCAATGGAAAAAGGGCAACTATTCCCATTAATCATTTATTTTTTCAAGTTCTTTGGTAGACTGCGTTACTGTATCTAGGGGAGAATAAGGAAGTTAAAACACTCAAACAGCTAGGACAGAATTTTTTTCCCTATCCATTTATTTTGGAATGTTTCCTGCACTCAGCACATCAAACTTGTAGAGCAAAACTGATGTGTGGCAAGGACCAATTAAGGGCTCCCCAGGTGGCTCAGTGGTAAAGAATCTGACTGCAATGCAGGAGATGTGGGTTTGATCCCTGGGTGGAGATAATCCCCTGGAGAAGAAAATGGCAACCCACTTCAGTATTCTTGCCTGGAGAATCCCATGGACAGAGAAGCCTGGTGGCCTACAGTCCATGGTGTCAAAAAGAGTCAGACATGACATAGCAACTAAACAACCACGAGGACCAATTAAACTTATAATTTTATATACATACTACCATACTCAGATATGCTGAAGAAGAGAGTAATGTTATCCCTGATTTCCAATACTACAAAAAGCTTTCCTATTAACAAGAGTGTCTTTAGGAGTATTAGCATGAAAATGGTTGTTGATATGCAATCTGACTTTAAAAGGATTTTTATTTCAGGCAAAGATTTTTTGTTTTTAAATTTTTCTTTTCTAGATTATTTGATTAGATTGGATCTTCTTAAACACGAATTGTTGCCAACACGAAGAGCAAAATATAGGTGAAGTAAACCAACAGATGCACCAATTTCTTCTCTGCAATGGCTGGCTGTGCGGGTGGTTTTGCTTTGTTTTCTTACCATAACTGATTGGGTATTTAAATTCTGGGTGATGACTAATATTTAAAATATGAAAGCAAACTATGAGCATCTAATGGCACAGTTCAGTTCAGTCACTCAGTCATGTCCAACTCTTTTCAACCCCATGAATCACAGCACGCCAGGCCTCCCTGTCCATCACCAACTCCAGGAGTTCACTCAAACTCATGTCCACAGAGTCGGTGATGCCATTCAGCCATCTCATTCTCTGTCGTCCCCATCTCCTCCTGCCCCCAATCCCTCCCAGCATCAGAGTCTTTTCCAGTGAGTCAACTCGTCGCATGAGGTGGCCAAAGTACACAAACTCATGCCTATAATCACTCATCAGCCTTAATGGTAAATTCTAAGGTAAAAAGGTGCTTAGAATTAAAAAAAGAAATCAATCCAAGCAAAAGTCCTCAGTATGCTCTCTAATCAGTTGCCAAGTCACACCAATATTTACCTCATCATTTTTCTCTTTTTCTATTCCCACTAAAAGGTAGACTTCAATTCTTTCTCACTTGACCCATTTGAAGAGAATCTTAACGCATCTATTTTACCACCTACCTCATATGTAAACTTGTCCTAGATACTGAATGCTTCAGATTAACCTTCCAATGTAAAACTCTGAGAATGTAGCTCTTCTATTTAATAATTTAAATTTTCAAAGATCCTGCATTGCTTCCAAATAAAGTCTAAACTTCATAGCCTAAAATAAAGATTTCTATTTTTTTAATCACCTTATCTCATACTCTCCTCTTGCTGAACCAAATCATTAGCAGTTCCCTGATCTATGGTGCCAAGATTCATTTGTAACAGTCTCTTGAAATTAAACTCACTGTTGAGGACCAGCTTAAGAGTTGCTGCTATGAACCCTGTCCTCATCTTTTCAGTCAAGACCAACTGCCAGCAACTCTCATAGCTCCCAATATCTCTCATCATTCCTTATATTTAACCTTGTACTGTAATGTGGACATGGTCTGTTTCTTCGATTAGACTGTAAGGTCTATGAAGGAAAGATTTCTCAGTTATTTTATGTAAGGTGGATAGCTCAATACGCATTGAATACATAGATGGTGTTCTATGCTACTTGCCTTTATATCAGTAATGATTTTTAAAAATTTACCTCTGATGCTTGATACTTAGCTTTTCATGGAGTGTCAGCAATAGAGAATTGAAAGTCAATAATTTGATATCACTGTTGATATGGCATGTCTAACAAAAAGCTTAAAGGGGCCAAGCAAGTATCAAATATATGAAGTGGATAGTATGTGGAAAAAATTGGAAATGGTGGGGACTGTGATGAATTAGAGAATACATACCCTGTTTTAAGGAGGGTAAGCAGCCAGGTCACTTGACTTGGAACTGAGGGTCAAGAGATAACCCATTTTATTTCAAGAGAAATACAAAGTCTGGACTCTCATGAGAAACTTTTTTCTTTTTTTGGCTGGGCTTCAAGGCATGCGGGATCTTAGTTCCCTGACCAGGGATTGAACCCATGCCCCCTGCAGTGGTAGTGTGGAGTCTTAACCACTGGACTGCCAGGAAAGTCAAATCATATACATTTGGCAAGGCTGGATTTGGCTTCTATGGTATCACTAATATGTGACCTCTGAGTTATGGCTTCTTCTTATGGTGATTAATCCAATCAAAACACAAATCAATGGCTGTGGCTGCCCTGACAAGATGAAGTACCTCCTGACATACGGAATTTTCCATTTAAAGAGTTTAATATTTTGTTATCATGTGAGAAGTAAACTGACATTTCTGTTTATCAATTTAAAAATTATATATATGTTTTAAAATATGGTTTATTTTACAATCTTTTCTACTGGGCACATTAAAGGACAAGTCACTTAATTTCTGTGACTCAATTCTTAACCTATAAGACAGGGATGCCAAAGGTAATTTTCATATTACTGTACTGCTATCAACATGAGGGGCCTCCCAGGTGGCTTAGTGGTAAAGAATCTGCTTGCTAAGCAGGAGACATGGGTTCGATCCCTGGGTTGGGAAGATCCCCTGGAGAAGGAAATGGCAACCCACTCCAGTATTCTTGTCTGGGAACTCCCATGGACAGAAGAGCCTGGCAGGTTATACTCCATGGGGTCTCAAAGAGTCAGACACAACTGAGCATGCACACACACATCAACATGCGAGACTGATCCAATTCTACATTGGAAGGCACATTCAAGACTGCAGTAGGGGGACTTCCTTGGTGGTCCAGTGGTTAAGATTCTGTGCTTCCATTGCAGGCAGCTCAGGTTCGATCCCTGATTGGGAAACTAAGATTCCATAAGCTGTGCAGCTAAAAAAAAAAAAAGAATGCAATGGGAAGTCCCAGAAGCTTTCTTGGCTTCAATTTAACTGTAGGAGATGAGAATTGTCCCTTAAATCTCCCCAGATCGGGAAATAACTAAGAAAATTAAGACCAGATTAGTTTCATAATTCCACTACAGGGAGAACTTGTATATTTTGAATGTACCCTAAGATACTTATAGATATAGTCTAGTCTTCAAAGGATGGTCTAAACCAGAGGTTATTTTGGAATAAGGTTGGAAGGAAGAAATTTTCCAGTCTATAGTTCAGTCTTCACTACTTTCTATATTACTAAAATGAACTGAAAAATTTTCTTACCCTAGTTTAACAAATATTTAACTGTAACTAGCCTGGTGGCTCAGAGGTTAAAGCGTCTGCCTGCAATGCGGGAGACCTGGGTTCGATCCCTGGGTTGGGAAGATCCCCTGGAGAAGGAAATGGCAATCCACTCTAGTATTCTTGCCTAGAGAATCCCATGGACGGAGGAGCCTGGTGGGCTACAGTCCACGGGGTCGCAAAGAGTCGGACACGACTGAGCAACTTCACTTCACTCACTCAGAGTTCCAATATAGACAGGCAAACCTATTTATTCTTAGTTTTATAGTAGAATTTATACCAGCACCACCTAGTAAAAAACAGTTTAAAAAATTATAAACACACACACTTACTCTCTCTCTCTTTTCAGTGGATAAGAGCAAAGAAACCTTGACCCTACCTTGATACTCACAGTGGGAGAACATACACTTTTTCTCTGAACATGAGTGATTTGGGCATAAAAACAATCTGGGTACTCAAACTGTATGGAAAAGATTTCCAGGGTTTTCCCTACATCATCTTAAACCAGGTCAGGAATGGTCTTTTCTCACTTCAGTTAAAGATGCATAATACAGGACAATACTCCCTTTGCCAAGCAGTTATAGGCATATACCCTCACCTCCTCTGAACATGAATATAGGTTACTGAAAGAGGCTTCAGGAGTCTGGGCTCATAGATTAATTTTAGGTAGTAGTTGCCTTTAGTATTCAATCTCATGCTTTTTAAAAATGCAGCTCAAATGCTGGACTTAGTAGCCTTTCTTACTCAAAACAATACTTACAAAAAAGAAAAAAGGAACTTAGCTTTAGGCATATATGAAGAGTGTCCCCTCAAACTAAAGAAAGAGAATGCAAGCTATTTGTTAGAAAATAGTCCAAAGGGACTTCCCTGGTGGTCCAGTGGTTAAGACTCTGTACTTCTGCTGCAGAGGGTGCGGGTATGATTCCTGCTTGGGGAACTAACATGCCATGCAGTGAGGCCAAAAATATGTCCCCCAAAAGAACCAAACTAGTTCTTGTCTGTAACTTTTAGTTCCATTCAAATGGAACTAATGGCATATGGATACATGGCAATCCTAAATTAAGCAGAGGTTTGAATATGTATAGGGGAAAAGTTTGTTCTGTTCTGGCTCAGAATGAAAGAAGAGATCTATTCTAGGTACAAAGGTCTCCAAACCCTCACCCAGTGTCCTTTCTGGGGCTTCCTGGAAAGGCCATTAAATCTCCAAGGAGTGTATGGGACAAGCTCATTAGGCTTACTCCATGAACCAAGGGCAGACGTAGAATAAAACCAGCCTTGGCTCTGTTGATGCCGCTCCTAGGTTAGTAGGTTAATGTTTAAAAATAAAAAAGGAAAGGATCGACAGAAGAAAAACAGAAGGTCCCAACAATTTCATAAAAGGAATGACCATTTCATGTAGATTAACCACATTTTAAAAAATTTGCCAGAAATCCACATGTTAACATTTAAAGGAGAACATTTAGTATGCTTAATATCTTAGGGAACAGCTTTAAAAATCTAATAATACACCTAGGAAAGTCAGGGTATGAAACAAGGCCAGAAATGATTGGCTGGGACAGCTTATGGGCACTTTCAGCATCAGATATTTTCAAAGTGGTTTTACTGTTTTGAAGTGGTATAAATTCTTAAAATTTTAATTGTGCATACCTAATTTTATTCTAAATTGAGTATCAATTACTTTTGGATTATAGGTTACCTTATATTGCTATATTTATGCTCTCAATTATAATGTACGGTAACAAATGTACCTAGATACATGTAAAACAATATCAATCAGTAGCTTTCTTAAATGTCCATAGCTCCAGTGGTCAAGCCTGTCATTTAAATTAATCTAGTATATTAAGTTATATTTACAGTCATTAAGATTTCTACAATCTGGGTAAGTATAGGCACTCCATTAAAAAATGATTAACAGTCACAATATAAAATCAAGTATCCTAATCCAGTCACTTCTAAGGAGATGAAATATTAACTGAAGAACTATTATTTTGGGATTGATATTTTTTTATTAATGTGGGAGTATGGTAAGTAATACCTGCTTTGGGTTTTTAAGTAAATACCTCCAAAATGTAGCATAGGATCCATAATAGTGAAATACTCAAAAAGTTAATAAGGACAGAATTCTGGAGTATTTCAAGAAAAATTTCACTTCCATTCTGTCTGCCAGGAAAAAGACTAACTATAAACAATGAAACACAGATATCCTAAATAAAACGATTCTTTTGGAGAGAAATTTTATTTGATAACAATGTCATTTTGGCTTCGGTAATTCAATACTGCTGCTGCTGCTGCTGTTAAGTCGCTTCAGTCCTGTCCAACTTTGTGCAACCCCATAGACGGCAGCCCACCAGGCTCCGCCACCCCTGGGATTCTCAGGCAAGAACACTGGAGTGGGTTGCCAATTCCTTCTCCAATGCATAAAAGTGAAAAGTGAAAATGAAGTCGCTCAGTCGTGTCCGACTCTTAGCGACCCCATGGACTGCAGCCCACCAGGCTCCTCCGTCCATGGGATTTTCCAGGAAAGAGTACTGGAGTGGGGTGCCATTGCCTTCTCCGAATTCAATACTAGTTATACCAAATTTAGACAAACTTGAGGAAAATCATAAAAGACTTAAGTATGAAATAATGGATTCTTCTCTTATAGAAGAAGATACTGTGGATTACATACCCATTTGAAAAGATGCAATACATGGAAAAACATGAGATGCAATTTGAAGTACTGAGTGCTACCTAGATATTTTTGCCCTTGTCAAAAATGGATGCTGCATCTAATCAAGACTCTAGACCTAACTACCACCTATAGGAAATGTGGGGGATACTTGAACATGTTAATGATAAATTTGACAAAACAAATGACTCAGTTTCTTTAACAAATGATTTTTTTTAAAAAGTGTCAGAGGGAATTATTACAACTTAAACACATACCATCCAACTGAAAACAACTGTAAGAAAGAAAAAAAAAACAGGGAAGAGTGAATACCAATTAGATATTAGAAATTATTGTTAATTTTGTTAGGTGTGATAATAGTACTGTGGTCATCTCTAAAAGGTCATCATCTATTAAAGATATGCTGAGGTTTATGAATGAAATCACAGGATACCTGGAATGTGCTTTCAAATATTTCCTTTAAAGGTGGACAGGCTGGATGGAAAAAACTGGCAAAGTGTTGATAATTGCTGAAGCTGGGAGAAGGATGCACGAGGTTTCATTTATATTACTCTGCCTCTTTCTTTTTGGCCGCACTGCATGACATGCAGGATCTTAGTTTCCCCAACAGGGATTGAACCCACATCCTCGGCAGTGAAAGCATGGAGTCCTAACCACTGGATCTCCAGGGAATTCCCTATACTACTTTCTTGACATTTATTTATGTGTGAAAAGTTTTTGCAATAAAAAGAGCTCTTAAAAATGGGTTAGAGGGACTTCCTTGGTGTTTCAATGGCTAAGACTCCAAGCTCCCAATGAAGGGATCCCGAGTTCAGTCTCTGGTGGGGAAACTAGATCCCACATGCTGCAACTGAGTTTGCACGCAGCAACTAAAGATATTGTGTGTCACTACTAAGACCCAGTGCGCCAAACAAATAAAAATTAATCTTAAATAATAGGTTATACATGGAAGATTACATATGAAAAAAATTTAAACCAGTTCTTTCTACTTTGCCACTTTGCACATGGTACTTTAATAAAATTATTTTAAATAATTAATCATATTTCTTAACCCCAGTAGATGTGTAAAAGTACTCAGGCATTTCTTGATTTAAAAATGTAGTCTATGAGTATAATTTGCACTTTCCAACACTTTCAATAATTTGGGTCCCCAGGGTTTTGTATTAAGAGTTGGGAGACTGATTTTCCAGAGATGGAAGAGCTAAAAATACATTTGGCAGCTTCTGAAGGTAATCTTGCTTCACCCTGTTGCCTACTAGACAGAACAACAGATCTGACTTCAGGAAGTATTTTTGGACATCAAGATGATTTTCTCTGGACACCTGCCACATGAAAAAAACCTATGCTAAATAGCTTTGGACATGTCACCATCCACATAGCACAAGGGTATTTAATTACTGGAATTTAGTTAATTGGTTATGTTGGAGCTTGAATGTTGAGTAAACACAAGTGTAATCTAAATGCTGAAAGAATTAGATCCTAGAGTTCTGAAAATCAAACATGAAATTCCTTAGAAGTGCAACAACAAAATATAGTAGACAAAACATACATATTATTATCTAACTTACCAAGAAGGATGTTTACTTGTTTAGGCCTATTATTACTTTACTGATTTTTTCAAGGAAGTTAGAACAAAATAAATCTATACACATAGTCTAAGAATTAACGAATGGCAAGGACTGCTGCTTGCGGTCCTAAATTATATCACACAGAGAAAATATACATACCTCTAACTGGGAAGCTTAACTGCTGCAAAGTTGATGCACTTATACAGTAACCAATTTGGGGCTCATAGGTGATGGTATCCAGACATTCATTCCAGTCTTGTACATTGGTAACAGGACAATCCTGTAGATGGGTGACAAGGTCTCCCACAAAAAGGCCTCTGGGTCCAACTGCAGGTGAGTCCTTGGTAAGAGGGCAGAACCAAATCAGAAAATGTGAGAAGACAAGCTGTGATTAATCTGAGCAAATAATAAAGACACTAAATTAAGTAGAAGGTTTTGAATAATGCAAAAATAATCCAGCTTTGAATCCATGATGTATAGTCCTAGACAAATAACAAAATATAAACCCAACAATTATACTTTTCATACTTCACTAAGATTTTGAAATTTTTGTAACTGAAAAAACAAACAAACCTCACTCACCAACAGTTAAGATTAAAATGACAACTTTTCCCAAGCTGCTAATTAAAATTTTTTGTGAAAGTGGTTACCAGAATGCCTTCATTTTCCTCTATCACCAAGGGAGAAAATGATAAAGACAAGTCCTTATCTAAACACAGTCCCAAATATGCAGACAATACTGTCAGCACAGTGAGTGTATCAGTATGTGAGTCAATTGCTCACAAAGGTAATTTTTCTCTTCCCAAAGTGTGAAGAGAAGACTTGATACCATCATGCTAGTCTAAGGGAGTGAAAGACAGAGTCGAAGACATTAATAACTTAAAACTCCCATGAAATGTTCTGGCTGGCTAGCTTAGGTTTCATCTTTCTTACTTCTTAGGAGTAAAGACATTTGACTCAAAAGCACAATGATAAAACAAACAGTAAAGGTAAATGATGCATTTTATAAAAAAATTACAGGTAGAAAATCTTGATATCATTCTTGTAACTCAGAACAGAAACAATTTTCAGTATTTTAAAAGAGCCAGTGTGTTTCACAAAACTATTTCTTCCATTTGAAAGGATTACAGTACTTTCTTTAGGAAAAACTGAACATTCTGTACATGAGAGGAATTTGAATAAAAGTTCCTGACATAAAATGCTCAGTGTTACTTCACAAAATCTGGCGGAATACCCTAGACAATCTTATCATTTACCTCAGCAACTTCAGTGATAAGCACCCCAACTCCAGTGTAGTAAAACGGCAAGAGAATTACAGGAAGGAGAATAAGAGCTAAAATACCAACGAGGGCAAGGATGAAATTATGCCAGATACCTGAAAAGAGGGAACAAAAAGAGTAAGTTCAACCAGGGGCAGGGCAGCTGGATTTCATTACACCTAAGCATTCTGATACATTAGGAAAGTCACCAGAAGAAGCTGTGAGGCAGATAGAGCAATTTATTAGTACAGAAGACATGTTCACTTATAATACTGAAATCTAAAATGACTATGTTAATACAACACTAGGAAGACCACATGCTAATATGATTTAACACTGTTAGAGTCTACATTCTCTCTCAATATATATACAATTATTATATATGTAAAGGGGTGTGTATGTGTATGTAGTGAATAGAGTATCTTCTACTTACCATAGCTTTATTTCAGAAAATGTTATGTATTCATTTAAACATACTTGTGATCTTTGAAAGGAACTTCAGAGCCATCAAATAAAAGTTATGATGCAGTAAAAAAAAACATTCTTGCTGAACTGGGGTATGTATCTTACATCAAGACTATAAATTATCTCTACCATCTCTATAGAGATAGGTGAATTGTGCTGGAGTCTGCTCCTGCCAGCTTGCCACAGCTGACTGGGCCTCTTTAACCAATTCCTCCACCAGGAACCTCAAGTTGGTGCCTTCAAGCTGGCCATGGTGGGAGTAGTTATGCCACAGACAGGAGCAAATGCTGGTTTATCAGAGCTCTCCACCCTTTCCTCCAGGGCTATAACTAAACATTCACTAGCATACCACCAGGTAACAGCCCCTCCCATACCAACCCTTCCTCTCTAGTACAGTTTTTCTTATGGGGCAGGGTGGAGGGGATACTAGCTCTCTGGGCAGTGTGATTCTTAGGTGTGCAGGTCTTGCTCCTTACAATACAGGATATATATCATATATATGTCACCGAGACAACCAACCAATGTCCCCCACCCCACACATTCCAAACATCCCTAGGAGGCTGACAGCACCAGTGTCCTGTAATGATAGAAATGTAACTTAAAGACATCGCCCAGATCAAAGGGGACTGTGGCCATATGACTGTACTTCAGCAAAGGGATGTGAGCAGAGGTGATGGGGACTATCTTACCGGCTGGAATGTAGCTATAATGGAGCTAAACTTGAGTCTACGATATAGAAGCTGCATGCTGGAAATCGTAAAGCTAAGACAAAAGGCGCTTCAGTCCTCCAGATCATAGAATTACCATTATCAGCATTGCCGCTGCTGCTGCTAAGTTGCTTCAGTCGTGTCCAACTCTTCGCAACCCCATGGACTGGAGCCTACCAGGCTCCTTCGTCCATGGGATTTTCCAGGCAAGAGTACTGGAGTGGGTTGCCATTGCCTTCTCTGTATCAGCATTGAACTACTTACATTTCTAATGTTTTATGAGTGTTTAAGTCACTGTTATTTTTAGGTATTACAGCAGCCAGATTTCTAGCTAATAATATATATTTCATGTACCATGACATTGCAAGATGTTCCTCTAGTCCAAGACATAATTGGGTAAACAATCCTTTCTGTTTTATACACAGAAAGATCTTTTAAAAACACCAATGGTATCAAGCTATGTATCTGAAACTGTATTTTGCTTTTTCATTTATATACTTTAAAATTTTCCCTTATCTGCACATTCATATCTAACCTATTCCTTATATCCACTACAGAGTAATCTATTTTTTAAAAAAAACATATTGACTTATTAATAAGGTTTCCTACTAATGATCACTTAGGCTGTCTTAACATTTTCATACAGTGTTGTAACAACTTTGCTCATGATGTTATGCATCTGATAAAGATCACATCTCTTAAGGTATGGACAATTATACAAAAATGGAATTGTTGGGTCAAAAATATATGCATTAAAGTTAACTTTCAAGTCTGAATTATATTCTTTTTTTTTTTTTAAATAGATGGCCACACTTCACAGTTCCTGGTCGGTCGTGGGGAGCGAGGCTGCAGAGACCAACAGTCCAGTAAATGGTTTCTCTTAAGGTTTCAGCAATGGCGATGGTTTCTGAGGCGGCGCGCGCAGCTCGGTGAGGAGCAGCGGCTTGCGCTCCCCCGCCCTCGGTGTCACACTCCCAGGCCCGACTCGGGTCGGGCCCCGATCGGTCGCTGGTGGCCGAGCACCTGCATTATATTCTTATACTTGTCACGTTTCCCCACCCTCTAAACAACACTGGGTGCTATCATAATTTTAGACTGTCATCTGCCAGGTGAAAAGTAAAATCTTTGTCTTGATTTCTATTTCTTTAAATATGAATTAGTTTGTACATTTTTCATGGTTATTAAATGGTTGTATTATTGTCTGAGAGTTGCTTACTTTTTTTTTTTCTCTCAGCTTTTTAAAAAAATTTATTTATTTTAATGGGAGGCTAATTGCTTTACAAAATTGTATTGGTTTTGCCATATAATGACATGAATCCGCCCCGGGTATACATGTGTTCCCCATCTTGAACCCCGCTCCCACCTCCCTCCCATATTGTCAGTTTGCATTTTTTGAATTTTTTAAAAAAGTAATTTATATGTATTATTATTTGTAATACATACATTGAGGAATTTCATCTTCTATATGAGGTATTTTGATCATTTCCTCCAGTTTGTTTGGCTAGGTTTATAGTTTTGCCTATGCATATATTTTAAATTTTGGTGTGGTCAAATGGCTCCTTTGTATTAAGTTTTTCCCAGTTCAAGATTGTAGAAGATCTGTGTTTTCTTGTATTGCTTTCATAGCATCATTTAAAAAACAAAATTAAGACAAAAACAAAACAAAACAAAACAACAACCCTCTGGTTCTTTGACCCACTGGAATTTACTCTAGTGAAACTAATTTAGGAATACAGCTATTTCACCCCTCCCACCACCCCACACCCTGTTGATAGTCCCACAACAATTTCACAAAATCCATCCCCACTGATTAGATTTGCCACCACTACCATGTGCTATATTCAGCTTTCTCCTCAACTACTCACGATGGTACAGTCCAACAGAACTGCCTAAATGTTATACCCTACCTCTTCTTTATTAGGATGACCCCACCATAATAATCCTGGCTCTTCTCATCCAAGCAACACTCAGAGGGGCACAGAGCAGCACTGATTCTTTGACCCTCTGGGGAGCCTCCTATCTCTTATCAGGGATGCAGCTGGTACCAGACCACCCTGCTAGGTTTCAGATTTGCCAATGATGGCTAAGTTGCAATGTGGGTGCCTTTATTTCCTTTATTTAAACAACCTCTTGTTCATTAATGATTTGCTTTTCAGTTTACCAAATGAATTTTCATTACCGTTTTTACTTTCTCTGGGGCAGGTTTCTCAACAGTGGCACTACTGGCACTTTGGGCCAGATAATTCTTTGCTGCGGGGGACTGGTGTGTGCATTGTAAAATGTTTAGCGGCAACCCTGGCCTCTACCCACCCACCAGGTGCCACGAACACTCTCCCCATTTTCTCTATTCTCTAGCTACAATATTTATAAAGACAAGTTTTTTCTTTAGAACAGGTATTTTATTTTTTGCTTTGTCTATTATAAAGGATTTACATACCAAATGGTAAAAGTCAACACATACACAATATATTCCACAGCTGAGCACCACTCCCTAACTGAACAGGCAAAGAAAGGACTAAACAACAGCACCTGGCAGTATTTGGGGTTGTGGGGGGGAGTAAAAAGACTAAAACAGGTTTAAACTGACTACAACTTATCTAATATTCAAAACTACTAATTCAATGCAGTTAAAACACTGTTATGTAAAATGCATTAATGTCAAAGAATACAATCAAAATTAAGATAGCAAACAAAACCTAAGTTTTTTTAAACTGTAAAATGTTATATATACATGTAACTGTTCACTCTTTTAAAGAAAATCTGCAAGTAAAGTTATCTACTTCCAGAAAAACCATACACAGAATTACTAAGCATATTTTTTTCTTTTTTAGTACTAAACATAATCTTAAAAAGTATAAACATGAACATCTAGAAAATACAGAACTTCAAAAATTTAAACAATAGGCAAAACTTCATTTTTAAAGGAATGTGAGAAGTCCCATTTTAATCACAGTTGGATGAAGAACAGTCTTTTTTTTAAAGAACAGTCTGTTGATGTGAGATTCATGAGCAAACATTACAAAATCATATTTTTCAAATGGTATTACAGAACAAGACAAAACTTCTTAACAATGTTATATGAAGAATTACTTTTTTTGTCTTTTTTGTCTTTTTTGTCTTTTTTTGTCTTTTTTGTCTTTTTTTGTCTTTTTTGTCTTTTTTTTGGTCTTTCTTTGTCTTTTTTTTTAACCTTTTAACTTTATTTTTACTAAATCTATCAAAACTTAACCCTTGGAGTCAGTCACAAAATTCTTTTCTAGAAACAGTATATGAAAGAGAGGCATATTCATTTTCAATTACACAACTGGAAGATGCTTTCTGAGCCTAAGAAGAGTCTTCTCTTCTTTTTACTGGCTCTTTTTATTCTTAATATGTGTTAAGATATGAGATTTCAGGTTAGTTGACTGAGCAAACCTTCTATTACAACAATCGAAAGGGCACACGTAGGGCTTATCCCCGGTATGGATTCGCACGTGGGTACGCAGGTTGAAATCTAGGGAAAAGCGTTTTCCGCAGCCTTCAAAGGTGCACTGAAACGGCTTCTCTCCGGTATGCACCAGTTGATGCCGTCTCAGTTTTGAGCCCTCAACAAAAGCTTTGCCACATTCTGCACAGATGTGAACTCTGGGGCCATGGGTGTGCATATGTTTTCTCAAAGCAGCATTATCCCTGAACATCTTCAAGCAGCCTGTGTGAGGGCAAGCTACTGTTCTCGGCACATCATCTTTGGGTTTTTTAGGTTTCATTTTAGTAAATTCGGCCAGTTGTTTGGGATCTGAGAGATCAATGCCAGGAATTCCCTCAGGAGGCAGTTTCTTACCCGTCAAGTACTCTGAATAATCAGGAACTGAGTTCTCAGTCTGTCCAGTCTCAGGGTCATTCTTATTGATTGAGGACCACATGGTGACAGAGAACTGACCCTCTAGGGTTTGGATCTGCACCTGCTTCTGCTCCCACTTCTTGTGGCCTGCCTCAGAGCTGCTTTCCGCCGTCGCCTCACCGCCCAGGGAACCCGTCTTACCGTCGAGTTTCTTGCCGTGGCCGCTGGGCTTCCTGGTGCGGTTGCAGGCTGAGGAAGATGTGGAGTCTGACAGAGGAGCCAAGGTCTGCTCAAAATAGTTGTCGTCGAGGCCTGGGATGACAATCTGGTCACTGGCCTGAAGGCTTTCAGGCTCGCAGGTCACCACCTCCTCCTGTGTCTGCACCATGATCATTTCTTGGCCGTGGTCCCCTTGGGCTGGGTTGCTTGTAAAAAGAGGCTGCAGCGCAATCAGAGGTGGATAGCAGTGGCCACCGTGGAACCAATTGCCGGTGACATCCTCACATTCCTTGATTGCCTCCATCCCGAAGGTCTCCACAGAGGCGGTCTCTTCAATGGCGGTCTCCTCAGTGGCGATCTCCTCAGTGGCGGGCTCTACTTGTACCTGCTGCAGCCCCACAATCTCTGGATACAACTCCAGGTTGTCTGTGGTGTAGAATGGCTCGTCAGTGTCCATGGCTGAAGGCTCTTCAGAGGCTACTTATCAGCGGATGGGTGACCAAAATGCCGCGGAAAAAAAAAGCTGAAAGGAGAAAACCGCGTGCTTTGCAAGAAGGTGTGCGCAGTTGCAGAGCACGATGCGGAAGAGGCGCAAGAGCTCCTGGGTGGGCAGCACGCATGCGCTTTGGGGAACCTTGCACATGCGCTTCTAAGCTGAGGCGCCCCACAGTTGTACGTGCCCACAGTCCAGTACGTGCCCACAGTTGTACGCTTACACATGCGCCATCCCTCCCGCCCCCAATACCCGCGCTGCTTAGCATCCTAAGCTAGTGTTTCTTTTGAATATAGCAACCAGGCTCTGCATAATTTTTTCAGTTTCATTTTCACTGATTTTAATTGTCCCTCCGCTTCTACCCCACCACCTGTATGAGTATGGTGGGGTGGGGTGGGGCGGCGGCAGAGAAGACCTATCCTTTTCTAATATTTATGCTTTTTTTTATTTAATTGCACTGACCCACATTTATAGACCATTTAACAATATCAGTGATAGTGGGAATGCCTGTCTTTTCCTTTAATACTAGGTGCTGGTCCATCATTTGCATTACCATTTGAACCACATCCATCCCTCAACCCCTGGTTTTTATCTTCCACAAAACTGGTCCCTGGTTCCCAAAAGGTTAGGAACCAGTGCTTTAATAGAAATGCTTCTAAGTTTTATACCATTAGTAAATAGCCAACTATTTCCATTTTTACTAAAGATTTTTGTTTTTTAAGCATTAATGGATGTTGAATTTTATTAAATACCCATTTCAATATCTGCTGAGGTGGTATTTTTCCCTTAAGGGTAATCAGTGTTTACCACATTCACATATAACATTTCCTAAAAAACAAAGATGTTAAGCTATCTTTGTGTTGTTTAGATATACCAACTGTCTATAGAATTTTTGTGTGTGCTTTATAGGATACAGCAGTGTTAGTACCCCGACTTTAAAAAAATTCTTGGTTTCCTTCTATATGTAATCTGGAAAGTTTATGCTAAATTGGAATTGAAAAGAAAAATCTTTTCTTCAAGATTTGAAATAATTCTACATATTGAACTTTCAGGACCATTTTTCAACTTCTTTAATTTCTTCTATGGTAATCATCCTATTTATAATTTTTTTTTTCTATCTCAGCTGGGGTTAATTTGGGCTATTTAAAAAATAATTATCCAGGTTTGTGAAAATTTTTTGCAGAGATGAACAAAGAACACTTTTATAATTGTTTAAAATTTCTCTGTATCAGTTATCATTCCCCAATCTGACTGCTAATTCTATGTTTTCTCCATTGATTAATCTTTTTTTGTTCTTCTAAGAACTCTTGAATTTAAAAGTTTTTTTTCTAATTTATTACACTTTTTGTGTATTTTCATACTGATTATGGGGCTTCCCTTAGTGGCTCAGATGGTAAAGAATCAGCCTGCAATGCAGGAGACAGGGGTTTGATCCCTGGATTGGGAAGATCTCCAGGAGAAGGGAATGGCTACCCACTGCAGTATTCTTAGCAGACAAAGGTCCGTCTGGTCAAAGCTATGGTTTTTCCAGTAGTCATGTATGGATGTGAGAGGTGGACTATAAAGAAAGTTGAGTGCCAAAAAACTGTTGCTTTTGAACTGTGGTGTTGGAGAAGACTCTTGAGAATCCCTTGGTCCCATCACTTCATGGCAAATAGATGGGGAAACAATTCAAACAGTGACAGACTTTATTTTCCTGGGCTCCAAAATCACTGCAGATGGTAACTGCAGCCATGAAATTAAAAGACGCTTACTCCTTGGATTGCAAGGAGATTAAACCAGTTCACCCTAAAGAAAATCAGTCCTGAATATTCATTGGAAGGACTAATGCTGAAGCTGAAACTCCAATACTTTGGCCACCTTATGCGAAGAACCGACTCGTTGGAAAAGACCCTGATACTGGGAAAGACTGAAGGCAGGAGGAGAAGGGGACGACAGAGGATGAGATGGTTGGATGGCATCACTGACTTGATGGACATAGTTTGAGCAGGCTCTGGGAGTTGGTGATGGGCAGAAAAGCCTGGCGTGCTGCAGTCCATGGGGTCGCAAAGAATCGGACACAATTGAGTGACTGAACTGATGCAGTATTCTTGCCTGGAGAATTCCACGGACAGAGGAGCCTGGCAGGCTACAGTTCATTGGGTTGCAGAGTTGGACACGACTGACCAACTGTATCTATCTATACTCATTACATCAATTCTTACCTATTTCGTAGTTTTTTTCTCATTTCTTTAGTTGACTGCTTAACTGATTTACTTTCACTTCTTATTTCATAATAATTGCCTAAGGTAGTAACTTTTCATTTTAGCAAAACTTTACACATTACTTCATTACCATTTAAAAAAATACTGCAATTATGATTTTTAATTTAACTGGCAAATTTTTATTAGCTTCCTGGGCACTTGAAAATAAACTGTCATGGCATAGAGTTTGACATAACTATTGACTTTTATCTGAGTAATCAGAGCTTCAACGATAAGACTTTTTCATACATAACTGCCATTTGTTGAGAGACAAACCTCCTTTATTACATTTGTGTTTTTTCCTGGTACTTTTCCCTAGTTTTGTTTTGATGATTTGTTACTTTATTCAGTAAGACTCATGATTACATTTTCATCATGGATTATACTCTTTATGATTATTTAGTGACCTCCCATGTCTACTTTGGATGAGATGGTTGGATGGCATCACAGACTCAATGCACATGGGTTTGGGTGGACTCTGGGAGTTGGTGATGGACAGGGAGGCCTGCGTGCTGCAGTTCATGGGGTCGCAAAGAGTCAGACACGACTGAGCAACTTAACTGAACATGTCTACTTCAATGCTTTAGCCATATTTTCATGGTATGTTCTGCTCATTTTACTTTCAATCTTTTAAAAATAATTCATGTTAAAAAATGGGAAAAAAACTGGAATGTAAATTATTTTACACTACTACTTCGAACTTAAAGTCTTACAATCTGAGTTTATCAACCAGAAAGTGAGATATTTTCATTTGTGATGTGAGTCCTTTCCATAAAACCACTAATAACACACAGATATATAAAGAAATTTAAATCTTTTACCTGCACAAAATATCCTGAGCTGCTGGACTGGTGATATAAGTTGCAAATGAGTGGTGAATAGATCAACAAATGCTCCAGGATAAATAATGAAGAGAAAAATCCCGAAGCCATTAAATCGAACTTGTTCCCTAAGAAATCATATAACAAAAAGGAATTTACTATTAGTATCACATTTTTCAAATTAATAATGCATGTAATCATAAAACTCCCCTGTGTAATTCAAATTCTTGTTTAAAATACAAGTCTCTCTGGACAGTCAAAGAATTATATATGATATACATGTATATCATAATTTTATAATAACATACAGATTTAGTTATCAGTGAAATTATGTTTTGTAAAACAGGGCATTCTGAAATAGACATATAACTTCAAAATTTTTAGAAACCAATATGCTGAGCAAATAAAATTAGTCACAAATACAAAGCAATAGTATTTCTATGAGAAACTAAAAAAACACATTTTTATGGTTTACTCTGAATTATTTTCAGGGAAGGAGATGGTAGAAAATAGAATTCAAGTATTAATAAATAATTTAAATATTTATATTTGTCTTAGCTATTATAAAGATGGCATTTTATCTAAATGTATTCTTGCTGAATTAATGTTAAGTACATTTTAAAATACATAATGCTTAGATTGTCTTCAAGAGAACTATTTTTTTATCAGCTCATTCTCTAAAAATGGAATTACATTTAAAAGCCTCATAAGACCACACAGCTACTCGGAAAAAAAGCATCATCTAAATATTTTGTGCTGTCACCTAGCATTAAATATCTAAGATAACTGTAATTTTCACTTTTGCTCAGGAACTTGGATTTTATAAAAAAAATTACCCATACTATTTCACAAACATATTATGAATTATTAAACTGTTAATAACAATGATTTTCTATGTAAAACCCTAAAAGCTACAGAGCTAAAGAAGAGGAAGCAAAGATGAAAGATAGAAAAAAAAAAAACTAGCCGCCCATTTAAACCACTACATGGCACACCTGTATAACAGTATATGCTCTGTCAAAATGAGGGTCAAGACTCTCTGTCAAGATGAGTCAACAGACTCTTCATAAGCAACTGGAAGGTAATAAGAAATGATTAAATCTTCTCCTTTAAAACTTTTTATGTGGTCCACACACCCAAAGGATGAAACACATTCCCATCAGTATGTGTGTTCATTATTGGGAATAAAGGGGAATTGTGACTCACTCTCTTCCCTATCACGATTTCACATATTTAGGAGACTTTAAAATGCTCAGGTATAATTACAATGATACATTTGGAGAGTCAAGACAAGAACAGCGCATGATACTTGAAGCAAGTCCCAGGTCTCATCCTCCCTTATCTTTTCCCACTTGGTTTTCTAGACAGGCTATGACATTTGTTAACAAACCCAGAGCTTTCAGTGTTCTTGCTATAGGCAGCACAGGCCATGAGTAGAAAGCAGGAAAGTATTTCAGATGATGAGCCAAATTAAGTACTAAGAAGGCAGGTGGATGGGATTTGATTGCAGTGGTTATCATTCTGATCCAATGATGAATATAAAGATTAGGTTTTGGGACTGGATGAAAATAGTGATGCACCATGAGGATATAACCATGCTGGCAAAGGACAAAGGATAGAAAGACCCAGATTATAGATGTGCACAATTAACTAAGCATATTCATCAATATATTAATGCCTACAAAAGAGAAGGTAGCTTAAAGTAATAATGGTGGATATGCACTGGGCAGTAGTCACAGAAAGAAAAAGTATCAAATGTAGCAGATTTTAGTAAGGTGTGCGTGGTAAGTTGCTTCAGTCATGCCCAACTCTTTGTGACCCCATGGACTGTAGTACGTCAGGCTCCTCTGTCCATGGAATTCTCCAGGGAAGAATACTGGAGTGGGTTGCCTTTTCCTACTCCAGAGGATCTTCCCAACCTAGGGATCAAACCCATGACTCTTATTTCTCCTGCATCGGCAGGTGGGTTCTTTATCATTAGCACCGCCTGGGAAGTCCCAGATTTTAGAAATAAGTCCTTCTAAATGAAATGGCTTTTTTTTGCATCCCATATATATATAAAGAGGGAAATATCATTACCTAATAGCTGCTATTCCATGTCCAATTTCATGTACAACACCGCTAATGAGGACTGCAGCGAAGAAATATGTCAGTTGGTTGATGGGCAAATTAATGCCAGGAACCTGTTCATAGAAACAATGACAAATACACACTTGGGCACCAAGAGACCTAGATGTTCACTCTGTACTAAAATCTAAACTTCCAAATCCAATGTTCTGTAAGCTAAAAGTAATATAAACACTGATGGTCCACTTCTCCACTTCCATCACAATAAAAATAAAAACACCATTTTTTTTTAAACTAAGCACATCAATCTAAAGAGAATAGGAAACACCAGATTAAAAAATTGAAACATTAGCTTCCCAAACTCTTTACCACGGGAAAAAATTAGGGAACCTGGCAAAGTGTCAGGAAAGTCAGAGGGACAGTGAAGGAGTCAGTAGCTGATTCATCCTTAAGGGCTGGAAGCCCAATGTGGGAATTCTTGTTACAGTTCCCAGTCCTTCTGCCAAAGTGTTATTGCAAGGTTTCAAGTACTTATGTGAGTGATACAGGGAGTCTCCACCCCCCTTTTGTCAGTTTCAGTTTACTACTATCAAGTTATAGGAGAGCTGATCATTAAGGGCAGCATAATAAAAGTGCCTTATTGGGGTAGGAGCACCATGCCCTTCATTGTTTCTATTTCATCAATTTGTCTAGTACATTGATGAGAAAAGCAATAAATATATTAAAATTGAAGTTTAATGCAAAAAGAAAGGCATATGGAACATCAGTCAGTTCAGTCGCTCAGTTGTGTCTGAGTCTTTGCAACCCCACGGGCTGCGGCATGCCAGGCTTCCCTGTCTGTCATCAACTCCCAGAGTTTACCCAAACTCATGTCCATTGAGTCGGTGATGCCATCCAACCATCTCATCCTCCATTGTCCCTGTCTCTTCCCGCCTTCAATTTTTCCCAGCATCAGGGTCTTTTCCAGTAAATCAGTTCTTCACATCAGGTGGCCAAAGTACTGGAGTTTCAGCTTCAGCATCAGTCCTTCCAATGAATATTCAGGACTGACTTCTTTTAGGATGGACTGGTTGGATTTCCTTGCAGTCCAACGGACTCTCAAGAGTCTTCTCCAACACCACAGTTCAAAAGCATCAATTCTTTGGCACTGACTGAGAAAATGATCTGAGCCACAGTCAGTTCCTGGTCTTGTTTTTGCTGACTTCTCCGTCAGCAAAAGAGTTTCTCCATCTTTAAAAACTACATTTTTATTATAAACATGATTTTGAAATCTGCCCCTTTCACTTAATAGTATTACAAACATTTTCCCATGAATATTTTCTGGTTCAATATGATTTTTAAGACCTGCACTGTATTCCATGGAGTAGACTGTTGGGCATTTCAATTGTTTTGAAAGGTTTCTGCTTCGGTCTTAGATACATATATATATAGGGGATAAACTGTTAGACAAGCATGGTTGGTTCACACTCTCGGGACAACATGAGGTGTGTCTGATGTTCTGGCTCCATTATACTATGTAAGGAACCTTGAAGAAGTTTGGATTATTCCTCCAACACTTCAATTTCTACATCATTAATATGGAAATAACCATGTTATTTACCTAAAAGGGTAATTCTGAGGATTACAAGAGATAATCCTTGTCTACCGTTTACTTCATGCCTAACAGACAGGTAATAAAAACAATTATACTTAAAAAATTTTGACACAGATCAAACTGTTCTCCAAAAGCAGACCCTTCTATAACTTTGGGCAAACTCATTTTATTCAAATCTGCAAATTCAGAGGAATAAAAAGCATCCCATTGCTTGATTTCTATTTCTTTGATGATTATTAAGCTGAACACCCATTCCCCTATTTTTGAACACTGGGAGATCTTTTGTGAGTAGCCTACTCCTGACTTGTCCATTTTCTTTTCTCCTTATTGTGTTTTCTTATTGACTGTCAGATCACTTAAAATATCAATCATCTGTTTTCTGTGATTCATGCTACAGATGTAGTTCCAAGTTTTTTGTCTTTTTATTTTGCTTTTGGTTTTTTATACATAAAAACTTTTATGTAGCAAATATACCAATAGTCATGGTTTTGCCATTAATTTTATGCATGTCTTTCTCATTCTGTGTTCCTATAAATAGAAACCTGCTTTTTCTCATTTCAAGATCTTTTTTAATTTCACAGTTTAATTTTAATTCAATTACAGTTTCTTTTTGTGTATAACAAAGGGATTTCACTTGGAAGCCTTTATTAGTAACTGAAGAAGAGATTCAAACCATGCTGCTTGGACTGCTTTCTAAATTCATTCTTTTTAAAAAATAAATAAATAAATTCATTGATTCTAAGAGTCCTTTCTCTAGTTAAGAAACTAGCTTTCATAGTCATCATTTTTAATGTACTCATAAATTACCCTGAATGACAATCCCATAATTTAAGCAATCCTCAATTACATATTGTGGTTGTTTCCAATTCTTCATAAAGGTTAGGATAAAAAGCTTGATATATACTACTTTTTCTATAATTTGGAAGTATTTCCTTAACCTAGAGTCCCAGAGGTGGAAGTAAATTGTCAGAGTATATGTACATTTTCATGAAGCTCATTATCTGAAGTTCTCTCTACTCAGACCCTATTAAGCAACTCTTTTCAAGAATATCAGTTCAGTTCAGTTGCTCAGTCTTGAACAACTCTTTGAGACCCCATGGACTGCGGCACGTCAGGCCTCCCTGTTCATCACCAACTCCCAGAGTTTACTCAAACTCATGTCCATTGAGTCAGTGATGCCATCCAACCATCTCATCCTCTGTTGTTCCCTTCTCTTCCTGCCATCAATCCCTCCCAGCATCAGAGTCTTTTCCAATGAGTCAACTCTTCACATGAGGTGGCCAAAGTATTGGAGTTTCAGTTTTAGCATCAGTCCTTCCAATGAACACCCAGGACTGATCTCCTTTAGAATGGACTGGTTGGATCTCCTTGCAGTCCAAGGGACTCTCAAGAGTCTTCTCCAACACCACAGTTCAAAAGCATCAATTCTTCAGCACTCAGCTTTCTTTATAGTCTAACTCTCACATCCATGCATGACTATTGGAAAAACTATAGCTTTGACTAGACGGACCTTGGTTGGCAAAGTAATGTCTCTGCTTTTTAATATGCTATCTAGGTTGGTCAAAACTTTCCTTCCAAGAAGCAAGCATCTTTTAATTTCATGGCTGCAGTCACCATCAACAGTGATTTTGGAGACCAAAGAAAGAAAGTTCTCACTGTTTCCATTGTTTCCCCATCTACTTGACATGAAGTGATGGAACTAGATGCCATGATCTTAGTTTTCTGAATATTGAGGTTTTTTTTTTTTTTTAGTTTTAAGCCAGTTTTTCACTCTCCTCTTTCACCTTCATCAAGAGGCTCTTTAGTTCTTCTTTGCTTTCTGCCATAAGGGTGGTGTCATCTGCACATCTGAAGGTACTAATATTTTTCCTGGCAAACTTGATTCCAGCTTGTGCTTCATCCAACCTGGCATTTCTCATGATGCACTCTGCATATAAGTTAAATAAGCAGGATGACAATATACAGGCCTGACATACTCCTTTCCCAATCTGGAACCAGTCTGTTGTTCCATGTCCAGTTCTAACTGTTGCTTTTTGACCTGCATACAGATTTCTCAGGAGGCAGGTCAGTTGGTCTTGTAATTCCATCTCCTTAAGAATTTTCCAGTTTGTTGGGATCCACATAATAAAGACTTTGGCGTAGTCAATGAGGCAGAAGTAGATGTTTATCTGGAACTCTCTTGCTTTTTCTATTATCCAATGGATGTTTGCAATTTGACCTCTGCCTTTTCTAAATCCAGCTTGAATATCTGGAAGTTCTGGGTTCACATACTATTGAAGCCTGGCTTGGAGAATTTTGAGCATTACTTTGCTAGCATGTGAGATGAGTGAAATTGTGCAGTAGTTTGATCATTCTTTGGCATTGCTTTTCTTTGGGATTGGAATGAAAACTGACCTTTTCCAGTACTGTGGCCACTGCTGAGTATTCCAAACTTGCTGGCATATTGAGTGCAGCACTTTCACAGCATCATCTTTTAGAATGTGAAATAGCTCAGCTAGAATTCCATCACCTCCACTAGCTTTGTTTGTAGTGATGGTTCCTAAGGCCCACTTGACTCTGCATTCCAGGATGTCTGGCTCTAAGTGAGTGATCACACCATCGTGATTATCTGGGTCGTGAAGATCTCTTTTGAATAGTTCTTCTGTGTATTCTTGCCACCTCTTCTTAATATCTTCTGCTTCTGTTAGGTCCATACCATTTCTGTCCTTGATTGTGTCCATCTTTGCGTGAAAAGTTCTCTTCATATCTCTAAGTTTCTTGAAGAGATCACTAGTCTTTCCCATTCTATTGTTTTCCTCTATTTCTTTGCACTGATCACTGAGGAAGGCTTTCTTATCTATCTTTGCTATTCTTTGGAATTCTGCATTCAAATGGGTATATCTTTCCTTTTTTTCTTTGCCTTTCACTTCTCTTCTTTTCTCAGCTATTTGTAAGGCCTCCTCAGACAACCATTTTGCCTTTTTGCATTTCTTTTTCTTGGGGATGGTCTCGATCACTGCCTCCTATACAATGTCATGAACCTCCATCCATAGTTCTTCAGGCACTCTGTCTATCAGATCTAATCCCTTGAATCTGTCTGTTACTTCCACTGTATAATCGTAAGGGATTTGATTTAGTTCATACCTGAATGGTTGAGTGGTTTTCCCTACTTTCTTCAATTTAAGTCTGAGTTTGGCAATAAGGAGTTCATGATCTGAGCCACAGTCAGCTCCTGGTCTTGTTTTTCTCACTGTATAGAGCTTCTCCATCTTTGGCTGCAAAGAATATAATCAATCTGATTTCGGTATTGACCATCTGGTGATGTCCATGTGTAGAGTCTTCTCTTGTGTTGTTGGAAGGTGTTTGCTATGACCAATGCGTTCTCTTGGCAAAACTCTATTAGCCCTTGCCCTGCTTCATTGTGTACTCCAAGGCCAACATCAGTGTACCTTTTTCTACATATCTGCTCTTTTCCCATGTTGCCAGGTATCTGTCTATTCAGACCTATCCTTATCTCTGATACCTCTCTAAATTGATGTACTTAACATTCTCATACATTTCCCCTATATCATAAATTATTCACGTTATCTTACTTTATTTCAAATAAATCAGTAGGCTTGATCCAATAGGATATTGATTCCTTTTCCTTATTACGTCAATGGATTTAATAATGAAATAAGGTAAGGATTTGAGTATGTGACTATACCAACAGATGGTAGGTCTTATTTACTGGCAATGGTACTTGACTGCCCATCTGTCTCAGCCATGATCACACAGGGCATTAGATGTACCAGAATACTGATCTCTGAATAACATGGAGTGCCAGGTTTTGGGGAATTAACACTGAATGAGGCCATAGATAATTACAGAATAAACAGAAAGTTAGTCCTTTAAGCTATAAGCACTCATATCAAAGTCAGGAGATATAACAAACCTAAACAAAAACATGCCAGTTAGATACACAGAGGGCAGTGGACTTCTTAATGGCTCCAAAGCATGGCTCTCCTAACAGAGTCAATATTTTGTGAGCTCTGTGAATAAGCGGAAAAGAAAACAAAAGAAATAATTTCCTCTCTAAATAACACTTTGTCATTCAGGCAATGACTTTTTTGGACATGACACCAAAAGCACAAACAATAAAAGTAAAAATCAATAAATGAGATTACGTTAAACTTAAAAGCTCCTGCATAGTAAAAGAAACAATCAATGGCAGCCTACAGAATGTGAGAAAATTTCTGCAAACCATGTACTGGATAAGGGGTTAATAACCAAAATATATAAACAACTAACAAAACTTAATAACAAACAACCCCTTCCCCAACAATCTGATTAAAAAATGAGCAGAAGTACTAGTTCCAAAGAAGACATCAAAATGGCCAAAAGGCACATGAAAAAATGTTCAACGTTACTAATCATCAGGGACATGCCAATCAAAACCATAGTGAGATAATACCTCACACCTGTTAGAATGGCTATCATCAAGTAGAGAAGAGGGATTTCCCTGGTGTTCCCAGGGGTTCTGGGTTTGATGCCTGATCAGGGAACTAGATCCCGCAAGCAGAAACTAAGATCCTGCATGCCTCAAGTAAAAACTAGCACAGCCAAATAATTTTTTTAAAAAAGAAAGAAGAGACAACACATGTGTTGGCACGGATGTGGTGAAAAAGGAACCCTAACGCACTGTTGGTGGAAATATAAATTAGTCCAACCACTATGGAAACCAATATGGAGTTTCCTCAAAAAGTTAAAATAGATCTAACATATGATCAATCAATTCTACTTCTGGGTATACACCTAAAGGAAATGAAAATATTTTGATGAGGTATATGCATATCTATGTTTATCACTTTATCACTTTGACCACCTGATGTGAAGAACTGACTCATTTGAAAAGACCCTGATGCTGTGAAAGATTGAAGGTGGAAGGAGAAGGGGACGACAGAGGATGAGATGGTTGGATGGCATCACAGACTCAATGGACATGAGTTTGAGTAAACTCCGGAAGTTGGTGATGGACAGGGAAGCCTGGTGTGCTAAAGTCCATGGGGCCACAAAGAGTCAGACACAACCGAGTGACTGAACTGAACTGAGGTTTATCACAACAGCAGAGATTATGGAAATGACCCAAATGACCACCAACAGATGAATGGATGAAAACAATGTAGTAATATACATACACAATAGAATATTATTCATGTATGAGAAAGGAAGCTATCCTGCCATTTGCAACAACATGGATAGACCTTGACCACATGATGCTAAGTGAGATAAGTCAGAGAAAAACAAGTACTAAATGGTATCACTTACATATGGAATATAAAAAAGTCCAATCTGTTAAAAAAAAAAGAGCGTAAAATGGTGGTTACCAGAAGATAGGGGGTGCTGATAACAATGAGCATTTAAGGGTACAAAGTTGTAACGAGTAGCAAATAAGCCACAGAGATCTAATGCACAGTATAAAGACTAAAATCAATAATACTATACTATAATAATATAATCTGATAGATATTACTCCAATGGCAATATTACAATAAGTAAATGTATGAAAGTAACATGCTGTACACCTTAAATTTACAAATTGTAATATGTCAAATTTATAAAATAGAAAATTAATTTAAAAAGCTTGTTAGCTTCTTTGTGCCTGTGGATGATGCCACGTAAGCATCACTGAAGTCTCTTCCACTACAGTCAAGTTTAAGTTGGAGTCTACCAAAGAGCCCAGAAAGCCTGTGGAAGCTCTTCATCAGAGGTCTGAGCTTTGAAACAACCAATGTGAGTCTGTGGAGCCATTCTGAGCTTTGGGGTACACTCAGACTGTGTGGTAAAGAGGGATACAAACACCAAGCACTCCAGAGGCTCCACTCCATACACCACAGTGGAGGAGGTGGATTCGATTATAAATGCAAGACCACACAAGGTGGATGGAATAGTTGTGGAATCAAAGAGGGCTGTCTCAAGAGAAGATTCACAAAGACCTGGTGCCCACTTAACTGTGAAAAAGATTTTTGTTGGTGGCATTAAAGAAGATAATGAAAACAGCGCCTAACATGTTATTTTGAACAGTATGGGGGAAAAAAGTGACTGAGGCAACAGCAAAAAGAATGCCTTCTGTAACCTTTGATGACCATGACTCTATTATAGAAAAGACTGTCATTCAGAAATACCACACTGTGAATGGCCACAACTGTGAAATAAGCAAAAACCGTATCTAAGCAAGAGACGGTTAGTGCTTCATCCAGTTAAAGAGGTAGAAGTGGTTCTGGAAACTTTGGTGGTAGTCATGGAGGTGGTTTTGGTGGAAACGTCAACTTTGGTCGTGGAGGAAATGTCAGTGGTTGAGGTGGCTTCAGTGGCAGCCGTGGTGGTGGTTGATATGGTGGCTGTGAGAATGGCTATAATGGATTTGGTAATGATGGAAGCAGTTTGGAGGTGGTGGAAGTTACGGTGATTCTGGCAATTACAGCAATCAAAGTTTGGACCCACGAGAGGAGGAAACTTTGGAGGCAGAAGTTCTGGCCCCTATGGTGGTTCAGTTCAGTTCAGTCGCTCAGTCGTGTCCGACTCTTTGCGACCCCATGAATCACAGCACGCCAGGCCTCCCTGTCCATCACCAACTCCCGGAGTCACAGAAACTCATGTCCATCGAGTCGGTGATGCCATCCAGCCATATCATTCTCAGTCGTCCCCGTCTCCTCCCCCCCAATCCCTCCCAGCATCAGACTCTTTTCCAGTGAGTCAACTCATCGCATGAGGTGGCCAAAGTAATGGAGTTTCAGCTTTAGCATCAGTCCTTCCAATGAACACCCAGGATTGATCTCCTCTAGAATGGACTGGTTGGATCTCCTTGCAGTCCAAGGGACTCTCAAGAGTCTTCTCCAGCACCACAGTTCAAAAGCATCAATTCTTCGGCGATCAACTTTCTTCACAGTCCAACTCTCACATCCATACATGACCATGGGAAAAACCATAGCCTTGACTAGACGGACCTTTGTTGGCAAAGTAATGTCTCTGCTTTTTAATATGCTATCTAGGTTGGTCATAACTTTCCTTCCAAGGAGTAAGCATCTTTGAATTTCATGGCTGAAATCAGCATCTGCAGTGATTCTGGAGCCCAAAAAAATAAAGTCTGACACTGTTTCCACTGTTTCCCCATCTATTTCCCATGAATTGATGGGACCAGATGCCATGATCTTCGTTTTCTGAATGTTGAGCTTCAAGCCAAACTTTTCACTCTCCTCTTTCACTTTCATCAAGAGGCCTTTGAGTTCCTCTTCACTTTCTGCCATAAGGGTGGTGTCATCTGCATATCTGAGGTTATTGATATTTCTCCCGGCAATCTTGATTCCAGCTTGTGCTTCTTCCAGCCCAGCTTTCCTCATGATGTACTCTGCATATAAATTAAATAAGCAGGGTGACAATATACAGCCTTGACATACTCCTTTTCCTATTTGGAACCAGTCTGTTGTTCCATGTCCAGTTCTAACTATGGTGGTAGAAGCCAATAATTTGCCAAACCATGAAACCAAGGTGGCTATGGTGGTTCCGGCAGCAGCAGTAGCTATGGCAGTGGGAGGTTTTAATTACTGCCAGGAAACAAAGCTTAGCAGGTGAGGAGAACCAGAGAAGTAACCAGGAAGCTACAAGTTACAACAGATTTGTAAACTCAGTCAAGCACAATGGTGGCAGAGCCCTGCTGATTCAAAGAAGACATGTTTTAGACAATGCTCATGTATATGGGCAAAAAAAAGCAAACCTCGAGGACTATATTTGTGACTAATTGCACAACAGGCTATTTTAGTTTCTATTCTGTGGGAAGTGTAAAGCATTTCAACAAAGAGTTTTAACGTAGTTTTTTTGTATCCATGCTGTTGACTGCCAAATATAATAGTCTGATTATAATGCTGAGTAAATGTCTTTTAAAACAAACACCCCCCTCCAAAAAAAAAAAAACTCGTTAAACTAAAATAAAACTAAAAAGTCAAAGAAAAAAAAAAAACCTTTTCCTATTCTAATCCTAGCAGTCATAGGCCAGTGATCATATTTCCTCTAAGCTTGCTTCTTTCTCTACTATCCTCTTCCTTGGCAAACAATAACCAATTATGCAGCCTGAGAGTCATCCTCAACTCCTTCTTCTCCCTCCAGCCTCACATTCACTTAATCACTGAGGTCTGAGACTCCACTTCAGAAGATCCCTTGAATCCAGCCCTTCATTCTTCTTATCATTAATTTAGTTTAGATCTTTGTAACTTCTAACATGAATTATTCCGAATGCCCTCTCAAATGGTCTCCTCATCTTCAGTGAAATTCTACTCCATTCCATTTTGCATAGACTTGTTATATACAGATTAAATCAAAACTTCTTAGAATGGCCCTTCATAAACCAGACCTTGCCTCTATATCCCATCTTAGCTCCTATACCTTATACCTTCCACCATATATCTCTTACATACAGGTCAAAGTTACTTTACAGTTCCTTGAGAAATTATTGGTCTTTCTTAAAGTCAGTGGTGAGTGAGTGATGGACCCATCATTTCTAGCTGTGACCACAGGCAAGTGACTTAACAGCTCTGTGCCTCGGTTTTCTCATCTGTGAATCAGGGATAACAACAATACTTATCCCTAGATTGCTATAAGAATAAAATACTGAATCACTATGCTGTTCACCTGAAACTAACACAATTGTAAATCAACTATACTTCAATTTTAAAAAGTCACTAACAGTCTGTTTTATTAAAAATGTAACATCCATGATTCATGGAAATGGAAACTGTTAACGAAAAAAATTTTAAATAAAAGGTATTTGGTGGTAAAGTACCCTTTCAAACTCTGGAAACATGAATTGATAGGGTATAGGTCTACACATGTTCTTTAAAGTGGGAATTATAATAAGTAGGTTACAGTCAAAGAAGTACAACTCAGCATATTCTTCTTCACATCAAGAAATCACAGTGATCATTCAAAAGGTCTTTTACCTTTAATTAAAAGGATATTATTGCTTACAGTCTGAAAGCCATGAGGAATAAAGGGGAACACTTCACATAGGATTAAGATGCAATTTATTTCTACATTAAAGAGACTTTAAATCAGTATGCTTATTCCTTGACAGTAACAATTATTCAACACTTCAAGAAGACAACATGAATTACTAACTAGGTACAAAATAAGCTACAAAGATATAATTTACAACACAGGGAATACAGTTGATATTTTATAATAACTTTAAACAGATTACAACTTTTAAAAATTGTGAATCACTGTATTGCACACCTGTAATTTATATAGTATTGTATAGCAACTATATTTCAATTTACAAAAACAAATCCGCACTGGAGAAAAAACATGAATTAAACCTAAAACTGTGTAACTGTTCACAATCTTGGTGGTAGTTCATTTGTTCTATTATTACTATTCCTACTCTTCCTCCTCCTAGTACATATTGCAACAATTCTTTGCTATATTCTTTTTGTTTAAGCCACTAATTTGAGAGAGTGTAAGACTTTTGATATATTTTCACATTTATATTATGGATAGGAATTATGCTATCCAGAAGAAATATATTGTATCTATGTTTCAACAAAGCTACTTAGAGCAGTAATAAGGCACTTACCACAACTTGGAGCACCTGCTCATTGTGAAGTGAGGAAGAGGAGGAGGAAGAGGAAGAGGAGGAAGAATGGGAAGAGGAAGAGGAGGAGGAATAAGAAGAGTCAGCCATCATCTGGCCTAAAGTCTGTATCAGCGTTTTTCCCAGAAGAAAAAAAGAGCTGAACATGGCAATTACGCCAAACACCATTCCAAAATTGAACCTGTGAAGAGGAAAAAAAATTACATAAATGTACAATCCCCCACAATCCACGGACTAAAAATATGTTAACCAGCCACATTTCATAGCTTCCAAACAATGTCTAAAAATGTCAATAATGCTTGCTTCTTTTTCCTACCTGAACTTCAGATACTTGACTGAAGCACAGGTACTTGGCTCTTTAAGCAGTTCTAATTTACAATTCTCTCATAACTGAAGGGGGCTTCCCTGGTGGCTCAGTGGTAAAAATTCCACCTGTCATACAGGAGACATGGAGTCAATCCCTTGGTCAGGAAGATCCCGTAGAGAAGGGAATGGCAACCCACTCCAGTGTTCTTGTCTGGAGAATCCCCATGGACAGAGGAGCCTGATGGCCTACAGTCCATGGGGTCATGAAGAGTTGGGGACACGACTGAGCAGGCACAGCATGGCACATAACTGAAGAGGTTGAACATTGTTCCCAATAAAACGTTTGTTTCCATTCATATTTTTTCTCATTTACATAGCATTGTTTTGATCTTATTCTCACATAGTTATGAAAGCTCTTTGACATTATAGAAATCCATTCTTTTTCATATACCGATTCTACAGTTTGGATTTTATTTTAGTTGAATTTTGTCATGGGCTTAAACAGTAATGTGGTAAAACTTAAGAACAGTTTCTTCTACTGTTAATAATTACAAGTCATTCTTCTATAGTTGGGAATAATCTATTACATTTTCTAACTTTTTGATAAGTTGTGTTTTTTCAAGGAACTTGTCCATTTCATTTAAATTGTCAAATTTATATGTATAGAACTGTTCACAATAGCGTCATCTTCCAAAATGAGTCTCACTCCATGCTGTCATTGCTAAGGGCCTGGGTTCAATCTCTGCTTGGGGAACTATTAATAAGATTCCACAAGTTGTGTAGAATAGACAAAATAAATGAGTCTCAGAATCTATAGTTATATTTCTTCCTCCAATTCTGATTTTTAGTTGTTTTCTTTTTTTGTTGATCAGTCATGGTACGGGTTTATCAATTTTACTAATCTTTTCAAAGAAAGAGCTTTCGGCTTTGTTGATTTTCTCTACTGTATACTTCCTATTTCACTGATTTCTGCTCTTTATTATTTCTGTTTTGTCTCCTTTGATTTGCCGTTGCATTTTCTGCTTTTTGACAATCTCATTATTGATATTTAGCTCTTCTCTAGCTGGAGCTAAATTTTTAACAAAAAGGAATTTAGACAAAGGCCCTCTACTCTCATACTAAAAATTCTTCGGCTACAGAAACTGTCAGTCTCCAGGGTGTCCCGGAGAGCATTATAAGTCCCCTAACCATAAACACTATAAACTATGATATTTATAATATTTTAAATTAAAGGGATAGGCCTAGCATAGCCAGGGAGTCCAGGACCCTGTTGCTGCAGTATGGCTGGCGTTGGTTTGTGCCCATGCCTTACAGGAGGATAAATATTTTAAACACCCTTCCTCTGGATTGGTATCACAGACGAAGTATGGAGGAAAGCCTGCAGACTTTTGGGAGCCCTATTACTCCCACAACCCTTGTTTCTATGTGTGATGATGGAGGAGAGAATTCTCTAAGATTGTTTTCCTGGTGGAAAATGCTCCATATGCGTTTTGTCTTTCCACTGATGTATAACTTCCATGGTAAAATGTGTAAGTCTGAAGCGTACAGCTCACTGAATTTTTATGTATGTACGTACACCCATGTGTCCACCACCCAGATCAAGACAGAGAATCTTGACTGTGAATGTATGCAAAGCACAATGATGCAATCCCACACATTTATATAAAGCCAGAAAGTTTTTACATGGTCAACATTTTAAAACTCAGTAAACTGAAAACGATGGAAACAGTTCATTTAACATGTATTTCTCAGGATCACAATTACTAATCTAAACCAAAAAACAGAAAATTAAGAATACCACTGGTAAAGCATCCTTGCTTTCCGCCGTCCCCAACTGTAAAAGGCACGGTTGAAAACAGCAGTCTGCCATCTTATGTGAAAAGGGGAGATGCTCAATCCGTTGTTTTCCAGCCAGTCTTCATAAGAATGCTTAAAATATACAGATGACTGAGAGAGAAAGAAAAGTTCCACATCACTCAATTTGAAAAACAATTTATAACGTTTAAGAAAATTTTAAAAAAGAAGTGTTTTCTACAGGAAAGCAAAATAGTGACTAATCAAATGTTCATAACTTTTAAAGCTTTACATTTATCTATGTTTTCAGTATATTAAAGTATAAGTCTTGGACTAGCTGGTCTGCTGAGGTCAGGGTCTGGCAAACTACGGCTCACGGGCAAAAAAAGTTTGCTTAGAACAGCATTGTCCAAAAGAAATACAATGTGAGCTACAAGTGCAAGTCACATGTGCAATTTTAAATTTTCCAGTAGCCAAGAAAATTTAAAAGGCAAATGGAAACAGATTAATTTAAAAGTGTTTATAACTAAAACTAACCAAGATATTATCATTCAAAATATAATCAATATAATTATTGAAGTATTTCATATTCTATTTTTTTATTTACTTATGAACTAAGCCTTTGAAATTCAGTGTCAACTTTACACTTAAGAGCACATCTCAGTCTGGACTAGCCCCATTTCAAACGCTGGATGGCCACATGGAATTAGTGGCTACCACACAGGACAGCCCAGGTCTAAAAGTCTTGTTACACAGCACGAGGTCTTGTCTTATAATTAAAAAAGACCCCCAGCTGATCCAACAGAGGGGACAGGTTATTTGGAATCAGTGCTTTCTATACTCTTTTGAGCAACAACCCGAAGAACTTAGCCTGGATTTGACCATGTAAAAATACAAAATTTATCTAAAGTCATCTTAATCTCAGTAACTCCTTAACATTCTTTGGGGTTGGGGAGACAGCTGTTTATATGCAGCTCAACAGTTTCATCATTAGGAAAGTCTGAAGTCCTTGAGTAATGTAGGATTTGGGACAATATAAGGCTGTTTTAGGTTCAGGCTCCTAAAACCCAAGATTTCTCCATTCCACAGGCAGATACTTTGAATGAGAATTAGGTCTTCTGCTCAAGCAACAGTGCTCTCTTAGGGAGTTTAGGGCTGTTACTGAACTTAAAGTGACATCCTGATCATCTCATACACTGGACTAGACTATGAAGGTTTGAAAAAATTATTTTTATTTTGGATTTCTGTCACATATACAACATGATATCATGTGGGCTTGTTTTTCCCAAACAACAAAATCACTGTGTAAATAACCACTGGCATGTACTGCTTATGACATGCTAAGCACTATGCCAAGTGTGTGCAGAGGAAGCACATGGGGATCTTATGAGGATGCAGATTCTGATTCTGTGGGTCAGGAATGAGGCCTGAGGGTCTACATTTCTGTCAAATTCCCAGATGATGCAAGTGCTGCCAGTCCTTGAATCTCACTTGAGTGGCAATGGGCTTTATGTGGATGAATAACATAATCCTCTCTAAAATATCAGGAGGTCTTTACAACTATTACACCTATTTTAAAGATGAAGAAATGGAGGAACAGAGAGAATTTTTGCCCAAGGTCACAATGGTTAGGAAGGGGCAAAGTCCAGCCCCGTGCTCTGATTCTACTGTATTACCTTTTCACTTTGCAAGTTTTCTTTCCCTGGTGGCTCAGATGGTAAAGAATCTACCTGCAATGCGGGAGACTCAGGTTTGATCCCTGGGTGGGGACGATCCCCTAAGGGAATGGCTACTCACTCCAGTATTCTTGCCTGGGGAATTTCATGGACAGAGGAGCCTGGCGGGCTACAGAAGTCAGACATAACTAAGTGGCTAACACACTAGGCAAGTTTAAATGCAACAAAGTTACATTAAGTATCATTTCATTCTAACATTAAACTTAAAACACACACACTAAACTACAGTATTCTATTTAAAACGGTATTCATAACATGAAGGTTTGAACTAGTCATAATTGGAACTTTCATCAAATATTAGAGAAGTTACATGATTTTATTCCTCACATACCCCCACCCCCAATATGCAACTTCAAAAGGTTGCTTGAAGCCTGTGGTCAGCCAATTGTTAATATTCGCTACCCAAGTAACTTAAGAATGGGCTGCGTACGAACGGTCTGTGGTGGTGGAGGGGGACGGGTATTAAGCGGCGGGGGCTGGCTGCCCGGGGGGCCGGGGGGGAGGGGCGGGCGGGTGAGCGTGAAGCAACGGCGTCTAAGATACAAAGTAGAATTCGAGTAGTTAGAATTTAGTTATCTAAATCCTCGCTATTTTTAAGTGCGGTCAGTTAACTAGCGGCCTTGGCAGCAGTTAGGAACTGGTTAGAAATGCAGAATCTTAGGCCCCCGGCCTAGATCTGCTGAATCAGAATGTGCTTTTTAACCGGAACTGCAGACGATCGTACGCACTTTAAAGTCTGATAACCACTGATGTAAATCACACCTTGATTTAGATTCATCCCAATACCAGACTCTGGAGAGTCGCAACCTTAAAGACAAAGAGGGCAAACAATGCCTTTCTCAGGCAGGCATTTTATTTTACTCCCAGGTGCAGTGTCGTGGGGTTTGGCGAGCCCTCCCGAGCCCACTACCGGAGCCTCCCGGGCAGGACCCGAAGGCTTCGGGGCCTACGGAGCCCCGCAGTGTGACTGCGGCTGCTGGGCAGGTCGCCACTCCCTTCCCGCAGCCAGCCGTGCTTTATTTATTGCACCGGACCGCGCGCCACGCGGAAGGCCGCAAGTGGACACCGGCCGCATGGCTTCCATTCCGGGAGGCACAGGGCAGGGGGAAAGACCTCGGGCCCCGCGCCCTGACCCTGGGCACCACGGGCTTGGGCCCTGGGCCCGAGGCCCTCACCTTCAACACCAAGTCGGTCAGGTAGACGGCAGTCCAGCCGCCCACCACCACTACCACCAGCGACACCGGAATCATGGCAGCGGCGGGGGCAGCGCAGGGAAGGCGAGCGCCGGCGTCCTCCCTGCGAGCTGCAACCAGCTGACCGCGCGGCGCCTACAGCCCCAGCATCTGAGCAGGAACCAAGCTGCCAGGGGTTCCTTTCTCGTAGTGGCCTCGTTTCCTTCCGGATCCTTCTGGTGGGACACTCGGCCCGCAATGCTCGCACCGGAAAAGTGCGCGGAGGCTTATTTTCGCGGACACTTGGGCGCCGCAGTCTAGGCATCAGCTAGCTAACGGCTTCGAGCCCTCTAGCGATTTCTTAGTCTTTGGCCCTCCCTGCTGTCTGGTCTCCATTCTCTCTGGTTCTGGTCTGGGGTGTGTAGTTAGTTTTAATCTAGTGAGAGTTTGGTGTCATCCGAAATAATATCGTCTCCGCCACTTAGACTGTCTTAGGTATCCAGATTTAAATGAATTATGTTCAATCGTTTTTTTTTATTGAAACGTTATTTACGCATAGCGAGAACACAATACAGATTTCAACTGTTTCGATGAGTTTTGATAACTATATATCCGTGTACCCTAATCAAAATAGAGAACATTTCCATCTCGGGAATTTTCTTCGCTCGCTTCCCAGTTAATCCTCTCCTCCTCCGCCAATTCCTACCCCTCGTTTTGTTTTTAAAAACTTTGTGTAAATTGAATCATACAATAAGTACTCTTTTGTGTCCGGCTTATTTTGTTCATATTTTTTGAATAACATGTTTTGTTAAACATACGAGCTTTAGGTTCATTTCTCAACCTTTTCCATTATAAAATTTGAGATTGGTGCTACGTTAAAAAAAAAAAAAGTTCTAAACACCCTTACATATTTTTGTATGTTGACATGTACTTGATTATATATTGGCTTGGAGCAGTGGTTCTCAACCTTGGCTGTAACATTAGGATCACCAGGGAACTTAAAAAATTCCTGATGCCCGTTCTGTAGCTTAGACCGATTGAATCAGAATCTCAGAACAGGACCCAAGCCCCGTATTTTTTAAACAGGTCATTCTACTTTGCAGGCAAGATTGAGAACCAGTCAACTAGATGATTTCTAATGGGAAGGAAAACTAATATTTATGGAGTTTTTTTTTTTTTTTGCATTCTCCTAATGCCCAAGTCTTTAAAAGTTAAACTTGTTTTTTAGCTCTCTGGAAAAGCATCAGCAGCAATTGTAATACTAATACCGAAATATTGAGAATACCATCTTAAGAATAAGTATCCCAAATAAAAATGCCCCCTCAGCCTCTTGCAAAGTAAAAATATAGTGAATACAAGAAACCTGTATGAGAGATCAGTTCAGTTCAGTCTGCTACTCATTTGCCTCACTCTCTCATACTTTTCCTAAAGTTTTAATAATTTAGCACCATTTCTTCCAAGCTTCAAGAAACCTTATGATTCAGTTTTACATCTTCTTGCATATATGTGTGTATATGTGTTGTTATAAAATGTTTCAATTTATTTTGAACAAAGCTGGGTATAATTATAAAAGTTTATATTCAAGCACCCTGTGATGTCACAGTTTTCCATGTACAGGTATCCCAAAAGGCTTTACGCAGTTTTAGGTTTTGATAATTTCAGAAGTATAAATGCTCCAAACTTGAAAAAGCATCACTTGAAAATTTATTTATATTTCTTTTAAGTTATTTAACTTGGAGAATTTTGGATAATTTTAAATTTCAATTTTTTTTAGTCCAGAGGAAGGCAAACATTGACTGAAACAAAAAACTAAATTATATTTACTGTTCAAAAATTTCTGAGACCAAAGAAATATGAAAGAAATTTAAATAATTTTATTTTTCAAGTGATGTTATGTGTAAGTTCATAGAGTTTGTACTTCTGAAGTTATTGAAGCTTAAAACTACACTAAGACTATTGCTACACTACTGTATTTGAACTGACTTTTGTTTGCTCTTGTATAATGACTGTAGTTTTTAACTGTTTTTTCCTATGATGAGAAAATTAAGAATTAAAATGCTTCTCTTTTGTTAGCCTGAAGCCTTGTCTGGACTGGAACAAAAACCAGATACTTTGTGGCTGATTACCCAAAATATGTAGGAAATGAGTTGATTGTGTTTTTCTGTTCCCAACCTAAATTTTTACTTATTCAACTGACTTGATATTCACATTAGGGATCCAGCAGTCAAAACAAAACACTGAATAGAATCCTGCTGGTTTCTGGAATTTATCAGTCATGGAAGGCAGCAGGTGGCAGCAGAAAAGACAAGATAGAGGATGCAAGGTGGCAGTAAAAAACATCTGTATTCCAGAAGATCAAGGTATTCTTCCTTAGAATAAATGTGATCTACTTAACAAATAGTTTCAGGTTTCTGTCAAGTAACTACCTTAAAGAATGCAGAGTCAGGCTTTTATTCATATCATTTTATATAGTATATATTCTTAGAGGGGCACCAAGTATACATTGTGGCTGAATGGAAAATAGCTACATATTAGGGACTTCCATGGCTGTCCAGTGGTTAAGACACCACACTTCTACTGCAAGGGGCGTGGATTTGATCCCACCCCCCTGAAAAAAACAGCTACATGTTAAAAATCAGTACTTGGCTGAAGCAGAATATCACTATCATATAATAAACTTCTGAGATACCAGGATCAACATGAACCATAAATATTAGATAATACTAATTTTAAAATACTACAGTTTTGTTGTTAAAAATATAAGTATTCAGATTTTTAGAGTTTGATGTTCCCTTCAAGAATATATATTTCTCATCAACTTCTTGGGTCATTTATGACAATAACTTATATCAGCCAGGATAAGCTTGAGAAACCAGCCCTAAAATCCCATTGGCTTAAAATGACAAAGATTTATTTTTTGTTTGTGCTATATATCCAACATGAATTGGTAGACTGATGTAGATTCCATTTTATCATGCCTAGTTCTCAATGTGAGGCTCAGGATTTAATGCAACGGAGAAAGAGGACTAGAGTGTTTATCACTGGAAGAAAAATCCTATGACCAGACATGCACACATTACTTCCATTTCTGTTTCATATCAATAACCTCAGATATGCAGATGACACCACCCTTATGGCAGAAAGTGAAGAGGAACTCAAAAGCCTCTTGATGAAAGTGAAAGAGGAGAGTGAAAAGGTTGGCTTGAAGCTCAATATTCAGAAAACAAAGATCATGGCATCTGGTCCCATCACTTCATGGGAAATAGATGGGGAAACAGTGGAAACAGTGTCAGACTTTATTTTTTGGGGCTCCAAAATCACTGCGGTTGCTGATTGCTGCCAGGAAATTAAAAGATGCTTACTCCTTGGAAGGAGAGGTGGCCAAAGGATTGGAGTTTCAGCTTTAGCATCAGTCCTTCCAATGAACACCCAGGACTGATCTCCTTTAGAATGGACTGGTTGGATCTCCTTGCAGTCCAAGGGACTCTCAAGAGTCTTCTCCAGCACCACAGTTCAAAAGCATCAATTCTTCGGCGCTCAGCTTTCTTCACAGTCCAACTCTCACATCCATACATGACCACGGGAAAAACCATAGCCTTGACTAGACGGACCTTGGTTGGCAAAATAATGTCTCTGCTTTTTAATATGCTATCTAGGTTGGTCATAACTTTCCTTCCAAGGAGTAAGCGTATTTTAATTTGTTTGAGTGAACTCTGGGATTTGGTGATGGACAGGGAGGCCTGGCGTGCTGTGATTCATGGGGTCGCAAAGAGTCGTATACGACTGAGCGACTGAACTGAACTGAACTGAACTGAAAGTAGTCAAATAGCTGTGTCTCACTTAAAGGGCAGAAGGAGTATAATCCTCTGTATACCTAGAAGTAGAGAAGAATATACCTGGAAGTAAACATTAGTGTCATCTACCACATAAGTAGATGCTCTCTTTCATACAATTGGCTTTCAATAAACCAGTCATCTGGGTTTTTCCATCTCTGTTTCAGTTTCGTTTTATGTAGACTAATATCAGCATCTTCCTGGAGTAGAGTAAGGGAATATTTTCAGTCACTAACATGTAAGAAATACTTGTACTCTGAAAACATTGATTTAATTACTTCTGCCTCAGGTTCCTGGAAAAGGTCAGTTTTCATTCCAATCCCAAAGAAAGGCAATACCAAAGAATGTTCAAACTACTGCACAATTGCACTCATCTCACATGCTAGCAAAGTAATGCTCAAAATTCTCCGAGTCAGGCTTCAACAGTATGTGAACCATGAATTTCCAGATGTTCAAGCTGGATTTAGAAAAGGCAGAGGAATCAGAGATCAAATTGCCAACATCTGCTGGATCATTGAAAAAGCAGGAGAGTTCCAGAAAAACATCTACTTCTGCTTTATTGACTAACGCCAAAGCCTTTGACTGTGTGGATCACAACAAACTGTGGAAAATTCTTTAAGAGATGGGAATACCAGACCACCTTACCTGCCTCCTGAGAAATCTGTAAGCAGGTCAAGAAGCAACAGTTAGAACTGGACAGTTAGAACAGACTGGTTCCAAATCAGGAAAGGAGGACGTCAAGGCTGTATATTGTCACCCTGCTTATTTAACTTATATACAGAGTATAACATGTGAAAGGCCAGGCTCGATGAAGTACAAGCTAGAATCAAGATTGCTGGGAGAAATATCAATAACCTCAGATATACAGATGACACCACCCTTAGGGCAGAAAGTGAAGAAGAACTGAAGAGCCTCTTGTGAAAGTCAAAGAGTGAAAAAGTTGGCTTAAAACTCAACATTCAGAAAACTAAGATCATGGCATCTGGTTCCATCACTTCATGGGAAATAGATGGGGAAACGGCGGAAACAGTGAGACTTTATTTTCTTGGGTTCCAAAATCACTGCAGATGGTGAGTGCAGCCATGAAATTAAAAGATGCTTGCTCCTTGGAAGAAAAGTTATGACCAACCTAGACAGCATATTAAAAAGCAGAGACATTACTTTGCCAACAAAGATCCGTCTAGTCAAAGCCATGTTTTTTCCAGTAGTCATGTCTGGATGTGAGAGTTGGGCCATAAAGAAAGCTGAGCGCCGAAGAATGGATGCTTTTGAACTGTGGTGTTGGAGAATACTCTTGAGAGTCCCTTGGACTGCAAGATCAAACCAGTCAGTCCTAAAGGAGATCAGTCTTGAATATTCATTGGAAGGACTGATGCTGAAGCTGAAACTCCAATACTTTGGCCACCTGATATGAAGAACTGACTCATTGGAAAAGACCCTGATCCTGGGAAAAATTGAAGGTGGGAGGAGAAGGGACGACAGAGGATGAGGTGGTTGGATGGCATCACCGATTTGATGGACATGAGTTTGAGTATATTCCAGACATGAGTTTGAGTAGAATCCAGGAGTTGGTGATGGACACGGAAGCCTGGCATGCTGCAGTCCATGGGGTCGCAAAGAGTCAGACACAACTGAGTGACCGAACTGGACTGAACTGCCTCAGTTTTCAGAAAGTATTTTCTTTGCAAGCGATTTTAATAAGATACATTGTTTTCACTTAAAAAGAATGTTATTTTGGTTTTGCTCTAGATGGCTTTTATACATATACTAGCTGCTGTTCCATCTTCTTTAAAACATCTTATTAAATATATGACAAAGTTATTCTAAAACCTTTGGACATCATGCATTTTTGTCTTTGACTGAAGTATGATGTAGTGGCCCACTATCTTTCTGCTTACAGACAGTTATAATTGCTTTTGGATTAGATTACTGAAGGGTATATGAACAAGTCATTGTATGCTTATGATTCCTAAATCACTGAGCCTTTACCATCTTTGTTCTATTATCCATAACAATTGACATGTTTATTTATTTATTTAAATTTATTTATTTTAATTGGAGGCTAATTACTTTACATTATTGTATTGGTTTTGCCATATATTGACATGTTTTGAAAACGATTTTCCATCATGTGAATAGTTCTTCAATCAGAATGCAGTATATTGAGAGCTGTGTGAAGCAACAATCTCTCAACAATTGAACAGAAGCAGAGTTGAATTCACCATACTGTTAGACTTGGTGCTAGAAGACTCTTGAGAGTCCCTTGGACTGCAAGGAGATCAAACCAGTCAATCCTAAAGGAAATCAACCCTGAATATTCATGGGATGGATTGATGCTGAAGTTGAAGCTCCAATACTTTGGCCACCTGATTTGAAGAGCTGACTCATTGGAAATGACCCTGATGCTGAGAAAGATGGAAGGCAGGAGAAGAGGGTGACAGAGGATGAGATGGTTGGATGGTATCACTGACTCAGTGGACATGAATTTGAGCAAACTCCGGGAGATAGTGAAAGACAGAGAAGCCTGGCGTGCTGCAGTCCATGGGGTTGCAAAGTCGGAGTGGGAGTGCCTGAGACCTTGGGCATTGGTTTCCTGTTTGTCATTTTCCTTCTGAGGTATCTATCTTCTTCAGATATCTGGTTATTTTGGCCTATGAACTCATATTCCCATGGAGGTACTGGCTACTTGGCCTGGTAGTATCTACAGGTAATGGCTGAAGGCCAGTCCCTAATCTGGGTCAACTCCAAAGTTCAAGAGAAATAGCAAAAAAGTATTCCCTGTAAGCAAAACCTCAAACAAGGCAGTAACTCAATTATATGCTGGGGCCAGGATGTGAAATAGAGTCTCCTGTTAACTCTCTATTAGGAAGCAAATTCCTGGGTCAGGGGTACACCTTTGAACCCACTTGGAGAAGGCAGCCTCCATAAGCTATAAGAATCTGAGGGAGCACAGCTAATAAATAAATAAACAAATAAAAACATCAGCGTGCCAGCCTTATAGTACTACATCCAACTTTATAAGAAGAGCCAGCAAAATTTTCATTTATTTAGCACTACTTCACTTGCTGTTCTTTTTTCTTTAATCTACCTGTTCTTCTCTTTTGTATTGAAGCATTCCATGTGGGAAGGCCCCAGGGCCTTGATGTAGTGAATTCCCTACAGAGGCTTCATAGCAACCCAAGAGTTAATCAGAAACAAGGGTGGAGGGAGGGGACATAGGTGTACCTATGGTTGATTTAAGTTGATGTATGGCAGAAACCAACACAATATTGTAAAACAATTGTCCTTCCAATGAAAAATAAATACATTAAGAAAAAAGAAACAAGGGTGGCCAGCAATGGAGCCCTAGAAAAAAACAGGGTGAGCAGGGAGATATGGGCAGTGCCTTTCTATACACTGTCCTGAGGAGACAGTCTCTAAAACTGACTAAATGAAGCACACTACGTCACCAAGCTCTTTCTGGCTAGCAGTGTTCAGGATGAGTAGCCCACAGTGCCTTCAGGCCAGCTGTAGCCTGTGTACTCTCAGTACACCTTCAGTTCTGGAAGTTTCAAAAAATACCCCAAGATGCCTGACACTTCAAACCATGAAATTAAATCAGGTTAGGAAAACCGAATTGTATTTTAACATTTAAACTCTCGTTCTTTGCTCCAATTCCATATACCTCAAGCTGCTGCTGCTGCTAAGTCACTTCAGTCGTGTCTGACTCTGTGTGACCCCATAGACGGAAGCCCACCAGGCTCCCCCGTCCCTGGGATTCTCCAGGCAAGAACACTGGAGTGGGTTGCCATTTCCTTCTCCAATGTGTGAAAGTGAAGTCGCTCAGTCGTGTCCGACCCTTAGCGACCCCATGGACTGCAGCCTACCAGGCTCCTCCGTCCATGGGATTTTCTAGGCAAGAGTCCATGGAGTGGCCTACCATAGATACACCATGTAGCTTGTTTAAAGGAAGAAGTATACTGATCAGGCAGTTAAGAATAAACAAGTCCACAAAATAGTTATTATTTCTCAATGAAAATTAATCATGATGCATATTCGTATGTGTGATTTCATCCCTTGTGGTTAGTGTGAATCAGGATCTCTGAGAGAAAGTTCACAGACGGTAACAACAAAGAGTCAGGCTTAGACTAGGCTGGATTCATTAAGGTAGTAACAATCCTCCTAGCCCTTCTCAGCTGTGTACTTTCCTTCCAGCATCTACAGTTCACATGGCGAGTGTGCTGATCCCTACTGATGGAGAACTTAAGACCACAAGAAGCAGGATGAGGTCACTTGAAGTGTGGTTTCCTATCCCAGCACTCTATCAAAACTCTGCCTCAAAAGTCAACAGCAGGGACTTTCCTGGTGGTCCCCTGGTTAAGACTCTGCCTTGCAATGCGGAGGGATGCGAGTTTGATCCCTGTTGGGGAACTAAGATTCCACATGCCGAGAAGCAACGGGTTCCACGTGCAGCAACTACTGAGCTGGAGTGCCACAACTAGAGTCTGTGCCCTGCAAGGAAAGATCTCACGTGATACAACTAAGACCTGGCACAGCAAATGAATTTAAAACATTTCAAGTCAGAAGAAGTTTCCTGGTGGCCCAATGTGATGTCTTCTCAGTCTTCCTTCTATACTCTCTTTGTTACTCAAAACTGTTGACCACCACCTGGGTTCCCGGGAGTGCTATCTGAGGTAGTCCAGACTGGAAAGAGATGGGAGGGTGAACTCGAGCCAAAGTTGGGAGACTAAGCACAAAAACCAAATATTTAGTAATCATCTACTAAATACGGGTGCTAGGCATATTCTTTTAGGTATCTGACATATATTAGTGAATACAAGAGACAACCCCCCCCCCGCCCACATGAATGAATATAAATGACTCTAGGAACATTAATAAAGGACTGTCCTCTACGTTCCTGTAGGGTTTTTTTTTTTTTTGGTTGTTGTCATTGTTTTTGGATTTTAGCTGTGCTGGGTCTTCATTGCAGTGCGTGGGCTTCTCTCTGCGGCTCACAGGCTTCTCTAGTTGTGGTGCATGGGCTTAGATGCCCTGAAGCATGTGGGATATTAATTCCCTGACCAGGGATCGAACCCACATCCCCTGCATTGGGAGGTGGATTCTTAACCACTGGACCACCAAGGAAGTCCTGTTTCTGTAGGTTTTATTCTCACTTTTATTATACTACTTCCAACATATTATTGCAATTCCGTTCCGTTCCGTTCCGTTCAGTCGCTCAGTCGTGTCCGACTCTTTGCGACCCCGTGGACTGTAGCCTACCAGGCTTCTCCGTCCATGGGATTCTCCAGGCAAGAATACTGGAGTGGGTTACCATTTCCTTCTCCAGGGGATCTTCCCGACCCAGGGATCGAACCCGGGTCTCCCGCACTGGAGGCAGACTCTTTAACCTCTGAGCCACCAGGGAAGCCCATTACTTGTTTATCTATCTGCCTTGCCTTCCTGTACTGTGGGCGTTGGTATGGCAGGGATGTCATATCTTATTATTCTGCCACACAGCAGGCATTCAACAAATGCCAGTAGAATAAATACCTGAATGAACAAGTGAAACTGAACTGCTAAACAGGCTGTTGAGTTCTAATGTCTTAGAGAGATTATGCTTATCTTGGTCTCAGAGGAAAATAGGTTTTATGTTAGAAGGAAAAAAACCTCACAAAACAAGAACACTGCACTAAAGGAATACCAAACAGCTATCAGCGCTTCTCTCTGTTCCTTCCCGCTGACACCCTAGGCAAGGCCACCATCATTTCTCTCTGGATTAACAAAACCATCTCCCAACTGGTCTCTCCACCTCTTCTAACCGATCCTCTCTCCTTTAGTCTGTTCTCTATAATGGAGCCAGGGAGCATTCTAAATTATAACTATGACCATGTCACGCCCCTCGAGAAAACTGTGCCACTGTTTCATATTTTAGTCAGGTTTAGCCATGTAACAATCCCAAGTCTCAGTGACTTACCAAAAGAAATACTGTTTTCACACTCTTGGGTCTGTAGGTTGGTGGCAGTTCAGCTGGCCAAAGCTACATTCAACTGGGTAGGACCCCAGACTTCTAGTTGGATTTAGGTCTAATTCATCAAGTATCTGTCATCCTAAGGCCCAGGCTGAAGGGGCACCAACTACATAAAGCGTATCCTTTTCATAGCTGATCTCAGGACTGCAGCAGGGGGAGTCCAATTGAATGAGCTCCTTCAAGCTTCCTCTGGCCTTCTCTGCCAACTTTCCATTGGCCAAAATGAGTCACATTTCTAAACCCAAAGGCAGAGATGTACACTCTGCCTACTGTGAAGCCATGGTCACTTCTGTAATATGAATGGAGTGAAGACCTGAGAATAACAACTAATCCTGCTTTTCCTTGACCTCAGGGTCAAGCCCAAATCCCTTCACATTTTTTTTCTTACTTTTCCACTTTCTTCTCTTGCAACCTCTCTATCTCCTTCACTGTATTCTTCTCACTCTATTCGCCTGACCATCTTTCAGGTCCAATTATAGGATATACTATCTCTCGCTTTCAAGCCTTCTTCCATGCTCCTGCCTTGTCCTGACAACTCTTTTTCCCTTCCCCACGTCTATCTTTCTGCCCCTATTTACTCCAAAGGTATCTGCCTCTCCCAGACATCAATGTAAATGTCACCTCCTATAGGAATGAATTAGTTGCTGCCTCTCTGCATTGCCAAAGTCCCAACACTTGATTTTATCAGCGCCTTTAGCACAGGCATTGTTTTTTTAGTTTAATTGACTATCTTCCCTCATAGGCTATGTGTGACCTTCATGAAGTTGCAAACTGTGAGTCTATTTCACCATTCCCAACACCTAACATCATTAGTGCCTTCCATATAGAGAGTACTCATTTCGTTTTTATTGGGTTGGCCAAAACCTTCATTTGGGGTTTTCCATAACAGCTTATGGGAAAACCCTAACGAACTTTTTGGCCGACCTAATACTTAACGAATGTATACATAAGTGAGGACAAACAACCAAAAATGCAATATGGTTTGAGGATCTGCTTATAATAATATAGTTTGAAAAGTCTAGTATATATGTGCGTGTGTCCAGAAGACTCATGGCAATGAAAAATATGCAAAGACTTTGTATTTTTCAAAGTCCTCTGTGCTGTTTATTTTCATCACACATATCCCCCCTTTGTTAGACTTTTATCTACATGCTACATTGCAAGACAGCCTATAGGTTACCTTAATAGTCTGAAGACAGAGAAGGCAATGGCAAGCCACTCCAGTACTCTTGCCTCGAAAATCCCATGGATGGAGGAGCCTGTTAGGCTGCAGTCCATGGGATCGCTATGAGTCGGACCGTGACTGAGGGACTTCACTTTCACTTTTCACTTTCACACATTGGAGAAGGAAATGGCAACATACTCCAGTGTTCTTGCCTGGAGAATCCCAGGGACAGGGGAGCCTGGTAGGCTGCCGTCTATGGGGTTGCACAGAGTCGGACACGACTGAAGTGACTTAGCAGCAGCAGCAGCAATAGTCTGAAGAGAGGCTTTACCCTGTGGCTGTGATAAAAAAGACAGAATTGGGCTGATAATGTTTGCAACAATTCAGAGGATGCAGCTGGAATACTGATCAGCTCTGGTGGCTGATTGGATGTCCAGGGACAAAGGCATCTCCCTTAGGAGGGAGTGGTAGGATGTGCCTTTGTGAGATACACTGCTCCAAGTTATTTGTTTATAGCCAGGAGACTAATTCTTAATCGATGAATTTCTGAGTGAAGAGATCCAGATGTTCCTTGCTAATTTTCCTTTTTAGAGGGTGTCAATTTATGTAGTCTGGCTTGAGGGCTGGGAGGGTCTATCAGTCACACCTGACTAGCTGCTCTGCATGAAAATTTGAACAGTATTGTTTTGTCTTCGGAATTTGAGGAAGAAAATTTAAAGACAGGAGCCACTCCTAGTCCTCAATAAAGAGCAGACAGGAAGGCTGATTAAGGATTTGAAAGTGATTGGTTGGAGGGTGGTGCGGGGTGGGAGGATAGGGGTGTGCATAGAGGGGTTGGGAAAAGTCATGGAAGAAACCCAAATCTTCCAGGGTCCCAGCATATGGATTTGTTTACTTCAAGAGGTAATTGCCAGCTGAGGCCCATGTTCTTAAAGCTCATTTCAAATTCTGATGATAGAGAAATTATTCCTTTTTCTGATGATGAGAAATCTGATCCAAGCTGCATAGGCTTAGAAGCGTCTCTGGTAGTAATTTGCTAGATTTAAGCATATAGGATTTCACAATTAGATTTTCATTTAAGAGAAACTATCTTGCTTATTTAGAAAATTAGTCTTTTATTAGTCAAAATGGATTTGCTTCTGAGGTCTAAACTACTTGGACTCATTTCAGGCAAATGTTTTCTAAGAGCTGAGTTCCTAAATTGAAAGAGAAACAAAGCCAACACAATAACATATTTAATGAACTGCATGAATGCATTGGAAAATTCCCATCCCAGCCAAACAGTAGAACAGAAATCACAACCAAAGGTGCCAAACTCCTTATGTTTTTCCCAAAGGCCCAAATCATCCTGGGGCACGGTACTGACTCATGCATTTATTGATTTTTTATTTTCTGAATTTCTTACATAAAACCTGATCCTTTAAAAACATGGGCTGGTTTTTCTGGGCATGATTGGCAACACAGAATTGATTATTTCTCAAATGAGATCAGTAATCCCTTTGAGGGGGCTTCCCTGGTGGCTCAGAGGTTAAAGCGTCTGCCTCCAATGCGGGAGACCCGGGTTCGATCCCTGGGTCGGGAAGATCCCCTGGAGAAGGAAATGGTAACCCACTCCAGTATTCTTGCCTGGAGAATCCCATGGACGGAGAAGCCTGGTAGGCTACAGTCCACGGGGTCGCAAAGAGTCGGACATGATTGAGTGACTGAACGGAACGGAACGGAATCCCTTTGAGAAGATTGTGTGTGTTGGGGGGGTTGGTGGGAGATGGTTATGAAGAGACTTTGGAAACTTCACTTTATATGCAGGAGCAGGGATGTGGAGACCCTCTAGATTGTATGATTAGCCTCTTCCTAACCCTGGTGGCTCAGTGGTAAAGAATGTGCCTGCAATGCAGGAGATGCAGGAGAGCCAGGTTCCATCCCTGGGTTGGGAGGATCTCCTGGAGAAAGAAATGGCAACCCACTCCAAGATTCTTGCCTGGAGAATTCCATGGACAGAGGAGCCTGGCGGGCTACAGTCCATGGGGTCGCAAAGAGTCAGACACGAATGAGCATCTAAACAACAACAAATGTACAGTATCTCCCATCCTTTGTGTTGTGACTCATCATCTCCCAATTATTTTAAAGGTTACCATGAAACTCTCAGCATAGCTGCTTAATGATGGCCTTGGAGAACTCTGCCCACCTCCTCACCCACAGGACACCGAACACTCCAAGTGGAGACGAGAATTGATCTGGTGAACAGAGAGAGAAGCCCAGCAGGGCAGGGCCTGGGTGAGGGAGAGCAGGCTGGAGGGAGGGGCCTATTCTGGATCTGGATTCCTGGAGGATCATCATCTATAGGGTGAGGAAATGACTTCTGAACACACACAGTTCTGAGGTTCAGGGAGGAGCCCTGGAAGGAGTGTGTACATGGATCTGCTGCCCACACTGTTCTGACTCAGCCCCCTACATATGACCTCTCCTAGGGCTTCTCTCCCTAACATTCTTTGAGCCCTTGTAAATCAATCTATGCCAGTGTGACTGCTGAGACATCACCAGGTTCTTGGGTTAATATGGGAAAAGACTTAGTGATCAGAGACACATGAGCCTCCTGGATCTCCTCTCCAGCAAGCAGACGGAAGATCACTGTCAAAGCACATTGCAGACCCAATTCTGCCAAACACACAAGTACTTAGAGCCAACAATCCCCAAACAGGCAGCCTGTTCTATGAGTTGACCTTACTGTCAGTTCCCTAGTTATTCCTACAAGCACCTGGCCTCAAAGGTTTAATCCAGGGTGGACTCGGCACTATTCTGAAGACCAGTGAGTAGGTCTTTTAGTCAGATCAGGCCCCACTGTTCTTTCTGAAGGCAGCAGGACACCAGAATTCTGTGCCCACGTGTTAGGCTGCTGGGTATGCTGGATTCCTGTTTTTTTCACTACTCAAGAGTTATGAGCCCCATGCAGTCTTTCCAGCCCATCACATATCTTGAACAACTCTCATTTGACCACTGGGAAATTCTTTCAACACCCCTTCGGTTAATATAAAAGGCCCAGGGCAGATTCAGATGGCCATGTTTGCATAGCTACCTGCTGAGGGTGGATTACTGATTAGAGCCCTTCAATGTTCACTAACTGCCCCTGGAGTGTACATTAAAGTATGTTTTCACTCACAGATTTCGCAATTTCTGTGCTCGCCCTGCACTAATCCCCATAAGTGATATTATAAACACATTCATCAAAAGAAAATAACTCAGTAAAACTGCTGCCACTCAGTGTGATGCAGTATGCAGGTTATTAAGCCATTGTTTCTCAACTCCAAACTCTTCTTTGTGATGCTAGGGTGGGTGGGGATTCCACAAACATGTGTGCTTTGCCAGCTGTCAGTGTTGGGCTCTGCCCAAAGGGGCACTGGAGAGAGACTGCCAAGCTGGGAGACAGAGACGGGATGGTGCCGTCTGTGTCTGGCATTAGCCAGCAACTATACTTTATCAGTAGCCATGGCTTCCAGCACCAATTGGCTCCACTTCCCAGGTTGTTTATAATCCTCCTGGAGCCAGCTTGTCATCCTCTCCTCAGTTCGGCGAGGCTGTCTTCTCACGCCTCTGAGGCACCAGCACCAGCCGAGCAGCTCACCCCTCCGGGGGCTGGGTCTCGGCTCCATGGGGTCCTTTCTCTGAGCTTCAAGGCTCCAACAACTCTGATTTCTTTCCTTTGCTTCCTCAGTCCCAGGGCTCGTACTTGCTTCTTGCAGTTATTGTCTTTGTCTGATGTCAGTGTTCCCCTTTGGCTTTTCCAACACTCTGACACCTGCTTTATGAAACCCGTATATTAAATTTTTCCTGTTAAAACAACTGACCTGGGCTCTATTTTCAGACTGGACACTAAACAGTATGCTGCTACTGCTGCTAAGTCGCTTCAGTTGTGTCCAACTCTATGCGACCCCATAGATGGCAGCCTACCAGGCTCCCCCGTCCCTGGGATTCTCCAGGCAAGTAAACAATATAGTCAGGGTCTAAAAATAACAGAAGCAGAGAAAATATTCTAGGAACTTTATGAAGAAAATTTCAAACCAAAAAGTTGGTTTACATGGAAAGGACTAGTGGAATATGATTATCTTTGGATAGCCCGAGATCTAAAATGTCAGTATGGTATGCCTGTATGAATAATTATGAAGATTTTCCAACATCGAGTTATCACAGTGATCTGACAGCAGATATTGGGGAGGTCAGCATGAAGCTCCTAGGAGTTAAAGACAGTGTGCTAGCTAGCCTCCCAAAATGGCCCCAGTAATTTCTTCTCTCTATGCACATGCCACTCTTCATATCAAGAGTATAACTTATTTCCCCTCCCTGTGAATCTGGGCTGGCCTTTCAACTCACTTTATGCTGATATTCTTGGAATTCTGAGCCCAATCATTAAGAGAACTGGCAGTTACGCTTCTGCTTCTGAAGTTGCTCACTCTTGAGACACTCCCTTCTCATAACCCAGTCACCATGCTATGAGAAGCCCAAGGCACATGAGGAAGCCATGTAAAGGAGAACTCAGGTATGCTGGTCAACAGCCCCAACTGAGATCCCAGTGGACAGCCAGTATTTACTGCAAGCCTCATGAATGAGACATCTTGAATGTTTCAGACCTCTTGGCCCCCCAGATGACTGCAATCCTATGTGACATTATGTGGAGCAGGAGAACCATCCAGCTGAGCTCAGTCCACCAAGGGACTGGTGAAAGAGAAAGAAGTGGTTATTTAAGTCCCTGGGTTTTGGAGAGTGTGTTGGCTGCAGGAGAGAACCAGGACAGACAGGAAGCCCAGTTCCTAGACACTGGGGAACTAAGGTCACTGATAGGAAATTTGGTGACACAGTTAATAAGGTTGCTCAAACCCATCCTCGCAGGAGTATTTGTACTTCTACCGAATGATTCCTTTTAAGCTAGCACAAGAGGATGAAATTTCGATTATATTAGCTGCTACCAGAGTTTAGGGAAGGGTCTAAGTCCTTTGATAGGCTGCCTGGGAGATGGGAGATGAAGCACGTGGACAGTGAGTGAAAGGAGACAAGAAAGATATAGGTAAAATTGCCTAGATAGAAATGGATAGGAATCCCCAGAGTGAGTGAAGACAGGAAAGAGAAGGGGAAGTAGAGAGTGAGAAAGCAAGGGAGCAACGAAGCAAGGACTAGAGTGAGTGTGAGGCTAAGAATGAGAGCGCGGTGAACAGGCAATCAGGCAGCAGGCTGGATACCTGAGAAATTCCCGGTGGTGGTGGTGGGACTATAACTTTCAGAACAAGGTCATCTAGTACTTGGTATTTGCTGTAAATTTAGGCCTTAGGGGAATGTTTTCTGTTGAAACTGATGTGGCAGTGAGACCAGAGACTCAAAAATGTTTGAAATAGGAACATTTGACATTCACTAAAAAAAATATCCATGTGAGAAGAAAGGAGGAGAGCAAGCCCCAAGCCAGAGTCAAAGGTCAATTTGCCTGACTTCTTAACATCAGTTTTACCATTTATCTTATTTGTGAGTACAAAATTCAGGATGCCCACCCCACCCCTCCCACTCCTTTCCAGAAATTGTGTTGGGATCCATAGGGAATGGAGACTCTTGTATTCATAAACGAATAGAGATGACTTTGAAAAGCAATTCAAGTATACATTTAGAAACAAAGGGAATTAAATTAAATAGAATGACTGTTCACGGGGAAAAATATTCAGGTGACTACTTAAAAAGAATTACAGTAGTCACTCAGAAGAACAGAGGAATTAAATGTTGAAGGAACAAAGCATTAAGGATCTCTTGTTACTTCGGTTTTTAACTTTTGGGACACATGACATACATAGAGTTCTTTATCTTTTGGCATAGCTGATTTCCCTCAACTGCATGAAGGATAAGGGGTTGTATTTCCCTCTTGGACTGAGATGAGAAAACAGAACAGGAAGAAATATGTGAGTGACACTCAGCAAGAGGTGGAAATCTTACTGAGAAGTGGTCAGCAACTGGGATCTGCAGACATTTCGGGACAGCACTGAACTTGTCACAAAGTTTGGGGAGACCTGAGTTCCCTCAAAGTCACAAAACAGACCCAGGTGACAGTTATAAGAGAGTTCCAAGGGAGGATTAGAGTCAGGGGCACTATGAGTGTTCATTCCATGTTCTTTTCTGTGCATCTAGAATGGTACTTACCAGCTCTCCTTGGGAGAAATGAAGACAGAATCATTTGAATCATCTGTGTTCTGGGGTTCAGATATGGAAACTGAGTGGAGGTGGCAGGCTTTTTATAGCCCAAACAGAGTCCGAAGAGTTTGAGAGTCTTTAGAGAAAAGTTTTGGTGATGGGCTTCAGGCTCTGGCTGGTGAGTGGATCTCTATTCTAGCCATCATGAACCTCTGGTCTCTATGCTGTAAGGTACTTTGAGAGTCATGGAATTCAGTCCTCTATTGTCCTGATTGTAAAAATGAAGCTCAGAGAGGTGAAGTGACTTGCCCAAGGTCAAGAATTGGTTATTCAGCAAAGCTAGAAAGGGAATCTTGCTGTTAGACTCAGTCTAGGGCTCTCCTGAGAAATAATTCCATGTATTTGTGGCAGATTATATTCAGTTCAGTCATTCAGTCGTGTCCAACTTTTTGTAACCCCATGGACTGCAGCATGCCAGGCTTCCCTGACCATCACCAACTCCCAGAGCTTGTCAAACTCATGTCCATTGAGTCAGTAATGCCATCCAACCATCTTGTCCTCTGCTGTCCCCTTCTCCTGCTGTCAGCCTTTCCAGAATCAGAGTCTTTTCTAATGAGTTAGCCCTTTGCATCAGGTGGCCAAAGTATTGGAGCTTTCTCTATAGATTATATTGCTATCAACCCCCCCAGTACTTCTTTTTTTCTCTCTCTTCAGTACCCCTCGCCTGTGGTTTGTGAACTCTGTTTTCCTTTTTTACCTCAACAGCCTGAGTGAATATGACATGGAGCAGAGCTGTGCTCAATGTGTAGTATGAGTAGACATACCCTTTGCTGGCTGTCAGCCACTGAAGTTTTGAAATGGTTATCACAGGCTAGCTTAGCCATTCATGAATTTCTATTGCCTTGTAAGCAGGCTATCTTGAAAGAGAGGCAGTGTCTTATCCAACAGTCTGCCTGGAAACTATCAGTACACTTGCACTGTAAGTTATTAATTTGGAATGCTGCTACAAATTCACCTCCTATGAGTCTGGGTTACATCGGAATGGATCTAATCAACCTGGTTAACTGGAACATCAGAGCCAGGAGTTTAGAAAAGAGACAGTGACCTTGTGGAATTCCCTGAACATCCCTTCCTCCACTGGACGGAAAGCAAGTGGGGGAGGAAGAGAGGAGAAGGGGGCCAGACCGAGAAAAGGATTTGGGGGGTGGTGCAGATGGTGAAATTTCCTAACTTCATACTTTTGTGAAGGGCCAATCTTGAGACTTAGCTTTGTCCTTGAGCCTTCGGAAGTTCTTCCCTACCTGGTCCCATTCCATATGGCCCAACCTCTCACAGGAGGCCATTCCTCATCCCTAATCAGGGGTAGAAGGAAAATTTAAGATGGTGGCTATTGGATTGTATCCTATTTAAGTTGAAATTTCCATCTTAGCAGTGCATAACAAAGTCTTCATTCTATATAGCTTATTTTTTATAATCAAATTTAAATGTATCCAAGAGATTGAATTGGGTTTTTCATGGGTTATTATTTATCACATTATGTCATTAATGTCACTGACTGTGTGTCATTAAACTGAATCAGCTTAGGGTGAGGTAATGGTGGCCCCAGAATTGGATTAGGTCATTAGAGAGTCACCCTTCGGCTGAAAATATTGTATACCTGTCCCATGATTCACACATATCCAGAAACAAATCCCAAACACCAGATCGACGTGAAATACTGTTTTTGGACTATTAGAATTTTGATATTCCCCTCGTCAGAGGCTGAGTTACCTAAAAGTGTTGCTAAAGTCAGAGGGTGATTCACGTTGATTATTACAGTCTGAAAACTCTAAATCATTAAACAGACCTCATATTTTAACTCAAATTTTATATATTTTATGAAGTCATGAGTAACCTTCAAAAGGAGCCCTGGAGGAAATCTACATGCATAAAAATGAATTTCGTATTTAGCGCTTCATGGACAAGAAAGGCACAAAGCAATTAAAACAGATAGGAGCAGGCTTTGTGTTTCAAATATTGATACCTCATGACTCCAGCAGTTGAGACAAAAGGCATTTCATGTCAGCATTCGGCAGGCAGCCATAAAATCTGTCTGAAGTCACTGCATGAGAAACAAGATGTTTTATTTATGTATTGTCAAAAGTTCATAAAGACTTCATTATGTGGGAATGTTCAGTATAACCTAAGTGACAACTCCATTCTAACATATGCCATGTCTGATCTTGCCTGGCCCAGAGCAGCCCAGCCATGGGGACTGCTCTTTTGACAAATATTTGGATTAGACACTGCCCACTTAGACTTCTTAGGAATACAGCGTGTTGCTGTCAAGATGGAGTAGTCCTCAGTGCCCGATGGGTTGCCACCATGACCTACCACCACAGCACTGGGGAAAAGTACCAAACCCTGGGGACCAATGACAGAATGAATGACAGTGCCTGGCATTCCTTCAGCATCCACGTGCTTCCTATGAGCTACATTTTTGCAATGCTTGGTTCAAAGGACTGCAAAGTTTACATGGTAAGAGGCAGGACAGTGGTGAAGAGCAGGGGTTTTGGGATCAGGCTGCCCTATTTCAAACCCTGTCTCTGCCATTTATTAGCTGGGTGACCTTGAGTAAGTTTCTTAACCTCTCTGTGTCTCAGTTCCCTTGTGTATGAAATGGGTGGGATGAGAACAGTACCTGCTCACAGGGTTTTTACAAGGATTACACGAGTGTGGGCATAGAAAGGCCATAGAACATGCTGTTCCTGGCTCCCAGTAAATGCTACCTAAGGGTCAGCTGTCACTGGTTAGCTGTCATGGACTCTGGGGACAGCTGCTGTGATTTGGAATATAATCTTTCAGGAGAGGGTCTGTCTGGCTTATCAGGACATTCAGTTGCCAAGACACCTAGACAGCCTATCACAGGAACTAATTTGAGGCCCTGGCCTTCCCAGGGGTGCCCGAGGAGACCAGCAATTTAGGGGGAAGTTTCACAAAACTTCGTTGCTGGGTAGGGCTTGGCAGCCTCTGCATGGTAATGCACCCCTCCCCCGACCTGAGCAGAGCCAGGGCAAGAGTTCCTGACATTGATGCAAAGTTGGACAGTGAATTGGTGGCAGCAGCTAAGCTCCGGAAAGGGCATGGTGATGGACTTCACCATTATTCCTCACACGAAGGGAGGAGTATTTCATGCAGACAGTTTTAGGTTAAAAGGATTGTTCCAAAAACATTTGTCTGTGCTAAAGGCCCTTAGCCAGGGACTTCCCTGGTGGTCCACTCCCCATGCTGCAGGTTCAGGTCTGATCCCAGGTCAGGGAACAAAATCCTGAATGCCGCAACTAAGAGCCCAAATACTGCAACTAAGATACAGCATAGCCAAAAAAAAAAAGTGTTCACAAAGACCTTCAGTCCCACACAGGCCCTGAGCCATCTAAACGAGTGTTAGAAGCCCCATAGTTGTTGGAAATGGGCACCTGGACTTGGTCTGGTTGCCCACGACTGGTCTCTGGGATGCTGCTGGGTTGGGGGACTGTGATGTCCAGTATATTCCGGCAAGCTGCAGCCTCCTTGCCACGCGGTGGGAGATGCTGTTGGTTGGTTATCCTAAAACCATTCCTCTTTCTCCTTTGCCAACCTTACATTGTAGTAATGCACAATTAAATACCATGTGTCCCATAAGTTTGAGTAAACCCCGGGAGTTGGTGATGGACAAGGAGGCCTGGTGTGCTGCTGCAGTCCATGGGGTCGCAAAGAGCTGGACACGCTGAGCGACTGAACTGAACTGATGATGGTGCCAGAGCCCAGGAGGAAGGAGAAAGACTCCTGTCTTTCCTGGCAAGGACTCGGCTGTGAAAAGCCATGGGACATTTTGTTTGCAGCCCTCCCAGCTTCATTTTCCCTCTGTAAAGGTCTTCTCCTTCCCTTACTGGGGGTGGGGGTGGAGGGAGCGAGGGGTGACTTGCAGGCTGCTCACATGGTTGTAGGCCCCAAATTGCAATTCTCTGCTGTCCCTGGATACACCCATTTTCACTGGAGACACATCTGGCAGTCTATTTCAAGTCAACACTACAAAAACTATGTTTTTCAAAAGGATGATGAGAATGGCTGTAAAAAGTTTTATGACAATAAATGTGACAAACCATTAAAAAAATAAATACCACGTGTCCTTGCGGGTAGTCGTGTGACACAGCTCTGGCCAAGGAGACATAAGGTGAACTCTCCAGAGAAATATTTTCCGCTGCTTTCTGCGTGCTCCAGCGGCGCAGACGCGAGACGCCGGGCGGGGTCCGGCGGCGCAGACGCGAGACGCCGGGCCGGCTCCGGCGGCGCAGACGCGAGACGCCGGGCCGGCTCCGGCGGCGCAGACGCGAGACGCCGGGCCGGCTCCGGCGGCGCAGACGCGAGACGCCGGGCCGGCTCCGGCGGCGCAGACGCGAGACGCCGGGCCGGCTCCGGCGGCGCAGACGCGAGACGCCGGGCCGGCTCCGGCGGCGCAGACGCGAGACGCCGGGCCGGCTCCGGCGGCGCAGACGCGAGACGCCGGGCCGGCTCCGGCGGCGCAGACGCGAGACGCCGGGCCGGCTCCGGCGGCGCAGACGCGAGACGCCGGGCCGGCTCCGGCGCAACCGACCACGCGCAGAGGTGGGGCCAAGACCCCATGACCGAGGTCAGGGGCAGCAGCCGAGAGGAGCTACCCCACGTCCAAGAGGTGGTGGCTGTGTGGGCGCAGGAGGGCCGAGAGGAGCTACTCCACGTTCAAGGTCAGGAGGGGCGGCCTTGAAGAGATACCCCTTGTCCAAGGTAAGGTGCAGCGGCTGCGCTTTGCTGGAGCAGCTGTGAAGACATATTCCAAGACCAAGGTAAGAGAAACACAAATAAGACAGTAGGTATTGCGAGGGGGCATCAGAGGGCAGACAAACTGAAATCATAATCACAGAAAACTAGTCAATCTGATCACACGGACCACAGCCCTGGCTAACTCAATGAAACTAAGCCATGCTGTGTGGGGCCACCCAAGATGGGCGGGTCATGGTGGAGAGGTCTGACAGAATGTGGTCCACTGGAGAAGGGAATGGCAAACCACTTCAGTATACTTGCCTTGAGAACCCCATGAACAGTATCAAAAGGCAAAATGATAGGATACTGAATGAGGAATTCCCCAGGTCGGTAGGTGCCCAGTATGCTACTGGAGATCAGTGGAGAAATAACTCCAGAAAGAAAGAAGGGATGGAGCCAAAGCAAAACCAATACCCAGTTGTGGATGTGACTGGTGATAGAAGCAAGGTCTGATGCTGTGAAGAGCAATACTGCATAGGTACCTGGAATGTTAGGTCCATGAATCAAGGCAAATTGGAAGTGGTCAAACAGGAGATGGCAAGAGTGAACATAGACATTCTAGGAATCAGTGAACTAAAATGGACTGGAATGGGTGAATTTAACTCAGATAACCATTATATCTACTACTGTGGGCAGCAATCCCTTAGAAGAAATGGAGTAGCCATCATGGTCAACAAAAGAGTCCTAAATGTAGTACTTGGATGCAATCTTAAAAACGACAGAATGATTTCTGTTCGTTTCCAAGGCAAACCATTCAATATTACAGTAATCCAAGCCTATGCCCCAACCAGTAATGCTGAAGAAGCGGAAGTTGAACGGTTCTATGAAGACCCACAAGACCTTTTAGAACTAACACCCAAAAAAGATGTCCTTTTCATTATAGGGGACTGGAATGCAAAAGTAGGAAGTCAAGAAACACCTGGAGTAACAGACAAATTGGGCCTTGGAGCACGAAATGAAGCAGGGCAAAGGCTAATAGAGTTTTGTCAAGAGAACACACTGGTCATAGCAAACACCCTCTTCCAACAACACAAGAGAAGACTCTACACGTGGACATCACCAGATGGTCAACACCGAAATCAGATTGATTATATTCTTTGCAGCCAAAGATGGAGAAGCTCTATACAGTCAGCAAAAACAAGACCAGGAGCTGACTGTGGCTCAGATCATGAACTCCTTATTGCCAAATTCAGACTTAAATTGAAGAAAGTAGGGAAAACCACTAGACCACTCAGATATGACCTCAATCAAATCCCTTATGATTATGCAGTGGAAGTGAGAAATAGATTTAAGGGACTAGATCTGATAGATAGAGTGCCTGATGAACTCTGGACGGAGGTTTGTGACATTATACAGGAGACAGGGACCAAGATCATCCCCATGGAAAAGAAATGCAAAAAAGCAAAATGGCTGTCTGAGGAGGCCTTACAAATAGCTGTGAAAAGAAGAGAAGCGAAAAGCAAAGGAGAAAAGGAAAGATATAAGCATCTGAATGCAGAGTTCCAAAGAATAGCAAGGAGAGATAAGAAAGCCTTCCTCAGCGATCAATGCAAAGAAATAGAGGAAAACAACAGAATAGGAAAAACAAAAGATCTCTTCAAGAAAATTAGAGATACCAAGGGAACATTTCATGCAAAGATGGGCTCGATAAAGGACAGAAATGGTATGGACCTAACAGAAGCAGAAGATATTAAGAAGAGGTGGCAAGAATACACAGAAGAACTGTACAAAAAAGATCTTCATGACCAAGATAATCACGATGGTGTGATCACTGACCTAGAGCCAGACATCTTGGAATGTGAAGTCAAGTGGGCCTTAGAAAGCATCACTATGAACAAAGCTAGTGGAGGTGATGGAATTCCAATTGAGCTATTTCAAATCCTGAAAGATGAAACTGTGAAAGTGCTGCACTCAATATGCCAGCAAATTTGGAAAACTCAGCAGTGGCCACAGGACTGGAAAAGGTCAGTCTTCATTCCAATCCCAAAGAAAGGGAATGCCAAAGAATGCTCAAACTACCACACAATTGCACTCATCTCACACCCCAGTAAAGTCATGCTCAAAATTCTCCAAGCCAGGCTTCAGCAATATGTGAACCGTGAACTTCCAGATGTTCAAGCAGGTTTTAGAAAAGGCAGAGGCACCAGAGATCAAATTGCCAACATCCGCTGGATCATGGAGAAAGCAAGAGAGTTCCAGAAAAACATCTATTTCTGCTTCATTGACTATGCCAAAGCCTTTGACTGTGTGGATCACAAGAAACTGTGGAAAATTCTGAAAGAGATGGGCATACCAGACCACCTGACCTGCCTCTTGAGAAACCTGTATGCAGGTCAGGAAGCAACAGTTAGAACTGGACATGGAACAACAGACTGGTTCCAAATAGGAAAAGGAGTAGGTCAAGGTTGTATATTGTCACCCTGTTTATTTAACTTATATGCAGAGTACATCATGAGGAACGCTGGGCTGGAAGAAGCACAAGCTGGAATCAAGATTCCCAGGAGAAATATCAATAACCTCAGATATGCAGATGACACCACCTTTATGGCAGAAAGTGAAGAGGAACTCAAAAGCCTCTTGATGAAAGTGAAAGAGGAGAGTGAAAAGGTTGGCTTGAAGCTCAACATTCAGAAAACAAAGATCATGGCATCTGGTCCCATCACTTCATGGGAAATAGATGGGGAAACAGTGGAAACAGTGTCAGACTTTATTTTTGGGGGCTCCAAAATCACTGGGGATGCTGATTGCAGCCATGCAATTCAAAGACGCTTACTCCTTGGAAGGAAAGTTATGACCAACCTAGATAGTATATTAAAAAGCAGAAACATTACTTTGCCAACAAAGGTCCATCTAGTCAAGGCTATGGTTTTTCCCGTGGTCATGTATGTATGTGAAAGATGGACTGTGAAGAAAGTTGATCGCCGAAGAATCGATGCTTTTGAACTGTGGTGCTGGAGAAGACTCTTAAGAGTCCCTTGGACTGCAAGGAGATCCAACCAGTCCATTCTCAGTTCAGTTCAGTCGCTCAGTCGTGTCCGCCTCTTTGCGACCCCATGAATCACAGCACGCCAGGCCTCCCTGTCCATCACCAACTCCTGGAGTCCACCCAAACTCATGTCCATTGAGTCGGTTATGCCTTCCAGTCATCTCATTGTCTGTTGTCCCTGTCTCCTCCCACCCCCAATCCTTCCTAGCATCAGACTCTTTTCCAGTGAGTCAACTTGTTGCATGAGGTGGCCAACCAGTCCATTCTAAAGGAGATCAATCCTGGGTGTTCATTGGAAGGACTGATGCTAAAGCTGAAACTCCATTACTTTCGCCACCTCATGCGACGAGTTGACTCACTGGAAAAGACTCTGATTGTGGGAGGGATTGGGGGTGGGAGGAGAAGGGGACGACAGAGAATGAGATGGCTGGATGACATCACCGACTCTGTGGACATGAGTTTGAGTGAACTCCGGGAGTTGGTGATGGACAGGGAGGCCTGGCGTGCTGTGATTCATGGGGTCGCAAAGAGGCGGACACGACTGAGTGACTGAACTGAACTGAACTATATGAGGATATCATACTTATAGCTGTGGTGACTATTTTGCCATTTTGTGACCATTGAACAGCAAGTCCAAGCGTGAGAAAGCCCATATGTGGAGGAATGGTAGAGTGGAAGATGGAGAAAACCTGAAATATCTGTGTCTGTGTTGAGATGTTGAACAAATCCTGGGACCACTTATCTTTGGACTCTTTATTTTTAAAACAACTGATGCCCTTAAGGTTTAAGCCACCATTAGTTGTTTATATGTCACTTATGACCAGAAGCATTTCCAAATGATACTGTAACTCTTAACCTGTGTGTCTAGTTTATGTGCCTGAACTACTTCTTTTCTCCTCATTTGCACCATTTTTGGCCCCAGTTCAGGCCCTTGTTTGAAGAGGCAGAGCCTTCCCAGCTCTTGCATTTCCGTCTCTCTAAGGTGCTAGAGTTGACTATCCTCAGCCACTGGCCAAGACCCAAGGATGCCCCGCTTGCCAGCACTCAGGTGCAGACTCAGGCTAGAGAATCTCACCATGGTGTCCCATTCACTGAATCGCACCCCTCCTGTGTTGTCCATCTAGACCCAAGGCTTTACTATTATTTGGAACACTGTCATTTGAATTACAGGTCCCCCAAGGCAAAATCAGCTCCCTTGGTCCTAGCCTTGCTCAATTCTGCCTTTTGCTGGCCTTCCTGATAGCTGTTTGGTTAAGGTGACCTCCCAATATGGCTGACAGGTAGGTTCACACTGGCTGCGAGTCACACAGCCTGGAAGGTTAAGGCCCAGAAATGGCTCTTCTCAGTGCGGAAAATGTGAGTTCGAGGTGCCTCACTCCTTAGAATTTCTCTTGCTGCTGCTGACGTCATTTTGACCTTGGCCAAGAAACCTGATCTCAGTCCCTGCACTGCATCTGTTCAGCGTGATTTTTTGGAAAAAGAGGCCTGGATTTCAAGATTGAGGAGGTGTTGGCTCTAGTCCGGTCTCTCCCACAAACAAACCAAAGTCAGCTGCTACTGCTCCTTTCTGGGCTTCTATTTCCATGTATAAAATAGAGTGGTGATCCTTTCCCTGACACTGCTATTTACATATTTTAGGAAGTGAATTTTAAACTTGGAGACACAATAAAAATTATAGAGTACACTGTAAAGAAATTATTTAGAACATTAATGCATATTTTCATAAGTACTCACAGTGTCTTTCTAAATTTGAGGTTTGGTGAATATAATGAAAATTTCACTGGAGCCCGTCTTAATTTTTTAAAAAGCCTATGAATTTTCCCCCAGGGTTTTCTAACACACCAGAAATAAATTACAGAAAGGCGGAGGGAGGGTGAAGCACTAAACAGTAATTCTTCCCAGCTGTAAAAACCTTGCTTTTCATGTGAATTAAGTCTTTGATCCCTAAAAATCTATTTTGCTCTTGGACAAATTCCAGACACTGCCTTCTTGGGGAAGCACAGTGCCAGGGACAGAATGGCTGTTTACTGATGAAGTTTCTCCTACGACTGTGCTGATCTAAGAAAGAAGCCTGAGGAATGGGGGCGAGTGGAGGTATGAGCTCTGTTTTCCCACGTTTTAGCATCTGCAAGGTGCCTTATTCCTTTTTTCAAAGTACTCTGCTGCTTCTCTCCTCTGTCTTAAACATGGGCCCTGACTCTTTTCCTTATGAGTAGATTTGTCTTTGTAATTCTGCAAGGCCGTGGCAGTCCTGCTGAATAAACTCTGCTGGAAATGGCAAGGCCTTTAGTAGATAGTCAATGCTATCCTTATGTAAGCTCATCTGTTTTGAATATCTGAGCATCTGCATGTGCCAGCTACTGTCCGAAGATATACTGAGAGGCAAAGTGGGTGCAGGGCACCAAAAGTTGCCCATTTGGGGTAACTCATGCTGTGCTGGTGATGGAGACTGCCTTTTTTTAAAAAAAATATGGTTTTAAAAATTGTGTTTATATTTAACCTAATATTTGTCATGTTGGCCATTTGTAAGTGTAGAATTCAGTGGCGTTAATTATATCTACAATGCTATGTGCCCATCACCATTAACTATACCCCAAGCTTTTTCATCATCCCAAATATAAACTCTGTACCCATTAAACTACTGCTTCTCATCCCTCCCTCCCTTCAGTGCCCGGTAGCCTCTGCTCTGCTTTCTATGGATTTGCCTATTCTAGATATTGCATGTAAGTGGAATCATACAATATTGGTCCTTTTGTGTCTGACTTCTTTCACTTAGCATAATATTTTCAAGGTTCCTCCACACTGCAGCATGTGTCAGAACTTCATTTTATTTTTATTTACTTGGGGCTGTAATGGGTTTTCATTGCTGCGCAGGCTTTTCTTTAGTTGTGGTGAGCTGTGGCTACTCTCTAGTTGGGGCGCGCGAGCTTCTCGTGATGGTGGCTTCTCTTGTGGAGCACGGGCTTAGCTGCTCTGTGGCATATGGAATCTTCCAGGACCAGAGATCGAACCCATGTCTCCTGCATTGGCAGGCGGATTCGTTACCACTGAACCACCAGGGAAGCCCAGACCTTCATTCCTTCTTATGGCTGAATAATGTCCCATTGTCTGGATAGACCACATTTTGTTTATCCATGCATCTGTTGATAGACACTTGGGTTGTTCCCACCTTTTGGCTGTTATGAATAGCGCTGCTATGAGTATCTGTGTACAGAGATCTGAGTCCCTGCTTTCAGTTCTTTCGGATATGTACCTAGGAGTGGGACTGCTGAGTTACATGGTTTCTACATGTGGATATGGTGTCCATAGAATCAACACAGGCAGTAAAGGTTTGCTAAAACAAGGACCCATAGCTGCATCCCAGAGGGCTATGGCAAGGGTCATAGCCAAGTGCAAGGAGAAGAAAGGGTTGGAAGAGATAGATCCTGTGGTTCTCCTATAAGGTTGTGAGATGCAGTCAGGCCCACAGTGAAGACAGAAGCAGGAGCCGGGTAAACTGTCTGTTTGCAGAAAGATGGCAGGAGCTCGGGGAGGGTGGAACAGAGCAGACAGATGGGGAAACTGAGCAACCAGGAGGGCGAGAGAGAGAGGGTCACAGGGTAGCCATGTAGTAAAAGGTCAGAAAATCCGTGGGAAGCAAGTGGCAGGGAGAGTAAGGGTCAGGGGTCCAACTACATATCCACAGCGCATTGTGGGCCCTGGAAAGCAACAAGCCTTGATCCTGTGGGCATTCTCCCAAGCTAGGAAGCCTTTTCTATCCCTCCTGCTGATGCAGAGAGAAACCTGATGGCTCCTGGTTTGTGAGGGATAGTATCTGGATAAGAACCAATCCTGACCCGAGCCTCCCAGTGGGAAAGGATCGTGAAGCACTTCCCTTTTGGAGACAGGACGATCCATCATCCTGGACTATGATATGAGTAACTGTTACAGAACACTGCAACTTTATTATAGGTTGCACCCAAGGGTAAAGATATGTACTAAGCAATGTTGTCTGCTAGGAGGCCGAGAAACACACATCTTAAATTTTAGGTGATGACTTACTCTTAACTACTTGGCTTAAAAATAACTGCCAAGGCCATTCCAGGCCACTACAGTCAGTAATTCCATGAGGGCACAAGCCAGGTGGCATCCTAATCCCCTGTCCCATGGGCTGCTGGGAAGGGAGTTCACGCTCATCTCCAGGTTTATCCCTCAAGCAGGGGCAATGGTAGGACAGGTCATCTTGTGAAGGCAGCCAGGAGAACAGCTGCCTGGGACACATCCTGGGTGGGTGGAGGGAGGACGTGAGCTCTCAGTCCAGAACTGTAGAGCTAGCCACATTCAGGCCTACCCAGTGAGGCTACACAAATTGTGGACGGTACAAAATCTGCTGGGCTGGAAACCCCAAGCAGTTATTGTTGTGTCCTTCTAGACCAAATTATTTCTGGGGTCAGAAGATGCAAAGCCCCATCGGGCCTAATCTGGAAGTCTTCATTGGACTAATTTATACTAAAAATAGTATCCAGATATGATTAGGAAAGGTCCCTCTGTTGCGTCCCTGTGAAAGAGAATAGGACCAATGCTTCCAGAAAGCAGACAAACACTGCACTGAATTTGCACAATGCAGAACCCAAGCTGAGAAAATCTATGTTATCCACTCCAGTAGTCCTGCCTGGAGAATCCCCATGGACAGAGGAGCCTGGTGGGCTACAGTCCACAGGGTCACAAAGAGTCGGACATGACTGAGCAACTAAGTACAGCACAGCACCTGCTTTGGTGGGGTCTTATACCCTCCCCACTTGTGCAAATCTGAACTCCTCTAGGCTCAGAGATGCCTTTTATGAAACTCTCCCTGGGATCGCTTGCTGCTCCCATAGTCCACTGTCTCCTCTGAAACCCTAAAGTTACTTTCCATATTCTATTTGTGTACCTTAAAATCTCCTCTTACTCTATGGTAAATTTCTTGAGGTCACATGTTTTTTCATTTTTCCATTTCCACAGTGTGTCTTACAGTTAAAATGCATGAAAGAGATATTTATAGAGTTCTTTCATGAATAAACTCATGAATACAGAAGGAAATTATATTTAGCACAACTTATTAGAATCCCTGTCCATAAAGTTGTGCTAGAATATTTTGGGAAAACATTCTTTGGTATCTGACTTAGATGCCCAGTGTTTCAATATATCTATTTTTTTCTTGTCTTTTTCTTAGTAGAAAAAACACCATCTGCTGCATAGTATTACTTAACTAATTAATGAAATGATTAATTCAGTTCTAAAGGCCCCTGCGGCCCTGGCTTTTCAGACTGGCTAACGCCTATTCTTTTTGTCTTCCATTTTCTACCGCCTGTGCCTTAGTTTTCTTGGCAGTGAAATAGGTCTGTCTGTTACCTCACCGGGTTGTTGCTGTGAGGGCAAAATAAAACAGTGACGAGAAATGTTTGGAAAAGTATCAGTGCCAGGTGAAGTGATATTGGACAGAACTTTTCAAAGTACTCTGTAGAATGACACGTTTGACCGTATGAGAGAAGACAGTGCTACAGGACAAGTTATTGGTCATAATGAGCTCTGGGGAGACTGCGCACCATGAACGCCTAGGGGGAGTGGGTGGAGAGCAGGACAAAGGACACTTCCTCCATTAATCATGGGAGTGAGAACAGAGCTCTTCTGTGTACCCACTTAATCAAAACAGCACACCCCCCCTCCAAAGCAGCCAATGCCTAAACCACACAAATGAGTTATTTCAAAGTCACAGGAGTTGCCTTACAGAACAAGACAGCCTATTAAAAATGAATAATGTGCATTTCTTCCTGGAAAGAACAAATCAATACCCCTCAGTGGGCCCAGTGCCACCTACCAGCTTCCACACGAATATGCCTTTATCCAGAAGAAGGGTATGGAAAGGACAGCTTTTCCTTCCCCTCCCTTGGGCTCACCAGTGAAAGCAGCTCACATCTCTCCCTTCAGAGGTGGAGTCTGAAGTAAAAGAAGTTTACCTTCCCCCAAGAGTACATTATAAGTTTCAGCCATAATGGACACTCTGGGGGCAAATATTTCCTCCTAAGCTCCATGGGACCTTTAGGCTCGGATTACTCAGAGAAGTACAGTTGTTCACTTTGTAGATTCAACTGCAACCCCTTTGCAGTTCAAGTCCGTTAAACAGATATTGATCTTTAGGCAAACAGTTCTGAGTTTCTACTATGCATCAGCACTATGAACCGACACTTAATTCTCTCATTGTATAAACAAGGGAACTGACATCAGAGAGGTTAAGTTGTGTACCCAAAGCCACACAGCTGTTAAGTGGGAGAGCTGGGTTTCGAACACCTGAGTCTCTCTGTGGCTCCAGAAACCCTTTTTGTAACCATTAGACTCTATCATCATTTGCTGTGTGGCAAGCACTGTAGTAAGTATTTAGGACCCAGGAATGAACCAGACTTGCTCCTTGCTCCTAAGTATCAGACACTGGCATATTATCTTGCATAAATAAGTAACTATATTTATTTGGCTGCACCAGGTCTCAGTTGCGGCATGTGGAATGTTTAGTTGTGGCGTGTGAACTCTTAGTTGGGGCAATGTGGGATCTAGTTCCTTGACTAGGGATCGAACTTGGGACCTCTGCATTGGGAATGCAGAGTCCTAGCCACTTAACCACCAGGAAAGTCTCCATCTTACCTAACTTTAATTTAGACTTTACTGGATATCATAACCCTGCGGGGAGGAAACTGAAGAGCCACAGAGCTGAAGGTCTTGCCCAAAGTAGGCTGAATAAGTGACAGAGCAGAGGTTCAAATCCAGGCAATGTAATCTGATTTCACAGCCCATGCCTAAGCACTGTGCTGCATTATTCCCTGTGAATATTTGTAAACCGATATTCACCCAAGGTTCAATCGCTTCCTTAAGTGAGGTAAGTAAGCGTAGAGTATAACATAAGCAGGGCCTGGCTGAAGAGCCAGGGACTCCAGATTTGGAGCGGAAATGCTGCTACCAAGAGAGGTGGCAGAGGTGAGGGGGCATTCCATGCCAGAGGCCCCAGCAGGCGAGAAGGGGTACCTGTGTCCCTCACGCACCGTGCCCAGACTGCACGGTAGTCTCCCAGCACCAGTTCGGTTTGTCTGTTTTTTTTTTTTACTTTTTATTGAGGTTTTCCCTACATATGGTAAAGTGCTCTAGTCTTACATGTAGAGCCTGATGAGTTTTTACATAGGGATACGTGTCCAGAGATGCCACCCAGAGTAAGATACTGAGTGTATCCCCAGCCCTACCCTAGAAGATGCCTTCAGGCCCTTTCCCAGTCAGTAACCACACTCCTCTTCTGAGATCATCAGTATTCTGATCTCTGTCACCTCTACTGGTTGGTTTTGTCAGTTCTTGCCTTTTACACAGACAGAATCGTACAATATGTGTGTGTGTTCTTTTTTGTCCGGCTTCTTTTGCTCAACAAAATGTCTCTGTGGTTCCCCTGTGTGGCTGTGTGAAGCAGTCCTCAGTTCTTTCCATGGTTGTCTCATTTCCACTGTATGAATACACCTCAATTTACTCATCCACTTTAATGGTCATGGATATTTGAGTTGTTTCTAGGTTTTGAATATTATGAATAAAAGCACCATGAACGTTCTTTTATGGGTTATGTATATAACAAAGAGTGGAGTTGCCAAATCGAAAGGGATGTGTGAGTATGTGTGTGGACCTTTTGGCTATACACACACACATATACACATTTAGATTCAGTAGGTATGGCCAAAGTGTTTTCCAAAGTGATTCTATCAGTTTATACTCCTGTCAGCAGTGAATGAAAGTTCCAGTTACTCTAACCTTCTTACTCACATTTGATACAGTTCATCTGACCATTCAAAAATTTTTATTTTGAAATAATGATTGATTGAAGGAACCACAATCAAGATACAGAAATGTTCCCTCACCACAAAGATCTCCCTCATTCTATTCCTTTAAAGTTCTATCCTAACTAGCCCTAACCTTTCCCAATCACTGATTAGCTCTGTCTCTATACTTCTGTCATGTTGAGAATGTTACATAAATGTAATCATATAGTCTGTGGCCTTTTGAGATTGCACTTTTCACTCAGTGTGGTGTCCGTGAGATGCATTCAAATTGCTGTGTAATATCAATAGTTCCTTTTTATTGCTGAGTGGGATTCCATGGTTTGGATGTAGCACAGTTTGATTAATCATTCACTTATAATAGAACATCTTGGTTGATTCCAGTTTTAGACTATTACAAATACAGTTACATAGGTTTTGGTGTGGTAATTTTTTATTGCTCTATGATAGATGCCCAGGAGTAAGACTGCTGGGACATAGGTAAGTGTGTGTTTAGTTTTTTAAGAAACTGTGAAACTATTTTGCAGGGTGGCTGTACCATTTTACATTCCCAGCAAAAATGTAAGAGAGAGATCCAGTTACTCTACATTCTTTTCTTTTAAATTCCTTTTATTTACTTATTAATTTTTTTTATTTGGCTGCGCTGGGTCTTAGTTGTGGTGGGATCTTTGTTCTGGCATGTGGGATCTACTTCCCTGACCAGGGATGGAACCTGGGCCCCCTGCATTGGGAGCTCAGTGCCCCAGTCAATGGACCACCAGGGAAGAAGTCTCTACTCCACATTTTTGAAAAAAGTTGTCATGTTTTTTCTGTTTTCTGTTTGTACTTTTTTTTTCCTCCTGTCTTCCTACTTGAACATTGTTTAGAATTCCATTCTTATTTATTTGTGTTTTCATGATTAGTTTCTGTTTATTTGATTTATTGTTTCTGAGTCTCTATGAATAAATGGTTGCTCATTACTATATTACATGTACATAACTCGTCACTGTCTACTAGTTTGAGCATCTTACAAGTCCAAGTGAAGTATACAAATCCAGCTTCCTTTTATGTTCCTTTATCCTCTCCCACGCTGGGCTGGAAGAAGCACAAGCTGGAATCAAGATTGCCGGGAGAAATATCAATAACCTCAGATATGCAGATGACACCACCCTTATGGCAGAAAGTGAAGAGGAACTCAAAGGCCTCTTGATGAAAGTGAAAGAGGACAGTGAAAAGGTTGGCTTGAAGCTCAACATTCAGAAAACAAAGATCATGGCATCTGGTCCCATCACTTCATGGGAAATAGATGGGAAAACAGTGTCAGACTTTATTTTTTTGGGCTCCAAAATCACTACAGATGCTGATTGCATCCAGGAAATTCAAAGACGCTTACTCCTTGGAAGGAAAGTTGTGACCAACCTAGATAGCATATTAAAAAGCAGAGACATTGCTATTGCTTTGCCAACCAAGGTCCGTCTAGTCAAGGCTATGGTTTTTCCCGTGGTCATGTATGGATGTGAGAGTTGGACTGTGAAGAAAGCTGATTGCCAAAGAATTGATGCTTTTGAACTGTGGTGCTTGGAGAAGACTCTCGAGAGTCCCTTGGACTGCAAGGAGATCCAACCAGTCCATTCTAAAGGAGATCAATCCTGGGTGTTCATTGGAAGGACTGATGCTAAAGCTGAAACTCCAATACTTTGGCCACCTCATGCAACGAGTTGACTCACTGGAAAAGAGTCTGATGCTGGGAGGGATTGGGGGTGGGAGGAGACGGGGACGACAGAGAATGAGATGGCTGGATGGCATCACCGACTCGATGGACATGAGTTTGAGTGAACTCCGGGAGTTGGTGATGGACAGGGAGGCCTGGCGTGCTGTGATTCATGGGGTTGCAAAGAGTTGGACATGACTGAGTGACTGAACTGAACTGAACTGACCCTCTCCCATGGATAATATAATTGTCTTAAACATTTCCTATACATCCATTGAGAAGTCTTCCAGGTGATATTATAATTTTTGCTTCAACTGTCAAACATAATTTAGAAAACTCAAGAAGGAAAGTCTGTTGCACTTACCCATGTTTTGATTCTCTCCATTATTCTTTCTTCCTCTCTGATGTTCCAAGATTTTCTTCTTTTAGCATTTCCTTTCTGTTTAGAGAATTTCCTTTAGCCATTATTTTAGCATAGGTCTGCTAGTGACAGATTCCCTTATATTTTCCTTCATCTGAGAATGTCTTTATTACGTTTTTTATTCTTAAATGTTATTTTTACTGGATGTGGAATTCTGGTTGGTGTTTTCTTTTTTCTTACTTGAGAAATTTTATGCCACGTCCTTCCAACCTCCTTAGTTCCTTATGAGAAATCTGCTGTCATTTGAATTGTTTTCCCCTATAAGTAATATGCCATTTCTCTCTTACTGCTTTCAAGATTTGTCCTTTGTCTTTTCAAGAGTTTGACGATGATTTATCTTTTACCATTCTTTTTTTTTTTCTTGGCCATCCTGGGCAGCATGTGGGATCTTAGGTCCCCAACCAGATATCAAACCCAGGCCCTCAGCAGTGAAAGCGAGGAGTCCTAACTACCAGACCACCAGGGAATTCCCAATGATGATGTATCTTTGTGTGAAATCGCTTAGGTTTATCCCATTTGGGGTCTCTCAGCTTCTTGAATCTTTTTGTGTCACTTGCCAAATTTGGAAACATTTTAGTCATTATTTCTTCAAATACTTTTTAGGCCTGACCCTCATTCTCCTCTCATTTTGGGACTTTGATGACACAGATACTAGATTATTTGTTACAGTCCCACAGGTCTCTGAGGTTCTGTTCTTTTTTTTTTCAGGCTACTCTGTTGTTGAGATTGGGTAATCTTTATTGTTCTGTCTTCCAGTTCACCAGTTCTCTTGTCCATCCTCTGCATTCTGCAGTTGAGCTCATTCATTTAATTTTTAATTTTGTCTGTTGTATTTTCACTTGTAAAATTTCCATTAGAGTCTTTATACCGTATATTATTTTGCTGAGACTTTGTGATTTTCATTTGTTTTAAGTGTGTTCATCGTTGCCCACTGAAGCATTTTTATGATGGCTGCTTTAAAATCTTCGACAGATAATTCTAACATCTGCATCATCCCGGTAATGGTGTCTGTTATTGTCTTTTCTCATTCAAGTTGAGCTTTTCCAGTTCTTGGTGTGACATGTGATATTTGGTTGAAACCTGGACATATTTGATATTATGTTATGAGATACTGGATCTTATTTAAGGCTTCTGTTTTAGCTGACCTCTTTTGATGTCACTCTAGCAGGGAGGAGGGGTGTGTGGACTTCCTTCTTACTGCTAGGCATGGGTAGAAATCCAGGTTCTCCACTGGCCTCCACTGACACCTGGGCAGGGAGGGCTTCTCATTACTGCAGGGTTGAGGTGAGAGTTCAGGTTCCTTCCTTATTGGGCCTCTGTGAACTACCCTGGCTAAGAGGAACAGGGGTGCCTCTTTATTGCTCCCCACAAAGCTTCCACTGACAACATGGGTGGGAGACCTTGTTACCACTGAATGGTGGCGAAAGTCTAGACTCTCTCTTAGGCCGCCTCTGACATCACTCCAGTGGGAGAGAGGAGGGGTTCCTCCTTCCTTCCAGGTGGGAATGGAAGTCCAGGTTTCCCATGTGGTCCCTGCTGACACCAGGAGGTGGGTGAACCATCTTCAGCCTGGAAGAGACGAAGGTCCCAGCTCCTTATTTGGTCACCCCTGATAACACCCTTTGGAGAGCTTTCAGTGCCTTGTGACAGCCTGGAGAGTGTGCAAATATGGGTTTCCCATACTTTCCTTTGCTGATGAAGATGGTGGTGGTGGCTAGTCTTTCTATGGTGTTTACCTGGAGACAAATGGCCATTGTTGAAGTTTTCTGTCTTTCTAGGATGTCTCTTTTATGGTCCTTTGGCTAAAGAGGGTAGGTTTTTGGGGGGACTTTTTGGGTCTGTGCCCATTGGTGTTTCCAGTTTGCCAGATTCTGCAGTGCCTGAACTGGGACATTTGAGGCAAAATCAAAAGGCCAAAAAACCAAGAACTCACCACCATGTTTTTCTTCAGGGTTCAAACTCTCTAGCTTTTCTGACTTCTTCTCTCTACCTTTCTGAGTCTTCTTGTGTTTATTTTACATATAATGTTCAGGGGTTTTTAGCTTTACTTAGAAGGTGGGGTTGTGGGGCTTTGGGGCATTATCTCAGGGACTTCCATGGTGAGGGGAGGGGATAGCAGAGGGAGATATGGAGTGGGAACTCCTTCATCTGTGATTTAATAGAGAAGCCTCACTTTTGTTGACTTTATATATTGGGGTTCTATCTAAGATCTCAGGGACAAAAGGGTTCTGTTGCTTAAAAGAAGTTAGAAACTACTATTATAAACTACTGAAATGTCCTCAAATTCCAACATTTTGGTTTCCAAACAATGTCTCTCTCACTGTCTTTTACACCTGAAAGAAGTGCAAGAATCTTTTGTCAAAACCATGTGTTTATGTTTTTAATTTGGGCAACATGGTAGCCATATGCCATGGAAGCAAAGTGTATAGGAAACTTCCAGATATTTGTACACCTAACACAGATGTTCCATTTTGCTGTCTTTTTTTCAGCTAATGGGGTAGGGAGAAGGATTTAGCCTCTGGGATCTAAATGCCTAGATTTGAGTCTTAACTAATTCTGAACTGCGTTATTTTACGTAAGTGATAACTTTGCAAAACCTCCATGTCCTCATCTGAAAATAGGAGTAATAAGGTCTAATTTATGCAAGTACATAGGCCATACGAAATTTACTTAAAGAGCTGGTCTCTGCAGTACTATCCAATACAGCAATCGTGAGCCACGTGAGCCTACTAAGCATTTGAATTATGACTCGCGCCAGTGAGGACCTGAATTTTATTTGAATTCAAATTTAAAAACTTATACTTGATTCAGTTATTGGTAAACTTTGTAGGATATTTGGAACAATTTGTGTGTGAGTATTCCCACCTCACCCAAACTCAAAGGAACACCTTTGCGTAGCTGTAAATGTTATGAAATCTAAACACGGGTCAAGTATTTCTGATGAAAACTGAATGTCTGAATTATGAGGTGCTCTAAATGCAAAACACACTGGATTTTGAAGACTTATTATGAAAAACAGAGTGTAAAATTATAATAATTTTTAATATTTACTATGCGTTGAAAGTAAAAGTATTTTACTAGATTAAATAAAATATATTAAAATTAATTTTGCCCAGTTCTTTTTATTTAAAGTGGCTACTAAGAAATTTAAAATTACATAAGTGGCTTACTTCAAATTTCTAATGGTTATTTACATATAAAGTAGGTAAATTAACATCATATGCTTTTAATGTTGGTGAGAATGACTCCTTTAGATAGTTTTGTCTACTTAAACTATTAAAATATATTTTATTAAACCACTGAGCATTTATGGAATATATAGAATTTTTGCCTAAAGGTTAACTGACATGTTATGAGAGCTGTTCTCATTATTGGTGGGAATGCAAATTGATGTAATCCTTACCAGATATCCTTCATTCATTTATTCAAGAAGTAATTTTTATATGTATACATATATCCCTTCCCTCTTGGACCTCTCAAACTAACACAACATTGCAAAGCAATTATATTCCAATCAAAAATAACAAAAACAAACAAAAAAACCGAAGTCAATTTTGAGCTTCTTCTATGTGCCAGATGCTATGCTGTGTCTGCAGACACAGAGGTAAGCAGATGGGAGATGCCTGCCCTTGTAGAAGTTATGGGCTGTAGGGAACATCTGTGTTAGGTGTGTGCATATACGGGACTTTACTGAACACTTTGATTCATGAAATATGGTTATAGCTACTGTACTGCCCAAAGGAAAAAGAAAGACACATGTTCTTGATAAAAAGATTTTCACAGTTCTTTCAAGTATGAAAGACAGAGAGATATAGATTGGAGGCCAAACTGTTAGAACTATTTGAGAAGTCAGTCATTTGAAAAGTAATTCTAAGAATGGTCATTTAGTTATACTTGTGGTAGGTTCTACAAAGTAAAAAATGAACCTTTAAAACAATCCTTTAAAAAGTAAACATACCATTTTCACAGAAACTCCCTTGTTAGGAAGTTACCCTAGAGAAATAAATAAATAGTCATGCCCAAATGTATGTACAACGTTTCCTGAAATGTTTTTTTTTTTTTTTGGTTGCACCACTTGACTTACCTCAACAGTGAATGCACAGAGTCCTAACCACTGACTGCCAGGGAATTCCCACCTGAAGTGTTAAAATAGCACAGTATCTAGAAATAACCAAAACAAATGGCTAACCAAGTGAGACTGACTATCTAAATGAACCATTTGATGGAATACTATGCAGCCAGTAAAGCTCATATTGAAAAAGGCATTGAATGACTTTAAAATGTGATCACAAAACAATATGTATGTATACTATGATTCTGATGAATACAACATCAAATGCATAGAAGTTCAGGAGCAAACTTCACCAACATGCTAATAGTATTTATTTCTCTACTGGGGCTATAAGTGATTTTTCTTTCATCTTTGGCAACTTCTGTATTCTACAAGAAACATGAATTAGTTTACCATTCACAAAAAGATAAATATAAAATTGTTTTAAGTGGGTTGATTGAATCATGCTGTATACATCATTTCATAGTTGTGCTTCATTGGGACACAAGACAGGAAATGAAACATGGGAGTGTTAGTCCTATAGGATTTAATAATTAATTTTTTAAAGTTATGTTTCTTCTACATTCATTGCTTATTTGAAACAACATAAAGCAAGAGGAAATTTAAGGTAAATGGAAAAGTAACTTCAGCAACCTGAGTGGAACAGGAAATTATTTTTTTCTTCTGTGCTTGGATGTGTTATCATGAACCAGATTTCTCTGCATAATTTACTTTCTCAGGAGATTTACTTTGTAAATTTAGATGCTTCATAAATTCACAATAAAGGCTTTTAATCAAAGCTGGGTTTTGTTCTACTTCAGAGATTAAAGACCCCCTTCAACAAATTGGAGATTACTTGGGGTTGATAAATAAGCTCCAAAATAAGCAGCAGTCTCTGTTTCTCACCATCCACCTGGTACCACTTGGCACAACCTGTGTTTTTCAGGACCAAGATTTTGGTTCACCCCCATTTCACGTGTCCTTGTGCTGCTCTTTCCATTGTCCAAGCAAAAGACTGAACAGCTTGTTTAGAACAGAGATTTCATCACATCACGATTTTCTAATGCAACTGCCTGGAGGACTTTGTCTTAAGCAATGATTCTGCTTCCTTTCCTCAGATAAAAATATTTGTATTTAAGCAGTGAACTAAAAGAGGTTGGTAACGGTTAAAGAGTGCCAGTGGGGGAAAGAGTGCCAAAGGAAACAGGGAAAGGGACTTCCCTGGTGGTCCAGTGGCTATCCCAATGCAGGGGGCCCAGGTTTGATCCCTGGTCAGGGAACTAAATCCCACGTGCTGCAACTAAGGGTTCACATGCCAAAACTAAAGATCAAAGATCTCACGTGCTGCAACTAAGACCCAGTGCAGGGACTTTCCCGGTGGTCCAATGGCTAAGATTCAGCACTCCCAATGCTGAGGGCCCGGGGTTTGATCCCTGGTCAGGGAACTAGATCCTATATGCCACAGCTAAAGAGCCTGTGTGCTGCAAGTAAACCTAGTGCAGCCAAATAAATAAATATTAAAAAAAAATCAGGGAGAGAGAACTTACAGTAAGGATCAAACCAAATCAATGTTCCTATCCAATGACAGACATTTCTAATTGCATGTCATGTGACCCAAGGTAGAGCGATAACTATGGTCCACTGGAGTAGTGGATATGACTTTGAGGACATGTCCAGTGAGTGGGAACAGGGATCAATGAGGGGACGTCATGGGGTACTGAGCAAACAATAACACACTAATAATAGCAACTATATTAATTGAATACCTCCATTGAGCCAGACACTGGCTTAGGTATTTTAAACAAGTTATTTCATTTGCAAATTTATTCTCAAAACACTTACAAGGTGGGTATTATTTTTCTGTCTTTACCAATGAAGAAAGTGACATTCAGAAAGGTTATTAAATAATATTAATACTACTATTACTACTGCTACTACTGTGACTGTTGTTTAATTTGACTGAGCGATTTCTAGGTACCAGGCACATGCTCTGTAATTCTATTTCTCACTTAATCCTTGTATCCCACCTAATGAAATAGGCAGCAGAGAACACTCCGAGTAACCTGAGATCCATATCCAAGTGTGTTTGACGTCAAAGTCCACTTCTTTTCATTACACCGTACACTGTTGTTCACTGCCAACTATCTTTAGAGTGGTCATTTAATAACACAAACAAAGAATAACCGAAGAACAAAAGTTAGCTTGATTTTTTTTCTGGTTCTAAATTTGCTGTGGATTTCTTTGTTGGGGGGCATGGCTAATATATGTGCCACTAATTTTTACCTTCCTCTTTGAGGACGTGAAATTTGGGGGATGTGTGTTTGTTGAAATGTTTATTTCTACTCTATTCCTTAAAGTAAGAACCCTTGGCTCATTCAGTGATGACTGTTGGAACTGATCTTCGATCTATTTCCATCCTGAGTCTCCCTGCCAACCCTGTCCTCAACAAACATTGACCTATGTCATTATTTGCCCTAAAAGTTTGTCCAAAGTCAAAGAGGAAATTAATTCCCACTCCAAATCAGGACAATAGAGATCACGATAAATGTCATGTGGTCTATTGGATTTGTCCCCAATGAGGTAATCGGAATCCCCAGAGTTAGCCATATGCTCTCTTTGGCACATTGGTTCTGTTCATTTCTCTTGCAAATAGTGTAGATCAAATGCTTATAAAAATTGTTTTTTTCCCCCCAAAACTAGACTACCCTACGGCCAGCCTCAGCATACTTACACATTTAAAAGAAAAACCCAGTGTAACGCCAAAGCCTTCTGGAGTTATGCGGATCCAGATGATATGACCGATGAGGGGTTAATATCCAACATATACAAACAGCTCATATAACTCAATATAAAAAAAAACTTGATTTAAAAATGGGCAGAGGAGCTGAATAGGCATTTTTTCAAAGAGGAAACAGACACATGAAAAGATGCTCAACATTGCTAATCATCAGGGAAATGCAAACCAAAACCACAAGGAGACGTCACCTCACACCTGTCAGAATGGCTATCATCAAAAACAACACAAATAACAAATGCTGACGAAGATGTGGAGAAAAGGGAACCCCAGGTGGCACTAGTGGTAAAGAGCCCGAATGTCAGGGCAGGTGACATAAGAGATGCGGGGTTCGATCCCTGGGTTGGGAAGATCCCCTGGAGAAGGGCATGGCAACCCACTCCAGTACTCTTGCCTGGAGAATCCCATGGACAGAGGATCCTGGAGGGCTGCAGTCCATAGGGTCACACAGAGTAGGGCACGACTGAAGTGACTTAGCACACACACACACCTATGCTGTTGGTGGGAATGTAAATTGGTGCAGTTACTGTGGAAAACAGTATGGTGGTTCCTTAAAAAACTAAAAATAGAACTACCACACGAACCAGCAATTCTACTCCTGGGTATATATCTGAGAAAAAGCAAAAACACTAACTCGAAAAGATGCATGAACACCAATGCTCATAGCAGCATTATTTACAATTGCCAAAATATGAAGGCAACCTAAGTATCCATCAACAGATGAATGACTAAGATGTGATATGGTACATATATGTGACATGGTATATATATGTGATATATATGTTGCATATATATCACACACAATTAAACACTACTCAGTCATAAAAATGAATGAAATTTTGCCATTTGCAGCAATATGAATGGACTTGGGGTATTATGCCAAAGGAAATAAGTCAGAGAGAGAAAGATAAATACTGTATGATATCACTTATACGTGGAATCTAAAATTACAACAGACTAGTTAATATAACAAGAAATAGGCCTACAGATACAGTGAACAAACTAGTGGTTACCAGTGTGGAGGGGGGAGGGGCAAAATAGGGGTAAGGGAGTGGGAGGTACAAACTTCCGGGTGTAAGATAGGCTCAAGGATGTATTTCATCTTCTCATCCAGTTTTTGGATTAATATTTAGGTTTACTTTTCAAATTTTTAATTAATTTTGCTTTCTGAAAATTCTATAAAACCTAGAGAATTTTCTTCCAGGCTTCTCCACTTGTAAAACTCCTACTCATCTTTTAGGACCCAATTCAAAAAAGAATCATTATCTCTTTGAAGTTTCATCTTAATCTCTTAAACGGATGGATGATAAGTTCCTTAGTACCTCTATGCTTTCAGTTCCTGCCTCTTTTGTACCACAAGTCTGGTTAGCCTTATCTACGAGGCCCTTAACTATGAGGCCCTGAAAGTTATGACCAGCCTAGATAGCATATTAAAAAGCAGAGACATTACTTTGCCAACCAAGGTCTGTCTAGTCAAGGCTATGGTTTTTCCCGTGGTCATGTATGGATGTGAGAGTTGGACTGTGAAGAAAGCTGATCGCCGAAGAATTGATGCTTTTGAACTGTGGTGCTGGAGAAGACTCTTGAGAGTCCCTTGGACTGCAAGGAGATCCAACCAGTCCATTCTAAAGGAGATCAATCCTGGGTGTTCATTGGAAGGACTTATGCTAAAGCTGAAACTCCAATACTTTGGCCACCTCATGTGACGAGTTGACTCACTGGAAAAGACTCTGATGCTGGGAAGGATTGGGGGCAGGAGGAGACGGGGATGACAGAGAATGAGATGGCTGGATGGCATCACCGACTTGATGGACATGAGTTTGAGTGAACTCCGGGAGTTGGTGATGGACAGGGAGGCCTGGCGTGCTGTGATTCATGGGGTCGCTAAGAGTTGGACACGACTGAGCGACTGAACTGAAGGGATCAGAACACATCTTGTTTATTATTGCATCCCCAGGTCTAGTTCACTGCTCATTAGAGAGAACATCTTAGTAAAATATTTGTTAAACAAATAGATTGAAATTTAGAACATCTGGGCAGTAAAGGATGGAATAAAAATGCTTTTGCTGGAGGAAGAGAGACCTTATAGAGTGGGAAGAAGGAATTTGATGTATAAAATGGTCTTCAAGGATTGGGACTCATTTGACTGGAGTTTCACTTGAGAATTAAAATGCGTTTACACAAAAATCAATGAAATAAACTAACCCAAGTTTGGTAAAATGTACATTTATGTTGTTTAGTCACTAAGTTGTGTCTGACTCTTTTGTAACTCTGTGGACTGTAGCCCTCCAGGCTCCTCTGTCCATAGAATTTCCCAGGCAAGAATACTAGAGTTGGTTGCCATTTCCTCCTCCTTACAAACCCAGGGATTGAACCCATGTCTCCTGCGTTGCAGATGGATTTTTTTTTACCACTGAGCCATGAAGGAAGCCCCAGAGTTTACACTACCTGTTTGAAATCTACTCTGCTTATTTCCTGTATGATAAAATGGAAATTTTAAGCTTTTTCTTTTTTTTTTTTAGATAGTGATTTATTCTTTTAGCATTAACCAAAGAACTTTCATAGGATACACAGAATGTTGTAAACAGTAAATCAGTTTTATAGACCACACAATTATTAGCATGGTATAGTAGAGAACACTTTGGCACTTACTTGGATCTGCTTATTGTTAGTTCCCACTAATACCCCATCTGGTGATGGTACATAAAATATTTGCTACATGAAAGAACCCATTCACAGAAAGATTGGAAGAGTTCTAAAGAAGATATATTTTTATTATGTAGTATTTGTATTTGACTGGATTAAGTGGCTGGATTGCTTACAATGGCTGATCCCTTGGCCGCCATGCTTGTGTAACAGAACAACATCCCTGGATAGAAAATAAGGCTTACTAAATATTGCTGAAACAAACTCACCTCTGTTGAAACCATACTGCAAACTGTAATTGCTTTATGGAACATATTCTTGTTCATGTATCTGAGTATGCATGCATACTAATTTGTTTCATTTGGGTCTGACTCTGTGCAACCCTATGAACTGTGTAGGCTGTCAGGCTCCTCTGTCCATGTGATTCTCCAGGCAATAAGGAAGTGGGCTGCCATGCCTTCCTCTAGGACCTGACAGCTTCTACACACTCCTATAATACAAGACTTCTAAACAAATACTTAATACCGTCCCCCTAAATTGTGGGCATTAATCAATCTAACAGTACATAAAGGAGGCTTCCACTTGAATAGCTATTTTTTTTTCAAAAACAATTTTAGGAATCATTACTTAAAAACAACCTTATCTTAAAATGGAGTAACTTTGGTTTTACGAGCAGCAAGCAAAGTACAGAAGCAAAAATGCATTACAGGAGCATTAAGTTCTACATTAGGTCACAGCGTCTAATCTGAAATCACACCCATAATATCATTTTTCAGGATATCTGGGAAATAGTTATTTCCCAGGATGTCTGAACCATAGCTACTCTATTTTGACTTCTAATTGTAAAAAAAATAATAATTTTTTTTTAAAAAGCCAAAGCAGATTTCACCATTAATGATGTCAGTGTTTTTCTAGGTATGAGAAGATGCAAGAATTGGCACTCATAAAACCTTTTTCTGAAAAGATCTAACTATCTGAAGGCCTGTTCTGCCAGTTTTTTTTTAAGCTGTTTCATCTAAGGGAGATACATAAAAACATTAAGAATGGAGAAAATATGAATATTCATGTGGGATTATCACTATATTAATAGAAAAATGAGTCAGGTCTACATTGTGTTCAATCTAGGTCATAACTGCCCGCTGACATAAAATATGAGCTCTAAAGACAACTTCCATTAAAATTTTTATGAAAGCACATTATCCATCAAAATATTTTAATTAAAAGTCCTCAGAAAACACTTAGAGCAAATTCAGTTTTTTCCTCCTTCTTTTTTCTAGTGGAGTGGTCAGGAAGAAAGTAGGTCAGAAACAACTTGGGAGATGAAGGCCGACACATCTCACACCAGCCTCAGAAGTGCCAACTGCAATTAACATCTTGCAAACCACATAGCTCACACTATGTTGGGCAAGTGATTTTCTACTGCTGAACTTTCATATTACAAATTTGTGGGGAGTTTAGGTGTAAATGTTCCCTAAAATGCTTTCTTTTTACTTTTCAAGGAGATTCTGGGCATCTGTCTAGTGTCTGACCCTGTTCCCAAAGACTGTGAGATAGGTGATCTTGGACCTGGAAAGAAGCAGGGGCCACTGGGGCTTCCTGGGAGCCAAGTCATGGCATTCAATTTCAAGGAATGTGGCACAAACATATCATTTTTGTTGTGTGTGTGTATGTGTTTGTATGAGTTATTTAACAGTTTGTAAGAACGGCAAACTTAAAACTCAACATTCAGAAAATTAAGATCATGGCGTCTGGTCCCACCACTTCATGGCAAATAGATGGGGAAATAATGGAAACAGTGAGATACTTTATTTTCTTGGGCTCCAAAATCACTGCAGATGGTGACTGCAGCCATGAAATTAAAAGATGCTTGCTCCTTGGAAGAAAAGTTATGACCAACCTAGACAGCATATTAAAAAGCAGAGACATTACTTTGCCAACAAAGGTCTGTCTAGTCAAAGCTATGCTTTTTTCAGTAGTCATGTATGGATGTGAGAGTTGGACTATAAAGAAAGCTGAGTGCCAAAGAATTGATGCTTTTGAACTGTGGTGTTGGAGAAGACTCTTGAGAGTCCCTTGGACTGCAAGGAGATCCAACCAGTCCATCCTAAAGGAAATCAATCCTGAATATTCATTGGAAGGACTGATGTTGAAGCTGAAACTCCATACTCTGATGCGAAGAACTGACTCATGGAAAAGACCCTGATGCTGGGAAAGACTGAAGGCAGGAGGAGAAGGGGATGACAGAGGCATCACCAACTCAATGGACATGAGTTTGAGCAAGCTCTGGGAAATGTTGATGGACAGGGAAGCCTGGTGTGCTGCAGTCCATGAGGTCACAAAGAGTTGGACGTGACCGAGTGACTGAACTGAACTGAAGAATGGCATGATACCTATTTTCTAAACTCTTATCTTCACCAGGGCTTCTTAACCTGGAGTTCATTCAGGGGGCTTAAGGACTTATATTTTTCTTTTCACTATCCTTTAACTGAAATTTACCATCTATTTCAATTATGAATATAGGCCATGAACCACAGTGATATGAGGCATTGATCTGTAACTTTATCACCAATGGAACAGATATTTTCCAGGACATTATCATGTTGCCATATCATTTATGCTCATCACTTGGGAATTATGAGAGTTAATAGAACTACTTCTAGACTTCAGTTTTTAATGCACTAATAAACAAACACAAATATTATTATACCACAGATTGATTTTAAATATTTTTATATCTGTATTTCAATATAATTGGTTAGATTTATAGTACTATGTATTTTATTTTTTGCATTAAAAACCTTCTGAGAAGGGACCCAATGGCTTTAGTAGATGCAAAGGGATCCATGGCACAAATATCAGAATCTTTGGTCTATAGAAGGACTCAGCTTCCTCAAATAAAATACTGTAGATGCAGCTGCGGTAGACACCAATGTGTTTGAAACTGTGTAAAGTCACTGAGCCCCATCTTCAAACAATAGCTCAAGAAGAAGGCGAATGTACACAACAGATCAAAGCATGGCTGTCCTGTTTGAAACACCCTTAGCCCAAAGCCCCATCTTTGTGGCCTGTCATTTTTAAGATGACCTTGGGCAATGTTAGAAACTGGAAGCCCATGATAGACTGTGCTGGTAGCCTCAGATGGAGTCAAAAGAGCAACAGAGAACAGAAGTTGGAGGGGAAAAAAATAACAGAGGTGGAGGCAGGCCACTGTAGAAAGTAGACTAACACAAGATAGAGGGAAAGACGGAGTCAAATTATCATGCCAGTGGCTAGAAGGGTATCTTTGATATATGGGAGACAGCTAGCCCTCCTTCCAGTTTTGGTATTACTTGTGGAAGTCCAATACTTTTAGCATGAGAAGCCTGTTTGCTTGCTAGAGTCAAAGGAAAATTCACAAAAGTGTGGTCGTGCCGCATGAGAGCAGACAAAAATATGGGGCATTCTCTCAGACCCACAGCAGAGGTTTGGGGGAGGATTCTTGTGGGAAATGACCACTGAAAAGATGCTCGTTATAGGACAACCTCGCCAAGCCTAGTGGGTGCTGTTGGTGTCCCTCGCAGATCTCCTTTGCTGGTCGTTGCCCTAGTCTTCCAGCTGTGGTGAGTGTTGGGGACCCCGTCTCCAAAGAGTTGCTCTTGGCCCAACAGTAGCTTCTCCTGCCCCCAACCTCCTAGGAAAAAAAAATAGGGGTGACAATGCGTATTGGCATGGTGCCGTTTGTACTCCAGAGCTTTCCACTGCATCAGGCTAAAGCTGGTCTCCAGTTGAGACTACATGGACCCCTTCCTATCCTGCTTCTCTCATGTCCCTTCTCCCCAGAGCACTCATCAAAACCACATGAACAAGAATCCCTGCCTCAGGTTCTGCATCCGGAAACCCACACTAGGATTCCTCACCTCTCTCTCTCCTTCCCTCCATCTCTCTCTCAACTCCTGAGGTTGGTTTTATTGAAGATAGGAGCACAAAACAAGAGGCATCATGACCCAGACCCTGGGTTTCACTGGCTTCACAATTTTGCCCTGGATTTTGGGACAGGGGTTCACCTCTTTTTGTACAATCAGTACTTTAGCCTAATAGCTTGTCAGTTGCCTTGGAAAGCAAGTCTTTCCTACGCATGTCACAGATTTCCTCAGTATCTGATCTTATTAATGTGAAGTACATACAGAATCTTTCCTTATGAGCTGTCCATCTTTAAAAGCAAGTAATTCCTACCTCTCAACTGTTGTAACTATTTTAAAAGATGATGGATCTGTTAGAAAAGATGATCATTAAGTGTTTCTAAGAGCATTAAAAATCAACTTCCTCAGCTCTTGAACGCCCAGTGTCTTTAAATGACTGTGTTTTTTTTTTAGTTCCACTTCTAGCATGCAAAAGAACAAAATGTGCCAGGATGTTGAGAGGCTATATCAGAGAGGGGTTAGTGCGGAGACTGGAGTCAGGCTGCCTAAGCATCACTCTTGCTCCACCAATGACTAGCTCTGTGACCCTGAGCTATTAACTTAATTTCTTGGTGTCTCAGTTTCTACATTTATAAAATGGGGAAAATACTCGTACTACTTATTAGATTGCACAGTGGAATAAGTGATGTCACTAAAACACTTAACACACTCAATACAGAAGACATTAGTTATGTTTTAGTCATATTGTGTGTACATTCTTTCCCACTTTACTCATGGCTTATTGATTAAATCATAGTCAAAGTTGCCAAATCCTTTTATCTCACAAAGTTGACTATTTTACTTTCGTTAGGCTTCTTTTATTACCTTAAGCTTATGTTTTAAGTAAGAATGTGAATAATTCACATTTGAAATTTTTTTGGTTTAGTGGAACAAAACTCAAGTACAGAGATGTGATGTGTCCTTGTATATTACGTGTTCATCAAGAGAAAAACAATGAAACAAATTGAGATCATATATTAGAGGTAATTGTGCGTATCCTGATTCAGAAAAACATTTGATAAGTATTATGGTTATTTGTATTTTGAAACTAACATCTTTTATAGATATTGTGTATTTTAATCCAACGAGGGGTAAAGAAAGAACATATGCATCATTTTATACTTACCAAAGAACTTTAATTTGGAAACCAGAAGTGAAAAATTGATCAAGCTGGGAAATAACTGCTTTAGTGGAGGAATGAAAACGTGAACTGAATGTTATCATACAGAGGAACAATAGTCTATGAAGAGCTGACCAGAGTTTTCTTCAGAGTGGTCTACAGAAGGAATGGGCCTAGGGAGATGCCCTGTGACCCACAGGGGTACTGTTATAGGTGTGTAGATGCTGACTGAGAATTTGATACGGATGCTACTGCATTAGTTTCCTAAGGCTGCCATAACAAAGCACCACAAATTGGATGGCTTAGGCACCAGGGACAAGTTTCATGGGAGAGAATTTTTCCACAGACCAGGAGGAGGGGGATGGTTTTGGGATGATTCAACTGCATTACATTGATTGTGCACTTTATTTCTATTATTATTACATCAGTTTCACCTCAGCTCATCAAGCATCAGATTCCAGAGGTTGGGGACCCCTGGCTTAAACAGAAGTTTATTATCTCATAGCTCTAGAGGCTAGACATGTCCAGATCATGGTGTGGGCAGAGTTGGTTCTGGGGGAGAATCTGTTCCATGCCTCTCCTCTAGCTTCTGGTGGTTTTCTGGCAAAATGTGGTTTTCCTGGGCTTGTCAATACATTCCCACGATGCTTCACATGACCTTCATATTCACATGGCATTTCCCTGTATGCATGTCTGTGCCCACATCTCCCCTTTGTATAAGAACACCAGTCATATTGGGTTAGAGGCCCACCCAACTCCATTATGACCTCGTTTCTTCACTGATTACTTCTACAACGACCCTATTTCCAAATGAGGTCACATTCTGAAGTGCTGGGGGTTAGTACTTCAATGTACTTTGGGGAATGTAATTTCCCCCAACGAATTTTGGGGAACACACAGTAAATCCATAACATCTACTAATGGGAAAACTGCCAATTGTGGATTTAAAGCCTGGCTATCAACTCAATGGAAAAGAGTCTGATGCTAGGAGGGATTGGGGGTGGGAGGAGACAGGGACGACAGAGAATGAGATGGCTAGATGGCATCGCCTACTTGATGGACATGAGTTTGAGTGAACTCCAGGAGTTGGTGATGGACAGGGAGGCCTGGCGTGCTGTGATTCATGGGGTCGCAAGGAGTCGGACACGACTGAGCGACTGAACTGAATGCCCAGAAGTAGATGGCTAGTGGGTAAATACTTCTCTTCAGATTAAATGTGGACATAAAATATATTCAGAATCACCAAGAATCTTTTGATCACTTTTCTCTAATCAAACAGGATTCTTCCTTTTTTTGGTCTACTTTCTGGAATCTTCTCCTGTTAATGTATGTTTCACTCTAAGGCCTTTCTTGGCCTAGGCTGCTTCTACACTTCTATTTTGGGACAATATCAGCCTTCAACAACAGGTGAACTAACACTTTCAAAATGACTCAATTAATGGTGACTAGAAGAAACTATTAGAAGAGAAATTAGGGGCTGGGGGGCGGTGATGTGTCCAGCCGTCAATAACGAAGATTGAATATTAAGTATGACTATCTTTTAGGTTTTCAAAACTAATGCTTGCCTAGTTCTTATTTCTTCAGAGCCTCAGAAGTGATTTCCTAAGGTTTAGTTCAAATAAACCAAAGGCTTTTTTTCTTCTTAAAACCTTATTCAAATGTTAAAAGGTAGCAAACCCAGGGACTTCCCTGGTGGTCCAGTGGTTAGGATACTGCACTTCCCCTGCAGGGGGCATGGGTTTGATTCCCAGTTAGGGAACTAAGATCCTGATTGCCACTCATCATGGCCAATACCAAAACCAAATGAAAAAAAAGATAGTAAATCTGTGGGTTTTAGATGGAGTGATGATTTTTAGAGTGTATATGAAATAATACTTGGCAGGGAAGAAGCAAGTTCATGCTGCCATCTTGGTTAGGTCACATGGCTGTGGCTGCAGGTTTTTGAAGATCACAAATGCTTATGTGCGATTAAACCAAGCCAATTAAAATCTTAGTTTCTCCAAGGGTTTTTTACTGCTGGATATTTATTAGATTCAAAGATTAAATGATAGCTGAAACCAACCTTGGGTCTAATGCAGCTGTCCCAGAATTATATTTCAGTGTTTGTGTGGGCTACATTCATAATACACTTTGTAAGAGCTTAATATAAATTCTTGGAACTCAGATAATACCTCTATGTCTATTAAAAGAAGTTAGAACTTTGGGATTTAAGATGAGGTTGCTTGGCAATAATAAAACAGAATAAAGCAAGTCACCTTAACACAAAGCAATGATTTCTTCTACAAAGCAGACTGTCACAACTGAAGGGAAAAAAAGCTTTCCTTTTTAAAAGACTAGAAAGGCACAAGTTACCAAACTGCAGAATATACTTTTTCAGTAATAAAAGCAAAAATTTTTTCTAATAATTCAGTAAAATATAAAATAATAAAAATTATAATTTGTGTTAATCATGTTATATAATATACATTACATTTATATAGTAATATATAAATGTTGAGAATATACCATCATGCTGTTCACATGATTTTAAAGTATTTTTTGAATGAGGGTGGTTATTTTTATACATGAAAATAGTTATTCTCCACAGGGAAAAGATGACTCAGGAGAACTGAGTGACCCAGGGAACACTTGAATAACATTATATATCAGAAGATGGCACACTTTTGCTGTAAAGGACAGATAGCAAATTTGAACTGTGTCATTTCTATGAAAACTACTCCACTCTGCCTTTGTAGGCAAAAAGCAGCCATGGACAATATGTAATGAACAGGTATGGCTGTAGTCCAATAAAATTTTATTTATAAACATAGGCAGCAGGGCATAGTTTGCTAATTCCTGCTATATATCAATCACTGGGGAGACCATTTTCATCAAGTAATAAATAGTGAAAATCATATCATAGAATTAAGTGCTTTATAATCTTTCGAATAATTCTATACACATTTTTTCATTTGAATCGCACCAGATTTCAACTCTTCTCCCAGCCCTGACGAGGAAAGCGCTCATTGCATGAGAGTATCAGCTGTGAGTCCCTTGAGGACATGTTTCATATCTCATTCTTTGGTGTCTGGCAATGTATGTTGAATCAACTTAGTGCATTTTCTGTCACCTCAATGCATACACTGTTTTTGTCTGCCTACTTCATTTTCCCTGTCTCAATGATGCCCTTTACCTTTCCAAACAGCTGTTTCTTTGACTCTTGGACACTTTTGTAATCTTCCATATTTAAGCTGGAACATATTTAAACATGTTCCTAAGGACGTTTCAGTTGACCTAAAGCATTAGGGTGGAGCCAAAGGCTTTTCCTCCTCATATCTAACCTGTCTGTGCAGGTGAACCGAACCGAGCATCCATCACTACCCACACATAAAAAGGAAATAAAGACTTTTCATTTGGGCACAGTAGACAGAGAAGGAAAAGACAGAGTCCTTTATTCTCCTATTCCCTTGACCTTGAAAGCAAGGCAAGACACTTTTTTGGTCTGACCACACCTCTGAGATGCAAGAGGTGGGCAGGATGAGATGTTAGTGATCATTTTGGGATCAAGTTGTGACTGCTGTGAGCTCCCAGTTCAAGTCATTTATTTCTAAGAAGGACATATTTGAGCTTGCTAAATTGGATCTCAAAAGCATGATCTAAAAGAGAAGATATGTACTGCAGCAATTTCCCTAGGTACCTCTCTAGGCCTTTCTATTTTTTGCCTTTGTAGTAAATTGAAAAACATGGTTGTGCTATATTGCACTGTTTCCAATTAAAAGGTAGTTTTAGGGCTTAGAATTTTCCTCTGGGTGCACACTGTTTTCACTGTGGTTAATTTATAATGGGGCCATAATTGTAATTTTGATTATTTTCTTTGGCCCTTGAGTTATTTAGAAGAGTATTTTATTTTTTTGGCTGTACCACGCAACTTGCAGGATCTTAGATCCCCAATCAGGGATTGAACCTGCACTGTACGCAGTGAAAGCACGGAGTCCTAACAGTTGGACTGCCAGGGAATTCCTTAGAAGAGTATTTTACTATTTATTTTCCTAACAGTTCTATTTCTTTCTTCGTATTGTTAATTTCTAGCTTTTCAGCATTCAGGTCAGAGATGGTAGAATATGTAATTTATAAATTTGGAGATATAAGGTTTTCTTTGTCTCATAAGGCCTTAAGCACTGCTGTAAATATTTTGTGACAGTAAGAAATGGATGCTGAATTAAAAATTTATGTGTGTGTATATATATATACACACATATATTATACATATACATGATGTATTATATATTATACATATATATCATGTATTACATGATACATATCATGATATATATACATGTGGAGATTCCTTAAAAAACTGGAAATAGAACTGCCATACGACCCAGCAATCCCACTCCTGGGCATACACCCCGAGGAAACCAGAATTGAAAGAGACCTGTGTACCCCAGTGTTCATCACAGCACTGTTTATAACAGCCAGGACATGGAAGCAACCTAGATGTCCATCAGCAGACAAATGGATAAGAAAGCTGTGGTACATATATACAATGGAGTATTACTCAGCCATTAAAAAGAATACATTTGAATCAGTTCCAATGAGGTGGATGAAACTGGAGCCTATTACACAGAGTGAAGTAAGCCAGAAAGAAAAACACCAATACAGTATACTAACGCATACATATGGAATTTAGAAAGATGGTAATGATAACACTGTATGCGAGACAGCAAAAGAGACACAGATGTATAGAACAGTCTTTTGGACTCTGTGGGAGAGGGTGAGGGTGGGATGATTTGGGAGAATGGCATTGAAACACGTATGTTGTCATATGTGAAATGAATCGCCAGTCCAAGTTCGATGCATGATACAGGATGCTCGGGGCTGGTGCACTGGGATGACCCAGAGGGATGGGATGGGGAGGGAGGTGGGAGGGGGGTTCAAGATGGGGAACACATGTACACCCGGGGCAGATTCATGTCAATTTATGGCAAAACCAATACAATATTGTAAAGTAATTAGCCTCCAATTAAAATTTTAAAAAAAAGAAATGGATGCTGAATTAAAATTTTATGTGAGTGTGTGTGTATATATACACACATATGATATACATATACATCATGTATTATATATTATACATTTACATCATGTATTATATATTATACATATATATCATGTATTACATATTATATATATAGTCACATATGTATGTACATCTATATAGTCAATCAAGTTTAAACACTGTAATATTACAACCTTTTATATCCATTTTAAACTAGGTGGTTTTCCAAATTCCAAAGAGGTGTTTTCTCAAAGCTTTTTATTTTATTTGTATTTATAATACTCTCGGCTCTCTACATTTTGACAAAAAGTTGTCAGTACCCACAGGTTCAAGATTGATATATTTTGGTGGCTTGTATTTGTATTAAAACATACTTCTCAAAAAAAAAAAACAACCATACTCCTAATTTCTTAGAAATACTTTAAAAATTCTTATATATAATAAATGAATGAGAGAGGCAATCAAAACTGAAGAAACATATTAGGAACTTATTAACAATAAAACTAATATATATTCAGATGAAAATTTATCCTAAAAAATAAAAAAGAAAATTTATCCTGGTCTCACTTGAAATTTATGACCCAAAACCTTAATTTGACCTCAAGAGCTGCCTCCCAGTCCTACTATATTTCCAAGAAACACCCTCTCCCTGTCGAGAGGGCTATTTTAAACCTTCTCAAAACTCCGAAACTTCTTCCTTACATTTTACTGTCAGCTGCCAATCATGCTTCTTATTTCACTGAAAAATTATTCTCAATCAGAAGAGCACATCCTTACCCTCCCCATGGCAAGTGGCCCATCCTGCTCACCTCTGCGTCCACAGGCTTCTGCTCTGGTCACACCCGTCAGCTGCCCCTGCTCCCATGCTGTCTCCGTAAATCGGATCCCCACCACTCGCGGCTGTTCTGGCTTAGTGCCCTGGTGACAAGTGTCCCCTCTCTTTCCTGCCTCATCAATGTTTCCCCCTCTGTGGGGTCATTCCAGTCTCAGCCCTGAAATATGCTGTCTTGTCTTTCTTTTTTTAAAATTTATTTATTTTAATTGGAGACTAATTACTTTACATTATTGTATTGGTTTTGCTGTATTGTCTTTCATCTTAAAATAAGAATCCTTCCTGTGACCACTTCCAGCCACTGGCCTCATTTTTCTGCCACCTGAAGTTAGCTACCCTGTCCATCTTGCCTTCCTCATCCCCCATCCTGTCTCTGAGCTGAGTTCAAGCAAGCGTTTGCTGTCACCTGCTCTGCTCTCAAGATTACCACATTGCCAAAATCATTGGTTAACTCTTGGTTTCTCAGCAGTGTTTTGACCTGGTTGATCCCTCCTGCCTTCTGGAAACTTCTTTCATTTGGGTTCTTGGACCTGTTTATCTCCCTCTTTTTTTTTTTTTGTATATTTACTTTTTTCTTTATAAGAACAATTTGAAGACAAAATACAGATAACACAAACTCATTATTAAACATTTAACCAGTATAGAAAACAGTAAAGAAAACAACAAATCACCCAAAACCTTACTACCCCAGTATTCATATTATATGAAGTTATTTCAGATATGTTTTTTGCATATATATAGATAGAGGGATGGGTGGATGGATAGATCAGAACCAAAGCTTTTAATTTAATATATTATGATCCAATATCATATCTCCCTCTTTTTAAAAAAGTTGTGGTAAAACAGACAGAACAAAATTGACCTTCTTGACCATTTATAAAGGTACAGTTCATTGGCATTAAGTCCATTCACATTGTTGAGCTACCATCACCACCATCTGTCCACAGAACTCTTTTCATCTTGCTAAAGGGAAACTCTGTGAAACACTATGAAACACTAGCTCTCCCTGCCCCGCTCCATCTTGAGTTTCTCCTTGACTTCTAAATGTTGTGTTCCAGAGCTCAGCCTTTTGACCTCATCTCTGCTCTAGTTACACTCCCTCTCTAGGAGGCCTCATCTGAACCCTGGTTTTAAATACTATCTCCACAATGTTGTTTAGTCGCTCATTCGTGTCCGATTCTTTTGTGACTCTGTGGATGTGGCCCGCCAGGCTCCTCTGTCCATGGGATTTCCCAGGCAAGAATGTTGGAGTGGGTTGCCATTTCCTTCTCCAGGGGGTCTTCCCAACCCAGGGATCAAACCCACATCTCCTGCATTGGCGGGCACATTATTTATTACTGAACCACCTGGGAAGCCTGTCATTTTCACAATGGTGACACCCCAAACTGGGATCACAGCTAGGACTTCTTCAATAAGTGGTGCTGGGAAAACTGGACAGCTACATGTAAGAAAATGAAATTAGAATACTCTCTAATACCATACACAAAAATAAATTCAAAATGAATTAAAGACCTAAACATAAAGCCAGATACTGCAAAACTTTTGGAGGGAAACAGGCAGATCATTCTTTGACATAAATTACAGCAATATCTTTTTGGATCCATCTACTAGAACAGTGAAAATAAAACAAAAAATAAACAAATGGGACCTAATCAAACATATAAGCTTTTGCACAGCAAAGGAAATCATAAACAAAAGGAAAAGACAACCTATAGAATGGAAGAAAGTATTTGCAAATAAAGCAACTGACATGGGATTAATCTCCAAAATAAACAATAGTTCATATAGCTCAATATCAAAAAACAATCCAATTGAAAAATGGGCAGAAGACCTAAATAGACATTTCTCCTAAGAAGAAATACAGGTAGCCAATAGGCACACAAAAAGATGCTCAACATCACTAATTATTAAAGAAATGCAAATCAAAACTACTATGAGGCACCACCTCATACTAGTCAGAATGACCATCATTAAAAAGTCTACAAATAACAAATGCTGGAGATGGTATGGAGAAAATGGAACCTTCCTACATTGATGGTGGGAATATAAGTTGGTGCAGCCACTGTGGAAAACAGCTTGGAGTTTCCTCAGAAAACTAAAAATAGAATTACCATATGATTCAGCAATCCCATTCCTGGGCAAATATCCAAACAAAACTACAATTCAAAAATATACATGCACCCCTATGTTCAGTTCAGTTCAGTTCAGTCACTCAGTCGTGTCCGACTCTGCAACCCCATTAATCACAGCACGCCAGGCCTCCCTGTCCATCACCAACTCCCGGAGTTCACTCAAACTCATGTCCATCAAGTCGGTGATGCCATCCAGCCATCTCATTCTCTGTTGTCCCCTTCTCCTCCTGCCCCCAATCCCTCCCAGCATCAGAGTCTTTTCCAGTGAGTCAGCTCTTCCCATGAGGTGGCCAAAGTATTGGAGTTTCAGCTTTAGCATCAGTCCTTCCAGTGAACACCCAGGATCAGTCTCCTTTAGAATGGACTGGTTGGATCTCCTTGCAGTCCAAGGGACTCTCAAGAGTCTTCTCCAGCACCACAGTTCAAAAGCATCAATTCTTCGGCGATCAGCTTTCTTCACAGTCCAACTCTCACATCCATACATGACCACGGGAAAAACCATAGCCTTGACTAGACAGACCTTGGTTGGCAAAGTAATGTCTCTGCTTTTTAATATACTATCTAGGTTGGTCATAACTTTCCTTCCAAGGAGTAAGCGTCTTTGAATTTCATGGCTGCAATCAGCATCCGCAGTGATTTTGGAGTCCCCAAAAATAAAGTCTGACACTGTTTCCACTGTTTCCCCATCTATTTCCCATGAAGTGATGGGACCAGATGCCATGATCTTTGTTTTCTGAATGTTGAGCTTCAAGCCAACTTTTTCACTCTCCTCTTTCACTTTCATCAAGAGGCTTTTTAGTTCCTCTTCACTTTCTGCCATAAAGGTGGTGTCATCTGCATATCTGAGGTTATTGATATTTCTCCCAGCAATCTTTATTCCAACTTGTGCTTCTTCCAGCCCAACGTTCCTCATGATGTACTCTGCATATAAGTTAAATAAGCAGGGTGACAATATACAACGTTGACACACTCCTTTTCCTATTTGGAACCAGTCTGTTGTTCCATGTCCAGTTCTAACTGTTGCTTCCTGACCTGCGTACAGGTTTCTCAAGAGGCAGGTCAGGTGGTCTGGTATTCCCATCTCTTTCAGAATTTCACAGTAGCGCCTTTCACAATATCCAAGACATGGGAACATCCTAAATGTCTGTCAGCAGATGAATGGATAAAGATGTGGTACATATATACAATGGAATGCTACTCAGTCATTAAAAAGAACAAAATATAAAATAATTAAAAATAAAAAATACAAAAAGAATGAAATAATGCCATTTGTAGCAGCAAATGGCAACAAATCCAGATATTATCAAACTAAGTGAAGTAAGCCATACAGAAATACTAATACCATATGATATCACTCATATGTGGAATATAAAATATGACACAAATATACCTGTCTATGAAACAGAGACAGAATCACGGCATAGAGAAGAGACTGGTGATGGCAAGAGGAAGGGGTTTGGGGGAGGGATGGTTGGGAGATTGGGGTTAGCAGATGTAAGCTTTTATATACAGAATGGATAAACAATAGGTCCTACTGTATAACACAGAGAACTATACTCAATATCCTATGATAAACCATAATATAAAAGAATACTTTAAAAAAGAATGTGTGTGTGTGTATATATATGTGTGTGTGTGTGTATAACTGAACCACTTTGTTGTATAGCAGTAACTAACATAACACTAAATCAGCTAAATTTGAATTAAAAAAAAAGAATGATTTGGCCTCAAATGTCAGTAGTGCCAGGTTGAGAAACCCTGATATTGATGCAACTCAGAAGTGTGTGTATGTGTGTTAATGTTCTGGGGGCAGCCCAGTGGGTAAACACCAGGGCTCCCTGTCCTCTGGTAAGATAACTCTGAGGTGTGTTCTGTATAGTTTCTTGCAGGGTCCCCAGAAGGATTCAGCCTCAGTTGCCCACAAAGGTAAATTGCCCGCTATGGCATCCTTCATTGGCTTTTACAAAAGTCTTTCCATCTCATTCTCCCCACTCCCTTGTTCCTGTTCCTAAGGATTGCTTCCCAAATTAACTACCCACAAGTTCTCTGTGGGTCTGCTTCTAATAATCATACCTAAACCTGGTTCCCCAACTAGATTAGGTTTCTCTACCTTGAGTGCATCCACCCCCTTTGTAATAACTTTGTATTTAATATCAGTCTCCTTCACAGACTGTGAACTCTGTATGGATGGGTTCTATGTGTGTTTCATGTATTTTCATGGCTTAGTGCAGTTTGAGGTGTGTGGTAGATGCTCAAAAATATTTGCTGCTAGGCTGAATGAATACATGAGTGAATTTAGGCTTTCTTCCTTTGGACTAGGAGCCTCTTTTATATGTTCTTTTCTCCTTACTTTGAATGACTTAATGAGACAGCTGTGAAAACCTCCAGGAAGGGTGGGAGGTCAGGCTGTGGGTGACTTGATGGCAATATTTCTAAGGTTAATATGCAGCTATTTTGTCTGATTGTTCAGACCCAGGATTAGGATCTTAAACAGTATGAGAATATTATCAATAGTTTTAATAAATCAAAGACTCATGGTCTACAAAGTAATAAAGAGGATTATCTCAAGACTTGCAGAAAATAAACAAGTTGGAAATGATGGGAGAGTTAATCACAGGAAAAGAAAAAAATACCATTGGTGCATCACCTACTACATGCCTAGCCCTGTGCTCTATTTCCACTAGCTCACTTCATTTTGCAGATGAAGAAATTAAAATCCCGAGAGGGAAATGACAGAGCCCAGATTTGAACCTCAACCGGCCACTGTCCAAGGTATTAATATTTTCTGTTACAGCACAGGGGGCAGAGGATGTGAGTCCAGAGACTGCATAGATACGGAGCAAGTGTGGTGGTGGGGCGGCCATTGGGCAGAGTTTGGACATGATGCCCTTTTGGGTTCCTTACAGCATTAGGAATGTCTTACTGCAGTGATTGCTGGCTCTCCATCTGGCCGTCTTTGTTTGCTCATCAGTTTCATCTTAGAGGTAGTAGGCATTTCCCCATAATTTCCTTTCCTCTCCTTACTTCTCATTAGCTAAGGTTCCACTGAGTAGATATTGAATGAGTCCTTGACATTTACTGTATTTCATCTAATAAGCTACTGGTTGGATGACACATGGTTATCTTACGTACTCAAGAAGGTAAAAGTCCTGCTAATAAACATCATTATAAAATGCCATAAATTTTAACAATTGCCAATTTCAGAGATGTTAAAATGTGAAAGAAGTGCATTTTAGAATCCATGAACTCAAATTCCCATGAACACAGACTCAGTTATCCTCAAAACAGGAGCAATCTTCCTAGCTTTCCCCTCTACGATCATCAACACACACTTAGTGAGTCTCTGCTATGGAGAAGCCTTGGGGTCAGGTGGTTTGAAGGAAATACAAGATATCTGGAACCAGAGCCCCCAGTTATAATCACAGTGAGGCAGTTTTAAAGTACGACCTGAAATTTTGTGACAATCCTCCCATGCAGAGACAGAGGTCCATGTCTCCTTCCCCTGATCAGTACGGTGTTGTGACTGCCTCAGCCAGCAGTACAGCAGGAGTGAGGCTACGTGACTTCCAAGGTTAGGTAATAAGGGCCATGCAGCTTCTGTTCATTCCCCTGGATTACCTGCTCTTGGAGCCCTGAACCTCTAGGTTAAGAAGCAAACTAACTTGACACGATCATCCTGTGGAGGCTACATGTGGATATTCCGGCTGACAGTCCCAACTAAGCCAGCCTTCCAGCCACCCCTGACAAAGGGCATCCAAGTGGGTCCCCCGGCCCCAGCTGGTCCAACTTGCAGAATGAGGGCAATTATTCCTTTTAAGAATCAAGCAATCCTAAGTTATGTGTCACTAACATGTCACATTTCTGTAGCTTTACATAGTAAATATTTCTCTCTCACTCATGTCATAATCTGGTGTGCATCTGGTGATCCTTTTTCATCCTGTAGCGATGACATCTAGGACCAGTGGTTTCTAAGGTTGCTATGGAGGAGGAATAAACCTTACTGGATGGCACAAGATGTTTTAAGGGGCGAGGCCTGGAATGGCTCACAGCAGTGCTTCTCAAACTATCCAAGGACCAAGTTTTTTTAAAAAAGTTTAACCCATCATGGACCAATACTTTCACAAAAATGAATGACTAGAGAAAGGAAATGCTGCTTGGATGCAGTGGCGATGTCAAATTGCTGTCAAAGTCCCTAATTGCTTACTTTTAAATTTCTGTATTCACTCACTGCAAACTGGTAACGTACAGTTTGCAAATGGGCACTACTGCATGGACCACAGTTTGAGGAGCACTGATTTACAGTGCTCACATGTAATTGGGCCCACATCCTACTGGCCAGAACGTGGCCGCATGACCGCAGCGCAACTGTGAGCAAGCCTGGACAATATCTTGCGCTGTGTGCCAGGAAGAGGAGACACTGGCTGAACTCACAGCATTGCCTCTGTGACCTGCTTCAAGTTAGAGTTTTACTCTCTTTCCCTCTAGGAGGATCCAAATGTTTACAAATTTATTGTCTCATTTATGTTTATGGTTCTCATTTAAAAACAAAAGCTTTGCAGGGCAGGAGGGAAAGGAGCTAGGAAATTGTCCTGCATAGAATGTGGTATCACTGTGATTCTCCCCAGTTTTACAGATCCTGACCATGGGTAAAATTCGAGCTGGGTAAAAATTGTGTTCAAGGGCACACAGGCAGCAATGATGTTTCTGTAACATTCCAGATCTCTGTGCATATGCCTGGTGGCTACTGTTTCTGCTCCAGACTCTGGCGGAGGACCGTCCCCCCTCTACTATATGTCACCAAAGGGACTAGAGTTACCTCATTTTCGAAAAAAAAGCCAGCTTATAGAGGTTTTGTATGACAATGCAGGAAAATGTTAAGTCTAAATACTTCTGTAAACAGCCAAAACCCTGCAAAAAGAGTCCATTTCAACACTCATTAGAAAATGACTAACAAGAAACAGAAGTGCTCAACATTGCAATCACATAACTTTATAAGATTTTTCCAGATAAATGAAGCTTTTTAGAGACAAGATGCCAACGCAGTTCAGAACAACTTTGATGAGGCCTGTGTTCCATAATGGACTGCTGGGTTGGGGCAGATAGTAACCAAGCCCAGACACCCTCCGATCCTCTTTCCCAATTTGTTACCTGTTCTTGGCTTCAGTGGGCATTTGCTTCCATCATCCTAGCTCTGTTTTGGAGGCCTGCCATAGGGCTTCTGGAGCAGCTGGTAAGGAGAGCCAGGGGCTTCCCCGATGGCTCAGTGGTAAAGAATTTGCCTGCAATTCAGGGGACATAGGAGACATGGGTTCGATCCCTGGGTCGGGAAGATCCCCTGGAGAAGGACATGGCAACCCACTCCAGTATTCTTGCCTGAAGAATCCTATGGGCAGAGGAGCCTGGCGTGCTACAGTCCATGGAGTCACAGGAGTTGGACATGACTGAGCACACACACACACAAGGAGAGCCAGAGTCCCTGGGAGTTTGTGTGTCTGGGCAGCCCTTCCCCAATGATGGACAGGTACAGGAATATGACAGCCCCATTCCTTCTCCCAGGTTCGAGCAAAGCTTTATGGTGAAACTTATACTCCAGACCCCCCAAAGGATCAGACAGAAGACACCTTCTGTGGGGCTTGAGATCGCTCCTCTGTTCCCCATTTTCCTGGAAACACTTTTTCTTTTTTAAAGAGTTTTTTATGTGGACCATTTTTAAAGTCTTTATTGAATTTGTTATAATACTCTTTCTGTTTTTATGTTTCAGTTTTTTGGCCACGCGGTATATGGGATCTTAGCTCCCCGACTAGGGATGGAACCCACACCCCTGCACTGGGCAGCAAAGTCTTAACCACCAGACTGCCAGGGAAGTCCTGAAACACTTAGTCAATAAATGACTTGTACACAAACCCTGATTTCAAGATCTGCTTCTGGGGGAAGCCCAACGGGAGATGTGTGTTCTTTAGTACAGTCACCATGTTGATGGATGGCTGTCTCTGAGGCAGTGAGGTTTCCAAACTCAACTGGACTGCACACTGCTAAGCAGTACTTTCAGCTTTTTGTTCATTACACCTGGTATCTATCCTCTGTAAGACCTTTGGAAAGTTGAGGCCACCAGCAAGACCCTCTTACAAACTGCTCAGTCTCAGTCTTCCCCTTTAGCGCCTCCTTAGTGGGAAGAACATTTGTTCCCATCTCTAGAGGCAAGACTTCATCCCTTTGCTTGTCAATGACCTCCTCTTGACCTTTGTCAACCTCTGCACCTTGGCTTCTAAACATGTTTAAATATTGCTCAGACTGAAATAAGATACAGCTGAAAAAAATCCTCTCCATATTGGAAATCTCCAGACCCAGCCACTGTCCTTTTTCTCTGTTCTTCATCAAGGGTCTAGAAGAGATGAATCCACTTGCTGCCTCAACCCTTCATGCTACAACCTGCAGTGATCTGGTTTTTGAAGCAGTCCCCTCAATCCATTGAAGCATTTCTCTCTGAGTCAAGAATGGCTTTCAATTCTTCATGCCCCATTTAAGAGCTTGCTATGTGCCAGGTCCTGTGTCAAACTCTTTAGATGTGGATCTCATTATTGAGGCTGCTACCTTCACTCCTCACCCACTGACCACATTCCTTCACGCCTCATGATCCAAGTCTGAAACCTGGATTCCTCTTCTCCATCCTCCCATATCCAATCTGTAAGGAAGGAGACATTTGACTCTACTGCTAAAATATACTTTGAACCTCTCTTCTTGTCTTTATCTCCATCACCAACACCTTTGTCCAGGCCACCATCATCTCTAGCCTTTTAAATATTCTCTCCTCTTCCTTGCTTATTCTATTACAGTTTATTCTCCACATAGCAGTGAGATGAGCTCATCAAAGCTCAAACTAGACAACTCCACTGCTTAAAACCTTCCAGTGGGGCTTCCCTTGTGGTCCAGTGGTTAAGAATCCACCTTCCAACGCAGGGGATGTGGATTTGATTCTTGGTCGGGAAACTAAGGGCCCACATGCTGCAGGGCAACTAAGCCTGCACACCATTATTTGAGAGCCCATGCAATGCAATGAGAAAAACCTGCATACTGCAATAAAGACCCAGTGCAGCCAAAACAAAAACAGAAAAAAAAACCTTCGAAGGATTCCTACTACACTAAGAAAACCAGCACCTGTTGCCAAAATGGACTACAAAGGCCCCGCCGGCCTCTGCCTCCTTCTCACCACGTGTCAGGCCACTCTTCTCCATGTTCAGGTGGCATTGTTTTACTGAGAGCTCTGGAAACACACTTTCCCACCTCAGGGCCTTTGCACATTCAGTTTCCTCTGCCTAAACCGTTCTTTTCTCACCCTATCAATCTCAGTTCTTATTACAGAGACGCCACTCGCCCTCTGCCCCAGTTTCTCTTCTTCAATCTTTTGTTTATTCTTATATTACTTAACAGGAGTTATCGTGTTTGCTTGCTTACTCACCTTTGTCCACTGCCCACTCCCTCTTGTAAGCTCTGAAGGCAGGAACATACGCTTATTCACTGTTTCCTCCCCCAGGGACGCTGGGGATAGGACAGTGCTGGTGCTCAGTAGAAGCATAGGACATTCAGCACAAACATTCCTTCTCTGTTATTTCTGAGGCCTGCCTGCCCCTCATGCCTTTCCCACATGCCGTGGTGCAACTAAGCGTGAGCACCAAAGGAGCACTCTGCGCTTCTTGTCACAATATGAAGCTTTCCCAGTGACCCCCCTTGTCTTGGTTTGGGTTGCCTCAAATCTAGACGTGGAGACCAGGACTTGCCCCTGTCTATTTGGTGGTCTGTTTGGGTGGTGATCCCAGAGAACCTAAGTAAGGGAGTGGAGCAGTGAGACAGGGAAAGGAAAAGTCAACAAGAGCATAATAGTGAGCGAGTCACTTGCTGCTGTGGGCAACGGGGGCTCAGTCCTGCTGGGGACCTCTGGAAACTAGACCACATTTCACCATCAGTCCACCAGAGGATGGGGAGGTGGAGCATGTATCACCAGCTGGCATCTCCATTGGCTGAGGTTAGTCCCTAGGGATGTCTGCTCCCCGGCAATTCTGGGTCAGGGCTGTAGCACACCCAGGCAACCTGTCGTGGAGATGGAGAGAGCTCCAGTGCAGAGAAGCAGAGAGATTCCGGCTTTTGAGGTGTGAAGCTGACAGTGTACTGAGGAATGTCTACAGCTGCAGAGCTCAGGTGTGTAGAGCAATATTGAGAAAGACATCAACGGTGTCTGCCACGCCTCCTCATGACTTAAACTAGTTCACTTTGCGTTTTTGTCACTTACGAGTAAAGAAGCCCCGATTATGCAGCTTACCTCAGTTCTTTCCACAGAGGCAGCCACGTCCATGTTGGGTCAGCCTTGTGTACAAGGCACTGCTGCCAGGAGCGCTTTCCTTCACATAAACAACAGGAGGAGCTACTGAGCGGTCACTGGGGGCAAAATTTATGGGATGTCACACATTGGAGAAGGAAGTGGCAACCCACTCCAGTGTTCTTGCCTGGAGAATCCCAGGGACGGCGGAGCCTGGTTGGCTTCCATCTATGGGGTCGCACAGAGTCGGACACGACTGAAGTGACTTAGCAGCAGCAGCAGCAGCAGCAGCAGCAGCAGGGTAAGGTGTCAAAAATGGCTCATTGTTGTTCATTCATGGAGTGATGCCACCTAGTGTCTGGAGAAGAGCTCTGAACGCAGAGGAACATCCAAACATCTGGGGAAACATTAAGGTGCCTACCCTACAGAAATGGTATGGACCTAACAGAAGCAGAAGATATTAAGAAGAGGTGGCAAGAATACACAGAAGAACTGTACAAAAAAGAGCTTCACGATGAAGATAATCACAATGGAGTGATCACTCACCTGGAGCCAGACATCTTGGAATGTTAAGTCAAGTGGGCCTTAGAGAGCATCACTACGAACAAAGCTAGTGGAGGTGATGGAATTCCAATTGAACTATTTCAAATCCTGGAAAATGATGCTGTGAAAGTGCTGCACTCAATATGCCAGCAAATTTGGAAAACTCAGCAGTGGCCACAGGACTGGAAAAGGTCAGTCTTCATTCCAATCCCAAAGAAAGGCAATGCCAAAGAATGCTCAAACTACCACACAATTGCACTCATCTCGCACGCTAGTAAAGTCATGCTGAAAATTCTCCAAGCTAGGCTTCAGCAATATGTGAATCATGAACTCCCAGATGTTCAAACAGGTTTTAGAAAAGGCAGAGGCACCAGAGATCAAATTGCCAACATCCGCTGGATCATGGAGAAAGCAAGAGAGTTCCAGAAAAACATCTATTTCTGCTTCATTGACTATGCCAAAGCCTTTGACTGTGTGGATCACAAGAAACTGTGGAACATTCTGAAAGAGATGGGCATACCAGACCACCTGACCTGCCTCTTGAGAAACCTGTATGCAGGTCAGGAAGCAACAGTTAGAACTGGACATGGAACAACAGACTGGTTCCAAATAGGAAAAGGAGTATGTCAAGGCTGTATATTGTCACCCTGCTTATTTAACTTATATGCAGAGTACATCATGAGGAACGCTGGGCTGGAAGAAGCACAAGCTGGAATCAAGATTGCTGGGAGAAATATCAATAACCTCAGATATGCAGATGATACCACCTTTATGGCAGAAAGTGAAGAGGAACTCAAAAGCCTCTTGATGAAAGTGAAAGAGGAGAGTGAAAAGGTTGGCTTGAAGTTCAACATTCAGAAAACTAAGATCATGGCATCTGGTCCCATCACTTCCTGGGAAATAGATGGGGAAACAGTGGAAACAGTGTCAGACTTTATTTTGGGGGGCTCCAAAATGACTGCAGATGCTGATTGCAGCCAGCAAATTCAAAGACGCTTACTCCTTGGAAGGAAAGTTGTGACCAACCTAGATAGCATATTAAAAAGCAGAGACATTACTTTGCCAACCAAGGTCTGTCTAGTCCAGGCTATGGTTTTTCCCGTGGTCATGTATGGATGTGAGAGTTGGACTGTGAAGAAAGCTGATCGCCGAAGAATTGATGCTTTTGAACTGTGGTGTTGGAGAAGACTCTTGAGAGTCCCTTGGACTGCAAGGAGATCCAACCAGTCCATTCTAAGGGAGATTGATCCTGGGTGTTCATTGGAAGGACTGATGCTAAAGCTGAAACTGAAATACTTTGGCCACCTCATGCGACGAGTTGACTCACTGGAAAAGACTCTGATGCTGGGAGGGATTGGGGGCAGGAGGAGAAGGGGATGACAGAGAATGAGATGGCTGGATGGCATCACCGACTCTGTGGACATGAGTTTGGGTGAACTCTGGGAGTTGGTGATGGACAGGGAGGCCTGGCGTGCTGTGATTCATGGGGTCGCAAAGAGTCGGACATGACTGAGTGACTGAACTGAACTGAACCCCAATCTCAGGAAGTACAGACTTCCCTGAAAGCTCAGTTGGTAAAGAATCTGCCTGCAATGCAGGAGACCTCGGTTTGATTCCTGGGTCAGGAAGATCCCCTGGAGAAGGGATAGGCTACCCACTCCAGGATTCTTGGGCTTCCCTTGGGGCTCAGCTGGTAAAGAATCAGCCTGCAATGTGGGAGACCTGGGTTCGATCCCTGGGATGGGAAGAACCCCTGGAGAAGGGAAATGCTACCCACTCCAGTATTCTTGCCTGGAGAATTCCATGGACTATATAGTCCATGGGGTCACAAAGAGTCAGACATGACTGAGCGACTTTCACATTCACCCTAACCTCTTTCCCAGTGTATAAAGAATTCGCTTTTGGTGCCACAAAATCTCAAAGTATGATGTCTAAACTGACTTTTGAAGACAGTTCTTTTAAACAGCACATGAACAGAAGTTAATTGGAGAGCCCCAAACTGAGATGATCCACAATGATCTGCTGACTTACTTAGCTACTGGAAGGTTGATTTTCTCTTTACTGACCTGAAATCAAGTATTTGGAATACATTCAGCTGCAGGGAACAGACATGCAACTTTAGGGGCTCATACAGACTGGAGTTTCTTCATCCTATATAATGAGAGGAAAGGTAGTAGATGGTTGCGGGTTGACTGTGATGTCACCGACTCAGACATCCATCACTTAAAACTGGATGAATGATAAGTGAGTCCACTGTTTAATCCTTCTACTGAAGGGGAGTTCTATATAAACGTAATTTTATTTTTTATTATTACGTTTTAAAATTTTTGGCTGCACCCTGTGGCCTGTGGGACGTTAGTTTTCCAACCAGGGACTGAACTCGCTCCCCCTGCATTGGAAGATGGAGTCTTAACCACTGGACTGCCAGAGAAGTTCCAAGGTAATTTTAGAGACTAGAGAAGTAAAAAAAGAAAAGGAAAGAAAAGTAGTGCTAAAAATAATGAGCATATTTTTTAGGATTTGGCAGTGTTTTCTTTAAAAAGTGCTTTGTCTGATACCTGGTCCTGGCCTTTGTCATATGTAAAATAGATATTTTCTCTTTTGTTCTGTTGCCTCACAAGCTGTAGAGCTATAGTCCTTGCTATGAGTAGAGGCAGTTGAGCAGAGAGAGACTCTGGGCCTTGGAAGCACACGAGTTGGTCAATCTGTGACCATTTTTGACCTACAAAAAGGATGGTGTCTTATAGTTCATTGTAATCAGCCTGAGTCCTGATTCTGAAGTAACTTTCTCAGCTCCTCGGTGACCAAGCAAGGACTCAAACTGCTTGGCGCTTGTGCTGCCTCTCTCCAATTTTTTATTCAACACTCCTGGTCTTCTGGCCTCTGGGTAATAAAGCTAAAGATAGAAACTTTTCCTACTTTTCAAACTTGCCTGTGCCCCCTCAGAATTTGTGAGAAAACGCAGCCAGCATCTTCTGGAAGATGAGGAGGGCAGTAAGATTCCAGAGCCACCTTCCGGCTGACATTTGAGCCCTGCTTTCAGCACGGTCAAGCCTTTTGGAGGCAGCGTATGGCTTGTATCAAACTCTATATTTAGGAAGAACAACTGTGAACTATGACAGGAATTCTCTTTAACACTTATCCTTAAACCGAGTTCCCCTCCAGCCCCGAGCCCGGAGCAGCTCTCAGCACCGGGTGAAGCACAGATCGCTTGAGCTATTTCAGCCACATGAAAAGCATCGGAGCCGAGATCACAGCTCAGAGGACACCCGGCGTCCCTTCCACTCACTGAGGAGCCTTGTATCCTTGTACCTGGCTGCCTGGGACTTTCCTCAGGCAGGAAACAAGTACACAAAGCAGGTAAGCAGGAGGACTCACCTTGGGCAACCGGATTTTCTGAAAGAAATTCCCTGGCTACCTAACTTGAAGTGGCTCCTTCTAACTTTGCAGGCTTGTAACTAGAAGGTGTAGCTTCCTTGTAAATTCACTCTCCATTGGTGATGTTGCTGCTTCTGTTTTCGAAATTGTTTGGAGGGTGGGGAGGTTGAAAGGATATTGAACTAGAAGTAGGTTTCATTGGTAGTGACTTGAAGAAAATTTCCATGGTCCAGCTAAGATGACTCTGACCCTGATCATTATGTCATTTTGATTCTTATGGCCAGGGTTGCAGTTGATCAGCTGCAGACCCGACTCAAGCTGTAAGCCTAGAAATAATTAGGAGAACTGAGGGCAGAGAAAAGCTACTCTAGCTCTTTGGTTTACCTGAACACAAATCATTGCCAGAGCTGTTAACACATTACAAGTTTAAAACGCTTTTCTCTTCTCCCTAAGTGCCAGGCTTGACCTCAGTGATAAAGTTGTATCAACTTATAAAACTGTTAATACTCCAGACCCATCTTTTCGAAAGCCCCCCTTCGATCACAGCGTTCCCCAGACCCAGCAGAGGAGAGGGCAGCAACCCTGTCTCTCTGTGTGGGCACCAGAGGCTGATACGTGGCACCTCTTCCCTCTCGGCACATCTCATGCAGAGCTGAATAAAGAGTTAGTTTGGACAGCTGAACATCTTTCTGCACCCTTCTTGGGAATTATTTTTAGCTGCAGGACAGAAGATAACTCCCTGTGAGACTGAGCTGTAGCCACTTAATTGACCTTTAAAAAGAACAAACAAAGCCCCCTTGCTCCATATATTGATTTATTTTCCTCTGACTCCCTTCTTCTTAAATTAGTGCTATTAATGTTGACAAATGTTTAGTACGTGAAAAAGTCTTATTTAGAAGTCAGATATTAGATGCTGTCCAATCAAATACCAGCTGAGGAATATTGTTCATGACTCAGCGTATAGACCATTAAAGATCCCCACAGACTTGCACAAGTGCCAGGAAAATTCAACTGTGCTAAACTGGCAAGCATTTCCATTATAATATAGGCTTTGTAAAAGTCCATACACTCCTGGTCAAACTGTCTGTGTTCTCCAACTGAAGCCAGAACTAGGAGACGCAGTAATAGAGGTGCTCTAAAGAGTTGCCTGGAGAATCCCAGGGCTGGGGGAGCCTGGTGGGCTGCCATCTATGGGGTCACACAGAGTCGGACACAACTGAAGCAACTTAGCAGCAGCAGCAGCAGCAAAGAATATCTCCTTGGATGCAGAGCTGTGTCCCGATGTGAGTGGAGTTGTATGTCTAAGGCATAGCTTTGTTTTTGGGGGCCCAGGATGAAGCATGCAGAAGCAGAAGGAAGGTGCATTCCACACCCTGCATCCCTAATGGAGGTGAATGCAGGGCCATGAAAGAGCGAGGGAACACTGTCTATTTTTATTCACCGGTGTGCTTTGCCCTGATTTCTCTCAGAATAATGAGGACAGCAGGATGGGCTGCAGAACTGATTAACACGAATGTTATCTAGCTGTTTGCAAGGAATGAGAGCTGGGATCTGACCAACTTTCTAGAGATGTCTCTCTCACAGACTGACATATATGTTGAGAAGGAATCTGTACGCAAATAAGGTTATGCCAAAGCTGTATTGGAGACAAGGCCCGAGGAATATTCATCTGTTAGGCTGAGGGGTCCACAACATACAACGAATCCAGTTTAGCAAAAAGCAAAATCAGTCTAATTAAAAAAAATCCATGCAGTACAAATGCAATCATTCATTGCCTTATTTTTTCACATTTCAACTTGCTATTGTAGTAACATAAAGAAATTCCTAATCCCCAAATTTCAAATTGACATACATTTTTTTAAAGTTCTCAAGTGTTAATAGTTAAACTTTAATTGTACACCTATAGAGAAAGCTATAGGATGAGATATTTAAAGTCCTGTGAGAATTATTGCTTTGGGTGACTTCTAATAGCTTTTGAGGAATAGAAACATTAAATATTAAACTACAAAGCTTTTCTTTTTTAAATTGAGCTTTGTGTCCTAGATCCAAAAATTTAAAATTCTTCATTGACTTTTTTACACTGCAGAAAAGACAGCAATCTATCTGAAACATATCACAGAGCAAAATGCATTCCTGATTATTTGACTTGTGATAGCTCTTTAATTTTTTTAACCATATTGAAAATAATTCTACCTAGACCCTTGCGCATGGTGGCTATATCTATATATTACCAAAACATTCAGGTAGAACTTTAAAAAAAAATTGTTGAAAGGTATGTGATTCCAAAGACCATATAGTTAAATGTACTATTTAAGAGAGTTTAAAAAATTATGTAATAATTTAACTTCATATAATAGAGCCTAACACTTTGAAGATTTTTTCAGAGTTCTCAGATCTTTTATTTCTGAAGTGTTGTGGGGCATCACTATCGCAATTCTTACTCTATTAAAACTGTATAGCAGTAAAGAACTAAAGGTCTCCAGCTAAAAGCAATGGCAGTAAAACAAATACTTGCATCATGCTTTATATACTTCACAAGGCATTTTCAGGGCCCTTATGTCATTTTGATTCTTACCACAACCTGTGAAGCAGGTAAAATTTAAAGAGGAAATGGGCCTCAAGATGTTGACTGACATAGTCCAGGTGACATGGACTTGTGGTGAATGCAGACACTGCTGTGTTCAATTACTCACCAGTAACCCACACACTTACACCAGTCAATTGAGGAAACGCTAATCAACCCAGTTTACAGTTTGGGGTTTAAAAAGCAGCATGGTTTTAATTCACTGAATTTCAAACTTTACCACTTCACCCTGTCATATTTAATAGACCAAGCTAAAACAACACATATACAGAGCTGGGCTGTTCCCTGCTCCCTGAGCCCCAGTAGACCACAACCACTAGTCAGTGGGCTCGAAGTCAGGTCTTCAACTGAAAGAAAGCAAAGGTCCTTTCAGAAGGAAGCACTGCTACACCTTGGGGATCTGACACTGTCACGTAAGTCCTATGTGCTTCCGGAGAGTGTTTCATTAAAAGCAAAGAAGACGGAGGTAAAAGCTTGCTTGCGAGCTGCCGGGTTTACAGAGCCCAGGTTCTGGACGCACAGAGCAGGGAGATGCGGCCCCCAGGTCTCTGGTTGGAACAGACATGTGCCCAGCGAGCAGAGAGCCTCTCAGTAATAGGAATGAAGTATGGGCCATTTCTCCCTGGGTATTTGACGGAGGGGAGGCGTTCCCCATGGATTGACTGCACAGCCCTGGCAACAACTCAGTTCAGATCAACAGTTCAGTTTCAAGCAGAAAGCTTCCGAGGCCCCAAACAAAGGTGTTTTATTCCCACAACCTCTCTGCCTTGCCGTTCTGGGCAGGAGGGCAGGAGGGCAGGGAAGGAGATGATAGCGCCTTTCAAGTTTCTGATTGCCTATCAGGAGCATCAGGGGTGAGGCATCTCAGCATTTCTCCTCCTGAATGATTTATCCAGTGCTCTAGTGTTCCCTCTCCTTGAGGCCTGAAGAAGGAGAGTCTCTAAGTAACCGGAAACTGAGACTGAAAGAATATATGGCCAGTGAAAGGGGTGACCGCCCAGCTGAATCATGAGTTAAATTCAAATTTATCACTCCTGAGAATCTGAAAGCCACCACCTCTAACAGTTTCTTACTTGTTTTTTTAGGGATAGGACCACGTCAATATGTCGAAACAGCCAGTTTCCAATGTCAGAGCCATCCAGGTGAGTAGACAGATTTGCGTGTTCGCATCAGCAACTTCCATCCTGTTTACTTAATAAATCAGACTTTCTGTGATCGTTCACCCACCTGATGATTAACTTCAAAGAGAGAGGAAAGACTTGTATAAGGTACAATTCAGGAAGAAAAAAGGCTGGTAATGTACAGCTGAGAAGGGAGAAGCTGTTTCTGTGTAAATATGCATACTTGTAAGGGACTCAAAGTTTATGAATGAGAATTAAATGGCCTTCTACAAAAATGTAGTGCACATGTTTTTTATATGTTTTTTGGTGTGTCAGTTTTTGATATGATCATTGATAGAAATTTTAAAATTCCATTTTCATTTTTAGATCCAATTGAGTTTATTGACTCATCTGTTTAGAATACATGGTTCTTGAAAACCGTCCTTTTCTTGTCAAGTGTTCTTCCCAAGGCTTGGGTGTTTATCTTTTAAAGTCTGTATTCTATTAGGTCTCCTCACGCCCTCCCAGCAAACAAATTCTTTGATTGTTTCAACAGACTTAAGTGTTACCTACAATAAGGGGAGGAGGAAGCAAGCATTTTGGAGCCCGAACACAGTTACGGAGAAAGCTTTTAGTATTTGTTTTGACTCAATACTAAATTTGTTATTTCTCTTAAGAGCTCAGTGTTTAACTCTCAAGTGGCTCCCACCCTGAGATGCTGGGCACAATGCTTTATTGCAAAATTCCGTCTTTCCTTTCCATCAAAATGGAGCTATCTGTACTTTTTCTAATGGAACTTTTAAACTTTTTTTTTCCTGGACTTTCATGAATACTGCAGAGCATATGGCAGCTCCTGAATACTTGGGATCTGATGCACCATCACACATACACCTATTCATAAGCAACTGACTATATGTTGAAGGGACATGTATGTGGTCAGGTTGTGAGGTGAAGGATCCTAGCACACACAGGTGGTGGAAGTGGGTGGAGGGATGTTTCTTTACCTGCCATGATAATGCATAACCTTAAGTGGAGGGGGTCGTTGAGTGGCAAGATGTATAATAACCTCAGAAAACCTGTCATAGAACAAATCACCCAGGAAGGGCCTATCGGCCAGGAATCAACTTTGCATTGCCTTGCTTGCCCTCTGGTGTACATCTAACGAGTCTCTGATGTGCCTGACATGGGTGGTGGACTTCATTTTGTCTCCCAGGCCTATAGGCATCCTTGAGCCTTTGAACCGTTTGTGTTACCCAGTGTGTATAGCTGTTAGTGGTACAGGCTGTGAAGCCAGAGATTACTGGAGCTTGAATCCTTAATCCATTTTGTACTGTTTCCACATCTGTAAAAAGGGAACAGCACTCACCTCCTAGGGCTGCACACAGAAGATGCTTAAAACAGTACAGTAAGCCCTCATTAAGGGTCAGACTGTTATTATAATAATCATTCAAGAATGCTCTATGCTGTATATTAAAGACAAAAAATAATACCATTTAATCACTGCATTTGAAGCTCTTGAAGTGCTAAACATAAAGTTTCCTTTTTATTTTGCAGAACATAAAAACATAGTCTCTCAGTCTGCGTTTTCTTCTCTTCCTTTTACAGCTGAAAATGTGTTGATTTTTCTCCCTTAGTGCTTCCTGGCCTCCCTCAAATCTACAATGAAAACTCATCAGTATTCTATCTATTAATTTTGACAATATTTATAAAACTCCCATTGACTGTTCATAATAGCTGTTGTTATACTGCATTTTTTAAAACTCCATCTAGGATACATGTATATGTATGGCTGAGTCCCTTCCTTGTTCACCTGAAACTATCACAACACTGTTAATCAGCTATACTCCAATACAAAATGATTTTTGTGTTAAAAAATAAAAATAAAATTAAAAAAATCCATCTACTCTACCAACAAAGGCGATACAGTACTTCCTTATGGATGTGGTAACACCTGTTTCAATGTATTTTATGGCAGACAGAAAGCCTAATTTAATGCCCCTTCAAATGAAATTTTATTTCTTGTGGTTAAATAGGATCTGCACTACCTGATATTTTCCTATCATCTCACATTAATCTAAAGTAGGGTCTATTAAATAAAACATGAAAATGGTTACACAGTACAAAATGCTTTATTGTAGGAACATTGTCTAGGGTATGGTCTTGTGCAGAACAAATAGAAACCTCAACTGATGAGGGAGTGCCCTCATTGTATAAATACTAAAGATCTTAAATATTCTATTCAACACACTCTAGCCACTTCTTTTTATTAGGATCTTATCTCTAATCCAGTTCAGCTGTCATATTCTGGGCCCATGCTTTGTTCCAGTCACCATACTAAGTGTCAGCTATGCAAAGATGAATTGAAACCTGATCCTGGAGTTTGAGGGGCTCATGGTCTCTAGGACTATGTGACTGGGCAACTTATTTCATCCTTTTTGTTCCTCAGTTTCCTCATCTGTCAAGTGGGGAATTCATCACATGTGAGCTCATAGGGTTGTTGTGGGGGTTAAATGAATCCATATGTGTAAATGCCTAGGCCAATCCATGGCTTATTGTAACTGCTCAATAAATATTAGCCATTATTATCAATCATCATCACTGTAATCATGTGGTTCCCGAAGTATGTCTCTTGGAAGAGTTGTTTTGTGGGATGTTGTTAATTAAAGAGTTCCATGAAAAAGTGTGTGGAAACACTGCATTAAGCAAAGTTGAACAGGATCCTTACTGCAGGATTTCTCAGAGTCCATAACTTGCTAATGACTTTGTAATTTCCAAGAAGGCAGTGATATGTGCAATACTTTTTAAACATATTGGACCTTTGAAATGAGTATCTTGTAGGATAGTATTTTGCAGTGCAAACTTCTAGAAGTAATGGCTAGATCACTATTTTGTTTGGATTGAGCAAATTGATGCTACTGTCAGCCATACTTCTAGCAGTCAGGCATAGGTAATTGAATTACTGTACCTGTGTGCTTCAGACAACATGAAGTCAAATGGTTACAGATCTCTCCCTGGCCATTCACTCACCTTAGTCCATCCTTAGTTTATCCTTCTGTAAAATAAGGACAGTCATACTCCTGAACTGGATTGTTATAATGAATACACAAAATAATGTACAGCAAGTGCCTGGTTTACAGCACACCAAGTCCTTAAGAGATGGCTCTTCTAATTATTCAAGTAATGCATGGAATGGCCTTGCTTTCTCTTCAGCTGCTTCCGTCTCCCCCCTGCCCCAGAGTAAGAGGGAGGCCAGAATGAGACCCACCCTTAGAGGACATGGATAGTTGTCTTTCACATTCACATTGAAGAAGAGACTGCCTTTGAATTATAAGAAGAGTCTAAGTCTACATTTCTTTTCAGTTGTATTAATGAAATCTCACTTATGCCAGGGGCATAAAAATATCCTGAAGAAATCAGTTAATCCTTCCATAGCCTGGAGAGGGCCTTAGTCTTCCAAGCAGCTGGTAAGGTTCTGGACTGGTTGTTGGCCCACCTCTTCTGTAAAGGACCAAATAGTGAATACTTCAAGATTTACAGATCACTGGGTCTCTGTAGCACTACTCAACTCTACTGTGACAGCACAAAGGCAGCCATAGGCGATATACAAGTGAATGGGAGTGGCTATGTGTCGGTGAAAATTTATTTACAAAAATAGGTGGCAGGATAGATTTGACCCATGGGCTGTTGTTTGCTGACCCTGGTTCTGTACTCTGTAGTCTGCTTCTTAAAACCCTTCTTAAACTGTTGATGGGAATGGAGTTGCAACCAAGGTAACCTCAGCACACTAGGCACGGTGGATCTGATACCTTCAGATGAAAGAATCTGACGTGACAGGTGGTGGGGCAAGCTAGAGCTGCTGGGAAATCTAACCCCATTAGCGTTCTGTTCACTAAGTCTAATGAGACCAAGTGACAATGACCACTGGCAGCACCTGCCTGTCCTTCCCCTGCCTCCTGAACACACCCCGTTTGGAAGGTATCATGGGGCCTCTCCGGGGCCTCAGCCCACTGAGAGCCAATGTTCTCTGGGTCATCAATGGCCCTTTTTCTCCATTGATGATCAAAGTGAGTGGAGTATTATTGTCCTTTCCCATGGGATCTGAGAGTTTCATGGTTGAACAGGAAACAGTCCTGTGTCCTAGTCATAGCTGTGCTCTGTGACTTCACGCCCCCATGGTCCTTGTGAGCTGCAAAGGGCATGGGGGCTGGGTGGGAGTGATGTTGCGTTAAATGCTGCCTCTGCCCAGCCTCTAACAGTCTACGAACTTTTTACTTTGGTCGAATTTACTTATACCCCTTTGTTGTATGCCAGTCTGCCTTAAATCAGTTTGGAAGTCACACTTACAGGTTAAAACCTATTAGCTTAAAATAGTAATAACTGTTACCTTTCACAATTTGATCTTGACCATTACAGACACCATAAAGGACAAGATTACAGATATTTCAACATTACAGATAGTTATTAAAAGGACAGTATGGAGGTTCCTCAAAAAGCTAAAAATAGAACTACCATATGATCTATGAACTTCTTGAGACTAATTTCTAAGGTTTATTATTAGGATGATAATTACCGAAGTCCCCGCTTCGGTTGAGTCCAGGGATACCCTCAGGATGAGCGGCGTTGGCGAGAAAAGAAAGAAAACAAAGCGAGTCGAGTCTTGGTTGAGTGCTGAATCAAGACTAATTTATTTTTTTGCATCAGTGTTTGTATATCCTAAACTAGTACAATTCTAAAGGGGGGCAGTGAACAAAGTCAGCTTAACATTACGTCATTTTGCCCTTTACAAAACCAGAATATTTTCCGCATACTTCTCTGTTTACTAGAGTCTTTTTTTTTTTTTAATTTTTTTCCAATTTTATTTATTTATTTTTTTCAAGTTGAACAGACTAAATTTCTTCAAACAAACTTACTTATACTCCAGAGTCCTTTAAAAACTTAATAGCATTTATACATTGAAGGTATTTGATACTAGAGTCTTTTTTATAGTAGATATTAATATATTATCTTCTGGCCTTGAGGCCTATTAACATCTCATGACCTTTTCTTACAAGCTAGGTGAATGCAAAGCTGTTTCTTGTAAGCTATTCTTATTTTTCCACTTGCCTTGAGCTAAACAGAAAACAGAAAAGTTATAATCTCATAGGGTAAAGGTTCAACGGGTTGCAGCATATTAGAAATTTAACACAATGGTTCTTTTTTAGTTACTACACACAGACTCTGTGGCTCCGGTGAGGCAGCCTCTGCCTCGCATTCCTGGTTAAATATTACAATTGTCTTATGGTTTCTACACTAGGGCTAAACTCTTATTATTCTAAATTCCAACTATAGTAACAATAATTTCTACATCAAGAGCAAAAACACAGCTAGCAAACGTGGATTCAGTAACAACTTCTAGAATAATATTTTTTATATTCTTTAATAGGGCTTCTTCACCCCCCGAAGGGCTCTATCTATTAGGGCTTTTTGTGTGATCAGGTTCTTTATGCTATTTATGATTAAGGTGTTGTGAGCAGTCATGTGCATTAGTGCCAAGGGCATAAACAAGTTGATTTTATTTGGAAAGAGATCGGGGAAGGCCTTCTGCCTGTGTCACAGAAATTAAGGAGCAGTCACAAAGACAGCAGTCAAAAAGATAAGCATCAGAAAGACAGATATCATCTTTAAGGTGAGCGCCGGGGCAGCTTTTTGAAATCCTTGAAGTCCTGATCTGCCTTGCTTGTCAGGTCTTCTCCTCATGACCTTGTCATGGGTGGGATCTCACGTGCTGGCTCCCAGCAGATAATAATAGTCACAGTTTCTTCCAGGTTTACTATGTACTTGGCACAATGCAATGGGATTTCATGGATTATAATGAAAGGTTTGGAGAAGCAAAAGAACTCACTCAGGATCACTCAGCATGTGAGTAGAAGAGTCAGGAGCTGAACCCAACTTGTTTGATCCCAAAGCCCATGTCAGGAACCACCCTGCAAAACTGTCCAGTCTCATTGCATACTATCTCCACCTCGGCACACAGATTAAGGATGGAGGAGTGGCAGCAGACCTTCTGAAGGATAATCATACTGACCAAGACTACTTGAGAGAGAATTACCATTTTATAGACGCTGAATCCTCCCTTTTAAAGCCCTCAAACTGACATGCAGAACAGTTATCAGCATTTCAGCAGAAGCAGCTAACAGTTTCCACTGATTACTAGTTACCTTACATGTAAGTGGGTTAGGAGTGAAAAGTACAAAGTACAGTGACTCAGTGACAAACATGGTCTGGAAATAAAAATGACCATGACCACTGAATCCCATCACTCTGCTTAATTGATTTAATCAAGCTGCTTGTGAAACTAGACCTAACTTCTTTATCATACATTTTAGAGGAATGATTATATGAGCCTTGTGTCATTAGTTAGTGTGTGGCCTCTTACCATGGGAAGTTTCCATTGTCACCCAATCCATGTGTAGAACAGAATATCTTGATCCCCCTAGTTTTAGTACTTCTTTTCTTTCCCCATCCATTACCATTGCTCTTCCACTTTCCATTGTCCAAGGCATAAAGGCTCTATGGAAGAAGAAAACAGCCTGACAAAAATAATTACAGACAGGTGTTAGGGACTCTAATCCTATTTACAATTTTCAGTTTAAAAAGACATTTCAGGTATATGACAGTCCTTGGTACAAAGAAAGAGACTTATCACCACCCATGGTTTGTCAGTTAATCAAATACATTTATGAAAGCTAAAAATAATAGTGATGATACATACCTTTCTTTACTATTTTATTTTAATTTGTAAAAGAGAAAAAATGAACTTTCATTTATCACATTTTTCTTTTGACCTTGGATCTACTGTTTCTTTCTTAGGTAAACCACTGTAATCCATTGTTAATGATTTCCAATGCTGGTTTCTTTGAAGTACAGCCAGAACTTAAAATGGAGCAATTTGACTCTAGAGCTACTTCCAGTTGGTGATCTTTGCTGCTCTGCCCACCATATTGGTGACATGAGGCAAGCAGCCATATACTGACTAAAAGATGTCATTTTTTGAGGCTGACATCCACAAGTACATCAGAAACATAACCTACCTCCAACCAATTGTATACATTATCTTAATAGCTGTACAGCACATTCTTGAAATCTGCTTTTCCCTGGATGACAAGACTATGGTTGAGTCACTCAGGAAATTATGGAAGAGAACAAAAAGTGTTGAGAACAGAGGGGGAAAAAAAAAAAAACCTTTCAATATGAAACATCATGAGTGAAGAACTGGGACTGAGTGGGAGTTTCTCAAAACGGTGTTGAGTGGGAAAGTTTTGTATATTCTGAATCCATTTCACATTTCAAGAATCTCTACAGATAAAGAAGTTATGTATTCCAGTGATATAGGATTTTATTTTAAAACGGGTTAAATATATTTTAGATGGTGTGTGTATGTGTGTGTGTGTGTGTGTGTGTGTGTCTGTCTTCCTAATTTGGGCTAATATATTTAATAAGAAATCTTAGTTTTTAGTTAGATATAGGAAAAACACATCTCTTTCTGAAAATCTTCTGTGAAGATGCTAGAAATCTCAAAATGCCATACCCTGCTCCATTCAGAGAAGGACTAGGATGTAAGAATACGAAAGCACAGGAAGAAATACTGCAAAATGCAACCCTGTAGGGGTTCTTCTACATGCGGGATGGGAGAAAGGCATGGGGGATGCTATAGATTCTGGCAGGAGCTGCTGGAAACTTCTGAAAATGAAAGTTAGAACCCACAGGGAGTCATCTGCAACAAATATGTAATGGGAGGAAACTCCAAAAGCCTGAACACTAAAAAGAGAGGTGGAGTGGGGACCAAAAGGAGGGGGAGATCAGAAGACAATGTCTCTGGAAAGCAAAGTGGAGTGGGATTGTCAGTACTCAGTGGCTGGCAGCGATCAAAACCCAACCCACTGGGTAAAGATGTCATTGCTTTGTAAGTCACACAGGAGTGGCTTTGGAGGGAATACTGTTTCCAGAATTCTCGGGCTCAAAGCCCGGAACCAAGCAGGAGAACAATACAAATAATTAAGGGACTGGTGGAATTAACTTACAGGGAATTCTTTCTGCTTTTCTTCACCTGGTGAGATCAAGTGTAGTATTCATTTCGCATCAGATAGGTCTATTATCAGGGAACTGTATCCTGTTCTGGCAAAAGATGATCTAGTGGATTTTTTCCATTCCCAACTTTGAGGATGTAACAAATTATGTATAGCTTGGGAAAGTGATGCACTGGGTCTGCTGTGTCAGAGGCATATTTAAAAATATCTAAGATGAATGCATCTCAAGGATGGAAAAAATGCTAGAGAATGTGTTACAAAAGAAAAATAAAAGCCCACTTCCTTTACACTTATGCAGAATCTATATAAAGAAGGAAATCCAACCTTATATCAATCCAAGGTCATTGATTTCTGTGTTTATTTACTCTTTCATAAAAATGTAGCTCATATTCCAAACCCATTTTGAGTAGTGAATACGATTCTCAGTTTGCAGATGGAAAGATCAAGTCATTGAGAAGGTATTTTGTTTGTGTTCAAACAGAGCAGGACACTGAAAGAAAGAAAGAACATGACACAATTCTCCCACCAGTGGGATAAAAACAGAGAGCTAAAGGTCTATACATTTCTATGAAGTTCAAATTATACGGAATTTTCCTATGGCTCTAATTTAGTCTATAATTTGTCACTCAGATATCACCGCCCTACAATTATATTAATGAATCATCTCTAATCATTTACAAAGCACTCTGCCGACATTCCCTTGGTGTGTATGTTAACGACTGGATACTTGACATGTTCATAGGCTGCTGTGGATCCTGTCAATATTTCCTGTCAAACAACCCATTTAGGTTCCTGGTTTTTTTGAGTGATGCCTTAAAGATGAAAAAGCATCAGGCCAGTTAATTAATGGCTCATTTTCCAGTGGTCCTTTGACAGCTATTCTAGAATTATCCATTTGTGTGCCCCTTTTTCAAGGCCATTCTCAAGGTGTGAGTTTGCAATTTTAGAGCCGGTTTAGAGAATATGAGAGTGGTTAGAGTTAACTTTGGTCAAGTGAAAAGAGCTCTTTGGAGAGGAGTTTGATAGAGTGAAAAAGTCTGTCCCTAAGGTCAGGTAATGTGGATCTGGAATCTTGGCTTTTTCTTGAACTGTTTGTGTGGCATTGAGTATGTCACCTAACCTCCGTGAGGCTCAGTTTCTTTGTGAATAAAATGAAGATGACAGCCTGAACCTCAGAAGTTTGTGGTAAGAATGAAAGTGTGGCAACAACTTCGGCTGAATCTTGGGGTTTGGGGGGAACATGGCAGTTGGTGGGGGTGGGGGAGAGGCAGTCACTGTTCCACAATATCACCGCCAGGTTCAGGTGGCAGTTAGTCCCAACACGACTCTGCCACTCTGTTAACACACATCTGTTAGCAAAGAAGCAGCAACCACCTGCACAGTCTGTCTGTGAGCTGGAGGAAGCCTCACCTCTTGCCCCTGTAAGTGCTCTGAGTGACTGCCAGTTTGCAGAAGAGATTCCTGTGGGGATTCTGTTGCCCCAGGCTGGCAGCTGCAAGCTGGAATTCCTCATTATCAATGGCTGGAGACAGGCCCATCTAGGGATCACTCTTCTGAGCTCTGAATCTAAAGATGCAAGCTTTAGGCATCAGATTCTTACACTCTGTTCAGCAGTGTGGGAAAGTTCTCTCAAGTATTTTAACCACTCTACATATCTTAACCTCCTCCACCTTCACCGAGAGAAGCCATTTGTAACAGTCATTTCATTATCTCACCTATGTTTGACATTTCTGCAAACATTAAAGTCTCAGGCATTGGTAGAGATGAGGCTAACAGAAAACACTTGAAGCAGCAGTCTGGAGAATGCAGTCTTAGTGATATTTTATTACCTAACCACCCCAGGAAGATGAACTCCCAGTTAGAGCAATGGAGTTCCCTACAACTGCAGTTTAAACCAATCTGGGTATATAAAATATCACACTGTCTATGCTAAAGTGGTTAAAAGTAAATTACAGACATCTTAATCATGGGCAGAGTGAACATTTTAAATGTACATCAATACTCATCCACTTAGGGATGATCTCTTTCAATGGTTGTCAGGTTGGGCTCCAAGTTCCTTGGAACTGCTCATGGCCCAGGGCTTGGGGGAAGGAGGTGGGATCTGGGTGCCCCATCACCTTGGCCAGAGCAGGTCCATCTCCACGGAGTCTGCATTTTAGATAGTCTCACCATGCTTTACTTAAAAGAAGGTTTCCATGGACAAGAGGTTTGAAAACCACTAATGAAGCCTAATATTCATATTAAACAAATGGGGAAGATGTGACTCAGAGCAGTTGTCACTTTTCCAAGCAGAGAGTAGCTGTAGCCACTCCTAGCAGTGGGCTCTTTTTTACTACCACAGGCCACCCATGGACCATGGAGAAGCCACATGTATTGCTAAAATCAATCTTTGAGCAAGAAAAGGTGGTATTTCCTGACCATGTGCTTTACTAAATACATTATCCTGGATGATTTTTAGATGTTCCATTACTGAAAACCACAACCTACCATAGAGCATACACACTTGATTAAATGGGTTAGCTTACTAATCTTATATTTCAGAAACAATTATGCTAACTTGAACTTCCTATTAGGAAGATGCCCTCTGTAAATGCTTAATAAATGGGTAAGGATGGTGGTGGTGATCTAAGTAAACTTTTAGCCAGTTAACTTTTTTCCAAATAATCCATGTATCAACTTTTCCCCTCTTTCACCCAAACTGTAGTAATGGGAAGTTATTGGTTCAATGTATATCATCCTCAGTGAGTCTTGTTTACAGTGTTTTGATCTTATTTCAGGACCCTAATGATATTCCAACCAATCTAAGACACTGTCTATTGTAAAACACCAGTATTTTCTTGCTAAGAAATAAAACCAATGCACCTATTAAAAATTAAGATATCATTGCCTGTAAGGTACTCTGATTTCAGAGATATTAAAAGATGCATTTTGGAATTCATGAAGTATGCTAAAATATTTGCCACCATATAAGACATACTTTCCTCCTTGTCTTATGCTCCCCCTCCTCGCTCTTAAGGTCACCTGATGCTTCCAGTAAGCAGAGAAATAGCATAGAAGGCTCAGCCTTAGTATTTGCAAAATGCTTCCCTCTAAAATTGTGTTGTGATTATATTTGAACATATGATACCTACTGACCCCAAATACTTCTTGGCATGTTTTTGCCCTAGGAAAGGTGATGGACCTCCCTGGATATGTACCACAAACACTTTTAATCTGTTTCTTTTCTGTGGGATCAGCCTTATTCTAGTAGGGAAGAAAGTTTTAAAGTCTCTATGTGGAAAAAGTCCCACAGAACAGGACATAGATCCTCCATGTCACATGAACATGGACACTGGATACTTTCTTTATCTTGAGTTAAACATTCCCCTGGCAACAGAACTCATATCAGGCAGTTTCAAATACCACACTTCCTAATGATTCCCTTTGCTGTGGTACCAAAAGTGTCTAAATTGAGTCATAAAGCAACAAAATACTTTGCTCCCTTTGCTCAGGCATCATTTTCATTCATAACATCAAAGTGCAACTTCAATTTTTCAAGCCCACATAGCCAATTACTCATAAGGCAACACTTTTATCTCAAGTGGAAAAAAATACATTCTGCCTTAAAGAAAAGTCTTAATGCTTGTTTTATATGAGTGGTACTCCTGGGTGAAGATGTTTTTGGTCTGCATTAAACATTCTTGCCTTTTGATAACAGATGAAATATGAACAAAATTCAAATTTACATATTCTCTTTCCCAAGTCTGAATTACTGTGTCATTTATTTTCCTTACATACTTTAATGTTTAGCATATTTAGTGTGTTCTTGGAGAAGGAAATGGCAACCCACTCCATTGTTCTTGCCTGGAGAATCCCAGGGATGGGGGAGCCTGGTGGGCTGCCGTCTATGGGGTTACACAGAGTCAGACACGACTGAAGTGACTTAGCAGCAGTGTGTTCTAGAAGGTATTTTACTTTTACTAATGGATGGAAATTAGTATGTCATCTTGAAGGAGAAGAATCTGTGATCTGTGATACCAATGAACTTGACTTTCCAGCACTTTCCTCATGCACTGATCCACACAGTTGTATGTCAGGGAGAAGGTAAGAGTGTCAATTACAGAGACCTAAGGAAGTGTGGGGCTTCCCTGGTGGCTCAGAGGTTAACGCATCTGCCTCCAATGCGGGAGACCCGGGTTTGATCCCTGGGTTGGGAGGATCCCCTGGAGAAGGAAATGGTAACCCACTCCAGTATTCTTGCCTGGAGAATCCCATGGATGGAGAAGCCTGGTAGGCTACAGTCCACGGGGTCGCAAAGAGTCGGACACGACTGAGCAACTGAACAGAACAGAACAGAAGGAAGTGTGAGAATAGTTATAGGACGTTATGGGAAGAAGAGGTGGTTTAGGAGGTATCATTGCCCTCCTCCTGTGGTAAATCTGAAGGAAGCTGAAGAAGGACTAAGGTGTGGGATGGTTTGTGCAAATGCTATTGCCTCCTCTCCTAGAATTATGTGTTCCTTCTTCATCCCAGAGAGCAGAAAATATTAAGCACCACAGGAGGGCAATAGCCAGAACAAACTGTCTTCCGAATCTTTCAGCCAGTAGGGAGCTATGAAATCACTGCACAGACCTAAGGATGAGTACCACAAATGTGGAATAAATGGAAGTCAAATTATCCTTTGCATATTTTTGTACTGTCATTATAGCAATTTTCTTGAGGTGAAAAGCTTTAAAGATGTACTTTTCAGATTTGTTTTGCCTGACAATGATTACCGTTTCAGAATGTTATTGCCATTTCTTACTTCTCTTAAGCTAAATCTTCCCTGCTTTCTCTTTTAGGCAAATATCAATATCCCAATGGGAGCCTTTCGGCCAGGAGCTGGGCAACCCCCCAGAAGAAAAGAATGTACTCCGGAAATGGAGGAGGTGAGGAAAACTGAGCTGGCAGAACTCAGCACCATCTTTCTCCTCCTCCAATATCCTGACTAGACAGGGCCCAGAGGCAAGGCGAGGGCCAGCTTTCCAGGACGAGGAGGGCACAGGTGGATGTGGGCCAAGGAGTCATCACCTTGAACACACATTTTCTTTGGCTTTCTTGCTCAGTCAACCATTGAAACACACTGCACCTCACTTCCCTTCAGCTGACTCTAAGTGCCTGTCCCAGGTACTTGAAGATGCCGAGTTTGGCATTTATTTATTCATTGTGTATGTCAGCTTGTGTGTCTGCTCGTCTGTGTATGTGTATATGCAGGGGGAAGTGGAACCTCTCAGATGCTCTTGGTTCAGTAGTAGTCGTCACAAGCTTGCTAAGTTTTCGCTCCAAAGCTTTTATTGAATCGAGCAGGATACACTTAGTACAGCTTCTGATGAGCAATGAACCCTGGTGGGAACGCAGGTAATAAGCACATTAAATTACTTGCGGATTCAAACAGAAAGCCCCAATCCCTGGATATTTCCTTTGAAAAGAGAAACTTGCAAGGGAGTCTATCAATTTCTGTATTTCCCCCCTCCCTCTGATTCTTTACTTTTCCTCCAAATTCAAATACCCAGTCTTCTAAAATGGGGGCTAAAATTCATCATGGGTACAAAAAATAGAGACTAGTTCCCCATCCAAATATTTATATTTTTCCTCAATTGTGACTTTACTGATGAAACTTGGAAAGTCTGAGTCTGAAAACAAAGTTAAGGTCTTGGAGCAATAAATAAAGTCACAGGGCACTGCAAACTGTATTTTTTTTTAAAGGTGAAAACACTTCTTTAAACTTTGTAGGTGACCTTTTTGGTATTTGGTCCAAAAGAATCAGCATTTCAAAATTTCCTAATAAAACTTTGGTTGTCCTGCATCTAACCTTTTTCTTTCTCATAAATAATTACTGATGTGGTCCTAAGTTAGTGGTTCCAGACCCCTATAAAGAGAAAGATAATTTTTGAAAGGAGATAGAATCTTTGAGTGACATTACTAAGTTCTGGAATTTCAGTCACCCTTGATGAGTAACATTTTGAACATAAAAGCTGAAAAGATCCAGCCCTACTCTGATTTAATGGTAGATAATTTCAAGTTCTGCTGCTGCTAATCTGGCCACCAGTTAGCTCATGATCATGAACTCTCCTTTTGAACCTCTGTTTGCAAAATATGATCCTCCCCCCATTTCTCCAAGGGTCTCTGTGAGGAAAGTCAGTGATATAATGGACATGCCATAACCTAGCAGGTATTCAATAAATGACTGTTCACTGACTGCATTATCCAATTTTTATGAGGGACTCCTGGGCCTATTATTTTGCATGTTGTAAGAAAATAGCCCAGGGAGGTGGAAGGGAGGGCAGAAAGGCATTCTTCCCACATCTCCATTCATCTGTTTTTCTTAATTTGGTTTTCTTCCTGTGCTTCCTCCTAAGCTGTGTCTGTCAATCAGTTGCAAGGTAGCTTGACTCTCTTTTCTCACTAAGTTGACTGATATGGCGGTTGTTTTGGAGGCTTGTGCTGCATCTTCCTCTGTGGTAGACATGGTCCTCACCTCTTTACAGCGGGTACTCTCTCCACATGAGTGTCCCAGGTAGGAAATCTGCTTTTACTCTTGCCTTGTTTCCAGTCTGATGGTTCCAGCACATTCCAAAATAGCTTTTAAAGCCTCATAACAGCCTGGGCTGTGAAAACCTATTTTATGACCAACCACATAAACAGATGGCCAACTGACATGTTTTGTGGGATAGAGGGAGCGAACTATCCACAGAGATCCGGAGACCCCAGGAAATGTTTCCTGAGTTGAGCTACATCTTTTTCGTGGGGCTCATGGATTGGGAGACTGGTGAAGGGTGGTATCCTTTATTGTAAGAGCTTGTGGGATCTTTGGGAGGGGCGGTATCTGGGCTGAATGTTGGAGTAAGGTTCTCATGAAAACAGTATTGCAGGGGAACAGTTAGGTGCTTGGCTTGGCTACAAGGTCTGAGCCACCTTTTGTCACATAGTTTGAATGGGATAATGGAATCTGAATTCAAGTAACCTGTACAGCCCTGCTTTTTTATTACTACCCAGTTTAAAACCTTGGACTTGCTCACTTTCTTAGATTTGGGATTCATTGCCTAGCTTTGCATTAAGATAACTACTGTCTAAAGTCGAGGGCATAATATACTATCCTTGAACAGAACAGGCCATCTCTGTCACGGCCAGGAACTCCCCCATCTCAATCCTACCACCACCTCAGATGTGAAGAAGAGGAGGGACCCTAGCAGGAAGCCAGGATGGCTCATGTGACAAGGCCTGTGAGCACTGGCTGGGCCTCCCACCCACTTACGGTCTCTGTGAGCCCTTGCTCTACTTGCAGAGCTGGAACGCGCTCTCCATCTGCTCGGCCCAGCCAGAACTTGGCATATGCCCGACACAGAAGCCTTACGACCAGATCTTAAGAAGATGGGCTAGCCTTTTGCCTAAAACAACGCAGCTGCTTGATTAAAGTGATCTGAAGGATACTGACAAGCCCCTACTCTGTCTCCCAAATCTTACTTTTGACTCAAATTCCATCATTATCAAGCCACAAAATAGCACATTGGGATTTTCTGTTCATTATTTCCCCCTCCACCTGGTCCCTTTACACGATGCAAACACGCTATTGAATTCTGGCCTCATTACTTCCTAGCTGTGAGGCCATGGTCAAGTTTCTTACCCCTCCCCCCAGTCTTGTGCCTCACTTTCCTCAACTGCCGAGCAGGGATAATAACGGTTGTGGATTGAAGATTGATGTGAGGATTGAATGTGTTAGTAGTGTGCTTGCTGTTATTGTTCGGTCTTCAGTGGTTGAGCATAAAGAGCACATCAGACTGTAGTGTTGTACAGAAGAGAATTTAGGGGAAAACTCAGTTAGGGCACCTGGCAGCAAAGAGGAAGAGGAAGGTGAGATAGCTGGAAAATGGTTCATCATTTTGCTCGATTTTACAAACACTCTGTCACCCCACAAAGGGACATTTCTGTTTGACAATAGCCATTCTTGAAATTGGGACTGGCATGGGGGTTGATAAGCTGTCTCTCAAGTTTTATCTAAAATCAAAGAATGTCTTCCATGTTCTTTCTCAATTCAAATATCTACTTACAAAAGAAAAGAGAGCGTACTCAGCCAAATGGTGCCATATGGACCATGCCTGTTCATGCCTTAATGTATTATAATTCTTATGATAACAAATTCATAGAAAAAAATGGAATCTGATTTGCATTATGTTTTAGAAGATGAGAGAAGATTCAACTAAGAGTATGTACCACCACTAACCCCTTCCTGAGTCAATGTCTTAAAACCTACTTCTTAAATATATCCACTTATAACTTTCCATTATTTGTGACCCTACCAAATCAAGAGTTAAAAGTTTTACCTTGATAAATAAAAATCACAGTGCACTGAGGTTTTAATAAATTTACAGGAAAATGCCTAATGTCCAATATTTTCATCCTTTAACTGTGTTCACACAATAAATCTTGGCACACAGACACATAACTGCACACATTGGCTTTAGGTGTTAATTGTGGTAATATAGCACATTTTGAAATTAGAAAGTGGCTGTGACTCATCCGGGAACTTAACAGGAGGAATTAGAAATATTTTTCTCCTTCATGCTTCTGTATTAAGCTCTATCCACCTAACAACCATGGGAATGTTTATAAGTGAGGAAACATTTTCCATCTCACCACTACACATATATTTTCTAAAAAGAACACCTTACAGCCTTGTTAAAAATTTCTTTTCAAAAGCCTAACGAAGAAGGCCTTGGAATACCTTGCCCTCCAGGTGGAGCTTTAACAGTTTTACCTACTGCTTCTAAATCTGCATTTATACATGATGAATGTGCGCAAAGGATGCAAGGAAGCTGAGCCTATGGCTCTGTCCGATGACCCAGGGAAATAGCATTCTGCAGGTGTTTACAAAGGTAGAGTTGACATTGCATGACTATTATTTCATGTGGGTGACACGTTAGCTATTTCATTAGCACTGTGACAGATCCTAAGAAAATGACCAGAGGAAAACCCACTAGCCTATAGGAGAAGACAAACACCTCACTATTTTATATTTCTACTCAGCCCCTTAAATAAACAATTTAAAAGCATTTCTGTACATGTACCACATAAGTGGTTGAAGTCTGGGAAGCTGTCTTCCCTTTCCCTTTAGGGTTCAGACAATTCGAGAACTAGATGTAGGAGCCCGATGGAGGCTAAAGCACTGCATGGGCTTTACTACCCGAGTTACAGGACTGGCTGGCACATGTAAGGCACAGGGCTTGAACCTGAGACAACCGTGTGCTTTCTTATTCTTTTTCCCATAACTGAACTGGCTCACTCAGTTGCTAGTCCAGCAGGTGGAGCTCTGCCAGTTTCACAGAGGGCCTTTGTTAGTCTGGTCCTCCAAGAAGCAGACCCAAAGAGGAGATTCAATGGGCAAAGTATTTACTGGGGAAAACACTTGTCAGGAAACATGAGACGGTCGTGAGAAACATGATGCAGGTGAAGGATCATGGGGCGGAGAGTGGGGCTGAAGTGACCTAGACAACAGTGCTGTTCTCAGGAAAATTCTCGAGTCCTTCCCAGAGGAGGCCCAGGTCTCCCAGAAGCAAGCCCGCCTTCGGATCCTATGACACTCAGCCATTGGCCACAAGCAGCCGTGGGAAGTGTGACCTCAGCATGGTGATGGGCGGGTCTCAGGGCAAAGCAGCTGGGGCTGTCATTCAATTATCCTCCCTGCAGGAAACTGATCCGAGAGGCATGCTCTTGTGGCTGCCACAGAGATCAAATGTTCCTCCAACACCTCCAGTCCAGGGCCCCAGAGACTAGGCACTTCACCGCTAGCAAATAGGAGGAAGGAGCTAACCAGCAACCATCTGCACTACTTAGTTGGGGTCCTAGGAGCCACGAACAGCAATGGATCTTACTGTTTTGCAGCCCCTGTTAATCTGTGTGTTTGGTGTATGTACACAGAGGCATAGATTTGTCACTATGGGACATTTTCAGAATTAATCAGCTATCCACAAGTGTGCCTGTGCGGTTCTGTATCAGTAACTGGTGAAAGTGAAAGTCGCTCTGTTGTGTCCGACTCTTCGGGATCCCATGGACTATACAGTCCATGGAATTCTCTAGGCCAGAATACTGGAGTGGGGAGCGTTTCCCTTCTCCAGGGGATCTTCCCAATCCAGGGATCGAACCCAGGTCCCCACATTGCAGGCTGATTCTTTACCAGCTGAGCCACCAGGGAAGCCCAAGAATCCTGGAGTGGGTAGCCTATCCCTTCTCCAGCAGATCTTCCCGACCTAGGAATCGAACCGGGGTCTCCTGCATTGCTGGCAGATTCTTTACTAACTGAGCTATCAGGGAAGCCCCAACCAGTAGGTGGAGGAGCCACCAAAACAAGTATAGAATGTGCTCCTGCTCTAAAGCCACAACAGAAAAGCAGAAAATGTAAAACAGAAAACTTTCCAAGGTAGGAGAGGAGAGCCCTGCTCTGCCGCTGCATCCTCTCCCATCCAGATTTAAAGAGGTTTTGCTTATGTCAGTTTCAGTTTGTTTCTGTACCCCAGAAACATCATTGAAACAAAGGCTGGCAGCCAATATGCCCCAAACAAAAAAAACAGAAAACTCCTGGACCAAGTCATTGTTAGAGTGGCTGTGTACTAACGGTACACAAATTCTGCCTTTAAGGCATCTTATGATATTATGATGTGTGTGTGTGTGTGTGTGTGCGCGCGTGTGTGCGTGCCTGCATACTCAGTGGCTCAATCGTATCTGACTCTTTGCAACCCTATGGATTGTAGCCCACCAGGCTCCTCTATCCATGAGATTCTCCTGGCAAGAATACTGGAGTGGGTTGCCATTTCCTACTCCAGGGTATCATCCTGACCCAGTGATTGAACCTGAGTCTATTGTGTCTCCTGCATTGGCAGGTGGATTCTTTGTTGTTGTTCAGTTGCTCAGTCATGTCTGACTCTTTGTGACCCCATGGACTGTAGCACACCAGGCTTCGCTGTCCCTCAGCATCTCCCAGAGTTTGCCCAAGTTCATGTACATTGAATTGGTGATGCCATCCAACCATCTCATCCTCTGTCGCCCTCTTCTCCTTCTGCCTTCAATTTTTCCAAGCAAGGTGGTTTCTTTCCCACTAGATTAAATTTGTAAGTAAGACGCTTCTCTTGGAAACATAAATCCTTTTCACTAGTGCTAATTTTTATGAGTTATCAGATTCTGTATCAGACACAGTACGCTTGTGTTTTCTAAGTCATGGGGAAATTACTTGTGTTTTTCTTCCAGCCTTATTCAAATTGCACGAGATCTTCTTGAAACTCTGAGGGGATCACAAGAGCACAAGAAAAAGTCTGCTAGAATTACACTGATGTTATTTTTGCTTTAATTTTTTTCAGCTTCATGTCCATGACCCAGAGAGACCATATGTCTTTTTCAGTGAGCTAAATCTTTCTCTTTTTATTTTTCCTTTAGGGTGCTCCTCCCACTTCGGACGAGGAGAAGAAGCCAATTCCAGGAGCTAAGAAACTTCCAGGGCCTGCAGTCAACCTATCGGAGATCCAGAACATTAAAAGTGAACTGAAGTATGTCCCCAAAGCTGAACAGTAGTTGGAAGAAAAAAGGTGAGTGAAAAACTATTTCCTTGTCTCAAAAAGACCACTATAAAAATGGTTTATGAAACCCTTCCACAGAAGAAGTCTGGAATTCCAGAAGTGTTTACTAAGTATTGGCACTCTCACATTAGACCAGTGCTTCTGGCACAAAGGTTTTCTGATATGTAAACCAAGCTTTGAGGCCTGTCTTATTCCCAGACCAGTCAGATGGCCACTGAGGATGTTTGCCTGCCTTCCCCTTCCTAGTCACCTTCTTAGTGAGACAATGATGGCAATTCTACTTGTGTCACACTGATGCTGACTTACCAGGGCATTTACAAGTAACTTCTGCTGATAAGGTTCCTTTATAGTAGAGAGAGAGGAGCTGTCTCAAGTGAAAAGAACAGAACAGTATCCAGTGTTTTCAGCATAGTTATATGAAAGAATAAAGGAGTGAGAACAAAACACAATAGATTCTATGACCATAGAGTGAATCCAGGAACGTGGATGAGGAGAAAGTGACATAAGCAGGAACTGATCTGAAGCCATACACACTCGGTATTCATTGCAACAGGATGAAATGAACTGATGACTGTATCATTTGACTCGGTACTGCTTGCGTTGCCAAGCTGAGATGAAATATTCCAATATGTCTGGGATGAAGCAACAGAAGTTTCTTGTGAGAAAGCCCCCAGAAGTGAAATGAAATTTTGGTAATATTTGTTATCATCACCCAACTAAGGCTGTTCAGTTAGACACATGAATTTTTAATGCAAACTTTAAAGGGTTTTTTGCTTTTATGAAATTCTTGGTGACTTAAATTTAACCCCAGTTCCAGTTTCAGAAGAATTTGGTTTTGAAGATTCAAAGGAATGTGTTTTAAAATTAGTTCAGAGAGGATCCTGCGGTGTTATTCAGCAGTGAGACTGATTCTGTAGACTTGAATCTGTGGTTACAGTAATGAAGAACAATAGCAACTCAATAAAATATCAAAACGGTACCACAATAGCCAGAATACATTTTTTGTTACTTCATTATCTCAGAGAAGACTTTAATGATTCTTCCCTCCTGAACAAATTCTAATAATGCAGAATCACTCAGAGAAGTCCATTTGTCCTTATTCTACAGGAATATAAAAACTTAAATTGTCCAGGTAGTTGATCTGAATTCCTGATGAAGACAGTCACTGTTTTGAGCCAAGGAGTGATCTTTATTTTTGTAGGAGAGGTAGTAAGCTGTTTTGATTTTGACTCATCAATTCTTCTTCTGCAAATCTGTCAGATTTTGAGACTTCCGTGGTCATGGTTTATGGTCACGGAGGGAGAGGATTTCTTAACATTGATTGATTAGCTGGAATCATAAGAAGTAAATACCCTGGACCAGCCATCATCTAGCTCCTCACTAGTTGGATTTGATTTCCTCCTTTTTGGACCACCCCTTCATCACCTACCCTCACTGTGTGTTATTGTTCAGTGATTTAATCAAACAGGTCATTGTCTGAAAACTGAGTAAGTCCACAGTACCAAACTATGAGGGCTTCAAAGGTGGCTCAGTGGTAAAGAATCTGCCTACCACTGCAGGAGATAAGGGTTTGATCCTTGGGTCTGGAAGATCCCATGGAGAAGGAAATGGCAACCCACACTAGTATTCTCGCCTGGGAAATCCCATGGACAGAGGAGCCTGGTGGGCTACAGTCTATGGGGTCGCAAAGAGTTGGACACGACTGAGTGACTAAAACAACAATAGCCAAGCTATTAAAACCACAAGGCTCAAAGTCTAGGGTATAACTATTATAATACTCTAGACATACGACAGAGGATCACCTCCTTCTAGCTAAGATCAGCACTTCTTTTAAGTGAGATTTCAGACTCTTTCCATGTCCTGTGTCATGGCTAGAATTACTCATGAATATTGATAAAAAACACTTTGGATAAGAATCATAAAGGCCAGTGATTAGCCATTTAGAGATCAGTAAGCACAGCTTATGGCAAAGGACTTAGGGCCTGAACCTCCTCGGAAACCAGAACCAGGCAACAAAGGGACAGTACATACTGAGTCAAGACCAAGAAAGACAGGAGAATCCCAAATGGGGCCCTAACCCACGCTGGGGCAGGGAAAAGCAGGTATTCATTCCTGTACCTCTCAGGAGTCTCCTGGCTGCTATTCAAGGTGGCCAGAGGGTGATTTAAGCAAGCCTAGGAGTTACATGATGGAGAAGGCAATGGCAAGCCACTCCAGTACTCTTGCCTGGAAAATCCCATGGATGGAGGAGCCTGGTGGGCTGCAGGCCATGGGGTCGCTAGGGGTCGGACACGACTGAGCGACTTCACTTTCACTTTTCACTTTCACACATTGGAGAAGGAAATGGCAACCCACTCCAGTGTTCTTGCCTGGAGAATCCCAGGGACAGGGGAGCCTGGTGGGCTTCCATCTATGGGGTCACACAGAGTCGGACACAACTGAAGTGACTTAGTAGCAGCAGCAGGAGTTAGATGAAGAGAAAGGAGTAGCAGCAATGCCTGAAAACCAAGGGCCCTCTCATGCTCACATACCTACTTGTTTGTTGCATGATCAGGAATCTCCAACCCCACGTCCACTGTCAAAAGCCACTGTCAGCCTGTCTGTAGCTGAAGCAGATGCCACTTCAGACATCACGAATAGGGGTCTGGGAACCTGGAGGATTGCTAACGGCTGTTGTCCAATAGACTCTGTGTCCACTTCTGCTCCCTCCCAACCCTCAGATCAGACCACAGGAGCCCAGTAAAGAACCTCTGTAACTAGCTTCTGTACTGTGGGCACTTCATTCTGCTCTACAAGATCAATAGATATCAAACTTGGTCAGTGCTCTCAGGATACTTTTATCTTAATGGAAAGATAAATACAAAATACTTCAAAAGATAGGTAACAATTCAAGAGATAGCCTCTCAGTGATTCAAGATATCATGTGGCTTTATGACCCCCTATGACTAGTAGTCAGTAGAGCAAAGCGAGGTTATGACTCATGAGAGGGGAAGACTCACAATGATTTGGCGTCAGGGACAACTGCAAGGAGGTGGTAGGAATGGAATGATTTCAACAGAGGCTCAGAGATAATTTCTGAGTGTAGGGGTTGTCCAGAGCATCATTAATGGACCAGCCTGCTGAGACCAAAGAGTTCTTCTAGGGCAATACTTCTTAGACTTTCAGGGCAGAGCAAAACAAGATCCTACAGCCCACCCACATCATCTCTTCTCTTTTTCCAGCAGTTAAAGAACTCAGTGATAACAAAGAATTAGAGAGGAACAAAATAAGTATCAAAGTAGTGGCAATGTAGCAATTAGGAGAAGAGTGATTAACAAAGATAAACCGTAAGAAGAGTTCTACAATTATGTTAATGAACACAAAGATAGCAGCAGTTGAAAGCCCTGGGAGCCATGAAGCACTAGAAACAAATTGTCCTTCTGAAGTGGCAGGACTCCTCCTCTCTGTGTTGGACATCGCAGCATGGCCATGTGGTGTGCGACAGCCAGATCTGATGACAGCAGACAAAACCAGGGTTTTAGAAAAATGCAAAATTTTAGTGATTCTTAAAAACCCGCTTAGCTTTTGGCCATGCATATAACTGAAAGTCTATGGAATGAATCTCCATTTTCCTGTAAGAACTGAGGGAAAGAAAGAAAGTGAAGTCGCTCAGTGGTGTCTGACTCTTTGCGACCCCATGGACTGTAGCCCGCTAGACTCCTCCATCCAGGGGATTCTCCAGGCAAGAATACTGGAGTGGGTTGCCATTCCCTTCTCCAGGGCATCTTCCTGACCCAGGGATTGAACCCTGGTCTCCTGCACTGCAGGAAGACTCTTTACCGTCTGAGCCACCAGGGAAGTTGGCCTGAACTGAGGGAAGCACTTGCATTTGGGAATCAGGGAGTCTTTTAAAGTCACCCAGCGGGCATTGGACCATAGTTTAAGAAACATTGCTGTAGGGCAGTAAGTGAGAGTGAATTGGAATGATCTATAACTCCGGCACACCCATATGCAGCCCCATGGTGTCAAGTTAGTCTCTGTCCTGTACCCAACATTGACCAACCAGCCTTGATTCTAGAGTTTGTAGTTTTGAAAAAAGCCATTATCATGCCCTGTTGGGGAGGCATGCCTTCTCCATCAAGCACTTTGTGTCAACTCTGGCATCACCTGTTTATGCTGTCACAATCCTTATCAAACTATTAATTTTATTTTTTTAATCTTCTTATTATGCTAGGATATAGCTTTTCAAAGGCCAGGGCACACTGGATACATTTTGAGCACACATGCCTCATTACTGGTGTCCTGACCACAGCAAGTCTGTAGAAATGTGTTCTTACAGACTTTCCAGGTCCGTGCACTCTCTGGGAGATTACTACTTAAAAGCAAGACTAGCTTTTCTGTCAAGAACTGAAGGTAACATTGTTGGCCACAATCAGTAAAGGTCTCAGAAATTTGACTTTAATTTATTGCTTATAATTTTATTCCTCTGGGAAACTAAAAATGACTAGGAAAAATGTCAAGCTTGGCTCATTTTCCTCAAAGGGGGAGAAAAATTATGTAAATCCAGAAGAAAATAATTTAATTTTCAAGAGTTCTTTGGATTTCTTTTTCAAAGAGCATCTATGTCCAGATAAGACATATTCACCAACCAGTCATCTGGAAAGCTGCCATCTCTGCCTGAGGAGAGCATAAGGCGCTCACTACTCCTAACTGTTAAGCGTTACATATCACAGTTATTCTTGCTGATTCAAATGCTCATTCTGAGAGTGTTGGCAGAAGGGCACATTGATGTACTCAGACACTTGATGAAGTGTGTTTAGCTCCCAACAACAGACCCACAAAATACGTGAAACAAAAACTAACAGAATTGAAGGGAGAAACAGACAACTGAACAATAACAGTAGGCAACTTCAGTACTCCACTTTCAACAATGGATAGAACAACTAGACAGAAGATCAACAAGGAAACTGTCTCAGTTTGTTTGGGCCGGTATATAAGAATACCATAGACTGGGTGCTTTATAAACAACAGAAATTCATTTCTCACAGTTCTAGAGGGTGGGAAGTCAAGGCACTAGCAGATTTGGTATCTGGTGAGAACTTGCTACCTGTTTCATAGATGGCCATCTCCCTGCATTCTCACACAGCAGAAGGGGCAAGGAAGCTTTCTGCGGTTTCTTTCATAAGGGCACTAATTCCATTCATGAGGGCTCCACCCTCATGACTTTTTCACCTCCCAAAGTCCCTACCTCCTAATATCATACAGTGGATTACACTTCAAAATATGAATTTGGGGCAAGAGGACACAGACATTCAGTCTATAGCAGAAATAGAAAATGTGAGTAACGCTATAAACTAACTAGTGGAACACCCCCCTCAACAACATCGGAGTGCATATTCTTTTTAGGCACACATATGGCATAATGTCCAGGACTTGTTTCATGTTAGGACGTAAAACAACTCTTAATAAATTTGAAAGGACTGAGATCATGGCAAATATGTTCTCAGACTACAGTGGAATGAAATTAGAAGTCAATAACAGAAGGAAATTTGGGACATTCACAAGGTGTACAACTTAAACAACACACTCTTAAATAACCAATGAGTCAAAGAAGAAATCACAAGAGAAATCAGAAAACACTTTGAGACAATTGAAAACGAAAATAACAGACACCAAACTGTGGCATGCAGCAAAAGCAGTGTTTAGAGGAAATTAATAGCTGTTCAGATCAGTTCAGTTGCTCAGTCGTGTCCGACTCTTTGTGACCCCATGAACCGCAGCATGCCAGGCCTCCCTGTCCATCAACAACTCCCAGAGTTTACCCAAACTCATGTCCATTGAGTTGGTGATGCCATCTAACCATCTCATCCTCTGTCGTCCCCTTCTCCTCTTGCCCTCAATCTTTCCCAGCATCAGGGTCTTTTCAAATGAGTCAGCTCTTTGCATCAGAGCTATTACATGTAATAGCTGTAAATGCCTATATTAAAAAAAGAACAAAGATCTCAAATTAATGACCAATCAAAGCAATACTAGCAGCTCCATATTTGGGAACCATGCCCTTTATCATCTTAGAGTAAGCATACCCCATATCTACATCAATGGCAGATGATTCAACTGATGTCTGAATGGAAATATCAGCCATTTCAAATGATAAAATGTAATATGTTTAAAAAAATCTATTTGTATAAACAGTGTCACAACATAATAGAAGCTTGGAAATAAAAAGTACTCACCTATAAAATTATCATTCAGCATAGTACTCACGTTGATATCTTCCCTTCCAGTTTTCCCCTGGGTTTACATAGGAAATGCAATATAACTAAAGCTGCTAACAATATGGGATTTGGGGTAACTACCTTCCACCTTTGCAACTTTGAGCTCTGTGTCTCTATTTCCTGGTTTCATAAAAAGCAGAAAATAGCATCCTCCTCATAGGGTTTAGGATTAGGGAGACATGAAGGATTAGGAAGATGTATTTTAAAAAGCATATCCGGGTACAGCAACTGTGATGGGGTAATTATACATAAATGGGAACTAGTTTCCCTTCAATTTTTTTTCTCAAATAGCATCATTCATAGCACATGTATGGTTTTGAATCTTTTTCCACCTCACATTTTCTCATAAGAATGTTTTCCAGTTTACTGAGAAAAAATTGACATACATCACTGGCCAATTTAAAGCATACAGCTTGATGGTTTGATTTACATATATTGCGAAATAACTATAGAAATAGGCTCAGCTCACGTTATCTCATACAGATACAATAAAAAGAAAGAAGACAAGAAAAAAAGTAAAACATTTTTTCTCCTTGTGATGAGACCTCACAATTTACTCTCTTAACAACTTTCTTAAATACCATACATACAGCGTTGTTAATTATCGTCATCATGTTGTACGTTATATCTCTAGTATTTATTGGGTTTGACAAAAAGGTTGTCCAGGTATTTTCATAAGATGTTACAGAAAAATCTGAATGAAAATTTTGGCCAGCCCAACATTTATCTTATAGCTGATAATTTGTACCTTTGGCCACCTTCCTCTAATTATTCCTCCCACCTTCTGCCTCTGGTAACAATATGTCTGACCTCTTTTTCTATGAAAGTGTATGTTTTAGGTTCTACATATAAGTGAGATTGTATAGTATCTGTCTTTCTCTATCATAAAAATGTTTTATGTTGCTGTAGCTTTTGGAATTAAGATGATTTATTTTTCATAGTCTGGCTTAATCATGGTTTCATAACCTTTTCCCTCTGCCAGAAGATAGAGGACTGATTTATTATTTTACATAGAATGAAACTTAAAACAAAAACAAACCTAACAGCTTCTCCAAATGTCTTCTCTGTGGTTTGCCGGAAATTTTTTGTCCTCAATTTTGAAATGTTCCCTGCTTTGACCCAATTACAGATGCTCTATTCACTTTGTTTGAAGGAAATGGTTTTATGCTGAGATTTTTCACTCTCTAGTGGAGCCACATTTCTTTTGATTTGTGATGCTCTTTTTTTTTCTTTCCTGCTCCCCAATTACTTAGGATAAAGATGAGTTTGCAGTGGTTCCGAACTGTAAGATTTTATTCATTTGTTAACCTGCCTGGTAAAGCTTTTTTTGTTCTAGGCCCTGGTTACAGCCTGTGTGGGTGTAAAGTACTCTTGAGGGTGAATGTGAGGAGCCTTTGAGCTGATGGTGACAGTTGTTTTAAGAGCCTCTCTACAGCAAACACACAGAAGCTACCTGGATGGTTTCTATTAAAACAGAGATCTGGACAGCCTAATGTGTGGCTTCTCAGGAGGGATTTGGAATTGGTGAAAGCAGATCTGAGCCCTGAGAAGGGCACATCTGCTCTGGCCAGCTTGCTAGAAGGCAGAGGTGACTCAGGACCCAATTTTGTAGACCCTTATAATCCGGCATGTAGATTTCCTTGGGCTAAAGGACAGTTACGCCTGGCACTTGCCCTGCTCCCAGTGCAACAGAACTCATTACTCTATCTCCAGTGGTTCTGAGGATAGAGGGCAGCGTCTAGAGATAGTCTGATTGGTCACAACTTCAGAGAGGTATGGGCTGCCACTGTCATCTACTGGGGACATGCCAGGGATGTTGGTCAATGTCCCATGATGCTCAGGACAGTTCCACTCCCCAGAAAAGAATTATCCAATCTTAAACGTTAGTTGTGCTAAGTGTAAGTAACCCTGATTGATCTACTTCAAAGACCGACGTCAGGACCATCTTGCAAACATTCTTTCCCAAGAAGTAAATGCAATGTATTTTACAGAAATGAAAACATTAATAAAAAGAGAATAGTAATTAATGACCCAATATTTATAATCAGTTCACATTAATCAGAGACTTAGGAATCGAGCACTCTTAAATATGATTGTTACTTGATAAACTAAGTATATTTATGGTATACATGGCATATTCCTGAATTACAGTATTTGGCCTTAAACATGACCATTTTTGGTAGGTTACTTTTTCCCCTCAGATGTATCAGAAAGCAGTAGGTTATCTCAGCAGCTCATCAAGTCTTTTAAAATATGAATGTTAAGCATTAAGCATTAGTAATCATCAGCACTAACATCAATGTCATCATTACATTTGTTATATATTTGTGATATGCCTGCACTGTGTCCTGTACTTCACATACATTATTTCATTTACTCCTTGTGCTGACTATACAGAGTATATGCTGTGATGCCCGTTTCATTTATGTGGGGGGAAGAAGGCTGTAATAGTTTGTTTAACTTGACCAGAGTCATTTAGCTTGTAAGTCAGAGGTCAGATATCACACTCCATAGCCAGTTCTTTTAATCATTAGCACCCACTGCATTCTTTAAAAATGTTCTTTTAGTTATAGTCTTCTCGGTTTTGCCAATATTTCACTGTGTTAGGTTGTAGGGAAAACAAGCAAAGGCTTAAAAAGGCTGCAGAAACTGTCTACACAGAGGTGACATCACAGCTTTGACATGTTGATTTATTCATTCATTTGTTTGCTTGTTCACCCATCCATTCATGCGTGAATTCAGTCAGTCAACAAGCATTTATTGAGCATAAAGCCTGCACCAGGCGCTGAGGATACCAGCTTTGGGATTCAAATACGGATTAGGGAGTCTAGCCAGAGTCAGGTGAATGGGCAGAATACTGCTTGGAAGCATGAATCATTTGCTGTCTTTAAGGGTCATGGAAAATAGGAAGGGTTCCTTAATGTCTGTAAATATCAGAGCAAGCATGAAAGAAAGGCCAAGGAGGTGAAAGGAAACGAAGGAAGGAGGGGAGGAGGAAGGAGAGGGGCAGTAGGAGCCGTGCCTGGGAGGCCATGGCCCTGGCCTGGTGCTGACGAAGCTGCGGCCCGTCCAAGAAAGTCCAGGCCTCTGCAGAGCCCGCCTTTGCTCCTGGGCTGAGCGAGGGCTTGGCAGGCATCTGTGTGTCATCAAGAGGCAGTCTCCTACCCATGAGGCCTTTTCTCTCTCATTCCTTCTCACGCTGTATGCAGCCCACGCAGAAAACTGGGGAAGTGAATTCCAGGCTGTCTCATCAGGCTTGGCTGCATCGTGACAACGCTGCTCGCTTTAACTCCCCCGACACATTGTGGCATTTGAGAAGGAGAAGGAGTCACGACGAGACCCGCACATTTAACTTGTACTTTGCCCCAACTCTCCCTGCCTGGGGAATGATCAGTCCACACCCTCCGGTTTAGGGCTTTATGTGTAGGGTGAGGTGGTGGCTGCTTTAATCCCAGGCAGGTCAGTCAATTGGCTTCTCACCAAGGGACATTTCTATTAAGCTGCAGACAGATTGGAGTCGCTTTTGACCAGGCAGGTGGCACAAAGGCAGCTCAGAACAATTTCATCTTGACTGCTGGGAAAACAGCAGAAAGCAAGCCTGTCTTATCACCCAGAAGTCACTGGAAGCCTCTAGAAAGGACAGTGGCACTTCTTTCCACCCCAGAAGACCTGCCCTGAAGTGTCAGAGGCACAACTGAATCCTGAACACATAATATACATTTTTCTGCCTTGCTTTTGCCTGACCCCTGATTTCAGATAAAAATGATAGGAATCATGGCTGCCCTTTCACTCTGGAGGCAACAGATCCTGAAACCTTACCAAACAAGGTTATTCAATTCTGTGTGTTCAAACATCCATTTATTCAGAATAGATTGAAGTTTTCATTTCTGAATCATCTGTATATGGGTTACCTGGAATTTACTTTAGCCAAATTAACCTTTTTCTTCATCAGTTCAGTTCAGTTCAGTCACTCAGTTGTGTCCGACTCTCCGCGACCCCATGAACCACAGCACGCCAGGCCTCCCTGTCCATCACCAACTCCCGGAGTTCACTCAAACTCATGTCCATCGAGTCGGTGATGCCATCCAGCCATCTCATTCTCTGCCGTCCCCGTCTCCTTCTACCCCCAATCCCTCCTAGCATCAGACTCTTTTCCAGTGAGTCAACTCGTCACATGAGGTGGCCAAAGTATTGGAGTTTCAGCTTTAGCATAAGTCCTTCCAATGAACACCCAGGATTGATCTCCTTTAGAATGGACTGGTTGGGTCTCCTTGCAGTCCAAGGGACTCTCAAGAGTCTTCTCCAGCACCACAGTTGAAAAGCATCAATTCTTCGGCGATCAGCTTTCTTCACAGTCCAACTCTCACATCCATACATGACCACGGGAAAAACCATAGCCTTGACTAGACGGACCTTGTTGGCAAAGTAATGTCTCTGCTTTTTAATATGCTATCTAGGCTGGTCATAACTTTCCTTCCAAGGAGCAAGCGTCTTTTAATTTCATGGCTGCAATCAGCATCTGAAGTGATTTTGGAGCTCAAAAAAATAAAGTCTGACACTGTTTCCACTGTTTCCCCATCTATTTCCCATGAAGTGATGGGACCAGATGCCATGATCTTCGTTTTCTGAATGTTGAGCTTCAAGCCAACCTTTTCACTCTCCTCTTTCACTTTCACCAAGAGGTTTTTGAGTTCCTCTTCACTTTCTGCCATAAGGGTGGTGTCATCTGCATATCTGAGGTTATTGATATTTCTCCCGGCAATCTTGATTCCAGCTTGTGCTTCTTCCAGCCCAGCGTTCCTCATGATGTACTCTGCATATAAGTTAAATAAGCAGGGTGACAATATACAACCTTGACGTACTCCTTTCCCTATTTGGAACCAGTCTGTTGTTCCATGTACAGTTCTAACTGTTGCTTCCTGACCTGCATACAGGTTTCTCAAGAGGCAGGTCAGGTGGTCTGGGATTCCCATCTCTTTCAGAATGTTCCACAGTTTCTTGTGATCCACACAGTCAAAGGCTTTGGCATAGTCAATGAAGCAGAAATAGATGTTTTTCTGGAACTCTCTTGCTTTCTCCATGATCCAGCGGATGTTGGCAATTTGATCTCTGGTGCCTCTGCCTTTTCTAAAACCTGCTTGAACATCTGGGAGTTCACGGTTCACATATTGCTGAAGCCTGGCTTGGAGAATTTTGAGCATGACTTTACTAGCGTGTGAGATGAGTGTAATTGTGCAGTAGTTTGAGCATTCTTTGGCATTCCCTTTCTTTGGGTTTGGAATGAAGACTGACCTTTTCCAGTCCTGTGGCCACGGCTGAGTTTTCCAAATTTGCTGGCATATTGAGTGAAGCACTTTCACAGCATCATCTTTCAAGATTTGAAATAGCTCAACTGCAATTCCATCACCTCCACTAGCTTTGTTCGTAGTGATGCTCTCTAAGGCCCACTTGACTTCACATTCCAAGATGTCTGGTTCCAGGTGAGTGATCATGCCATCGTGATTATCTTCGTCGTGAAGGTCTTTTTTGTACAGTTCTTCTGTGTATTCCTGCCACCTCTTCTTAATATCTTCTGCTTCTGTTAGGTCCATACCATTTCTGTCCTTTATCGAGCCCATCTTTGCATGAAATGTTCCCTTGATATCTTTAATTTTCTTGAAAAGATCTCGTTTTTCCTATTCTGTTGTTTTCCTGTATTTCTTTGCATTGATCGCTGAGGAAGGCTTTCTTATCTGTGCTTGCTATTCTTTGGAACTCTGCATTCAGATGCTTATATCTTCCCTTTTCTCCTTTGCTTTTCGCTTCTCTTCTTTTCACAGCTATTTGTAAGGCATCCTTAGACAGCCATTTTGCTTTTTTGCATTTCTTTTCCATGGGGATGGTCTTGGTCCCTGTCTCCAGTACAATGTCACGAACCTCCGTCCAGAGTTCATCAGGCACTCTATCTATCAGATCTAGACCCTTAAATCTATTTGTCACTTCCACTGTATAATCATAAGGGATTTGATTTAGGTCATATCTGAATGGTCTAGTGGTTTTCCCTCCTTTCTTCAATTTAAGTCTGAATTTGGCAATAAGGAGTTCATGATCTGAGCCACAGTCGGCTCCTGGTCTTGTTTTTGATACCATGAGCTGGATTTGAATGGGAGGGAAGGATTAAAGGACTGGAATGAATTCACTCCTTTGGTAAGTGAACATCTGGGCATCTACTGTATGCGAGGCCCTATGACACTAACGGTAGGTGATACAAGACAATGTCCCCTGAGGGACTCCTAGTCTAGTTGGGTACGAAGGTAAAAGTGGACTTTAGCACATAATGGCTGCAACAGGAAGAAAAAAACAAGTCACGGCCTCTGAATACAAGTGACAGAGATTCCAGACAGGATGTTAGAAAACAGATATTCTATTGAAAGAAGGTTGAAGAGCAGATGCTTTAGAGGTGCTGCAGGCATAGGTTCATCCCCTGGCTTTGCTATTCTCTTGGTCTGTGATTTGGCTCATCACGGTTTCTTTTTCTGAAAAATGAGAGTAATACCTACCTCATGGGGGCAAGTTGTCTCACCACCCTAAAGGTCACTGAGCAATGTTTGGAGACTTTTTTGGATGTCACAATACAGGGTGGGTACCATTGCCGTCTAGTGGGTAGAGACCAGGGATGCCACCAAACATCCCCCCACAAGAAACTTCAGGAGTGTCGAGGCTGAGAGACACTAATTTGCATACATAGTGTGTACACAGTAGCAGCTATTATTATGATAGTATGCTACCATGAGAAGGAACTTAATTTAAGACACTGAGCACTGGCCGTGCTGGATAGAGTGGGACACATTTGCGCTTCACTTCCCGCTGTGTCACGTAGTAAGTCTGTGACCTTGGGCAAGTTCCTGACCATTCCGAGCCACGTCTATAAATAGGAATGATTATCTCGATCATGAGAGGCAAACATAAAGAGAGTGAGTTGACTCAGATGGGGCACCTGGCACAAATCAGCATCCAGAAAACGTCATTCCCTTTTTTGTCCTCACAAATTGCCCATGCCCTCTGTTCCTCCTCCCTTTCTTCCAAGGCCAAGTGTCAGTTGGTTGGTTTTTACATGAAATACTCTCTAAAGAGGAGTCCTGCATATTTCCCCAGGGAATATGAAAATGCTCACTGAAAAAGAAACCCCATTAATTGTTTGTGACTAATCTGAGCTCACCGAGGCCCTTGTAAGCCCCTGGGAGGAGCTGTGTCTCAATGACCTCCTGAGATACCTCCAATCTGCAAGTACCATCTTTCTCCAGAAGGAGGCACTGCAGTCCCATTTTTCAAAACCTGCAGCAGCTACTGTTTCCAAAGCCACTAAAATTACACACATTTCACTTGAGCACTTTCATTTGATTTTTGGAGATTTCAAGGGATTTCCACACCCTCCTCGGCCACTTTTAACTACCAAATATGTCCAGTTTGCATTTCCGATCTTTCTCTGAAGAAAATCAGTTTAAAAAATAATTAGAGTCAAGCTGCCATTCTCTTACTATCAAGGGAGAGGGAAACAGTGCATTTCAGACATCATTTTACTGAGCATTTTGAATGGGCTTAATGGCCAAAAACAGAGGCGTCTCATCTTTTTACTAATCTTTTGTACACAGACTGTATACTATTGAAGTCTGGTCCAGAAACTAAAATAAGATCCATGTTGATCTAAACATCCAGAAGCAGCCCTGTGTCTTCTCTAGGACATCCTCTCCTGGCTTATGCCCCATTCACATCCAATCTCCTCCTCTTAGTATTCTCCAGGGGTGTTTTCTCCCTCTTTCTGATGATACTAAATTTGACAACTGAATCATTTCTGCTTTGTAATAAGAGTGAAACAGGTAGGCAGTCAGTACTAAATACAACTGCCACATAACATGGCAGTTTGGAGACTCTATGAAATGGCTACTTTAGGGGGTGAATCAGGCAATGAGGAAATAAAGGCTCATTTGGAGTTTTATGGTAAGTTTTAAATCCCATCTTTTAACTGGAAGCTACTTGCAGTAATAATATTAACAAGTCCTTGCACTTCATTTTTAAAATTCCAGCCTACTTCTGTGTTTATTCTCTTCTGAGGCTCACAACAGTTCCGTGAGACAGGTGGGGCAGGAATTGAATTTGCAGTTCACTCTTATGTGACTTCCAGCTTCACTCAGGTTAGGAGACTGTGGGATGTATCATCAAGAGAGTTTGTTTTAAGACTAATTTTTGATTAAGTGTAGTTAAGTCTGTATCAATAGATGTAAGTGGATAACTTAATCCTAGCTCTCTTTCTCTGTCAGTGAGAAAAGCTCTGGGAATAGGCAGAACCATCATCTGTCCTGTTCTGGTCCACTGCATGGGTTGAGATAGTACTTTTCATTTCAAATATATCAAAAAAGTAGGACCACCATTCAGGGTACAGCAGGTGATGGGGGTGGGTGGGGTTAGTTACAACCCATGCAATGGGCCTGAACAGGACAGATGATGGCTCTGCCTATACCCAGAGGGACTTTTCTCACAGACAGAGAAAGAGAGTTAGGATTAAGTTACCCACTTATATCTATAGATATATTTCAAAGGAAAAGTACTTTCTCAATTTCCATTTCTATTTACTGTTTTCTTGCTGCCTAATTTAAAAAAAATACTGTATCATTTCCATGTGTGTGTATATATATATATACACAATGCACACACACATATTTGATTCTGGAATTTGAAAATTAGGTTGGGATGTCTTAATTTAAGAAAGACCAGGTGGCAAATAAATGGACCTGGGGAAAACTTCTCTTTAAGATACTCCCAGATCATCATACTGAAGGTCAACTCTTCTGGAAAGCTCTCCATTGTCAGCAACAGCCAAGACATGGCATCCCAGATTCCCTACAGGATTATATACAACATTCACTATTGGTTATCTGTCAAGGGACAGACAGCCTGGGAGTCATTCTGAGCCAAATCCAATCCAATTAAGGGCCAATTATAGACCTGCTTCCATCACCAGGACTAGGATACACCACCAACTGAGCTGGTCTTAGAGTCCCTGGCTGGCAGGGAATCCCAGTGCATGGGAAGAGCACATGGCCTGGATAAGACAAAACAGCTGATAATACCCAGAGACCAGAACAGATGGCATACGAAGCTGCATCAGAATGACCCCTGAACCACCTCACCATCTCACTGCCACTCCTTCATAACTAACTGCAGACTCTGTTTTTTCCTGGGTGGTACCCTTCCAACAAAAGAGTCCGAAATGCAGTACTTGGATGCAATCTTAAAAACGTCAGAATGATTTCTGTTCATTTCCAAGGCAAACCATCAATATTACAGTAATCCAGGCCTATGCCCCAACCAGTAACGCTGAAGAAACCGAAGTTGAACGGTTCTATGAAGACCTACAAGATCTTTTAGAACTAACACCCAAAAAAGATGCCCTTTTCATTATAGGGGACTGGAATGCAAAAGTAGGAAGTCAAGAAACACCTGGAGTAACAGGCAAATTTGGCCTTGGAGCACGGAATGAAGCAGGGCAAAGGCTAATAGAGTTTTGCCAAGAGAACACACTGGTCATAGCAAACACCCTCTTCCAACAACACAAGAGAAGACTCTACAGATGGACATCACCAGATGGTCAACACCGAAATCAGATTGATTATATTCTTTGCAGCCAAAGATGGAGAAGCTGTATACAGTTAGCGAAAACAAGACCAGGAGCTGACTGTGGCTCAGATCATGAACTCCTTATTGCCAAATTCAGACTTAAATTGAAGAAAGGAGGGAAAACCACTAGACCATTCAGATATGACCTAAATCAAATCCCTTATGATTATACAGTGGAAGTGACAAATAGATTTAAGGGACTAGATCTGATAGATAGAGTGCCTGATGAACTCTGGACGGAGGTTCGTGACATTGTACTGGAGACAGGGACCAAGATCATCCCCACGGAAAAGAAATGCAAAAAAGCAAAATGGCTGTCTGAGGATGCCTTACAAATAGCTGTGAAAAGAAGAGAAGCGAAAAGCAAAGGAGAAAAGGGAAGATATAAGCATCTGAATGCAGAGTTCCAAAGAATAGCAAGCACAGATAAGAAAGCCTTCCTCAGCGATCAATGCAAAGAAATACAGGAAAACAACAGAATAGGAAAAACAACAGATCTCTTCAAGAAAATTAGAGATTCCAAGGGAACATTTCATGCAAAGATGGGCTCGATAAAGGACAGAAATGGTATGGACCTAAAAGAAGCAGAAGATATTAAGAAGAGGTGGCAAGAATACACAGAAAAACTGTACAAAAAAGCTCTTCACGACCAAGATAGTCACGATCACGTGATCACTGACCTAGAGCCAGACATCTTGGAATGTGAAGTCAAGTGGGCCTTAGAGAGCATCACTACGAACAAAGCTAGTGGAGGTGATGGAATTCCAGTTGAGCTATTTCAAATCTTGAAAGATGATGCTGTGAAAGTGCTTCACTCAATATGCCAGCAAATTTGGAAACCTCAGCAGTGGCCACAGGACTGGAAAAGGTCAGTCTTCATTCCAATCCCAAAGAAAGGGAATGCCAAAGAATGCTCAAACTACCGCACAATTGCACTCATCTCACACGCTAGTAAAGTCATGCTCAAAATTCTCCAAGCCAGGCTTCAGCAATATGTGAATCATGAACTCCCAGATGTTCAAGCAGGTTTTAGAAAAGGCAGAGGCACCAGACATCAAATTGCCAACATCCGCTGGATCATGGAGAAAGCAAGAGAGTTCCAGAAAAACATCTATTTCTGCTTCATTGACTATGCCAAAGCCTTTGACTGTGTGGATCACAATAAACTGTGGAACATTCTGAAAGAGATGGGAATCCCAGACCACCTGACCTGCCTCTTGAGAAACCTGTATGCAGGTCAGGAAGCAACAGTTAGAACTGGACATGGAACAACAGACTGGTTCCAAATAGGAAAAGGTGTGTGTCAAGGTTGTATATTGTCACCCTGCTTATTTAACTTATATGCAGAGTATATCATGAGGAACGCTGGTCTGGAAGAAGCACAAGCTGGAATCAAGATTGCCGGGAGAAATATCAAAAACCTCAGATATGCAGATGACACCACCCTTATGGCAGAAAGTGAAGAGGAACTCAAAAGCCTCTTGATGAAAGTGAAAGAGGAGAGTGAAAAGGTTGGCTTGAAGCTCAACATTCAGAAAACAAAGATCATGGCATCTGGTCCCATCACTTCATGGCAAATAGATGGAAAAACAGTGGAAACAGTGTCAGACTTTATTTTTTTGGGCTCCAAAATGACTGCAGATGCTGATTGCAGCCATGAAACTAAAAGACGCTTACTCCTTGGAAGGAAAGTTATGACCAACCTTGACAGTATATTAAAAAGCAGAGACATTACTTTGCCAACCAAGGTCCATCTAGTCAAGGCTATGGTTTTTCCCGTGGTCATGTACGGATGTGAGAGTTGGACTGTGAAGAAAGCTGATCGCCGAAGAATTGATGCTTTTGAACTTGGTGTTGCAGAAGACTCTTGAGAGTCCCTTGGACTGCAAGGAGATCCAACCAGTCCATTCTAAAGGAGATGAGTCCTGGGTGTTCATTGGAAGGACTGATGCTAAAGCTGAAACTCCAATACTTTTGGCCACCTCATGCGACGAGTTGACTCACTGGAAAAAGACTCTGATGCTGGGTAAGGTTGGGGGCGGGAGGAGAAGGGGACGACCGAGAATGAGATGGCTGGATGGCATCACCGACTCTGTGGACATGAGTTTGAGTGAACTCCGGGAGTTGGTGATGGACAGGGAGGCGTGGCGTGCTGTGATTCATGGGGTCGCGGAGAGTCAGACACGACTGAGCAACTGAAGTGAACTGAACTGAACTGAACCCTTCCTTACTTGGTGATGAAATCATAAAATGCCAAGAGGTGATGGGCAAGGCTTCAGCCCTAAACTCAGGGGCAATCTGCTGCAATCGTGCAATCTTGGCCACGGTGCTAACTAGAAATACAGTGCCTGGATACCCACATCACTGCTGACATCCTCACTGAACATGTAGTTCAAATGCCAAGAAACTTGGGTTAGAAATTTCTGTTAGGTAAAAATAAAACTCTATTAAAAATCAAAACAACTGCGAATTTTGGCTGGCACTTCCAACCGACTGAGACCATTTCAGGTCCACATTGCAGCATCCACTAGTGTAGTTGTTTCTCCAGGCTGACTTTGTGTGTCTGATCTGCCAATCTGAGAAGCAAGCTCGTCCCTATATTTAACAGAGATCTTGAGGAGAGCGGGGACAAGGCAGCACCAAGGACAGCATCCCGCGGGCTATGGCAACAGAAACTCTTCAGACTGGCCTAGAGCAGTGGTTCTCAAACTCTCTCAAACATCAGCACCATCTGGAGGGCTTCCTGAAACTTAGAATGCTGAGCCCCACCTCCAGACTTTCTGATTCTGTAGGTCTGGGGTGGGCCTGAGAATTTGTATTTCTAACACATTCCCATGGGCTGCTGCTGGTGGTGGTCTGGGGGCCACACTTTGAGAACCATTGACCTAGAGCCATCAATCTAGATTGTTTAGGTCTGGACATTCCAAATCCCCTAACTATTCCATTATCTGGTCCACAGTTTTATAGCTAGTATCCAAAGGTATGGAAAGCAACTTGGCCACATTTCCTTGCTGAAATTCAGATAACATGATGCATTGATGAAGCAACAGTCATTAGTCCTTACAGTAGTGCTTCCAAGGGTCAGGCACTGTCCCAAGTACTCTACTCTGTAATTCTTAAATGAGTTACTATACATAAGAACTGCATTTTATAGGTGAGAAAACTGAGGCACAGAGAAACTACATAACTTGCCCAGGGTGGCACAGCATGCACTGTGTAAATTATGAGAGATAATCATAATATAATGCATGAGGAATTCTGCCAGTGGCATCAACTTACGTACCAGTCACTTAATCTCACTGATACAATATTCATTTATGTAACTGTTAAGTTCTAACCCCGCTATAGTCCAAGGGTTGGCAAACCAGGGTCCAGGGAACAAATGTAGCCCATTATCTAATTTTCAATTTAAACTTTCTTTTAATTTTGAGATAATTTTAGACTTGCATGCAGTTGTAACAAATAATATAGAGATCTCTGGATGCGGTGATTGGCAAGAAATAAGAGGAGTCACTTTTCCAATCTCTATAGAAATATTTCTAAGGACGGCCTTGCCAAATTTCAAGTATATGCAGAGACCAAAAAGCCAGGTATGATCATCTTCATTCAAGCATACTGTTATGGATGTCCAGGCAGTGGGAATAAAACACAGAAGATGTTCTAAATTGGAACATCTTTCAAGTCCAATACAAAACAGGCCCAGGATCCCAGCTACCTGGCTGATTGATGGGCAGTCGTATAGCTTTTCTCAAATATTATGACATAAGAACTGAAGCCAGTTTCTGAACAACTGACTTAGTTTTATCCTAGTTACTTTAGTTTTGGGGTCAGGCAGCAGCAAGTTGCTGGGTACAGTTAGACCATCCTCAGTGCTGACTACACACTAGTATCACCTGGACTTGCCTAAGCCCCTCCCCAAACAATACGGGAGGGTTATGCTTCACAAGGCCCCCAGGTGAGTCCAATGTGCAACTTGTGTCAGAAGGAGTAGGTTAGAGAATGTTTCTCAGATCCTCAATGGACAAACCAAACTGAAATATTGCTTGTTTGGAAAAGTATTTCTTTGGTTGAATGTGAAGATGGTTGCAATGAAAGTCTCTTAAATGTGGAAAAGAGCCACACATTCTTTGAAAGGCATGCAGCATCTATGTCCATTTATTCAGAGGGTGATCCGTGGTGAGCCACAACCTCTGTTTGGGAAAGGACATGGGGAAGAGATACTGAGGTATCCAGACTACCACATGAGTTCAGAACAATAGCCATGTTGGGTTTAGAAGGGGCTGAAGATATGGTGGTTCCCACTAGTGAGTGTGCTATATGCCTTGTTAGTGCTGTCTGTCTATTCCAAGATACATAGAGTCATATCATCACAGGTAAGGGTGCCATCAGTGTCTCTCAGGCTAACCAAGGTCCAGGCCAATGCAAAGGGCCTGCTTTCCAGTTATGTCCTATGCCCTGGAGAGTCACTTGAGTTTAACCATTAACTCAGCAACTTTGAACCCCTCTCTCAATTCATCTCAGACCAAAAAGTGCTAGGGGTGCTGTTTCCTCCAGTTGCACCCTTTGGAATGACTCATTAAGAGCAGAGCCCAAGTAAGTCCCTATCCCACTGAAGTTTGTTTTAACAAGTTGAGTATGTAGATGTAAACACAATATAAGTTGGAGAAGGCAATGGCAAGCCACTCCAGTACTCTTGCCTAGAAAATCGCATGGACAGGGGAGCCTGGTGGGCTGCAGTCCATGGGGTCGCTACTAGTCGGACACGACTGAGCGACTTCACTTTCACTTTTCACTTTCACACATTGGAGAAGGAAATGGCAACCCACTCCAGTGTTCTTGCCTGGAGAATCCCAGGGACGGGGGAGCCTGGTTGGCTGCCGTGTATGGGGTCACACAGAGTCGGACACGACTGAAGTGACTTAGCAGTAGCAGCATGTTTTTTGTATGATATGCTAAGGACTAATTGCTGCTTGCTGAACTATGGCACTGTAAGCTTTGGTTCAAGGCCAGCCAGCTGTGTTGGCCTGCTTCCATAAAGGGGAATCCATGAGTTCTTAGGATGGCAAGTCTCTAGAGACTGGCTACTCACTTTTTTAGAAATGCCCAAAGCAATATGGTCTTACCCTGCAGCTAGGATCTGGTTTTTGAGATAAACAAAATGGCCAACTTTGAGATTCCCATTAATAACCCCTACTCACTGACATATAAAATATAAGAGCTGGACTTAGCCCAAGGCAACTGTATTAGTTATATATTGCTGTATAACATGGAGAAGGAAATGGCAACCCACTCCAGTATTCTTGTCTAGAGAATCCTGTGGACGGAGGAGCCTGGTGGGCTGCTGTCCATAAGGTTGCAAAGAGTCGGACACGACTGAAGCAACTTAGCATGCATGTATGCATTGGAGAAGGAAATGGCAACCCACTCCAGTATTCTTGCCTGGAGAATCCCAGGGACAGCAGAGCCTGGTGGGCTGCCATGTATGGGATCGCAGAGTCGGACACGACTGAAGTGATGCAGCAGCAGCATCTGTATAACAAATTACCCCAAACCTAGCAGCTTAAAGCAATAATACTATCTCAGAGTTTCTGTGGGTCAGGAGTTCACAAGTGGCTGAGCTGTGTGGTTCTGGCATCCCTGATGATGTTGCAGTCAAGATATTGGCTGGGATTGTAGTCATCTAAACACTTGACTAAGATTAGAAGATCCTCTTTTAAGATGGTGTATTCTTACCACTGGCTGATTGATGATGACAGTTATCAGGAGGTCTTGGTACCATTGGGCTGCTTGAGCGCCCTCACAACATGGCAGCTGGCTTCCCTCAGACCCAATGATCCAAAAGAGAGCAAGGTGGAAGCTGCAGTGATTTTTAAAACCCAGTCTCGGAAGTCACACCCTGTCATTTCTGTAATATGCTACTGATTGCACAAGCCAGCCCTATCAGTGTTGGACAAGGGTATATGAATACCAGGTGGCAAGACTCACTGGGGGTCACCTGGGAGGATGCCTACCCCAGGAACCTAACCCCTACCCCCTCTTTTTTTTTTTTAACATTTGACAGAACTGAGGTCTGGAGAAGTGAGGTTTTGCCCAGCATCACACAGCCTTAACATCTCAGCGTTTGCTTTTCTTTCAACCCTACTGATCCCCATCATTCACAATTTCTTATATTTATTTAAAACACCAAATGTTGTTTATCTTTGGGGAGATTAGAAAGATTACTTCCAAATGTGAAGCCAGTTTCCCTGATGTTTTTAACAGCAGACGCTTTCACAAACCAGACAACATAGAATCAAAGCACAAACTCTGAGCACTAGGGAAAGGTCTCTCTTCACTTCCTGAGTCATTAGGCAGGAGGCGCTCCAAATGGAGGGAAGAGAAAGCAGAAACTCTTAGGGAGGGCAAATTGAGAAGTAAGCTAAAAAGTCAAGGTTGAAGGGATAAATCAGCTTGTGTACTGCTCGCTCTCCTTGGTTTGTTCTCATATTGTGATCGTGTCTCTAATCTTTTTCGATTTGGGAGGGTCAAAACAAAAACAAGAAAAAAGCAGAGGAACACCAGAAATCAGACCGATGGAAGGGTGATCCTCCTTAAGAGTTACTGGCTCATTAATCCAAGATGAAAGGCAGTGATCGACCAGAGAAGACTCCCTAGAAGAAACACAGAATTTTTCTCCTGTTAAAAATTTGTTTCTGAAAACATACACACACACACATTTTTAAGCACAAAACTCAGAACTCCGATAAATACTATCAGCTCTTTTGTTTTCAGGATCCTTTTTGAAACAGCCGTCTTCTAAACAGGACAGCAACCAGAAAGAAAACGCTTCTATAATCTTTCTCCCTTTTCGAACAGTTAAAAGACAACAAGGTCTGTCATCTCTGACCAACATAACTAGTCAGGAGACAGGAAGGCTTTCTCTCTGCCTGACCTATTTTGTCTAATGGGGTCCACTCTTTCACCCTCTGACAAGCCACTTTTTCTTCTGAGCTCCATTTATAGCAGGGCTGTATTAATGGTTAAATCATTAGGAACAGGTCCGTTTCCCTCCCAAGGCTTATTTCCTGTTCAATAAATTAAGCCATGAGATCGGAAGACTGTCCATTTCTGCTTTATTTAAGCTCAGATTCTTCCTAGCCCACAAACTACTGGGCATTGACAGGTGGGAGCCTGTCCGGCTGTCTGTGGTCATTTGTGATTTGTCTCATATTTTGTTCTCTGAGTAAAGTGGGAGGCCCTTGGGAACCTTCCTAAGCCCCTGCTGGAGTCTGAGACTGGAGCAGAGATGCTTCAGTGGGGAGTCCCTGGGCCTTCGCTGGGCCGCCTTTCTAAATCCTCAGGCAAGAGTCCTTGGACAAGTGCTGGGAGTTTCTTAGATGTCTGACCCTTGTTGTTACCTTGAAAGAAGGTTTGTGAACTCCATTCACCCACCATGCTTGTTGCTGCCACACACGTGACCTCTCTGAGCAATCAGAGCATTAGTGGCCCACAGCTCTCAGAGTGACCTGTGCCTTTCATTCCGTAAAGCCTTTTCTCCCTGGTTTTTCATCACCACAGCCCTGCAGCAAACAGGATTTTTTAAAAAGTAAAAACACAAAAGCGATAAACAGGCCATCCTGACAAATAGCCCTTAGTGGCTCTTCACTGCTCCCAGGGCCTGCACTAACTGACTCAGGCTCACCAGTTTCTCCCAACAGGCATTTCTGCCCACCTAGGGCATCCCTTGCTCCAAGCCAGCTCATGGAGGTGCCATGCTGAGTCTAGGCTTTTATACGAGCTCAGAGTATTATTTTCCAATTTCTCTCTCTTTCCCTTCCCATGAGCAGGCTACTCTTACCCATCATTCAGGTCTCAGTTTAAATACGATTTGGGAAAAGCCTTTCCATAGCCCCTTAAACTGATAAAGCATCCACAGTTTTCTGTGTTGGTCCCCTCATGGCTGCACCCGTCACCATGGAGGAATGGACTGCCATCACTTATTTTATTGACTGATTTTCCTTCTAGATGATCAGTGCCATGAAGGGGTATAACTTACCCACTGGTGTGTCCACAGTGCCAACCTAATACATTTTCTGGCATATAATGTAACCAAAATAAAACCAGGCATCTGGTTTCCACCTTTAAGACCATTTAACTACAGTCTCCTCCAAAAGAAACATAAATTGATCACTGAAAGTGGTCTCAAAAAGGAATGCAAACCTTCTTCTAAGATTAACATTATAAAGTGACCTAAAAATTCTTGAGCCATTATTAGTCTATGATTCCTTCTCTAGGAGACTTCTTTCACAGAATCTCTCTTCACTCTTTCCCCAGAGTCCACTTATCCACTGATTCCCCTGGTCCTTCTTTGTTCTGTAATTTCAACTCAGTTTACAGCTTCCAATACTTCTCTCCACCCATTTAGACCTCCACCAACCATCAGCACCACAAAGAGCTTGATGCCAAGATGACAAAGACTTCATCTTGCTTAGTGAAGGAGCAAGGCAGGGGATGTGTTGATTTATAAGCTTTTTTGGGTCTTCAGCTCAGAATAATAGTAACAGTACACACTTATTGAGCATTTACACTGTGGGAAGCACTCTGCTGAATGCTTTAATACGTTATCCTTGCAACCACCCTATGAGCATAAAACTGTTACTTTCCTGTACTTTAGAAGAACACTTGCCCATGGTGACACAGCTAGAAAGCAGGATGGATGGGACCTGAAAGCAGAGTCTGCACTACAGTGTCTCCACAAGTAGGCAGTCAGTAAACAGCTGAATTTAGAGATAAGGTTCACCCAGCAAGTAGCCCAGAGGCTGGCAAGGTGAACGGTTTTGAAGCCATTTCTCTGATGAATTCATTACCAGCTCATGTCAAAGCTTTATTTCAAAGTTGCTTAAAGAGGCTTCAAAGAGCCAGTTCAAAAACTTGGAATAGAAACAGGTGTGGTTAGATAACACTGTTATACTGGATACAAGTGGTCTTTAAGCTCTGTCACAAGGCTAATTTAGAGAGGCAGGTAAATCTCATCTCCCAGAAGGGGCTTTTAATCTCATTAAAGTTATCAGAAGAAAATCACTCATATGTTTAATCAGAAATGCTTCCTAGAAGGGACCACTCACTCCACCAGAGCATAGAGTCTTCTAGCTCAGGTTTGGGATCATTTTCTGTCACAGAAACAGCTCTCTCTAGAGTATGGTTTCTCACATTCAACACTATTGACATTTGGGCCAGATAACTCTTTGGAATGGGGATTGTCCTGGGCCCTGCAGGCTGTTTAGCATGTCCCTCTACCCACTAGATGTCACTGGCACTCCCTCCTCCTGGTTGTAATAACCAAAAATTTATCCAAATATTGCCAAAAGTCCCCTGGGGGCAAAATGCCATCCCTTTCACTGAGAACTACTGCTTAAGGCCCTTGATTCTCAAAGTGTGCTCCATGGACCAACAGCAATAGTATCCCCTGTGAGGTTGCTAGAAATGGACAGCCCTTGGCCCCCACCCCAGGTTTCCTGAATCAGAATCTGCAGCTTAACAGGATCCTCAAGTGTTTCCTCTGGATATTAAAGTCTAAGAAGTGCTTCTAGGCCAGCAGTTCTCAACCTTGGCTGTACATCAGAGGCCCAGGAGATCCCACCCCCAGAGATGTTGATGTCATTGCTGTGGGGCAGCCTGTACCTCAGAATTTTTAATAACTCCCCAGGTGATTCCAATGTGCAGCCAAATTTGAGCTCCTGTTCTGGGGGATTTAAAGAAACTCACCCCTCCCCAACTTTGGGAGTGATTTACCAAAGCTTCTAAATAAGACCCCACATCTCCAAAGCAATGCTTTTCTTTTCATGAACATCCTTCTTTTTTGATAACATCCTTCTCTTGTCACTTTTAAGGTGATAAAATTAAGGACCTTTTATAATATGATTTGGCTATAACTTTAAAAATAATGGTTGGAATGATTTTGGGTTGGGGGAGGGAATGAAGGTATTAATTTAAGCTTGCTCGGAGAGCTTTTTAAAGAAGTGTCACCAAAACATCCTTAAAATCTTGCTAATTAAAAAACAATTCTGTACTTGAAAAAGAAAACCCAAACATTAAATGGCAAACACTATCAAGAAAACTGTTTCCCATGAAATGTACAATTGTATAAAGAGCCCATGCAAATTGGGAAGCAAAATATTAATACCTTAATAGATAAATAAAGGAACTGAACTCACAATTCACAAAAGCAGATGCAGAATTAATAGAGAAGCCATGAGAAAATGAGAACCTCATTAGTAATTAAAGGGATATTCAATGAAAAAAGTTACTTGTAATATTCACAAAAATTAATGGGAAAATGATCATGAAACAGGGGCTTGTTCATTCCCTCAACAGATAGTCTTCTGTAGAGCAAGTGCTATGCCAGCCTCAATGATGAGGGTGTGGGCCTTAGTAAATGAAGAAAGTTCCAGCCACTGTGGATTATTATGTCCTCCAACCCAATCAGACCTCGATGGAAGCCATCCTAAAGAGAATATGTGGCAAAAGTTTTGTTTACTTATGATAGCAAAATTCATTAAGAACCTAAGTGTCCAATAATAGGATGATGGTTAAGTCAGCTCTTGTATACCCACCTGATGGAATAGTACACACACTATCTGTGATGTGAAAGTGAAAGTGTCAGTCGCTCAGTCCTGTTAGACTCTTTGCGACCCCATGGACTGTAGCCTGTCCATGGGATTCTCAAGGCAAGAACACTGGAGTGGCTTGCCATTTCCTTCTCCAGGGGATCTTCCTGACCCAGGGATCAAACACAGGTCTCCTGCATTGCAGGCAGATTCTTTAGTGTCTAAGCCACAGGGAAGCCACCACCTGTGCTATAATGAATGATAAAAAAAGAATACAAACAGTAGAAAACTGGACAAATGTTTCAGTAATCAAATTCTGAAATGCTACATGATATTGTCTTCATACCCAATATACACAATATATATTTGTACATTTAAAGCTCCAAGTTGCCCTAACACTAAGGGCTTTATCTGTGCTTGAGCCAGTAATCTCAATTTTTCTGACCATGGAAAGTTTTTTTTCCCTTCCTTCCCTTTCTTTCAAAGGTGAAACTTGCTTTATTGTCTCTTGGAACTAGTATTTCTCAAACAAATGAACAAAACCTTAATGATATACTAGCATATATGGTAGTATTTAAGAGCTGTACAAAAATAAAAGCCATACATGGGTATATACACACGGAAAAAAATCATTAAGTTGTTCACTTAAGATTTGTGCATTTTACTCTATGAAAATATTAACACTACTAAATTCAGAGATAGCAAAAATATTTTTTAAAATGAAAATTATGTATTCATTAGGACAAGTACTAGAATGTTAAGTCAAATCATTTTTACACTACAGGCACACTTACACATATCAGCTATTCATTTGAGGTGCCTCTAATACCATCAACATGTACAGACTGATTGTAGGGGCTAGGAGCTCCAGACAAGCATTTAATCTTGGACCAGCCATCAACTAGCTGTGTGACCTTGGACAAGTGATTCAAGCCCTCTGGAGTTTAATTTCCTCATTTCTAAAATGAGGAGGAATAAGAAAACTCAAGTTTCATCCATCTTTGAAAATAGGCTTCCTATTTTGGAAGATTGCAAAGCTTTATAGCTATACCTTTGCTTGATGGTGTACCGATATCCAGGTTTTTAAATTTAATACTGAGACTATGGACTACTCACTACCATCGTTACTGTAAAAACAAACAAAACAAACAAAATGTCAGTGAGCTCTAAGGGGATCTCCGTGACAGTGTGCTTTACTGGATGTGAGTGAGGGAGGCCTACATTTATTTCATATGTTCTGTTAACTTTATGTCAAGAAATTGCTTTTCCATTTGGATGTCCCAGGACCTCTGCCTGCCAGAGACCATGCCAGACAGTTCAAAGAGGATACTGGGTATTTCTGATGAAAGTGCTGTTGTCCCTAGGTCTCAAATGCTCAGGCCTAAGCAACATAGAAGGTTTTGCCATTTTTGGAAACTTGAGAACCTCTTAAGACAGCAGTCTACTCGACTTTTTCATCACTCTGTCTTCCTCTGTGCATTACTGATCCCTGCTTTACTAGGAAGTCTTGGGCCAATGTTTTTCCAGTAAAATCTGTGGCCCCTTTAGAAACAGGGAGGTCTGTGCTCTGACAGATGGAGACACTGACCACAAAGCCAAGAGCCACCAGTGGTAACTATTGTTGGATTATGCCCCTGATTCCACAAAGATCTCTACCAACAAGTTCAATATCATCTCAGCTGCCGGTTCCTGACTTGATATCGAGGCCAACAAACTCTCAGTACAATAGGATTAAAAAAAACAAAACCTTTTTGAACTTATTTTTAATGAATTTGACCTGGACATGCAATTTGCCTTCTTAGCATCACTCAAATTCTTCACACCCAGCATATAACACTGCTTGACTCTGGATTTTAGGTGTAGAATCATACCCTCCAAATCCCCAAATGTCCTGCTCTTTGTGTCTTTCTCATCTCCCTTGTTTCTTTTTTTTAACTAGTAAATTAGTAGAAACATTTCAGTTTTTACTTTAGCCACCAAAGCCTTCATGATGTACCAAAGTCAATTGGCGTGGCTATTTTGCAGTTTAAGGAAAAAGTTTTTACCTAGAGTTTTGTTTCTTTTACTTTATGAGTGGCTGGTACAGATAAAATAAAGTTCTGGGTTTGGAGAGGCCCTGGCGCAGTTTCACACAGTGTGCTTCCTTTGTCCCTGACCTTGGTGTGGAGGTGCACTAAGAGTCTTGTTTGTAGCTGGCACCGCCTTCATCTCTGTGTGGTCATGATGGTCACGTGGGGCAACACGCATGAATGTGCTTTGTAAACTCTAGAGGACTCCACCAATGCCCTCTAACAAACTCCAAAGCTTCAACCAGTGTGCTCTGGGAGCCTGGTCGGCCACTCCATATGGAACTGGATGGAACATGAGGCACGGCCTTTCTCTCGACGACATTTGAGTGTCACTGTGTTTATGGCTCTATGATTTAGCACCCCGCAGGAGGAAGTTATCATTGCACCGCCCCCAGGTGTCTGGGTAAAGGACCAAACGGAGAGTAGTGTTGAGTGGACACCGTTTCCTAAATGATGTATGTGGGGCCGTGGCAAGTATGAGTAACACAGCTATAAATGGGTCATGGCAAGGCGTAAACATCACATGCCCTCAGCCTGGACTTAGAGTGACACATGCGAGCTGTCTGGAGTATCACCTCTGCCACAGCCAAGGTGTGCCTTTCTCAACGTGAACTTTTTTGCTTAGGGTAGAAAAGGGATGCCGGGTAGCTGGAGAGTGACGTTTCCCACAGGGGGCCTTGCATTCTCCATCGTTCTCACCCATGTCCCCGACAGGAGAACAGGACACAGGAGAATAGCTGACAGCAGTTGTCTAGGTGGCAAAGCAGTGTGGCCCGGGATACCGCCCAACACCCTTGCATTCCAGCACCCCGACAAACAAGTGTGCTTTACAGAAGGGGCAATTTTAGCTCTGGATCCCTTCCCATTGTTCTCAATTTTAAATGTGATCGCTGACCCAGGTCTCTGAATTCTTGGATTCTGGTCACATAAAGGCATTCTGAGAACACTCGGAGTCCCACCAGGCCAAGGATGGAGACAGTGGTCCTCTTGGGACCCTGCACTCCTGGAAGGACCATTGTGACCTTGGCCATCAGCAATGTCCTGTGTCCAGGGCCGCTGGGCCCTCTCAGATTCTACTGGGGCCAGGGAAGGAGAGCAGAAGCTGAGGGAGGGCAGGGTGGTCTGTAGAATGACAACTCCGGTGACTCTTCTGCTCCATCTGCTGCCTCCTGCCAGCTCCTTCTACAAGGAAGACCCGGGCTCACTTTGTAGATGAGATGAGGTGACTGTGTCGAGTCAGTGATTCCTGCATTCCCTTATGAAGCACAGTTTGGTTTTCTTAAATCTCAGTGGCCACGTTGGTCTGGGCAAACTGCGTCAAGGTTTCCTTGTTTCAAAAACTGTCTTAAAGTCAGAGATGTCCACAAGCTGAACCCAGTCATGAGGGGCATCTTAGGGCTTCTAAGAAAACAGTTGCTAAAGGGTTGCTGCAAATGGCTCATCCTCTGTTTCTCAGGATAGCTATAATTCTAGCCCCGTGAGACAGATGTGTGGGGGTCAAAGTCCATCTTAAGCCTGTCACAGAAATGGCTGCAGATGAGGCTTTATAGTCTGGACACTTGGAGAGAAATGTCACCTCATAGAACAAGCTTCGGTGACAATTTGCTGGGAATCATCACCCTTTCCATGCTGCTCAGAGAAGCTCAAGGAATGAATGTCTCAGTTTCAAGGGCAGCTTGTGATGGGCCTCTCCCTTGGCCAGAGAGACCGGCCATATGTCACCGAACACAGTGGCCACAGTAGTAATATGGCTTGGGCACACACTGGCCATGATGGAGCTGTGACTGGGGCCCAGGGCAGGTGTGCCAGCACAGCAGTGCAGCCCGTCAGCACTGCTGGTGTCCTGCCTCTGTGGCCCCTTGCTCACTCCTGCCGCCTCACAAGCATTCCAATGCCACTTCTTCTCCTGCTCTCAGCCCTCCAGTGCTCCAACTTGCCGGTCCCTAGGCTTCCACTTTGTGTCATGTGCCAGGATAGGCAAGGGTATGCAAAGACATGTCCTTCAAAAGGTCACAGCCTACAGGACTGCTACGGCGGGAATGAGAAGAGGGGAGAGAGAGGATGTATAGGCAACTCATTGCAATGCAACCTATGACATGGAGAGTCATTCGGGAGTGGGGGACTTCAGTTAAGAGTTATTAGCCACTTAACTTCAGTTAAGAGGGAAAGTCCTGAAGGCTTGTGTCATGTTATGTGAGCAGTAAGTGGCAACAAACTCAGTGCAGGGTGTGCAAGGGAGACCCAGACTGGCATGGGGGACCCCAGGTGGCCCTGGCAAGCTGCTGGTCAACAAAGTGCATTTCAGCCAGGAAATCATGGACTGGGAAAGAGGAAGCATTTTGCTTTTTCCTGGTGAGTGACCTACACTGAAAACTGAGCTTCTATGAAAAGGAAATAAACGCTATAATAAAAAGTACAGGTGCTAGTGAGAGTACCGTTTTCAGTTCTGTAGTCAATGATGCGTTCTTAGCTTCCCCTCCAGTTCAAGAACCATCCAAACCTTCTCTTTAAGGGAGTGGAAGGGGCCCAGAGCCAGGACACTGGAATTCAAATCCCAGCTTTTCTCTTTAACAGCTATGAGACTTTGAGCTACTCATTTGGTGCTTTGAACTTCTAGGTGTTTCATCCCAACAATGAGTATAATACAACCTGCATCACAGCCACACTACATAAATGTTAAAATGATGCCACAGGCTCTGTCATCTCTATAGAAATACACAGGAAAGCAAAGCTTTCTAAAAGACCTCTGCTGCAGAATTCTCCTCGGGGGTCACTGGCCACAGCTGGGTCCCACAGCTGCCCCAAGCTGTAAGAGAGACTGAGAAAGGGAGTATTTGGCCACCAGTCTTTGTAGAGGAGAAAAGCAAAGGAGAAGGGGATTGTGAATGGACCTGGAGAGAGCCAAGCCATAGTGACTGCCACAGCAGGTGTAGTAGGGGCGGGGTGACCCACCTACAGCCACTGGCAAAAATACAGAATAAAACTATAAAGAGTCTATTTCTTAGAAAAGATTCAGCATATCCACGTAAATGAAACATGCAAGACATGGCAGCAAAGAATAATGGAAAACAAAGAGGGGAATAATGTTCACACATCCTGGCACTGCAAGTGCCTTTAAGAGAAAGGGCATTGTATCAGTTAGCTATGGCTGCATCACCAACCATCTCCAAATCTAATGGCTTAAACCAGAAGTCCCCCACCTTTCTGGTACACAGACCAGTTTTGTGGGAGAGAATTTTTCCACAGATCAGGGGGGCGGGGGTAGGTTTGGGGATGATTTAAGTGCATTACATTGATTGTGCACTTTATTTCAATTATTACATCACCTCCACCTCAGGCTCATCAGTCATTGAATCCTGGGGGTTGGGAACCCCTGGCCTAAAACAAAAGCATTTATTACTCTGGCTCATGTATTTGTGGCTCAACTGACCTAGGCTGGGTATCGGTGTGAGCTGGGGGCTGTGTTCCACATGTTGCCCATCCTTCACTGGGGACCAGCAGGGAGGCCTGGGCACACCTTCCTGGTGGCAATGGCAGATGTGCAAGAGAGCAAATCAAAACATGTGATCCCTCTCAAGGCGCAGGCTCAGAACCAGCACACTTCTGTGCCATTCTCTTGACTGAAGTAAGTCACGTGGCCACGCTCAGGCATGAGGAATCCCATCCTCCTCACGATGATAGGAAACTAAAAAGTTACAGGGCAATGAGGATGGATCTAATGTTGACTTTATACTCTAGAGCTTCAGAAGGAAGTCATCCTCATTTAGTATGGAATCACTCAGATCCCCAGAGCCAGAACTGATGGTCACAGCTTCTATTCATAGTTCACTTTACCTTCATGTACTCAAGAGGTAAAGTTTTCAAGTGAAAATGAGGTTTTCAATTTTGACCTGTCCCTATCATATTGATTTACAAGCTGTCCCTAAAAATATCTCACAGGCACTAATAGGTCCTTTGCTTTTTCCTTTGCAGGCTTGATGTGAAGAATTGAAGAGTAAGAGAATGGATTCAAACAAAAATGGCTCACTAAAAAGTTTTATATATTTGTATGAAGATTATGTACTTCCTGAATGCCTAAGACTCTAGCAGAAATGTCCTGTTTGTACATTTATATCTCTTCCTTCTAGTTGGCTGCACTACTTACTTTATTTTCACGTTTGGCAACTTGCAGAGCAAATCAGCTCCAGAATTTACCACTTGGAGGGTGTGGTTTTGAGAAGGGATATGATTTTATGGAGAAGGATACAGTGATATGCATAACAATGATTTTGATGGAACGTTCTCTAAGCTACTTCCCACACTATTTTGGTCAATATTTGGAATGTATTTGAGTTCTTCACCTAAATTATGTCAATAAACTTTTTATGAGTTCAAATAAATATTTGAGTAAATGTAAAATGTGACTCTAGACTACATTAATTTTCCTATGTTCAGATAGCTACATATTCCCCCACATGGAGAGAAACCAGACGTGAGCACCAACTGAATCCCACACCGCCTAAATGGGAGCTTCTTATTCTGAATTACTGGGTACCACAGGTAAAGCTATGGCTGACTGACCATTGCAAAAGAAGTTAAATATTGCCTGAGGAACTGGGCATCGCTGACATTCCTCCTTCAAGGATAACTTTTATGGTGAGTGTATTTTACCTCCATAGAAGCTAAGAAATTCTCTTTGCCCAGATGGAATAGAGTCCATTATAAGGCACAATAAAGTAAAGCTGAGAGATGAGAATGAAAGCAAGAGACTGCTCATAACTTAGCTGTCCAAAGAAGATGAAATGAGTCTCCTACTGCTAATATGGAGTCTCTATGAAACAATCACAAACCAAGAAGCATCGGTCATGCCCCGCTAGCATCTGCTGAGCTTCTCAGCTAGCCCTGTAACTTCACAGCACAAACGAGGACCACAGGGACCACATCCTTGAGCTCACACTGTTTCAGAGATAAGTGTGTCACCTACTCAATAGGCAGACACCCCAACACATGACTTTTTTCCTCCCTTCACTTCCTGCCATTTAAAAAATGTTGGCTGTCCTTTTAAACATCCCAACTGTAAATTGATTGGTCCTTAGCTTTTTTGTCTCATCAAGATCGGTTTCCAAAAGCAGGACTACCACTGCACCCATGTGACTGGCTGCAGATTAAGGCGGTGCCTGATGAGTTTAGGTTTTTCTGAAGGTGCGCACATCTATCTGGTCGTGGGTCCCAGATATCTCGCTGGTCTGTGGCTTAGGCTGGTGATCTAAATCTACTGTAGTCATACAGGGCAGGGAATATCAAGCAGAACAAAATATACCAGCTCATCATCTGCAGAACATTCCACCCCTTCCTAATCAGGATAATTGGGTAGAGCTACAAACTGTATCTCAGTTTCCCCTTTGTTTATCTGTTAGTCACTCAGTCCTGTCCGACTTTCTTCAACCCCATGGACTGAAGCACACTAGGCTTCCCTGTCCATCACCAACTCCCGGAGCTTGCTCAAATTCATGTCCATAGAGTCGGTGATGCCATCCAACCATCTCATCCCCTGTTGTCCCCTCCTCCTCCTGCCTTCAATCTTTCCCAGCATCAGGGTCTTTTCCAATGAGTCAGTTCTTCACATCCGGTGGCCAAAGTATTGGAGTTTCAACTTCAGCATCACTCCTTCCAATGAATATTCAGGGCTGATTTCCTTTAGGATGGACTGGCTGGATCTCCTTGCAGTCCAAAGGACTCTCAAGAGTCTTCTTCAACACCACAGTTCAAAAGCATCAATTCTTCAGTGCTCAGCTTACTTTATAGTCCAACTCTCACATCCATACATGACTACTGGAAAAACCATAGCTTTGACTAGACAGACCTTTGTTGGCAAAGTAATGTCTCTGCTTTTTAATATGTTGTCTAGGTTGGTCATAACTTTTCTTCCAAGGAGCAAGTGTCTTCTAATTTCATGGCTGCAGTCACTATCTGCAGTGATTTTGGAGCCCAAAAAAAATAAAGTCTGTCACTGTTTTCATTGTTATCCCATCTATTTGCCATGAAGTGACGGGACTAGATGCCATGATCTTATTTTTTTAATTAATTTTATTATGCCAGGTCTTAGTTGCTGCACACAGAGTCTTTAGTTGCAGCATGTGGGATCTAGTTCCTTAACCAGGGAACAAACCTGGGACCCCTGCATTGGGAGCACAGAGTCTTAGCCATTTGGACCACCAGGGAAGTCCCCATGATCTTAATTTTTTGAATGCTGAGTTTTAAGCCAACTTTTTCACTCTCCTCTTTCACTTTCATCAAAAGGCTCTTTAGTTCTTCTTCACTTTCTGCCATAAGGGTGGTGTCATCTGCATATCTGAGGTTATTGATATTTCTCCTGGCAATCTTGATTCCAGCTTGTGCTTCCTCCAGCCCAGCATTTTTCATGATGTACTCTGCATAGAAGTTAAATAAGCAGGGTGACAATATACAGCCTTGACATACTCCTTTCCCAATTTGGAGCCAGTCTGCTGTTCCATGTTTGGTTCTAACTGTTGCTTTTTGACTTGCATGTAGATTTCTCAGGAGGCAGGTAAGGTGGTCTGGTATTCCCATCTCTTGAAGAATGTTCCACAGTTTATTGTGATCCACACAGTCAAAGGCTTTGGCATAGTCAATAAAGCAGAAATAGATATTTTTCTGGAACTCTCTTGCTTTTTCTATGATCCAACAGATGTTGGCAATTTGATCTCTGGTTCCTCTGCCTTTTCTAAATCCAGCTTAAACATCTGGAAGTTCTCGGTTCACGTACTGTTGAAGGCTGGCTTGGAGAATTTTGCACATTACTTTGCTAGCGTGTGAAATGAGTGCAACTGTGTGGTATTTTGAACATTCTTTGGCATTTCCTTTCTTTAGAATTGGAATGAAAACTGACCTTTTCCAGTCCTGTGGCCACTGCTGAGTTTTCCAAATTTGCTGGCATATTTAGTGCAGCACTTTAACAGCATCATTTTTTAGGATTTGAAATAGTTTGTTTGTATATATTAATAAACGATTCATGTTCAGTTTCAAAATTAAATTCAGGTTTAATGTAATAAAAGTCATCTTCATATTTTAATGAGGTTTCCCAAGTAAAATCTGTAGCATAACACAGACCGGAGTCATTAGGCATATTCAATGTATTTGTTTAGTTTTTCACTTAATGGGTATTTTATTTTGTTAAGACTCAAATTCACTCTATGGGATCTAGCAAGTTCCATAGTCTATCAGTCACTGGACAGTACATATAATCTAGGGAAAGACAAATTTTATTTTCAGTGAAGTTATAATTTAAAAAACTCACACGTATCATGCTAAATGGCTCTTTAAAAACTCATACATCACATTGAAACAGTGTGATTATTTATCTTACAAGTTTGTAAACAACTGCTTATTATGCAACTTATCCACGGGGGTGGAACAAGGCATTGATACAAGCAGTTGAAGATTAGAAGAGAGAAAAACAATACTGTTTTGAGAAATTAAAAGCAAGCATAGGGGATTCTCTGGTGGCTCAGCAGCTAAAAAATCTGCCTGCCATGCAGGAGACCTAGGTTCAATCCCTGGGTTAGGAAGATCCCCAGGAGAAGGAAATGGCAACAGACTCTACTGTTCTTGCCTGGAAAATTCCATGGACACAGGAGCCTGGCGGGTTACAGTCCATGGGGTTGCACAGAGTTGGACATGACTGAGTAACTGACACATTCACTTTCTTTCATAGGGACAATGGTGAATTTAGTGCCCGTGCTCTAAATGGTCCAACAGTGAGTGATTCTGTTGACAGGTGATGATGTCTGAGGGGGAAATACAGTCCCTTCATCCATCTCAGCTTGCTGCCCACTATGGGTGAGGTGGGGGGACACACATCTTCACCTAGAACATCCCCTTGCATCTCTCCCCACTGCCCCTCCACTCCCCAATGGGATATCTGTGTTCTGTGCTCGAGGCTGAGCGAGAGGAGAAGGCCCATGCAGGGTCTGGGACCGTGTAGGACACCTGAAAAGCTCCTCTCTCTGGAGCAGAAGCCATCTGGAACAAGTGAGACTCTCCGGAATCATCTCAAGCCCTCACTTTTTATGATTTCTACATTTTGAGAGCACAGGTTGGAGGGTAGTTAGCTTAGCTTCCAAGGTTACTTCCTGAGTAGCTGAACGACACAGCAGAATTTTTAAAGTGAGGTCCAGGGCATGGAGCATGATAATTACTCAAACAAATCCCTCATTTTGAACTAGAGCAGTTAGAGGATTTACACGAAGCCTCTTGTTAGGATTAGGTCCCTAGAAGGAGCAACACTGATGTGGCTGCGCCATCCCATGACATGCCCTCTCTTACATTCTTGGGCTGATGTAGAATTAGGTTCCCTGCTGCAAGATAAGATGTGGAAAAGTTCAGGCAGAATGAGAACAGGGCTTATTTGGTTTCAAGGACCACAGGTTGATCAATTAATACTAGTTTCCTTCGAAGGTGTGTGGCATTATCCCACTGCTTTGCAATCTTCAGCTTGAAAAAGAAACTTCATTTAACTTGGTAATTGATGCTCCCTTGGGATTTTAACCTGCTGCTGAATAGATGCATCAATGTGGCCCACTGCTAGCTCCTTGCCTCACACATCACTGAAATTGGTGTGCTCCTCCAAAGGAGATGATATATCGCCCCAAAGTTTGGATGCAATTGTGTATTCAGTCAACAAGCTATGCACGGTGCAACCTACTCAGGGTAACACCACTTGCCAGCACACTGCTGGGCAAAGAAAACCCTTTGGGGTCATATACTGAGTTCATTTTTTTCTCTAAGGGAATGACAAAACTTGTCAAAAAAATGTATGTGCTGATTACAAAAGATGGGATTCAGTTGCAAAATAAGATCACAGCCATAACAACACCTTCACCTAAAAGGTGTTTTTCAGAGAAAGGAAAACACCCTCGATTAAATAATCATTTTCAGATTCTAGGCTGCACTTGGCCTCATATCCCTCAACCCTATGCTTGTTTATTGCAGGAGAAAAGAACTCCCATAACATCTGACTTTGGTGCAAAATAATTCAGTACCACACCAGACTAGGAGCGTGCACACTAGGAGATAACAGGGCCCTTTTTTTATGACCTGCTTTCCCCCTCGTTCAGTGAGGACACTCAGGAAGCAGATTCCAGGGGGAACGGGGATTCTCCCCTTGGGCTTCAGATGCCGGCAGATGAGCTGCAAAACAAAAGGTGGTCTGCACTCTAAAAATTTCATTTTGAAACCTGATCATGAGTTGGGCAGAGCGATGGGGAGAGGAGGGGCAAGTGGGATTTCACTCCGGTAGGCGGGCTGCTCTCAACAAACAGAAGAAGCTCTAGGCTTCTCTGCAAACCTTCCCTGCTCCTTAATATTGCTTAGGACTCTATGGTGCACTAGACGAGAGAGGGTCCTGGAGGAATTTCACACACGACATTCAATCCACCAGCCCACACAAGTCCCGCTGGCTCACAGCTAATGGCAGGCTTTAGGCAAAAACAAAACAAAACCCCACAAAAACAACCAAAAAAACAAAAACGGGGAAGGTTTGGAGATTTATTTATAGCTTTGTTTTTTTCGCTTTCTACTGTGTCTTCTGGCTCCAGCCACATGCACAAAGATCTTGGGGCTCAGCAGTTCTCACCCTTCTCGACGCGCTTCTACGGGGCTGGACACCCACCAGGTCATGGACATTTCTGCTTGGTATTGGAAATTAGGCCTTTGTCTAGTGTTCTAAAATCATCTGGGGGGATCCAGCTTTATTATAATTTCTTGAAAATGGTATGTTGCATTTATTTAAACTTGCAGGCAAGGAAACAGGCATAGTCATCTCTAGTGATTAATAACAATTGTGCATAGACCACAATTCTTTAAATCTCAAAACACTCCCAAAACACCCCATCCCCAACCTAGTATTTTCCAAATCTCAAAGTCACTGCCAGGCAGGCATCATGGTTGATGACAATGGTTGAGGAGGGAGACGCAGGGTGCTCCACTTGGAATCCAGGCAAACCACACACAAACCCACACCCACAGTGGGGAATTCGCAAGGAGGAAACAGCCAGAAGAGATGTCCCTAAATGACAGACCCAGTTCGTATGTGGGTACTTAGTCTCTTGGTCGTGTCTGATTCTTTGCAACCCCATAGACTGTAGCCCACCAGGCTCCTCTGTCCATGGGATTTCCAAGGTAAGGATACTGGAGTGGGTTGCCATTTCATTTTCCAGGGGATCTTCCCGACCCAAGGATCAAACCCACATCTCCTGCATTAGTAGGTGGATTCTTTACCTCTGAGCCACCTGGGAAGCCTGAGAGACCCAGTGGTAGACTCCAAACTCTGTAGTTAAATCCAGGTGAACTTCCGGAACCACCAACCTATAGATTCAACATTGTGACCCTACTTCACTCCTTGCTTATTTTCCTAGACTTCTCCCAACATATTTTCTTTTCCAGAGCCACAGAAAGGAACCCTCCCCTTTCTGTGGCTCTGGAATCTTCCCATCTGGATTACTAGCCTCCAGCTGCAGATTCTAAACCAAAATGACTGTGGCATTACTTTCCTTGGAGAGCATGCTTCCACCAGAGGCTTTACCAGTATCTGCCACCCTGGAGTCTTTCATTCCATCTGACTCTGGGTCTAAACAATAATGCCTATTGCTGGCTGGAAAATAAACAGTGGGAACTGGCATGTTTGTTTATGAGAGGTCACTGGGCACAGCACTGGCAGTGGCCTGGTATCCCCCAGACCTTTCGTTGAGGAGCCGAGTGGAGGCGATGGTCTCTAATAGATGTACCATTAGGCCAGACCTACATCTGAAAGCTTTGTTGATTCAGACATTCAGTAATTAAGTTGTGGGCCAGCAAGCACATTATCTGCAATCAAACATGTCCCTGATCAGCGATTAGATGGGCGAACATGTGACCTCACTGTCTCCGCCAAAGGATGGTTATGTAACAGTCTCTCATCCTCAGAACCATGGTTATGTGCCAACTTCTCATCCCAGTCAATAAGCAGAAATCACTAGCTGTGGCTCTGGGATTCAGATTTTCAGAATGACTGCCTTCTCTCTTGGAGACTTGATTGCCTTCGACCTGATTGTTGATGTACTAGGAACTCAACATAGACCCAGACCCAAGGTCAGCGGGTCCAAGAAAGGTGGGAGCTGGGGAGACTGACTGGGAGGCCGGGGGGCGTGGCCCTGGTGTCATATGACTTCACTCAAACAAAGACAGAGCACGTCTGCTTTTAAACTTCAGACTTATCTTGCTGCATAAGAGGCAGTAAAGAGAAAGGTGTGTAGGAGGTAAAGGGGGAGAGAGAGAAAAAACATGAGAAAGGGAGAGAGGGGAAAGGAGGGGAGATTGAGTGTACTTGCTTTAGAGCCGAGGTCACGGAATAAGATTCCATGGCTTCTCTGCGGTCTGGCTGAGCAGCAGAAGCCGATCTCTTTCATGCACAATCGAACACTCATCATCTATTTTCTTCTGAAGGGTATTAAGGAGGATGTGTGAGACCTTCCAAGTGTATGTGGCAAAGCCAAGCAAGGACTAAAAGATAATCTGGCTTGAGGTGACCTGAGACATCTAAATGTCACATAGTCTCAAATGCACATGTGACCTGGAACTGCCCTGAGGTGACTCAGGCCCCAGTCCTTTCTTAATCCCTTATTTGCTTTCCTTACTCTAGCAAGATTAACTCAGCCCTAGCCTGCTGAGTGGCTCCCAAGCAGCCTTTTCTCCTGCTTTTAGCTTTCAGGGGCAAGTATTGAGGCTTTTGCACCGTTAAGAGGTTGGTCTCTGAGCTCAGGCTGATTGGCATTTCAATCCTGGATACTCTATCAGAAAGAGAAACAGTCACTTAAAATGCTGCATATGTTTTCAAAATAAAACCTACAACCCAATTAACAGGCAATGAGCCTCCATCCAGTACAGGGCCAGGCCCTGTGGGAGGAAACAATACTGCAGTGTGGAGTCCCTTCCTTCACTCAGACACTTCCACAGTTTTGATGAGTATGGTTTAAGGATAATATTGACAAGGGCCATATTTGATTGAGTATATGGAGAGAGAAAGTATAGGGAAAAAATTACCAACAATGACTTAAAATGAATCTACCTATCTAGTGATTGAAGTCATGCTTCAATTCATTTTGATTTAATTAAAATCCCCCACAATCCAGATTCCTCAAGGGCAATCAGCACATCAAGAAACATTTCTTTTTTGTTTGCTTCTGTGTGTTTTTTTTTTTTTTTAATTTTCCCAGAAGCACACTCTGAGACAAGTCTACTCAAAAAAGGTAGCTTTTTTTGGGTGGGCTTCCCTGGTGACTCAGTGGTAAAGAACCCACCTGCCAACACAAGAGACATGGGTTTGATCCCTGAGTGGGGAAGATCCCCTGGAAAAGGAAATGGCAACCCACTCCAGTATTCTTGTCTGGGAAATCCCATGGACAGAGGAGCCTGAGGGGTTATGGTCCCTGGGGTCACAAAAGAGTTGCATGCGACTAAACAACAACAACAAGCTCATTTGGGTAGGGAAGGAAATATCAGCAGGGGCTGGGAAGATGAAATAAGTAAGGCAGGAGAGGCAGCTGAAGAGAGGTGGTGAAGCTAGTTCTAATGATGGGTAACTGGAGTTTACCCAGCGATGGGGAAGCTCTGGGAGTCTGAATAGAACACATACTCCAGAGTGGTCTGAGCTCGAGTGAGAGCTGGGCTATTTATATGCCACTTCCCGTCCATCACTGATTGAGAGCTGCCTATTGGTGGTTGGATGGCATCATAGACACAATGGATGTGAGTTATAGCAAACTCCAGGTGGGAAGCCTGGTGTACTGCAGCCCATGGGGTCACAAAGAGTTGGACATGACTTATGACTGAACAAAGAACAACTAACCACCAGCTGGCAAAGTACCGTTTGCAGATGGGGGAAGCACCCTCCCCACTACCAAGGAATGTGGTGATTGGCAGGCTGGAAGCTAGGTCATGTAATGAAATGTGGGAGCCAGTAAGATACGGGTGAGACACAGGTCCTGTTAGAGCTTCTATGTACAAAAGGACAAAAATGAAATTCTTACTGTAGACCACAAACATTTTCTACTGAAGATGTGACCAGATAAATATACAACATTGATTCAGGAAGTGAATTATTCCTGGTATTTTCTCATAACAAATGAAGGGGAACCATCTTCTGGATAGGTAAGTCGCATCCTTGTTTCTTTTCCTACAAGGGTAACCATTTTGAAACAATATTGATGATGAAAATAAATTAACAACTACAAATTCTACAGGGCATCCTATGTCAAGTTCACAAATACCCCCACCCCCCTATATTTTTCAAACTACATTTTCATCATAATGTTATAGCCATAAAGCCAGAGAAGTATCTATCTATAGTAGTATAGTTCTATATAAATAAATATACCTATACAAATATAAATATTACATGGTTAATGATACTTGCTCTCCATATACAATTAACATACTCACTATGAGGGCTTGTTTTTATTTTTAAAATAGATATGTCCCTAGAAAAAACTGTTGGTCAGACCCAGATTTCCCTTTTCTATAAAATCAGCATGTTTTCATCTATTAGGAGTTTTTGAAAGCTCATGGTTAAACCCCACGGCTCCTGAGCACCCAAGACTGTCAGTCTTGTTTATGTAAGTCATTGCAAAACTGAACACGACTTGGGGCTTAAGTATCACTTTAATAAGAAAGCACTCTTGAATGAATTGATAAAAAGAGCAAAAGAGAAAGACAACTTGAACATAACGTGTAATCGATACCAATTATTTGGTAGCCTGCTAGGCTCTGCAGTGAAAATGGTATTAAAAGCATCAAGAAGGAAGAGGAAATGAAAGTGCCAGCAACAGAAATGCAGCTGAGTAAGTCACTCTATGATGTCCTGGGATGTCCTGAGGCTGAAGGGCAGCAAACAAGTCACTTCCATTGGGTGGATTCCCTGCCACGGTGAGTTGGGGGTGATTGGAGCATAGAAAAGGGCAAAAGTAGTTTCACCGCTATAAATGTAAAAATGTTGCAAAAGTGGCAGAGAGATCTAGGTGTCCATTGATATTCACTTTCCCTCTTCTTCCTCAGTAATAAAACCTCTGAATTATAACTAGCTGCACAACTACTCCTCTTGCAGCTCACAGTAGCCCTGTGACTAAATTCTGCTAAAGGTCATTAAACAAAACAGTGTATACAATTTGTGGTGAGCGACCCTGAAGGGAGAGGTCAGCTACTTCTTTCTCTCCCTTTTCCTCTTTCTTCTAGCTGCAATGCAAATGTAACGGTTGGAGCAGGAGTGGCCACCTTGGACCATGAAGTGGAAGCTGTGTGTTATTAGGAACCTAGGTCCACAGAGCCACCACAGTAGACTTGGGTTGCTGACATTTCAGAGGGGAGAAAAGAAAACCACTTTCTTGTCCTTTGGGGGTTTTGTTACCCATCAGATCAGTTCAGTTCAGTCGCTCAGTAGTGTCTGAGCAACCCCATTAATTGCAGCACGCCAGGCCTCCCTGTCCCTCAGCAACTCCCGGAGTCCATCCAAACCAATGTTCACTGAGTCGGTGATGCCATCCAACTATCTCATCCTCTGTAATCCCCTTCTCCTCCCGCCCTCAATCTTTCCCAGCATCAGGGTCTTTTCAAATGAGTCAGCTCTTCGCATCAGGTGGCCAAAGTATTGGAGTTTCAGCTTCAACATCAGTCCTTCCAATGAACACCCAGGATAGATCTCCTTTAGAATGGACTGGTTGGATCTCCTTGCAGTCCAAGGACTCTCAAGAGTCTTCTCCAACACCACAGTTCAAAAGCATCAATCCTTTGGCGCTCAGCTCTCTTTATAGTCCAATTCTCACATCCATACATGACCACGGGAAAAACCATAGCCTTGAGTAGACGGACCTTTGTTGGCAAAGTAATGTCTCTGCTTTTTAATATACTATCTAGGTTGGTCATAACGCTCCTTTCAAGGAGTAAGCATCTTCTAATTTCATGGCTGCAATCACTATCTGCGTGATTTTGGAGCCCAGAAAAATAAAGTCAGCCACTGTTTCCCCATCTATTTGCCATGAAGTGATGGGACCAGATGCCATGATCTTTGTTTTCTGAATGTTGAGCTTCAAGCCAACATTTTCACTCTCCTCTTTCACTTTCATCAAGAGGCTTTTGAGTTCCTCTTCACTTTCTGCCATAAGGGTGGTGTCATCTGCATATCTGAGATTATTGATATTTCTCCCAGCAATCTTGATTCCAGCTTGTGCTTCTTCCAGCCCAGCGTTCCTCATGATGTACTCTGCATAGAAGTTAAATAAGTAAGGTGACAATATACAGCCTTGACGTACTCCTTTTCCTATTTGGAACCAGTCTGTTGTTCCATGTACAGTTCTGACTGTTGCTTCCTGACCTGCATACAGGTTTCTCAAGAGGCAGGTCAGGTGGTCTGGGATTCCCATCTCTTTCAGAATGTTCCACAGTTTATTGTGATCCACACAGTCAAAGGCTTTGGCATAGTCAATGAAGCAGAAATAGATGTTTTTCTGGAACTCTCTTGCTTTCTCCATGATCCAGCGGATGTTGGCAATTTGATCTCTGGTGCCTCTGCCTTTCCTAAAACCAGCTTGAACATTTGGAAGTTCACGGTTCACATACTGCTGAAGCCTGGCTTGGAGAATTTTGAGCATTACTTTACTAGCATGTGAGATGAGTGCAATTGTGTGGTAGTTTGAGCATTCTTTAGTATTGCCTTTCTTTGGGATTGGAATGAAAACTGACCTTTTCCAGTCCTGTGGCCACTGCTGAGTTTTCCAAATCTACTGGCATATGAGTGCAGCACTTTCACAGCATCATCTTTCAGGATTTGAAAGCTGAAGTTTATTTTGACTACTAAAACAGCTATTCCATGGAAATGAATATGAAATCTGCAAGTTACTTACTGGAAATAGATTTTCCTTTTTGATCAACAACCATATCCAGTTCTTCTGTTTAGAACTGCAGTCATTCTGAATCTCTCCCCACCTCCCCGCACAGAAAGGATGGATACTTGCTTCCATGGTGAGCTAGAGCATGGGCACATGTGTGAAGGCAGGTCATTTGAATATGGAAAAGGGAGCAGTGAACAATTTAGAATTGATTTAGAAATCATTCTAGATTAACAGTAGTAGCTCATCCAGTCTAATGGTGGCAGTGGCTGAGGCAAGGTTCAGGACAGGACAGTGGTACACTGGTGTTCTGACCAAACTTTTTTATGGCGTGTTTTTCTGTCATGCTCACCTATTTTTCTCTTACTGTTTCTCCAAGCCAGTTTCTCCAGCCTTCCAAATGAATATATGAAATATCAGCATCCTTCCAGTGATGGGTCAGTATCTACTGCTTAGAATCATAAACTAGACTCACACAGAAATTGGTATTTGGGCATGAGTTTTAACAAATAGCCTTAGGGAAATGGAGGCTCTCTGAAGGGAGTTATTTTTCCTAGTTGGGTCTGAAGGCAGTGTTAAGGGGTGGGACTGTAGCAGCCATTGGCAAACTGGCAAACTACTCATCTAGGGTCACCAGGAATAATGTCCTCATTAAAGATGTGCTCCTCCTTGGACTGCCACAGCTCTACTTGGCAGCATCAAGAGTGAAACCCTCCCTCGCAAAGGGGAATCATTTCTCTCCGGGTAGGAGAGACAAGGCAAGCAGCTCTAAGTGCCCATCTCTCCTACTCTCTCCTCATTCATATCCCCTACTCTTACTTGCCTCAGGATCACCAGGACTCATCTCATTATGTCCAAAACACATTCATTCACCACAAGAAGCCCAGGCCACCACACACTCTCATTTGTGCTTCAATCCCCTCATGGCTTTGCATATCTCCTATTCAGGTCCCACCTCCGAGCCCTCCCCAACTCTCCGAGGTGCCCTCCATAACTCTAGCCGGTCATCAGCAGACCCCCTTCGGCTCAAGTCTCTTTTCTGAATGACCCCTCAGTTCAGGGTTCCCCAATGGAGCATGGGGCATGTTCTAACAGAAACTGTTAGAAAGCCTCAGAGCTTTCGCATGAGGACATCACTTCCTCTACAACCCTTTCGAATGGTGGCTGTTTTTAGTTTTCAGTCCCATCTTTTCATACAGTGTGGGGCATGGTGATTCTGGATCCAGCAGGCTAGCTCAAGAAGCTGATAGTCATTATAATAGTTTACTTGGTTGCTTGACCAAACTCTGGATTCAGTTGGGACTCATCTTGAATGAGGTTGAGATGCAAGGATCTGCAAGGATTCTAAAGACTTATGTACATAATAAAGCTGAAGTTCATTCTTTTGTGTGTTTTCCACTAATATCACTTGAGAACCACTCAGAAGACAGTCTTCCCCATGGCTTTAAGAAATTAGTTGGTGAGGAGTGTGCTCTTCTCAGAGCCAGACTGACTGACAGGCGATCACATGTAGAAACAGGCTAGCTGATATCAATGTGTCCTAAAATCAAGAGGTCAAGGGGCACTACTTAACAAGCAGCAAGATGACCATGGTTATTATGGGATTGATAGATCTGATTGGGATTGACCCATGGATTGCCAGATCTGAAGGTCATGGGTAGTCTACAGAGTCCCCATTTGACTTTGACAACAACAAACTCTGGTTAACACAGGTTAGACATGTGCCCCTAAATATAATGACTGAGTTGAGACCTCTCACCGAGGTCTAAAATCGGAGTCACCCAGCTCCCAGACCAGAGCTCCCTGAACGAAGGAGAGACTGCATGCACCAAGAAGGAACCCTGCAAAGACTTTTCCAGTATCTCCTGGATCTTTCTAGCTCACTTTAGACAGACTTCATCGTTTACCACAGTAAATACACTCTGGGGAAAGGAAATCATATACATCTGGGGGTATTACTGGATGCTGAATCTAAGATAACACTAATTCCTGAGAACCTGGAAAATTACTGTGGCTCACCAGTTAGACTTGTGGGAAGATAAAGGATTTTGGACAGGAGTCCACCTCATGGTGATGCCTATGGGACACTGAACCCATCTCTGGGTTGTTTCTTCAGTTCCTGAATATTGATGACATATATTCTCAGAAATTGTGGCAGATTTTATTTTCCAAAGATAGTTGCAATGCTATTTCCCATCCCAATGTTGTTCTCAAATGTGATCCTGCAACTACCCCAGTAAGAGGTAGAGTCTGTTTCTCCACTGCCTTGAATCTGGGTGGGCCCAGTGACTACTCTGATCAATAGAATAGGGAAGAAGTGATGCCATACCAGTTCTATGTGTACCTCTTAACTGGTCGGGCACTTCCTGCCTCTTAGAAGGCAGCTGCCCTGTCAGAAGAGCAACTACCTTGAGACCACCACACTGGAAGAAGCCCGAGTCAACATGAGGTGTCACGTGAAAAAAGACAGGCACAAGTCTGATTTGACTAACTGATTTGACAATGAGGATGGGCTTTCCCACTTACAGAGTATGGCAGACACTTTAACTCTAATGGGCTAAAGCTGCAGTTCCAAGCTTTAAATAAAAAGATAATTAAAGCATGTGCCAATATAAAAGTATTTTATAGTATGGCGACAAATAGAAGAACATGTTAAACTTTTCTAAGTTTAAAGGCTAAATGAGATGCCTGTTGGAGAAATAACACAACTATTAATTTTACTAGTTGTTCTAAGTCATTAAAATATATTTTTAGTATACTTTCAGAAATGAAGACAGTAAATGATGCAAAGTGTAAACAACAATTTCTCAAGTTATATAGCTTTAAGCTTTTGCTTTTAACAAAATTGAAAATCCTGAGAGCTGGGTGCCGGTACATTATCAAAAATAATTTTTGTTGATAGATCACCACATAACATTTAGCACATACTTGGAAAGAGTTCAACAAATTGAGTGTCACTGGGAAAGTAAAACTCCTCCATTCCTATATACTTACATCAGCAAGATTCGGAACTCATATCTTTAACAATGAAAAAATAGGAACAAATTCTTTAATTGTTGCTGAACCCTGATTCATTCCAGCAATAAGTCATGTTCATCTATGGATATATGAACTAATTTTTAAAAATCAGCCACCTTCATATTACCAAGAAATTAAATTATAATTAAGTTTTGCTTTTGTGTCTTATTATTAACTTTTATATTTATGCTGTTTTGCACTAGTCAAGATAATCCATACACGCACACTGAAAGTTGACGAAATAATCTTCCAGTATTTCAAAACTTATCTGATCTAGTAAAGCAGTCGTTCACGTCATTGATTAATGAGTGAAGTTTTGTTATGTATCTTCATTCTTCACTTCCATCTCACTTATTAATGTGAACAGAATGATAAACCAACATCCATGTCAGAACAACACTCATTAGTTAACTACTCAAGCAACTTCCTGACTGAATCAGACAATACCCAAGCCTTTATTCCTAGTCTGGTTTTGTCCAATCAAGGTTGAATTGTGACCATAGGTTGGTAAAAACTACAACAGAAGACAGACAACAACTGCTCTACCACAAAACCCTCAGTTCAGTTCAGTTCAGTTCAGTCACTCAGTAATGTCTGACTCTTCATGACCCCATGGACCAGCACACCAGGCCTCCCTGTCCATCATCAACTCCCGGAGTCTACTCAAGCTCATCTCCATTGAGTCGGTGATGCCATCCAATCATCTCATCCTCTGTTGTCCCCTTCTCCTCCTGCCCTCAATCTTTCCCAGCATCAGGGTCTTTTCAAATGAGGCAGCTCTTTGCATCTGGTGGCCAAAGTATTGGAGTTTCAGCTTCAACATCAGTCCTTCCAATGAACACTCAGGACCGATCTCCTTTAGGATGGACTGGTTGGATCTCTTTGCAGTCCAAGGGACTCTCAAGAGTCTTCTCCAACACCACACTTCAAAAGTATCAATCCTTCGGCACTCAGCTTTCTTTGTAGTCCAACTCTCACATCCATACATGACTACTGGAAAAACGATAGCCTTGACTAGATGGACCTTTGTAGGCAAAGTAACTTCTCTGCTTTTTAGTATGTGGTCTAGGTTGGTCATAACTTTCCTTCCAAGGAGTGAACGTCTTTTAATTTCATGGCTGCAGTCACCATCTGCAGTGATTTTGGAGCCCCAAAATATAAAGTCAGCCACTGTTTCCCCATCTATTTGCCATGAAGTGATGGGACCAGATGTCATGATCTTAGTTTTCTGAATGTTGAGCTTTTTTTACTTTCCTCTTTCACTTTCATCAAGAGGTTCTTTAGTTCTTCTTCACTTTCTGCCATAAGGGTGGTGTCATCTGCATATATGAGGTTATTGATATTTCTCCTGGCAATTTTGATTCCAGCTTGTGCTTCTTCCAGCCCAGTGTCCCTCATGATGTACTCTGCATATAAGTTAAATAAGCATGGTGACAATATACAACTTTGATGTGCCCCTTTCCCAATTTGGAACCAGTCTGTTGTTCCATGTCCAGTTATAACTGTTGCTTTCTGACCTGCATACAGATTTGTCAAGAGACATGTCAGATGGTCTGGTATTCCCATCTCTTGAAGGACTTCCCACAGTTTATTGTGATCCACACAGTCAAAGGCTTTGGCATAGTCAATAAAGCAGAAATAGATATTTTTCTGGAACTCTCTTGCTTTGTTGGTGATCCAGCAGATGTTGGCAATTTGAACTGGTTCCTCTGCCTTTTCTAAAACCACCTTAAACATCTGGAAGTTCACGGTTCATGTATTGCTGAAGCCTGGCTTGGAGAATTTTAAGCATTACTTTACTAGCGTGTGAGATGAGTGTAATTGTGTGGTAATTTGAGCATTCTTTGGTATTGCCTTTCTTTGGGATGGGAATGAAAACTGATCTTTCCATTCCTGTGGCCACTGCTGAGTTTTCCAAATCTACTGGTATATTCAGTCCAGCACTTTCACAGCATCATCTTTTAGGATTTGAAATAGATCAACTGGAATTCCATCACTTCCACTAGCTTTGTTCATAGTGATGTTTCCAAAACCCTCAACCTTTGACAATCAATTGGCTATGTGGAGTTTATAATAAAGAGCATTGTAGATTTTATTATTAAAGTATGTGCTAATCATCCTTTACATCAGTAAAATTTGTAATGAATATCTTTCTTTTCAGAGATCTGGTTAAACCTTACCAGCACACCACTGCAGTCAGCCCAGGTGGGGCAGAATATAATGGGACCATGAAGGAGGAATGGCCGAAGGTAGTCATAAATACTGCATCATCAGGTGCACAAACAAGGACCATAGATTCGCTAAAGATTCTCTTCCTCACTGTGCCACATGTTTATTTACACATCTTATTTTATTATTTTTTTACTTTTTAGCTGAACCCCATGGCATGTGGTATCTTAGTTCCCCAACCAGGGATAGAACCTCTACCCGCCCCCACCCTGCCATCTCCTCCCACAGTGGAAGGTGGAGTCCCTATTTACATATTTTAAATGGATCGCCTTTTGTTTTCTTTTCCTTTACTTCACCGTTGCACAGAGTGTGATGACGGTTGAGAAGGGATTATGAGAGAAACAGATATTCCTCAGATGCCCTGGGTGAGGGCTAGAAGAAGTGACTGATGAAATAGTAGGATATTTTCTTTGGGAATAGAGTATGTTGGATTATTTGAAGTGGCAACACTTAAGAAAACAGATGTATGAGAAGACGAATCTTCTGAGATATTGGACAGCTAGAGGGGTAGACAGCTCTGTCTACTTGGCACCCTTTTCTATGTCGAGGAAACTGCCCACAGTGTAAGTCTTGGAGGGAAGAACAGTCCTGCCTCCTACTGAGGAAACTCTATTATGCGCTTTTTCTAACCCTTGGTGACTAGAATTTTTTGCATGTTATCTGAGCTGAGAAAAATGAAATTCCTCTACTTGGGATTTTGGATCTGGAGATAATAGGGAATAGTTCAGAAGTCTTGACATCTGCAGCCACAGTAACTGACCTCCACAGGTGACAGTCGGGGGTGGGTGGGCAACATTGGTGGTTCAGAGGTGACTTCTTTAATCAACTCTTCCTATGATGTAATCTTAGCAGTGGATCCAACTGCTTGGCTTCCCTAGTTGAGTACCCATTGTCAGAGCTGATTCTCCAATCATTGTTGTTGTTTAGTTGCTAAGTTGTGTCTGACTCTTTTGCGATCCCATGGATTGTAGCCTGCCAGGCTCCTCTGTCCATGGGATTTCCCAGGCAAGAATACTGGAGTGGGTTGCCATTTCTTTCTCCAGGGAATCTTCCCAACTCAGGGATCGAACCTGGGTCCCCTGTGTTGGCAGGTGGATCTGAGCCATCAGAGAAGATCCGATTCTCCAAACCTTCCTGTTAATTCTGTGAGCTATTCAATAAATAACTGCAATAAGTGTTTAAGGTGAACACAGATGGTTTCTATTGTTGGAGTTAATAAAATATGCCCAGACAGAAGCCTTTTAAATAATGTTGCCATGATTCTAAAATGTAGGCATTTCCTAATGAGACTCCTGGCTAGAAGTCTGTGGCTGGGAAATTGAGAAGAGCATTAAGACTGTGGATGTGCCTGGCTGTTTAGCCTAACTCATGCGACGAGCTGACTCACTGGAAAAGAGTCTGATGCTGGGAAGAATTGGGGGCAGGAGGAGAAGGGGACGACAGAGAATGAGATGGCTGGATGGCATCACCGACTTGATGGACATGAGTTTGAGTGAACTCCGGGATTTGGTGATGGACAGGGAGGCGTGGCGTGCTGTGATTCATGGGGTCGCAAAGAGTTGGACATGACTGAGCGACCGAACTGAACTGAACTGACAGAGGAAATGACTAAGATAAATTGCTCACAAGTCCCAACTGCCCTCATACATCTATGACAGGAGAAAATGTCTTGATGATTGTCTTGATGATAGTTAAACTTCTCTTTTTCCAAATACGCATTTCATTTTGAACATTTTTGGCAATAGTCAAGCTATGTGTCATTTTTTTACAACAGGGCTGGCCAGGCATAATAATTTCTGATGCCCATGGGGGTCCCCTTTTACTTTGTAGAAAGGAACATCATCTAAGTTGTCACCATCACAACTCATCTTTGGCAAGTCAACAGTCAGGCTAAATCTTCCACGAGTAAATTGACCACCTAACTTGATAGGTTTTTCATCTTTCAACTTGTGTTTTGTGTTAAGCAATTTTAGTGACATTGACTTTGATTGTTGCCCTGCCTGAGTTCTCTTCCAGAGGTTCTGGAGGAGAAACCACTTTTAGTCGTATTTAAGTCATTGGCAGAAGCCAGTTTTTTACAGTTACAGGGTTGAGGTCTCCATGTCCTCGCTGACTGTCAACCAGCAACCTCTCTCAGCTTCTAAAGGCAATTTGCTTCCCTCACCATGCTGCTTTCTCCATCTTCATTCTGGTGATGGTGCAGCATCTTTTCTGCCTCAAGTCTGAGAAGTTTCTTTCCTTTTAAGGATTCATGTGATTAGATTGGACCCATCAAGGAAAGGGAAAGCTCCTACACTGTTGGTGTGAATGTAAGTTGGTACAGTCACTATGGAAAAATATATACAAGTTTCTTAAAAAACTAAAAATAGAGCTATGATACAACCCGACAATCCCATTCCTGAGCATATATCTGGAGAAAAACATGATCTGAAAGGATACATGTACCGCAAGGTTCTTTGCAGCACTGTTTATCATAGTGAAGACATGGAAGCAACCTAAATGTCCATCATCAGAGAAATGGATAAAGAATATGTGATACACACACACACACACACACACACACACACACACACGTATATGTATATACACAGTGGAATACTACTCAGTCATTGAAAAGAATGAAATAATGTCATTTGCAACAACATGGATGGACCTATAGACTGTCATACTGAATGAAGTAAGTTAGACTGAAAAGGAGCAATATCATATGACATCTCTTATATGCAGAATCTAAAAAGAAATGATACAAATGAATTTACAAAAGAGAGACTCACAGATTTAGAGAATGAATTTATGATTGCCAGGGGGAAGAATCAGGGGAAGGGATAGTTAGGGAGTTTGGGATGGAAATATACATACTGCTATATTTTAAATGGATAACCAACAAGGACCTACAGTATAGCACATGGAACTCTGCTCTATGTTATATGCAGCCTGGATGGGAGGGGAGTTTGGGGGAGAATGGATACATGTATATGTATGGCTAAGTCCCTTTGCAGTTCACCTGAAACTATCACAACACTGTTAAATGGCTATACCTCAATACAAAATATAAAGTTTTAAAAGATATTAAAAAATAAACAAATAGGTCCTAATCAAACTTAAAGTCTTTTGTAGAGGAAAGGAAACCATCAACAAAAGGAAAAGAGAGAATATGGAATGGGAAAAAAATATTTGCAAATGATGCAGCCAACAAGTTAATATCCAAGATACACAAACAGCTCATACAACTCAACATCAGAAAACCAAACAACCAAATCAGAAAATGGGCAGAAACAGACAGCCAAATATACACTTCTCCAAAGAAGACATACAGATGGCCAACAGGCATGTGAAAAAAATGCTCACTGTCACTTATTAGAGAAACGCAACTCAAGACCATGATCAGGTATTATCTCACACCAGTCAAAATGGCCATCATCACAAAGACTACATATACTAAATGCTGGAGAGGATGTGGAGAAAAGGGAATCCTCCTACACTGTTGGTAGGAATGTAGATTGCCACTATGGAAAAAAGTGTGCTCAGTTCAGTTCAGTCACTCAGTCATGTCTGACTCTTTGTGACCCCATGGACTGCAGCATTCCAGGCTTCCCTGTCCATCACCAACTCCTGGAGTTTACTCAAACTCATGTCCATCGAGTCGGTGATGCCATCCAGCCATCTCATTCTCTGTCATCCCCATCTCCTCCCACCCCCAATCCTTCCCAGCATCAGGGTCTTTTCCAATGAGTCAGTTCTTTGCATCAGGTGGCCAAAGAACTGGAGTTTCAGTTTTAGCATCAGTCCTTCCAATGAACACCCAGGATTGATCTCCTTTAGAATGGACTGGTTGGATCTCCTTGAAGTCCAAGGGACTCTCAAGAGTCTTCTCCAGCACCACAGTTCAAAAGCATCAATTCTTCGGCGATAGGAGGATGGAATTAACAGATGCAAATTACTTATACATAAAATAGATAAGCAACAAGGATTTACTGTATAGCAAAGGGAATTATACTGAGTATCTTGTAATAACTGTATCACTTTGCTATATACCTGAAACTAACACAATATTATAAATCAACTATACTTCAATAAAAAATCTTCAGTTATTTGGCTCCTCGGGGTACTCATAGGACAATGATCAATTTATAGAGTCCCAGAAAGTTGTATGGTGCTATGGACTAAATGTGTTCCCCTACAGGTCACGTGTTGAAGCCCCTAGTCCCCAGTGTGACGGTATTTGGAGGTGATTAGGTTTAGAAGGCAATGGCAACCCACTCCAGTAGTCTTGCCTGGAAAATCCCATGGACAGAGGAGCCTGGTGGGCTGCAATCCATGGGGTCGCTAAGAGTCGGACACGACTGAGTGATTTCACTTTCACTTTTCACTTTCATGCATTGGAGAAGGAAATGGCAACCCACTCCAGTGTTCTTGCCTGGAGAATCCCAGGGATGGGGGAGCCTGTTTGGCTAACATCTATGGGGTTGCACAGAGTCGGACATGACTGAAGCGACTTAGCAGCAGCAGCAGGAGGTTTAGATGAGGTCATGAGGGTAGAGCCCCCATGATGAGATTAGTGCCCCCATAAGAAGAGACGTCAGAGCTTCCTTTTTTAGCCACCTAAAGATACAGCAAGATAGCCGTCTGTAAGCTAGGAAGAGAGTTCTCATCAAGAATCACGTTGGCTGGCAGCTTGACCTTGGACCTTCCAGTCTCCAGAACTGTGAATAATAAATGTCTGTAGTTTAAGCTACCTGGTCCATGCTATTTTGTTACAGCAACCCCAGCTGACTAAGATAACTGGGTAGCATTTTGTGTGCCACATCGTGAGGAGAGAGTCAATGGTGTTTTCTTGCTTAGCTAAAACAATGAGCACCCTGAATAAAGCTTACAAAAGAAAGAATGAAATGCCGCTGCCTTACCAATTCTAGCCCCTTCCTGTCTCTCAGATGACCCAGAGCACAGAATCACCACTGAAGGTGGCTGCGGGGAAGACCGTCCCCACTTAGAGATGTTTGGATGTCTCTTCCCACATGTCTATGGCAGTGCTTTGCACTGTGGACCCTCTGTCCATTAGCTCTGCAGGGCTCAGACTTAAATAGACGTCTGTCTGGGTACAAAAGGTGGCCTCCCCCTCTCAGCCATGAAAGGCAAAGTGCCCCAAGGCAGTGTTTCTCCAGCATCACTTCACTTTGGAATCACCCAGAGCACTTTTGAAAAGTGTCCATGGCCAAGCCCCACACTCAGAAGTCCAGGTTCAAATGATCAGAAGGGGACCTGACTATCAGTAGTTTTATAAAAATCTTCCCAGCTGCTTTTAATGTGCAGCTAGGTTTGTGAAGCACTGCTGTGAGGCAAAGGGCTGCAGGTTATCCCTGGGTGGCTCCGTCTAACAGATGAGTGAATCTCAGCTGTCAGGAATGATGACATTACCCATGTGGGGAGAACAGTGAGAAAGCAATAGTTGTCAAAGCCTGACATTTAGACAGAGAGCACAAAATGTCTCAACATTTCCATTACTCTGCATGCAACTCCTCTCTGAAAAGGAGGCATTAGCTGGAGATAGGAACTCTCGCGATGGTGTAAGGATGGCCTAGATGTGAGTGATGGGATGAGACAGCAGCACACTATCACACAGATGGCATCCTTGAGCCATCAGCTGGGAGCCGGGCCACGTGATTAATTGAAACAGGCTGACGTCATGGAAGAGGCATTGACCACTGCCTCTGACACCGTCTGCTATGGGTAGTTTGGTTAACTTTGTAAGGATTCACCCAAGTCAGAAATGAGAGAAGAAATTCTCCTGTTACCACACCTACTAAAAGGGAATCATCACCTTCATGTCTCAAAAAAGGATAGCAATAATAGCTGATATTCCTTAAGGACTAACTGCCATAACAATTTGCTACAAACCATGAGGCTTAAAACAAGAAAATGTGTTAACTTACAGTTTTGTAGGTCAGGAGTCTACCACAGGTCTCAGCAGGCTAAAAAATCAAGGCGTTAGCAGTGCTCAATTCCTTTCTAGAAGCTTTCAGGAAAAATCTGCTTGGAGCTCATTGAAGTCAGAAGCAGAATTCAGTTCCTGATGCTAGTAGGACTGAGGGTTCCATTTTCTCACTGGCTGTCAGTGGAGGGCTGTTGCTAGCGACTAGAGGCTGCCTGCATTCCTTGGCTGATGGGTCTCTTCCTCCGTCTTCAAAGCCAGCCATGTTGGATCAGTCCCTTGACATGAGGGGTCCCCAACCTTCAGGATCTAATGCCTGATGATCTGAGGTGGAGCTGATGTAATAATAATAAAAATAGAGGGCACAATCAATGTAATGTGCTTGAATCATCCCCAAACCATCCCCTCACCCCCGGTCAGTGGAAAAAAATGTCTTCCATGAAACTGGTCCCTGGTGCCAAAAAGGTTGGGGACTGCTGCCCTACACTCTCTCTCTCCTGCCTTTTTTCCCATCAGTGTCTCTCTTTGACCTTCACTTCTGGCCCCCGTTCCATTTTTAAGGACCCATGTGACTACATCAGGCCCACCTGGGAATCTTTAATTCCATCTGCAAAGTTCCTTTGGCCACTTTAGGTAATGGGGTTGGGCAGGCTGCAGGAACTACATTAAGATAGTCTGGGGAAACTGTTCTGCCCACCACATACCTCACTAGGTTCTTCTCCTACCCGTGTGGTAAGTTCAGTTCAGTTCAGTCGCTCAGTTGCATCCAACTCTTTGTGACCCCATGGACCGCGGCACACCAGGCCTCCCTGTCCATCACCAACTCCCGGAGTTTACCCATACTCATGTCCATTGAGTTGATGATGCTATCCAACCATCTTATCCTCTGTCGTCCCCTTCTCCTCCTGCCTTCAATCTTTCCCAGCATCAGGGTCTTTTCAAATGAGTCAGCTCTTTGCATCACGTGGCCAAAGTATTAGAGTTTCAGCTTCAACATCAGTCCTTCCAATGAACACAGAGGACTGATCCCCTTTAGGATGGACTTGTTGGATCTCCTTCAGTCCAAGGGACTCTCAAGAGTCTTCTCCAACACCACAGTTCAAAAGCATCAATTCTTCAGTGCTCAGCTTTCTTTATAGTCCAACTCTCACACCCATACATGACTACTGGAAAAACCATAGCCTTGACTAGACTGACCTTTGCTGGCAAAGTAATGTCTCTGCTTTTTAATATGCTGTCTAGGGTGGTCATAGGAGAAGGCAATGGCTAGCCACTCCAGTACTCTTGCCTAGAAAATCCCATGGATGGAGGAGCCTGGTAGGCTGCAGTCCATGGGGTCGCTAAGGGTCGGACACGACTAAGCGACTTCACTTTCACTTTTCACTTTCACACATTGGAGAAGGAAATGGCAACCCACTCCAGTGTTCTTGCCTGGAGAATCCCAGGGACGGGGGAGCTGGTGGGCTTCCGTCTATGGGGTCACACAAAGTCAGACACGACTGAAGTGACTTAGCAGCAGCAGCAGCAGGTTGGTCATAACCTTCCTTCCAAGGAGTAAGCCTCTTTTAATTTCATGGCTGCAGTCACCATATGCAGTGATTTGGAGCCCCAAAATATAAAGTCAGCCACGGTTTCCACTGTTTCCCCATCTATTTGCCATGAAGTGATGGGACCGGATGCCATGATCTTAATTTTTTGAATGTTGAGCGTTAAGCCAACCTTTTCACTCTCCTCTTTCACTTTCATCAAGAGGCTCTTCAGTTCTTCACTTTCTGCCATAAGGGTGGTGTCACCTGCATATCTGAGGTTATTGATATTTCTCCCAGCAATCTTGATTCCAGCTTGTGCTTCATCCAGCCCAGCGTTTCTCATGATGTACTCTGCATAGAAGTTAAATAAGCAGGGTGACAATATACAGCCTTGACGTATTCCTTTTCCTATTTGGAACCAGTCTGTTGTTCCATGTCCAGTTCTAATTGTTGCTTCCTGACCTGCATACAGATTTCTCAAGAGGCAGGTCAGGTGGTCTGGTGCTCCCATCTTTTGAAGAATTTTCCACAGTTTATTGTGATCTACACTGTGGTGTTGGAGAAGACTCTTGAGAGTCCCTTATACTGCAAGGAGATCCAACCAGTCCATTCTAAAGGAGATCAATCCTGGATGTTCACTGGAGGGACTGATGCTAAAGCTGAAACTGCTATACTTTGGCCACCTCATGCGATGAGTTGACTCACTGGAAAAGACTCTGATGCTGGGAAAGGTTGGGGGCGGGAGGAGAAGGGGACAACGGAGAATGAGATGGCTGGATGGCATCACCGACTCTGTGGACATGAGTTTGAGTGTACTCCAGGAGTTGGTGATGGACAGGGAGGCCTGGCGTGCTGTGATTCATGGGGTCGCGGAGAGTCGGACACGACTGAGTGACTGAACTGAACTGAACACAGTCAAAGGCTTTGACATAGTCAATAAAGCAGAAGTATAAGTTATTCTGGAACTCTCTTGCTTTTTCAATGATCCAGCGGATGTGGGCAATTTGATCTGTGGTAAGAGGTCATTTTTACTCATTCAGCCCAGTTGCTCTTCCTCTAATTCATTTTCATGCTAACTGTACTTGGGTCTTAGCCCTGGCCCCCTTTCTTCTCTCTCTAAACATCCTCTGCAGGTGATCTCTTCCAGGCCCCTGGTTTAAATAGTATCTATATGCAACATTTCAAATTAATATCCTCTATCTTCTGTGCCCCAGAATCTTTTCTCCAATGGCCTATTTGATAGCTAGGTGTTTCACATGAATCTTCAGAATTATCAAATTTTTGTTCTCTTGTCCCCACCTCCAACCTGTTTCACACACCCCTTCCTGTCTCCCTTATGACATTATCGCCTATTTGATCATGCCAAATACTTGGGATTCATCCTGTTTGCTTCCTTCTCCTTCGGCCACTTGCTCAATGATCCCCAAACCCTGTTGTATACCAGATCCTTTCTATCACTTCTCCTTTACTCCACAGCACAGTAACTACTGAGCCAGGCAACCCTGATTTTGCCATTAAACCTGCAGCTCCCTGCAGCAGCAAAATAGATCTTTTACAAGCTTTAATCGGAAGTAACAAAGCCAAAATACTAAGAGGTTATTTCTGGAGGGTGGAAATATGGGTGGATGTTATTTTCTTCCCGGTACTTTTTTGCACTTTAAACATTTCCACAGAAAACTCAAAACAAAATGTTCCGTCAAAACAAAAACAAAAATAAGACGTTACCTTCTCAGAAGGGTTCCCCTCCCCTTTCCCATCCCTACATTATTATCTCTAATAGAATCCTGTTATTTCCTCTCTTGGTCTTTATCACACTTTGGAGTGGTTTACATTTTGTTTTCTGGTTTTATTGTCTCTCTCTCACTAGCTGTAAGGCCATGAGGGAAGTACCATATTTATTGTGTTGATTACTCTAAACCTAGCATCCAGGCTTGTGCCTGCCACACAGTAAAGGTTTAATTCACCTGGGTGTCCTTTGTTATCTGAATTCTCACTATCCAGTTATTCACTAAAATGACTTGCAAAAATTCCAGATTTATTACAAATCAGCCAACAAACACCAGAAAGCCTGTTTAAGGTGTATGTGAGCCCAGGTAAGAGAATGTAGATTATGTTACAGTCCTAGCTCAACAGCTGCATGATACACATTATCGTTAAGTTGCAAAGTTGTGTCCAACTCTTTGTGATCCCATGGACTGTAGCCTGCTAGGCTGCTCTGTCCATGGGATTCTCCAGGCAAGAATAATGAAGTGGGTTGCCATTTCCTTCTCCAGGGGCTCTTCCTGACCCAGGGATCGAACCCCCGTCTCCTGTGTCTCCTGCACTGTAGGCGGATTCTTTACCACTAAGCCATCTGGGAAGCCCCCTGATACGGATACTTGTTTAAGTGTGTACCAATGTCCAGATGTCTAGATGATCAGCATTCCCAGTTGTTTAGTGAAAATGTCTTCTCAGAGAATAGTACTCATTCAGTTTCATGATCAGCACCATTTGGAGGAAAGGAAAGAAGAGGGTCCGTGTACTGAATCTTTCCAAGAAACCCCAGATCACATGCAGAAAACCATTGCTGCAGCCAAGGGAATGTGATTTTGACATCAAAGAAAGCACTGCACCCCAGAAATGCAGTGACACACCCTGTCTCATGCCACTGGGAGCTATACAACCTTCAACAAAAACAATACAAAGATGTTCATTTGAGAGCTTTCCCCACTACACGTTATCTCATCTATAGCTCCAAATGACGGCTCAGAGTCACAACCACTTCCAGAGTCTTGCATGCCAATCAGACAGCCACGCCCCATTTCCTTGTTTGGATGTGCAGGATGTGATGCATCTACCATTCCACTCAGTCTTTCCCTCAACCCCAACCCCCAAAGGAGGCTGAAGCTTCTACCTTCTTCCTCTCGCCCACCAGACTCTGTTCAGGCAACTCTTATGTTGGTCAGTAACCAGAACCTGAAAATTACTCTATTATTTCATTTTATTTTTCCAAGCATAACTTTCATTCCCTATTTAAAGTATCTTGAACAGATTATTTCCACTACAATTATTTACTACATTATTTGAAAGGACCCTGATGCTGAAAAAGATTGATGGTAAAAGGAAATGACAGAGGGTGAGATGGTAGGATGGAGTCACTGACTCAATGGACATGAGTTTGAGCAAATTCTGGGAGACTGGTGTGCAGCAGTTCATGGGATCACAAAGAATCCAACATGACTTAGCCAATGAACAACAATAGTTATTTATGTTTCAGTTATACTCATTGAGTGTGGGAAAGATGGACTTCATCTACTCCATAGTGTTCCTTCTGTCAGTGTTGTCCTGGATCAGCTATGTCAGTATCACCAGGAAGCTTGTTAGAAATGCTAGTTCTGGGATCTCCCTGGTGGTTTGGTGGCTAAGACTCCACGCTCCCAATGCAGGGGGCCTGGGTTCGATCCCTGGTCATATGACTATATCCCATATGCCTCCAGTGTGCTGCAGGTAAGACCTGGCACAGTCAAATAAATAAAAATAAATATTGAGAAAGAAATGCTAGTTCTTGGGTCCTAACCCAGACCTACTGAATCTGAAACTCTAGGTCCAAGGATCCCATGTTTCAACAGACTCCTTAGATGATTCTGATGAGTGCCAAAGTTTGAAAAGCCCTGCTATACACTGGAGTATTATACACACAAAAAATCAGATAGTCGATGTTTTTACGTTATGTAGGAATCCCTGGTGGATGCTTATAGAGGGCTTTAAGAGTATTTTAGTGATATTTAAGAAAATTGGTTGTGGATATTGGATGGGCTTGGAATACATTGGGTTTTTTTTCCATTTAAAATAACAGACTATCAGCTTCCTTTATCTGAAAATTTGCTATCCAACATGCTTTCAGGGATGGAATAGATACAGATAGCAAGGGAGGTCTGCATTCAGAAAAGGAATGTTAAGAGTTTGCGAGGCATATGCCAAGAATTCCTTCACAGCGTTTAGAGCCTGTCTGGGTGAAAGGCTGCCCCTTTCTTGCCTCCCTAGTAAGTGCCTCGGGATAGAACATACACATGGGCCAAAGTAGGGAAAGCATAAGGCAGTGGTAATAAATACTTGGGGAAATATGTGACAATTGTTTTAGGATTTTAGGAAAAAAAAGGAGTTCAAGAAAACACCGAGGGAAAACTCAAGGCTATATGGAATGTCAGCTTGAATTCTCACTCCAAAAAGTAATGATGGAGAGAGAAAGGCAGTTTGCAACCAGAAACGATGCGAGCCAGATTCTTCAAATAACTTATTTCTGCCAGTCACTGTCAACCACAGCTAGTCAAGGACAGGTCTAAGAGAAAACTCGCTTCCTAGTGGAGCACCACTTGTCAATTTTCCAATGGCAGTTGACCTTAACCAAATCTATACTCAAGCCTTGCTATTACTCCCAACAGACATACAGTCATTTACTGATTATGTAAAGTTCAAAAGGAGCCAAACAGCAGAGTCTGATCCAAGAAGAGAGTTTTTTGTGGAGACAGGTGATCCAGAAAATCAGCTTTACCCTTCTGTTGCAAAGATACATAGTTCAACACATACAAATATTTCTCTTAACTCTGGGAAAATCTCTGTCAGAAAAACTTAAAAATGCCTATCCAGTCTAGGTAAATTACATCTGGTCTGAATACTCACAAAAGGACCCAGGAAATGAAACACTGAATGGAGGTATACAAAGAATTTCAGCAAGAATAATGCTTTTAATTGGGCATTTATAAACCATGGTCAGGGCATTTATTTCATGACCAAATGTGTGGCCTTAAATGGTTTTAGAATTCACTCAGCATAGACTGAGTTATTGGAGGGAATCAACAGTAACTTTAGAGCAAAGACTGTACTATTCAGCAAAGCTTGACTGCATCAATGCCTGTGAAGAATGAAGTGCAATACTCTTTATCTCTACCTGAAAAGTCTGTCTGTTCTAGTGATTTTGGAAGTGGGTCGAGGTTAGTCCTGCCATAACAACTGAGATCATATGTCTTGATATTGACACCTTGCGATATTTCCACCAGATATTTACAATGGAGGCAACTGATTCTACAAAATAAATATGAAACTATATATTCTATAAAGCGGGCTTCCTTGGTGGTTTAATGGTAAAGAATCCTCCTGCCCATGCAGAAGGCCCAAATTTGATCCCTGAGTTGGGAAGATCCCCTGGAGAAGGAAATGGCAACCCACTCCAATATTCTTGCCTGGAGAATCCCATGGAGAGAGGAGCCTGGCAGGCTATAGTCCATGGGGTTGCTAAAGAGTTGGACACAATTTAGCAACTAAACAACAACAACAACAATTCTATAAAACAACTTGTCCTTTCTTGACATAGTATACAATCATCATTTTGTTGTACTTAAACAAACATAACTCTATTCATAGGCACATAATTTTTCTATCAGCACATTTACCCCTTAAATTATCACCCTTATTTGGATTATCTTCCATTTTCTTTCTGAAAACAGGTACATCTTCTCTTTCAAATTCTTTTAAAACTTTTTCTTAAAACATTCCCACACTAAAGTTAGCTGGTCTGGTCTTGTCAGAAAATACTTATTGAATACAATGGGAAGTTAGTCTCCACAGCATGGAGGAAGGGAATGTGTATAAAAAGACTGTACTACTTTCTACTCCAAGCCTGACTTGGGAGTAGAGGAATCAGATGAATTTTAAATTGACCTTGAGATGGAAATTTGAGAGTGAAGAGCACTGAGTATTTAAGCTGAATGGACACTGTTTTGATAATAAAAAATGACTGGTCAAGACGTTTTAAAGGATCTGCTACCTAGTAAAGAAGGGGGAGGTAGTCATTGAAGAAAACAAAAACAGAGACTCCTCAACAAACCAGTTCCATCTATTCAGAGGGTAAGGGAAGGCTTCTTGTGGGAAGTGGTACCTTAGTGCAGCTTACTGATAATTCTGGTGGGGTTGGGTGGTTTAGTGTCATTGTTGAGGCATCAGAAACCATAAATGACTTTGTCAGCCATATTTAAGAGTATGGGCAATTTTTAGATCATGATTTCTGTAAGGGCTAGGCTACAATTTATCCTCCTCAATGAACCCATTGTGGAGTTAAGTGCAGGACAAGCAGGTAGCAAATGTTAGAGATGTCTTTGCTCCCAAATTGAATCCTAACATTCAGTTTTTTCATGGGTGAAATTTTACTCCCCTTACTATTTTTTTTAGGGTTCAAGGAAGGCTATCTGAGATCTTTGCAAACTGGACATTAATTTGAAAAATAAAGTGGATAGCTCACTAACAGAGACTTCATAAACATTTATCATATGAATGAAAGCATGAATAAATAACAGGCTGTTTTAATAGTGCCACTAAGCCGAATCCATCTCTCGGTTTTACAAACATGAGTGGAGAAATCTCCATTATTTTGATTTTGATTTATGCCTGCAACACTGTGCTTATTAAAGCATGGCTCACATGCTCTAATAATTCACGCAGTTCATAAGAGATTAATAAACTATATCATATCAATGTCACTGTAAGTTTGCATAATTGTATTGAATTTCTTCTTCTCACTAGGCCTGATAGTCATAATTTCATCAGATTTGATACACTATTGATCTTCACAGCCTGGTTTGTGAAATTACCTCATCCTCTAAACAAATATTAATGAGCAATCTTTATCGCTTGAACCTGGAAGCATTGCTCAAACCCACAAAAACTAAAAATAGAGATCTGGCCTTTTAAGTACCATGAGCACCAGATGCAAGAAGGGAAGAAAACATTAGGCCCACAGCTGAGAAGTTTTATATACATTTAAAAATAAAAACTGGAAAGGAGAAAATGTCAAAAGAGTGATTATTACACAAAGTTCCAGTATGCAAGTTATTTATGGTGCTACCTCTAAAACTCCTGACCCTGGAATCAATTTCTAAATCAACTGGAAACCAATCTCATCCCAGAGTGCAGCCATTCTCATTCAGAACCAGCTGGTATCTTTCCATTGTTCTCCCATCTTCTTCCTGTAGATTATATTTCTGGATGTGGAAAAGGGAAGAAGGGAATTGTCCTTTCTCATTTGCCTTCTGCTCAGGACAGTTTTTAAGAGACACTTATCAACCTCATGGTTCAAACCAGTTACCCATGTCAATTATTTGTGATTTTTTTTCTTTTTAAAAAACTTTTTACTATGGAAACATTTAAATTATGTACCAGGCATAACACTAAAATAAACTCCCATGTACCCAGCCACTTAGTGTACCACTCCCAACTTGTGGCTGATCTTATTTTATGTATATAATTATCAGATCTCCCCTCCCATAAGAATTTGAAGTAAACTCCACTTCATTTATAAATATTTCAGAATGTAAACGGCTCTTATCCTTGGATACAAAATTCACCATTGTTCTTTTCAATTCTCTCAGATGGTGATAACAGAAAGTTACCTGGTGATGCTATTTAGGGAGTCTTCTCTTTGAAAGCTGCTTTGAAGGCACATATCTTGTCACACTACCCATGTATCCCATTTCAGGAACTCTACTCTTACTTGCAGGCAGGAAAAATGATGACCCACATGCATCATTCAACCAGCTTCCCCTCTTCTGGTGTGTGACACAAGCATAAAGGACCCAAATGTTTTTCATTAACTGTAAGTTTTTGCTTATTTTTCCCCCTAGATATATTATTTCTATTATTGATTTCTGGTTTAAGCCACTGTAGTCAGAGAGTTTATGCTGTATGTTTCCACCCTTGATGTATTAAGACTTGTTTATGCCCTAGAATATAGATATATTTTGGTTAACATTCCATGAGATTTCCACAGATGTTCTGCAAATGTCAACTGGGTCATGTTGGTTAATGGTGTGTTTAAATTATTTATATCTCTATTATTTTTTCCTACTTATTCTAGCAATTAATGTGAGAGAATTTTAAATTTATGCAACTAAGATTGTTGATCTATCTCACTTTTAGTTCTGTTAAGTTTTCCTTTATATATTTTGGAGCTATGTTATTAGAAGTTCATTCAGTTTTAAGACCATTATGCTTTCCTGTTGAGTCGATTCTTATTAATATCATTATGGACCATCCTCTTTACTTCTGGTTATACCTTTTCCTTAGAGTCTACTTTGTCTGGAATTAATACAGCCAGAGATTTTTCTTTTCAGTTATCTTTCTCATCCTTTTATTGTCAATTTTGCTGTGCCCTCATATTTAAAGTTTATCTTTTATAAAGAGCATATAATTGGGTGTTGGATTTTTCATCTGGGCTGCCCTTGTCTTTTCATTGTAGTATTTAGTCCATTTACACTTAATGTAATTACAATACAGTTGGGTTTATGTCTACCAAGTTGATTCTATTCCCTAGCCTCCTTCACTGCCCCTAAACTCAGCAAAAGGCCTGTTGGAGAAAACTGGCTATATGTTTTGGGCTCTTTTTGATTCCAGTCAGTTGTGTCAGCCCACACAACTGATAAAAGCTTCCCTCATTTATTTTTATCCCTACACTGTCTGTCTGCATACAGTAGGCCTGATTCTCAGTCCTTGTCCACACTTGGCGAATGCCCCCTGGGAAGAAAGCAGGTGCTGATTTCTGTTCATTTAGGAATGGTTCTTCCCTCTTTGGAATTTTATTAAATGAAAAAAAGAAGGAACAGAGAATAAATGAAATGTGGGGCAATGTAAAATAGTCAAATTTCCATATATCTTATACCTATATTCACTAATTGTTTGACATCCTGCCACATGTGCTTAATCTTTACCCCATCCCTTCTCAACACACAGAAGTTTTACTTTGTTTACTTTTTGCAAACAATGAAATAGTGTGCATATATCATGGCATATTACCTCTAAATACTTCAGAATGTATCTGCTAAAAATAGACATTCTCTTACACATCCACAAGACCACTGCCACACCCAAGAAATGTAATGTTGCTACAGTAATATTATCTAATATACATTTCATATTCAAACTTCTCCAACTGTCCTTGAAACATAGTTGTATCTTTTTAAGAAAATCTAGGAACAAGTCTGCTGCTACTGCTGCTAAGTCACTTCAGTCATGTCCAACTCTTTGGCAACCCTATGGACCACAGCCCACCAGGCCTCTCTGTCCATGGGATTCTCCAGGCAAGAATACTGGAGTGGGTAGCTATTCCCTTCTCCAGGGAAAATTCCAAACCCAGAGGTCAAACCTGTGTCTCTTAGGTCCCCTGCATTGTTAGGTAGGTTCATTACCACTAGCACCATGTGGGAAGCCCCAGGATCAAGTCTAGAATCACAAATTACCTGTGGCTATCATGTTATTTTTTAGTCTCCTTTAATTAAGAACAATCTCTCCATCTTTATTTTTCATGACTATTGAAATTTTGGATTTGTCTAAATATTTCCTATTAGATACTGGTTAAACATTTTTGACAAGAATTCTACATATTTCTACTGTGTCCTTCCATGAATCATATCAGGAGGAACATGGTATCAGTTTGTCCCATTACTGGGTGTGCTAAGTTTGATCATTTGTTTAGCGGGGTGGTCCACCATATCTCTCTAGGGTAAAGATATATTTTTCTCCTTTGAAATTAATAAGTAATCTGGGAGGTGATACTTTGAGATTATATGAATATTCTGTTACCCACTAACCTTTCACCCATTGGTTTTAGTATTCATTGGTATGTTTTTTTTTGCTTGAACCAGTCAGTATGTTGTTGGTTGTGAAATGGTGATTTTCAAATTCTGTCATTCCTTCTATATGTCTAAACTGACATTATTTTGTAAAGAAGTTTTCCTCATCCCACCTTTATCCTTGACTGTGGACTCACTGATTTCCTTTTGTTGTAATTCATTACTATCATTATTCATTATGATCCTCAAGTTATCCCAAATTCAGCCAGTGGGAGTCCTTTCCAGCCAGCCCCATTGTCCTTTGGATGTGTCTCCATTGTTTGATCACTTCTCTGCTTTCTGAATGAGAAGATGCTCCAGGCTCACTTTATACCTGCCTCATGCCTGGAATCAGTCATTTCTCCAAAGAGAGCAGTAGTCTTCATAGTGGTATCCAGGAGTCAGCAGTACACAGGCTATCAAAGCCCAGGGGAAGCACTAATGGTATCTATGTGGTTCCAGCTCTGAGGTGTGATATGAAGCATTTTCCTGGTTGCACAGCCTCCCAAACCTTATTTTCTGGCCCTACGGAGGTTTTTATGAGCCACCAGACACCAGTTAATCATTCCTTGTGCATTTAAGTAAGCCAGAGTGTCTGCTGCTTGCAGCCAAAAACTTTGATTGATATAAGCACCAAATGATTCACATAATAAGCCTGAACTCCCTGTTCTCTGGGTGGCAGTAGATAATCCAGAGCCTGTGTAAAAGTGTGATGTGATAATGGCTCACAAGAGCAGACTCGATAAAAAGGAATTTAATAGCACTTTTCAGTTCCATGGTACTTTAAGCATCATCTTTACTACCCTTGACATGTTTGAGAGATGTATTATTTCACTCATTTGAAAGATGGGAATTTGAAATAAATGTTATAAGAATATGTACTATAACTAAACTATGTGAAGACAAAGATGTACTGAAAATAAAAAAATATACCCAAATAAATTGGCACCCCACTCCAGTACTCTTGCCTGAAAAATCCCAGGGACAGAGGAGCCTGGTGGGCTGCAATCCATGGGGTCGCTAAGAGTCGGACACGACTGAGTGACTTCATTTTCACTTTTCACTTTCATGCATTGGAGAAGGAAATGGCAACCCACTCCTGTGTTCTTGCCTGGAGAATCCCAGGGACGGGGGAGCCTGGTGGGCTTCCGTCTATGGGGTCGCACAGAGTCGGACAACGACTGAAACGACTTAGCAGCAGCAGCAGCATGTTATGTTGCTTCAGTCATGTCTGACTCTGTGACCCTATGGACTGTAGCCCTCCAGGCTCCTTTGTCCACAGGATTCTCCAGCAAAGAATACTGGGGTGGGTTGCCATGTCCTCCTCCAGGGGATCTTCCCAACCCAGGGATCACACCTGCGCCTCTCTCATGTCTGCTGCATTGGGAGGTGGATTCTTTACCTCTAGCGCCACCTGGGGAGCCCCATACCTATTGTGTAACAAATTACTCCATGTCTTAGTGGCTTAAAACAACACACACTTCAGAGTGTGTGACCCCGTTTATGTGGGTCAGGAGCCCAGGATCTCTGCTTCAGGGATTTTCATGAGGCTGTAATCGAGGTGTTGGTAGTCCGGGGTCTCAGTCTCAACTGAATGTTCAGCAGGGGAAGAACTTGGTTACAAGCTCACTCTGTGGTCATCAGAAGCATTCTGTTCCCTGCTGGCTGTGGCTGGGACCTTTCTCAGCTTCTCCCACATGGTCACTTGCTACTTCAAAACATCCAAACTGAGATGTCAACAGAGTCTGTTAATAAGACAGAAGTCATAATCATTTGTCACCTAACCATGAAAGTGACATCCCATCACTTTTGTCATATTTTTCCAGTTGGAAACAATTTAGAGGCCCTACCCACATTCCAAAGGAGAGGATTGCACAAAGATATAAACACTAGGAGGTGGGGATCACTGAGAGCCATCTCAGAAAGCAGTCTAACAAACCAAAGACACAGTTCTGAACAGAGTGTCACAGTCCTTCAAAAGAGGCTATTCTTAGATGGGCGTGATGGTTTAGTTGCTAAGTCATGTCCAACTCTCGTGACCCCATGGATTGTAGCCTACCAGGCTCCTCTGTATGGAATTTCCCAGGCAAGAATACCGGAATGGGTTGTCATTTCCTTCTCCAGGATATCTTTCCGACCCAGGGATTGAACCTGCATCCACTGTGTCTCCTGAATCACAGGCGGATTCTTTACCAACTGAGCCACCAGGGCTTACTGTGATCCAAAGTTTCTCTGAGTCATTTTTTTCTTGACTTTCTAAAAAGTGTGTATTGTTGGACTGTGATTGATGGACATTTCTGTTGTTTATTTTTGAGGGCAAATATTCTTAAAACACATTTTAATAAGGCAATCATCATCATTAGCTTAGGGACTAAATTTTATTCATCCCAGGACCATATGTGCAGGGAGGCAGGGGGAAAAGATGTCCTCTATTTAGCTTGTGCTGCATGTAAATATAAAATGTTCCTCAGTTTAAAAGTATTGTCACTGACGCCCCTGAGATTCCTTTCCACCATCCCACCACCTCTGCTGTGCTTTTTATTTCCATATTTTTCTGTTACCTAGCACTTACTATAATTTCTCCTGATGAAGAGCTTCGAACCTCATCAGAAACCTCCTTTATTAGGTAAACTACTTGTGTTTACCCTTTGAAATATTCCACATACTTTCCCTAAGCTATGTTTTTTCTTATGATCCTATTTTTCTTTAAAGAGACAAACCCCACAGCAGTGAGTTATAGAAAGTACCAGAAGGAAAAGGAGGCTTTGGCCTTCAAAATCTTGAATGATTCAGTTGGTTGAGAAACATTAAGAGATAGGGGGAAATGGTAGAGAAACAAGTTCCCATCATCTTAAGGGAGCTGTCCCCCCTCTATTGCTAGCATGTGAGGGGCTATTGGTAGAGGTGCTAAGGCAGCTGGAGGCAGGGACTTCAGTGACACACTGGATGGAGCAGGTGGAAAGCCCAGGACCCAGCACAGGACAAATGGAACATCAGAAACCCCTCCTAAGAGAAGCTCATGGAGGAAAAGTCATTTGCAAGACTTTGCCCCTATTCAGCCATTACAGAGTAGGATAAGAAGGCTCTAAATTGCCAATGAGAAAAGAATACACAACTATCAAATACTGGAAAGTGGGGAGAGGTGAGGGGTGGTGGGAAAGTATGAACTTCCTCATTGTTTGTAGCAGAGAGTCAATACTGTCTAAACTGGGAGTTTCGACATTCCAACTCCAACCCCTTAACAACAGTTTAGAATCTTTTTTTTCCCCCCTTAAACTCAAGAATGTATTAGTAAATACTAGCCTGTGATGAAGAAACATCGATTAGGAGTTCTTCAGTTTCACGTCAATTTCTTTTTTTATGTGATATTCAAGTGAAATTAAAAACAACATTTAAATGAAAATAGCACTTAGCTATTTTATTCTTACTTTAATTAAGAAATAGCATTTTCTAAAAAGCTTCCCTCTCTATATCTGTCCACTGATCTACTTATCTATCTTTTTGTATGAGCCCAGGTAGTTGGGTGGAACTCCCCTAATGTCAGCGATAAATGCTTCTGGATGGTGTTTGGTGGGTGACTGTCCACATCATTAACTTTGTAATTTTTTTAAACTATTAGAATTCTTCAAAATAAGCATGCATTATGTTGACAGAAAGACTAATTTTTAAAATTAATGTATTTATTTTAATTGGGGGCTAATTACTCTAATTAGCCTCAGCAAGATATAGGCGCTGGAGTGGCTGCTACGTAGCACTGGAGTTAATTTGAGGAGATACCCCACATCCAAGGGCAAAGGAGAAGCCCCAGCAAGATGGTAGGAGGGGTAAAACTGCATTTAGAATCAAACCCCATACCCACCAGAGACTCTGAGAGGCTCAAACAAACCCTTGTTGCACCAGGACCCAGAACCCCCACGGAGACTGACAGAGCTGTGTGTGAGCGTCTCCTGAGGAGGATGGGTCAGCAGTGGCCTGCCGCGGGGGCAGGGGCTCTGGGTGCAGCAGACCTGGGTGCGGCAGAAGCCCTCTTGGAGGAGGTCGCCATTAACCCCAACATAGCACTGCCAGAACTTCCCAGGACTGGGGAAACAGACTCTTGGAGGGCACAAACAGAACCCTGAGTGCACCAGGACCCAGGAGAAAGGAGCAGTGACCCCACAAGAGACTGACCCAGACTTGCCTGTGAGTGTCCAGAAGTCTCCCATGGAGGTGTGGGTCGGTGGTGGCCTGCTGCAGGGTTGGGGGCGCTGAGTGTAGCAGTACATGCATGGCACATTTTGAAGGAGGTCGCCATTATCTTCATTACCACCATAGTTTGCCCTCAGGTCAAATAACAGGGAGGGAACACAGCCCTGCCCATTGACAGAAAATTGGATTAAAGATTTACTGAGCATGGCCCTGCCAATCAGAACAAGACCCAGTTTCTCCTTCAGTCAGTCTTTCCTGTCAAGAAGCTTCCATAAGCCTCTTATCGTTATCCATTAGATGGCAGACAAACGGAAAACCACAACCACAGAAAACTAACCAAACTGATCACATGGACCACAGCCCTGTCTAACTCAATGAAACTATGAGTCATGCCGTGTGGGGCCACCCAAGATGGACAGTTCATGGTGGAGAGTTCTGACAAAACGTGGCCCACTAGAGAAGGGAATGGCAAAGCACTTCAGTATTCTTGCCTTCAGAACCCCATGAACAGCATGAAAAGGCAAAAAGATGAGACGCTGAAAGATGAACTCCCCAGGTCCGCAGGTGCCCAATATGCTACTAGAGATCAGGGGAGAAATAACTACAGAATGAATGAAAACACGGAGCCAAAGCAAAAACAAAACCCAGGTGTGGGTGTGACTGGTGATGGAAGTAAAGTCTGATGCTGTAAAGAGCAATATTGCATAGGAACCTGGAATGTTAGGTCCATGAATCAAGGCAAATCGGAAGTGGTTAAACAGGAGATGGCAAAAGTGAATATCGACATTTTAGGAATCAGTGAACTAAAATGGACTGGAATAGGTGAATTTAACTCAGATGACCATTATGTCTACTGCTATGGGCAGGAATCCCTTAGAAGAAATGGACTAGCCACTATAGTCAACAAAAGAGTTTGAAAAGCAGTACTTGGATGCAATCTCAAAAACAACAGAATGAACTCTGTTCGTTTCCAAGGCAAACCATTCAATATCACAGTAATCCAAGTCTATGCCCCAACCAGTAATGCTGAAGAAGCTGAAGATGAACAGTTCTATGAAGACCTACAAGACCTTCTAGAACTAACACCGAAAAAAGATGTCCTTTTCATTATAGGAGACGGGAATGCAAAAGTAGGAAGTCAAGAAACCTTGGAGTACAGAATGAAGCAGGACAAAGGCTAATAGAGTTTTGCCAAGAAAACACACTGGTCATAGCAAACACCCTCTTCCAACAACTCTACACATGGACATCACTAGACGGTCAATACCAAAATCAGACTGAATATATTCCTCACAGCCAAAGATGGGGAAGCTCTATACAGTCAGCAAAAACAAGACCAAGAGCTGACTGTGGCTCAGATCATGAACTCCTTATTGTCAAATTCAGACTTAAGTTGAAGAAAGTAGGGAAAACTACTAGACCATTCAGGTATGACCTAAATCAAATCCCTTATGATTATACAGTGGAAGTGAGAAATAGATTCAAGGGATTTGATCTGATAGAGTGCCTGAAGAACTATGGATGGAGGTTCGGGACATTGTACAGGACGCATTGATCAAGACCATCCCAAAGAAAAAGAAATGCAAAAAGGCAAAATGGTTGTTTGAGGAGGCCTTACAAATAGCTGTGAAAAGAAGAGAAGGGAAAGGCAAAGGAAAAAGGAAAGATATACCCATTTGAATGCAGAGTTCCAAAGACTAGCAAGGAGAGATAAGAAAGCCTTTCTCAGTGATCAATGCAAAGAAACAGAGGAAAACAATAGAATGGGAAAGACTAGAGATCTCTTCAAGAAAATTAGAGATACCAAGGGAACATTTCATGCAAAGATGGGCTTGATAAAGGACAGAAATGGTATGGACCTAACAGAAGCAGAAGATATAAAGAACAGTTGGCAAGAATACACAGAAGAACTATACTTAAAAGATCTTCACGACCCAGACAATCACAATGGTGGGATCACTCACCTAGAGCCGGATATCCCAGAAGGCAAACTCAAGTGTGCCTTAGGAATCATCACTACAAACAAAGCTAGTTAAGGTGATGAAATTCTAGTTGAGCTATTTCACTTCCTAAAAGATGATGCTGTGAAAGTGTTGCACTCAATATGACAGCAAATTTGGAAAACTCAGCAGTGGCCACAGGACTGGAAAAGGTCAGTTTTCGTTCCACTCCCAAAGAAAGGCAATGCCAAAGAATGCTCAAATCACCACACAATTGCACTCATCTCACACGCTAGCAAAGTGATGCTTAAAATTCTCCAAGCCAGGATTCAAAATTATGTGAACCGTGAACTTCCAGAAATTCAAGCTGGATTTAGGAATGGCAGATGAACCACAGATTCAAATTGCCAACATCCATTGGATCACTGAAAAAGCAAGAGAGTTCCAGAAAAACATCTACTTCTGCTTTATTACTACGCCAAAGCCTTTGCCTCTGTAGATAACAACAAACTGTGGAAAATTCTTAAAGAGATGGGAAAATCAGACCACCTCACTGCCTCTTGAGAAATCTGTATGCAGGTCAGGTAGCAACAGCAGAACTGGACATGGGACAACAGACTGCTTCCAAATTGGGAAAGGAGTATGTCAACGCTGTATATTGTCATCTTGTTTATTTAACTTATATGCAGAGTACACTGTGAGAAATGCTGGGCTTGATGAAGCACATGCTGGAATCAAGATTGCCGGGAGAAATATCAATAACCTCAGATATGCAGATGACACCACTCTTATGGCAGAAAGTGAAGAAGAACTAAAGAGCCCCTTGATGAAAGTGAAAGAGGAGAGTGAAAAAGTTGGCTTAAAAGTCAACATTCAGAAAACTAGTTTATGGCATCTGGTCCCATCACTTCACGGCATATAGAAGGGAAACAGTGTCAGACTTTATTTTTGGGGGCTCCAAAATCTCTGCAGATGGTGACTGCAGGCATAAAATTAAAAGACACTTGCTCCTTGGAAGAAAAGTTATTTCCAACCTAGACAGCATATTAAAAAGCAGAGACATTACTTTGCCAACAAAGGTTCGTCTAGTCAAGGCTATGGTTTTTCCAGTAGTCATGTATGGATGTGAGAGTTGGACTACAAAGAAAGCTGAGTGCCGAGGAATTGATGCTTTTGAACTGTGGTGTTGGAGAAGACTCTTGAGAGTCCCTTGGACTGCAAGGAGATCCAACCAGTCCATCCTAAAGGAAATCAGTCCTGAATATTCGCTGGAAGGAGTGATGCTGATATTCCAATACTTTGGCCACCTAATGCAAAGAACTGACTCATTGGAAAAGACACTGATGCTGGGAAAGATTGAAGGCAGAAGGAGAAGGGGACGACAGAGGATGAGATGGTTGGATGGCATCACCGACTCAATGTTTGGGTAGACTCCGGGAGTTGGTGATGGACAGGGAGGCCTGGTGTGCTGTGATTCATGGGGTCGCAAAGAGTCGGACACGACTGAGTGACTGAACTGAACTGAACTGATACTGTATTGGTGTTTTTTTTCTGACTCACTTCACTCTGTATAATAGGCTGCAGTTTCATCCACCTCATTAGAACTGACTCAAATGCATTCTTTTTAATAGTTGAGTAATACGCCATTGTGTATATGTACCACAGCTTTCTTATCCATTCATCTGCCAATGGACATCCAGGTTGCTTCCATGTCCTAGCTATTGTAAACAGTGCTGTGATGAACATTGGGGTACACGTGTCTGTTTCAATTCTGGTTTCCTCAGTGTGAATGCCTAGCAGTGGGATTGCTGGGTCATATGGCAGTTCTATTGCCAGTTTTTTAAGGAATCTCCACACTGTTCTCCATAGCGGCTGTACTAGTTTGCATTCCCACCAACAGTGTAAGAGGGTTCCCTTTTCTCCATATCCTCTCTAGCATTTATTGTTTGTAGACTTTTGGATAGCAGCCATTCTGACTGGCGTGAAATGGTACCTCATCTTGGTTTTGATTTGCATTTCTCTGATAATGAGTGAGGTTGAGCATCTTGTCATGTGTTTGTTAGCCATCTGTATGTCTTCTTTGGAGAAATGTCTGTTTAGTTTTTTGGCCCCTTTTTTTGATTGGGTCGTTTATTTTTCTAGTATTGAGCTGCATGAGCTGCTTGTATATTTTTGAGATTAAAATTCTTTGTCATTTGCTTCATTTGCTATTATTTTCTCCCATTCTGAAGGCTGTGTTTTCACCTTGCTTATAGTTTCCTTCGTTGTGCAAAATCTTTTAAGTTTAATTAGGTCCCATTTGTTTATTTTTGCTTTTATTTCCATTACTCTGATAGGTGGGTCATAGGGGATCTTGCTATGTCAGAGTGTTTTGCCTATGTTTTCCTCTAGGAGTTTTGTAGTTTCTGGTCTTACATTTAGATCTTTAATCCATTTTGAATTTATTTTTGTGTATGGTGTTAGAAAATATTCTAGTTTCATTCTTTTTCAGGTGTTGACCCATTTTCCCAGCACCACTTGTTAAAGAGATTGTCTTTTCTTCATTGTATATTTTTGCCTCCTTTATCAAAGATAAGGTATCCATAGGTGTGTGGATTTATCTCTGGGCTTTCTATTTTGTTCCATTGATCTATATTTCTGTCTTTGTGTCAGTACTGTACTGTCTGGATGACTGTAGCTTTGTAGTATAGTCTAAAGTCAGGCAGGTTGATTCCTCCAGTTCCATTCTTCTTTCTCAAAATGGCTTTGGGTATTCGAGGTTTTTTTTGTATTTGCATAGTTCAGTTCAGTTCAGTTGCTCAGTCCTGTCTGACTCTTTGCAACCCCATGAACTGCAGCACGCCAGGCCTCCCTGTCCATCAGCAACTCCCGGAGTCCACCCAAACCCAAGTCCATTGAGTCTGTGATGCCATCCAACCATCTCATCCTCTGTCATCCACTTCTCCTCTTGCCCTCAATATTTCCCAGCATCAGGGTCTTTTCAAATGAGTCAGCTCTCCACATCAGGTGGCCAAAGTACTGGAGTTTCAGCTTCAACATCAGTCCCTCCAATGAATACCCAGGACTGATTTCCTTTAGGATGGACTGGTTGGATCTCCTTACAGTCCAAGGGACCCTCAAGAGTCTTCTCCAACACCACAGTTCAAAAGCATCGATTCTTCTGTGCTCAGCTTTCTTTCTAGTCCAGCTCTCACATCCATACATTATTACTGGAAATACCATAGCCTAGAGTAGACGGACCTTTGTTGGCAAAGTAATGTCTCTGCTTTTTAATATGCTATCTAGGTTAGTCATAACTTTCCTTCCAAGGAGCAAGCATCTTTTAATTTCATGGCTGAAATCATCATCCTCAGTGATTTTAGAGCCCAGAAAAATAAAGTCAGCAACTATTTCCACTGTTTCCCCATCTGTTTTCCATGAAGTGATGGGACTGGATGATCTTAGCTTTCTCAATGTTGAGCTTTAAGCCAACTTTTTCACTCTCTTCTTTCACTTTCATCAAGAGGCTCTTTAGTTCTTCTTCACTTTCTGCCATAAGGGTGGTGTCATCTGCATATCTGAGGTTATTGATATTTCTCCCGGCAATCTTGATTCCAGCTTGTGCTTCCTCCAGCCCAGCATTTCTCATGATACAGACTGTGAAATTATTTGTTCTAGTTCTGTGAAAAATACCATTGGTAGCTTGATAGGGATTGCATTGAATCTATAGATTGCTTTGGGTAGTTTACTCATTTTTACTCTATTTATTCTTCCAATCCATGAACATGGTATATTTTTCCATCTATTTATGTCATCTTTGATTTCTTTCATCAGTGTTTTATAGTTTTCTATATATAGGTCTTTTGTTTCTTTAGGTAGATTTATTCCCAAGTATTTTATTCTTTTTATCTCAGTGGTGAATGGGAATGTTTCCTTAACTTCTGTTTTCTCATTGTTGGTGTATAGGAATGCAAGGAATTTCTATGTATTAATTTTATATCCTGCAACTTTACTATATTCACTGATTAGCTCTAGTAATTTTCTGGTGGTGGCTTTAGGGTTTGAAAGAGTATTTTAAAAAAAAGATAAAAAATCAGAAAGAAATGAAGAAAAGATACCAGTCAGAATGGCCATTATCAAAAAGTCTACAAACAATAAATGCTGGAGAGGGTATGGAGAAAAGGGTAGTCTCCTGCACTGTTGGTGTGAGTGTAAATTGGTACAGCCACTATGGAAAACAGTATAGAGGTCCCTTAAAAAGCTAAAAATAGAGCTGCCATATGATCCTGTAATCCTACTCCTGGACATTTATCCAAAGAAAACCATAGTTTGAAAAGATACATGCACCCCAATGTTCATAGCAGCACTATTTAGAATACCCAAGACATGAAAGCAATCTAAATGTCCATCAACAGAGGAATGGATAAAGAAGATTTTGCACATGTATACAGTGGAATACTACCCAGCCAGAAAAAATGAAATGATGCCATTTGCAGCAAAATGGGTGGACCTAGAGATTATCATACTATGTGAAGTAATTCAGGCAAATACAAATATATATGATATCACTTACATGTGCATCTGAAAAAATGATTCATATGAACTTATTTACAAAACAGAAACAGACTCACAGACATAGAGAACAAACTTATGGTTACCAAAGGGGAAATGTGCAGGGGAGGGATAAATTAGTAGGTTGGGATTAACATACACATACTACTATGTATAAAAGAGATAACCAACAAGGACCTACTGTACAGCACAGGGAACTCTAGTCAATAATCTGTGATAACCTATATGAGAAAAGAATCTGAAAATGAATATATATATACATATATAAATCACTTTTTGTAAACCTGAAACTAACACAACATTGTAAATCAACCATACTCCAATAAAGTTACAAAAGCATCCCTCCCACACAAAACAAGAGAAAAAGAATGGAAGAGAGAGAAAGAAGAAAAAGGAGAGAAGGAGGGAAGAAGCGGGAGACAGAAAGAAAAATCACGTAAATAAACAGGCCAAGATATAAATGGGAGTTTATTGTGAATGTGTAAATATGGACAATTTTTATTTTCTCCTTTATAAAACTTTGTTTTTTTAGAGTTTCAAAAACAGATTTTTGTGCTGCAGAGAGTATGGGAGCTTTGGTTTCTTTTCTTCCAAAGGAGAAGAGCAGGACCACTATTAATTGAGGGGTTGTAAAGGGTTTTATTTTACAAAACAAGCTCAGAATGAAAGGCTGGTAGTGAGTCCATGGCACATCCACCTTTACCGAGAGAGTCTCTGGCTAAGTTTGATGGGACAAGGAGGTAAATAATTCACAGCTCCCATGGGTTGCTTCTCATCGGTGAATCACACATTGGGAACATGGCTGGCCCAGTGTGCTTCCCTGGCCACTTGGGGTGAGAACCCAGTGAAGTTCCAAGGATTTGAGTGTATTGACTTAGAACTAGTCACATGGATGTGCTTCTATTTACTTGTGAAAATGTGTCAGACTTAAGTTTTGTTTTTAGAGTTACCCTTTGAGGTACCTGCAAAACCTGAAGATGTTCAGATGTAAGCCGTGTGTAAATTTTAAATATCCCTGTTGTAAAAACTAAGTAAATGTCAACTTAGAAGTTTGTGGTATTGTAACATTTTCTTTGGAGAAATGTTAAGCTTATCATAAAAGGAATTCTTATGAGAAGATAAAACCCAACTCCATACTGTCTTTGGAAGGCCACTGAGAGCTGTGAGGGGACTTTTGTCTTCAATAGGTTTCAGGGCATAACAGTCTTGAGAAAGGACCCCTTCTGCATAGTTCCCATTTGGTACATCGCTTCACTATGGAATAATACATCAGTTTAAAAAGTGACTGAAGGGCATTACACAAATAGAAAATTATTTTGTAAAATCCCAAGACTCAAATCAAAGAAACAGCAGATTCATGACAGGAGACGAAGGACTGCCTATACGGCTGAAATGGTTTGGGAGTTCAAAATGTCACCAGAAGAGAGACCACCGAGGACCTAGAGTGAGTCTTGGATGCCATCGTTGGTGTCTGTCACCCTATCAGAATATTGGAGCTGGAAGGGCCTCCAGCAGAATGACAGAGGATGAGAAGTCACTCCCAGTTGTACATGGAAGACCTTGGACAAAGGCAATGGCTATCCTTTGGGCAAGGCCTTGTGGGAAATCTTGAGCTTCCATATAATGGATGACAAGTATCCAAGTAGAAGAATAGCTCTCACTTCCTATTCTGTGGAAGAAACCTGTTGTGGTGATCCAGGTATCTGGCAGCTTTGAGAAACTCAGTCTCGGTTCTAAATGCACAAAAACCAGTGAAGCAAGACTTATTGGAATGGCTCTGAAGGCTGATGTCCTTTCTACTTTGAGAAGCTTAGGGACAGTCTGTCTCAAAAGGTCTAGTTAGCTCAAGAAAAGGACACGCTGGTAGCAGCTGCTGGGTCGGGAGGTTTCCCCTTTTTAATAAAGTCACTTGTCCATCTAGGAGGTTTCCACTATGTTACACAGTTGCATTGATGTCTCCTGGCCTCCTGAACCTAGGACTACAGTATGTGGAGTATCTTGGTGGTGGGTCATTTGGTGGAACACTGGCCATGGTAAGCAGTGGGACAATGTGAGTTCTGGAAGATTGCACATTCTTTCCTTCTCCTCTTTTATACATTTTCCTTCAATAAATGCTATTTTTTTTTAACTTGCACCATGTGTCACTAATGATGTGTGTCTTGACAGTCAGAAACTTGATTTTTATAATGAAGTTCATCTTATAGATACATGTATTCATATCATGAAGCAAATGGAACTTGCTTATCTCAGTGTATAGTGATGTTCCATGTTGCCATCTAACAGCTTGCTTAAATTTACAACCAGACTGAAGTTTCATCTGATGCATAATCCAAGTAAAGCTGGTATATGATGACCTGGAGCAGGCACATAACTTGAAGCTTTCAAAGCTTTCTTTCTTTTATCAGAACATCTCCAGGCTAGTTGCTCACAAATATGATCGACTGAATTTTCCCAAAGCCTAGTGAAAGAAACTGTCCCAAAATCTCATAACTCCACACTTTAAACCTTTCTGATTTGTTACACCAATATCAAGGCCAAAGTTTTTGTCACTATTGATAATATTTTTAATAAAATTGATCATTTTCTCCCCAATGTAAAAGTAATACTTGTCATGGTAGAGAATTTGGAATATGCAGAAAGCTACAAAGAGAAAAAAGAATATCCCCTGTAATACGCCCCTGGATATAACTACTCTTCATTTTTTTTTTTACTCTTCATTTTAATGTATATCCTTCCAGGTTCTTTTCCCCTCTATATACATGTACAGTTTTAGTTGGAATAATACTGCAGTTACTCTTTTATAACCTTATTCTTTCACTTGATAATAATATATTCTGGGCATATTCCCATGTCATTAAATATTCTTCTAAAAATAATCTTAAAGGTGACCTAGTACTCTACCATTTGGATCTTTCTTGCATTTCAAATATTTGAAAAAACTAAATGTAGAAGTGCCATATGGTTCAGCAATCCCACGATTGGGCATATATCTGGAGAAAACTATAATTTGAAAAGACACCTGTACCTCAGTGTTCACAGCAGCACTATTTACAATATTACAAGATATGGAAGCAACCTAAATGTCTATCGACGGGAGTGGGTAAAGAATATGTGGTATATATATACAATGGAATAGTACTCAGCTTAAAAAAGGACAAAATAATTCCATTTGCAGCAACATGGATGGACCTTGAGATTGTCATACTAAGTGAAGCCAGACAGAGAAAGACAAATATCATATGTTGTTTATATGTGGAATCTAAAAAAATGGTACAAATAAACTTGTTTATAAAACAGAAATAGAGTCACAGATGTAGAAAACAAACTCATGGTTACCAATGGGGTAAAAGGGGATAAACTGGGAGACTGGGATTGACAATATATATACTACTATATGCAAAACAGATACCTAATAAGGATATACGGTATAGCACAGGTAACTCTACTCAGTACTCTGTAATGACCTATAGGGAAAAAGAATCTAAAAAACAGTAACAGTGGCCATATGCATATATATAACTGATTCACTTTGCCATACACCTGAAACTAAAGCAACATTGTAAATCAACTACACTCCAATAAGAATAAAAATTTTAAAAAAGAGTGAAAACCTAGAAGTTATCTGAATATCCATTAGAACAAGACTTATTAAACTTTGCTATATTCACCTAAATACTATAATATACTATACAAACATTATAAAGGATATTTGTAGCCATATACATTTACTTGGGAATATCCTCAAAACATATAGTTAAGAAAAATTTTGACTTTAAAACAGCATTTGTGGCATGATCCCATCAGTGTTGCTGCTGCTGCTGCTAAGTCACTTCAGTCGTGTCCGACTCTGTGTGACCCCATAAACAGCAGCCCACCAGGCTCCCCTGTCCCTGGGATTCTCCAGGCAAGAACACTGGGGTGGGTTGCCATTGCCTTCTCCATCAGTGTTAGTGGTTACTAAATTGAAAGATTTTTGGCATTTTTGCTTTATTATTCTTTTCTGTTCTGGTCAAGATTTTAAAATTTCTATCTTTGAAAAAAGATGAGGAAAGTTAACAACACAGTTTATTTAAGGGGAAAATGTATGTTATGTTAGAAAAATACAAACAGTATTTATTATATATTATTATGCAAGGAGGCAATTATAAGAAATGTGATGACCTGGGTTTGATCCCTGGGTTGGGAAAATCCCCTGGAGAAGGGAAAGGTTACCCACTCCAGTATTCTGGCCTGGAGAATTCCATGGACTGTATAGCCCATGGGATCGCAAAGAGTTGGACACAACCGAGCGACTTTCACTTTTCATACCCATAAGGACAGGAAGATGGCTGATCTCCTGCATAACCCTTAGTCTGAACACCAACACAGAGCATCATTACCAGGCCACCACGGTATCAGGTACACCCTCCAATTAACAGTCACAGGCTTTTATGATGTGCTCTGCTTACAAGGCCAATTTGTAAAACTATTCACTATTTACTATTAAACATCTGTACTACACGAACTTATTTGTCGTGGATTTTTGGCTGAAAGAATTGCTTTGCGAAAATCCCTTTCTGCTGTTTTTATAAAATCCAAGAACATGACTGCAAGGATACCCTCGCTTGCCACTATTTTTCAGAGTCCTATGATAGGGGCTCTGGAAACCTGAATTCAAGGCTCTACTCTACCCCTAAGTAAACGTGAGTGCCTTTGAGCAAGTGTTATGGGAGGATCCAGAGTAAAATCCCATCATAGGTCATGAACCGACTGATTGATCTCTCCCATGTAATGATTTTTCCTTTCTATCAGAGTATAAATTACTAATGAAAGGTGGCTTAAAAAGTCAATATATTGTACCAACCAATGCTTGCTATTAAATACCATAGTTCAAGGGTTATTCTATGCTTTTCTGTAAGGTTCTTGAATATTTTCACTGAGGGAGAATTAACAATATATGTAAACTCTTCACTGAAAGTAGTTTTCTCATGGTACAGATGAACCTATTTGCAGGGCAGGAACAGAGATGCAGACTTAAAGAGAACAGACTTGTGGACACAGGGGAGGGAGGGGGTGGGAGGAATTGGGAGACTAGCACTGACATATATAACTACCATGTGTAAAATAGCTAGTGGGAAGCTGCGGTGTAACACAGGGAGCTCACTCTGGTGCTCTGTGATGACCTAGAGGGTGGGAGGGAGGCTCAAGAGGGAGTGGATATTATAGGTATACTTACAGCTGATTCACAGTGTTGCACAGCAGAAACTAACAAACAGTGTAAAGAAATTATACTCCAATAATTTTTTTAATTAAAAAAGAAAATAATTTTTCTAGGACTATGTGTATTTCCCTAATGTATTTAGGGAGAATATCTATCTATGTTTATTATCTACAATGTACCCAGTGCTATTAACACAGCCCTCAATCCTGTCCTGTGTATTCCTACGATGAGAAAGCTGAAACCGGGAGCCACACAAATTGTTCCAAGTCAAATGGCTTGAGGATGGTAGAGCCAGGATTTGAACCTGGCTGGTCCCAGAGCCCACTCTTAACTCTGTACTAAACGTATTTCTTTCTGCAGGTAAAAGCACAAAGGGATGAGTTGCTGATGAAGTCACAACTGGTCACAAGGCTCAGAGGAAGAAGAAGTCTCAGTGAGAGGATGGGGACAGACTGGGATGAGAAACAAAGAGCAGGGCAGGGACCACACCCTCAGGAGTCTTACTTGGATAGGAATGTGCCAAAGCTTGCCATCCTTCAGTTGGTCCACAGTGTCTACCTGGAGGGTGAGGGTTGGCACAGGAATGAAAGTGTGTTCCAACCTCCTTCAGCACCCATTAACTTGGTCCTCTGACCTGTCTGTTTTTGGATCTTTGGGCATTGAGCAGCATCTTTAGGGTCACCAGTCTGTAGTTATGCAGCCCCTGAGGACAAGTCTGTTCACTGCCTAATGGGCAATAGGCCTAGTCAGCATTTCGTGTCAAGCACTACTTGGGTAAGATGTGTCTGATCCTCAAGATACCATCAACAGCTGATGCTCCTGGGACCACAGATATACCCATCCAGTCTTCTCTTGAAGTAGGAATGCAGGGGCCTCAGGACCTCCCTAGATATACACAGATGTTGCTGACTTTCTGTTAGTTCAATGTGGGCATGGTAGATGTGATTAGTACCCACCCCCTCCCTTGGCCCCCTTTACCATCCTTGTGCCTACTTTTTCTGGTAGAGGTGCCTTTTTTGAATTTTGAGTTTTAAGCCAGCCTTTTCACTCTTCCCTTTCACCTTCATCAAGAGGCTCTTAAGGGTGCCATAAGGGTGGTGTCACCTACATTTCTGAGGTTATTGATATTTCTCCTGGTAGTCTTGATTCTGCTTGTGCTTCATCCAGCCCAGCATTTCACATGATGTACTCTGTATATAAGTTAAATAATCAGGGTGACAACATACAGCCTTGACATACTCCTTTCCCACTTTCTGATTTGAGTATTCAATCAAGTGTTGTTTGGGAAAATTCATTGATTACTGAATCATCTCATGCCACAGAGATTACCGTTAATATTGTCATCTTCTCTGGGGTAGGGAAGGGCAAACAAGCCCACAATTTATTTTAGAGCCATATGATGTAGGGCAGAGTTACTAATTTTTCTCATCTAAGTCGCCAACCTCTGACCTTTTGGAGCCAGTGGGCTTCCTCCTTTTTTGGCGGAAAATGTTGACATCGTGTTTAGAACAAGTTGTTACCAAGAACAGTGAATTTGGGATGTACAAAACAAAATCGAGATTTTGGGATTCCCAAAATCGAGAATAGAGAATTATCATCAATTCTCTATCACAGTGTTCTCACACTGCCTTGTGCATCAGAATCACTGGGAGGGCTTGCTGTAAAGCAGATTACTGGGCCCATTTCTAGGTTTTCTGATGTATTAGGTTTGAGGTGGGGCCAAGAATTTACACTTCTTAACAGGTTGCCAGGTGATGCTGCAGGAGGACCACTGAAAACCACTGCTATCACATTTTCTAGCTGCTTGGCCTCTGGTATTATGAATTTTCAGAAGGTTTTAAGTTAAGGGAGGGAGAAGGAAGAGAAATTCAGATCTATTTTGTATAGTCAGGCTAGGAATTGTCATAGATACATAACCTAATTTTATTTTGACAGTGCTATGAAAGTAGAAGCAGTATCTTAAAAATAATAAAATGAGGGAGTTCCATGGTGGTCCAGTGTATAAAGTTCAATGCTTTCACTGCTGTAGCTCTGAGTTCAATCCCTGGTTGAGGAACTAAAAAGACATTCACAGAATTTAAGTCACTTGTTTAAAATCTAATGGGGCAGATCTGGAATTGGAGCACAGATCTGTCTGACCCCAAAGCCCAGTCCTTTTCTACCCACCACATTGCTTCTTTAGCTGTCAGTTGGCCCAGAATGCCAAAATCACTCATGATTAAAACACACACACACACACACACACACACACACACACTCTACCCCTTGAAATTCTTTCACTTAAGCTGCACAAATATAAAAACCGTTTCACATCCACGAAAAATGGTTTTGTTAACCTGAGTGAGATTAATATGGGATTTTTTTCTCTACTGAATGTCTGTTATTTTTTGTAATTATGTTTTCACAATTAGCTAAGTTAATGTGTCAATTTCTAATAATAGGCTCTCCACAGAATTTTCCAGAAATTGTATGTTGGAAGGAAGCATACTGGGGTTGAAAAGTCAGTAGTGATAGATGATAAAGAATTAACCTGCCAAGGGACGTCCCTGGCAGGTCAGTGGCTAAGACTCTATGCTCCCAGTGCAGTGGGCAGAGGTTCCCTAGTCAGGGAACTAGATCCCCCATGCAGTAACTAAGACCTATGCAGCCAAAAAGTTAAAATGCATATTAAAAAATTCTTAAAGAGAAGAGTTAACCTGACAAAACTATATCCTAAATATCAAACAGCACATTTTAGAATGTTGTGGTTTTGAGAAAAAGTTCCCAATGTTATAATTATCCAAGTCCTTTAATTTTTTCCCCTCAAAAGTGCATTACAATGGATGGACCTTGAAAACATGCTAAGTCAAAAGAAGTCAATCACCAGGAGACCATGTATTACATGATTCCATTTACATGAAATAGCCAGAATCTATAGAGACAGAAAATAGAGCAGTGGTTGCTTAGGGCTTGGGGGACAGGTGGTACAGGGAAGTGAGAATTAAAGAGCATGGGGTTTCTTTTTGAGGTTATGAAAATGTTCCAAAATGAGATTCTAGAGATGTTTGCACAACTCTGGAAATATGCTAAGAACCATTGAATTGTACACTCTGATCAAGTTAATTGTGTATTATATGGATAATATCTCAACAAAGCTGTTACCATTGCAGATTACATTTGCAAAAAAAGTGTAAGTGCCCATTATACATGGATGTTTTTAGTTGTGCAATTTTTTCAACAAATACAATTATTTTAAAGGTGGGAACTACGGAATTTACATTTAGCTAGGTAGGGCCCATCCAGGGAATGTGGAGTGCCATGGTTGACTAGCGCTGCTACTTTGATTGGAAAATAAGATGGGTGCTAGGAGAGCTTTAGTTCTAGGCTCTGTCACAAGAGGTGCAAGTGCATGAAAGGGATGGTTGACAGCAGGTCACAGTCCTGACATGGGCTGAGGGGCTCAAAGGGCAGGGTCCCAACAGGCACACTGGAGTGTGTAGCTGGGCCTTTAGTAGAAGCCTGGCCATACAAAGTAGGTTGTGGAGGAGCTGCTGGAGCACCTGGGGCCATGTGTTCCAGGAGGAGGAGGAAGAGTAGTGTGTCTGACTAGATGCCAAGAGCCATGTGGGGCTGGTCTTGGTAAAGGACTAGGGATGTAGGACAGAGTTGGAGGACATGGTCCAACCTTCTCTCAGTTGTGGGCCACCCATGGTGAGCCACTTGATTCCTAGGGATGTTAGTTCATGGCTGTATCAGGGGGTGTCTGCAACTGCAGCTGTGTGAAGGCAAGAAAGAGAAGCAGAAAGAAAGAAGTAGTTGTCTTAAGTCAAGTCCCTCTTAACAACCCTTTACTCCTTCCACTGACAGTGCAATTCCCTATATCTGTTCAACTCAACATGACTTGTGCCAAAGACTATGACAGGGGATGGACATAAAAAGATCAAGAAATAGTTCCCCGCCTCAAGAAGTTCATAGTCTAAAGGGGAAGGACAACTTAGAAGCTGATCATTTTCAACAGCCCAATCACATCCTACTTAATATTGCCAAGAATAAATGCTACTCAAAGGACAATAATGTTCTTGGATGGACTGACAGTTTTAATATATTTTCTAAAGAAGAGCTTGTAGACACATCTAATAGGAAAATTTTCTCACTTAACACAGTTCATCATATCCTCAATGGCAAAATATGTTAAAGTGGCATGTTGGGCTGGCAAAGAACAGGTACTTGTGTAAAACTGGATTTTTGATGTCAGGAGTTTAAAATCTTCCACACCATCTCTATTATCAAGTAAGTGTGACATTTTGGATTCAAACTGAATGCATGCTGATGGACAGAGCTGATGGGATGTGTGGTTCAATTTGGGGGTTAGAAATATGCTGTTTTAAAAACTGCTTAAACTTCATCACTCTGAAATTTGGTTTAAATCAACTGACTGTGCACTGCACTACTTTATTTTTATCATACACGAGGTCACATAATATAGGTCCAGACTCTGTAACTCAATATCCAAGTTACCCAGACAAACCGTACTCTCTCTGGGGCTCATCAGCCACATTTTTAAAAAGAAAAACAAGAAATTGGGGGAGGAAATGGGAAAGGGTTTGGCTAAATGATGTCAAATATCCCTTCTAGCAAAATTCTATCAGGTTGAGTAAAGCCTATTTAACTTCACCATACAGATCTGTGCATAGTGAACCAAGCTGGTATTTTATTTTTGAGCTAAGAATTTTAGAACTGAAGAAAAGAAAAGAAAAACCCAAACCAACCAGCATCCTCTCCTCCCCCAACCCATCTGTAGCTCTACATTAGTAATTCAAATTGCAGTATTTTTAGCCTCTGGAGTTTAAGCAAGCCCTTAACCTGAGCCCCTGCCTGCATTTTATAATTTGTCTAATTTAAGTCATACAACAGTTCCATCTTTGACAACAAAGCAAAATCATTGTACTTATTTTTATATACTTTAAGAATTACTTCTAAGTGGAGACCTTGTAATACCAATGGCATACCAGGCAGAAAATGATAGAATTTTATCCTTCCTTGGCTTTTTTTTTTTTTAATGAAATACAACCTCAACTGTAAGAAATGCAAGTCACTTCAAACGCATTCAACAGGTTTGCTTAAAATAGATTACCAGAGAGGTTGTATTAGAAAACAGAAAAATCAATTCTAGATGAAAGCAAAACACAGAGAACCTTCCAAATTGGCAAGAAAGAGCAGTTATATTATTCGTTTAGTTCTTTAAGAGCAGGGTGCTGGAGATGGAGAAAGGCTTTCCTAATGTTTCAAGATTAGGGTGGTTTTAGCCATCATTTCTGCGCTTGATGCACCTTATAAAAATAACTTCCTGAGGAGGGGCGCTTTGAAACTGCAGCCTCTGCCAGCTTTGCAACCTTACTGCCCATTATCACATCCCAGCACTGAGGACGGGGCGGACCTTAATTATATCAGAGACTGGAAAGCTTGGAGCTTCCCTGGCGGCTCAGAGGGTAAAGAATCTGCCGCAGTGAGGGAGACCTGGGTTCGATCCCTGAGTCAGGAAGATCCCCTGGAGAAAGGAATGGCTACACACTCCAGTATTCTTGCTTGGAGATTTCCATGGACAGAGAAACCCGGCGGGGTACAGTCCGTGGGGTGCAGAGGGGACACGACTGAGCAACTAATACACTGGAAAGTCGGGGAGAGAAACTGCAAAGACTTATTTTCTTAAAGGAAGTGGTCATTCAAAAGCAGAAAACCCAAGTCACCTACAGTTTCCTCGTCCGCTTTGCCAAAGGATGGGCGAGGCAGGGTTTAAGAACAGGAAGGGAGAACTCAGCCGGGGTCAGGGAGCGAGGTGGGCGCAAACCCGAAAGCGGAGTGTGAGACAAGCCAGGGAGACCTCAAGGGCGCAGAGTAAGGCCCAGCATCACGCAAGGGTGAGTCCAGGTGAGGGGCGTGCTCCGGAGCCCCGCTGGCTGGGAGCCTGGATTCGCTGGGGCAAAATTCCGGCCAGCGGCGCCTCTGCGCGTAGCGGGCTCCTGGGTGTCAGCGCGCAAAATCGCCGCTTAATCCCCGCTCCCGAAGGATTAATTAGGGCCTCCTTAAAGCAGAAAGCTGCGAGCCAGGGGCTTTTTTCCCAGCCACAGGAGCCCCGGGAAGGGGGTCGTCACTCCTCCAGCCCAGCCGGGCGCCCCTCGCCAGACACCACCAAGCACAGCGTCCCCGCGACTCGTGCCTCTCCGGTGAGCGCTCTCCGCACCCCCCGCCGGGTTACCAGGACCCCCTGGTGACCGGCGGCTTGACGGGTCACGAGAGTGCTGTCCCAGGCCGGGCCGCTTCCTCCCGCGCCCTCGGTTCTCAGCCAGCAGCCGGGGAGCGGGGCGGGGCGCGCCAGGGAGGCCGAAGCCGCGCGCTATTCCTGTCACTGTGAGCTACTGGCATGTTATGTGTGGCGCCCAATCACGCCTGCGACCCGTCGCGCTGACCCGCGCCCCTCCTCCCTAATCCCCCAGGCTTTGATTTGATCCTCCGCGCGGAACAAGTTCACCCCCCCTGCCCCTTAGCTAGTTGTCCCCGGCCGTCGCCGTTGCCCGCAGAACCCTCCTTGTCTACCCCTGGGAGGTCAGAGCCCTAGCCCCACACTTCCCGGACAGCCCTCGTCCGGCCCCATCTGTGCATCTGGGCCGTCGGAGATCCAGCACCCCTCGGGAGTCATTCCTTCCGCAGCGCCGCCCTTCCAGGTGATGGTGCGCGGCCACTGCGGCCCCAGGCGCGCAGGTGTGGGCTCCTCAAACAGGGCCGGGGAGGGGGTTTTGGGCTACGCGGTGGCAGCCTCGGCAGCCGCCGAAACCGAACCCTGCACCTCCCGGGAAACTCCAAACTCCGCACTCTCCGCTACTGGAAACCGTTTCCCTACCAGATTTGCTCTGAGAAGGGTACGGGCAGATCTGCCGACCTGAATGAAGGAGGCCTGAGCTTTAAGCTGAGCAGGCAAAAATGGACCCCTACTAGGGGCTCTTTGGCTCGCGCGGGGGGCCCGGGGGCTCCGTGTCCCGGGATGCCTCCGGCCGCGCCTGGCTGGCTCCAGCCCCGGCCCGGCCGCTTCCCGCCCTGGGCATCATGAGTTACTTCCTGTCTTACTGCAAAGCTCATGGCGGCTCGCTGCTCACCGGCTACCAGGCGCTGCGCGCCGAGGGCTTCCTGTGCGACGTGACGCTGGAGGCGGAGGGCAGCGAGTTCCCGGCGCACAGGTCGCTCCTCGCGTGTTCCAGCGACTACTTCAGGGCTCTGTTCAAGAGTCACACCCGGGAATCCCGGGCGAGCGTGATCCACCTGCACGTGCCGTCGGCGGCGGGCCTGCAGCGCCTGCTGGACTTCATCTACACCGCCTGGCTGCCGCTCTCCATGGACACAGTGGAGGACACGCTGGAGGCCGCCAGCTACCTACAGGTCACCGAGGCCCTGGGGCTTTGTGGCCGCTACCTGGAGCGCCAGCTGGCCCCGGAGAACTGCTGCTTCGCCGCCAACGTGGCGGCTCGCTTTGGCCTGGCACACACGCTGGGCGCGGCCGAACGCTGCATCGTGACCCACCTGAGGGAGCTGCTGGCGCGGGGCGCGGGCCCGGCCGGCCTTCTGGAGCTTAACCCCGCGTCGCTGAGGGCCGTGCTGGGTGCCCCTGACGTGGCGCGGGTGCCTGAGGCCCGGCTGCTGGGCCTGGCGCTGGCCTGGCTGCGGCAGGAGCCTGAGGCCGAACGCCTGGCCCACTGCACCCAGTTACTCGAGCGGGTCCGCTTCGGCCTCGTACCCGCAGACGTGCTGCGGCGCGTGTACTCCGGCTCTGGCCTCACCCTGCCCGCCCGGGTCAAGGGCCTCATCATCCAGGCCCTCAACTACCACACGTCGCCCTCCCGCCAGCCGCTCATGCAGGGCGAGCAGACCAGCGTCCGGAGCCCTCAAACACGCATCCTGTTGGTCGGGGGGCGCCGGGGGCGGGAGGTGGTGACTGAGGAAGTCGTGGTCCCCCCGCGGCCTGCCCGGGGCAGGGGCGCCGCGCCGGAGCCGGAGGAAGAGGAGGAGGAGGAAGAGGAGCAGGTGGAGGAGGAGGAGTGGGAGCTCACCCAGGACGTGGTGGCCTTTGACGTGTACAACCACCGCTGGCGCAGCCTCACGCGGCTGCCTGCTCAGCTGCTGGGGCACAGCGTGTGTGTCGCAGGCAACTTCCTGTTCGTCCTGGGCGGGGAGAGCCCGTCGGGCGGCGCCGGCTCGCCCCCAGCGGACGGCCAGCTGGCTGTCAGGGCCCAAGTGCACCGTTACGACCCGCGCTTCCACGTGTGGACGACTGCGCCCCCTATGCGGGAAGCACGGGCCCATTTCTGGTGCGGCGCCGTGGGGGAGGGGCTCCTGGCCGTCGGGGGCCTGGGCGTGGGCGGCCAAGCGCTGGCTTCTGTGGAAATGTATGACCTGCGCCGGGACCGCTGGACGGCGGCCGGGACGCTGCCGCGGGCTCTGCACGGCCACGCGGGCGCCGTCGGGGACCGCGGCGTCGTGTACATCTCTGGGGGCAAGGCGGGCAGAGGCGACGGCGGTGCGAGCAGCCTCCGGGACGTGTTCTCCCTGGCCCCCGGGGAGCAGACATGGAGCAAGAGAGCGCCCATGGGCACGGCCCGCTTCGGGCACCACATGGCCGCCCTACGCGGCGCGGTGTTCGCCTTTCTGGGGCGCTACGAGCCCTTCTCCGAGATCGAGCGCTACGACCCCGGCACCAACCAGTGGACTCGGCTGCGGCCGCTACCCTACGACCGCTTTTGCTATGGGCTGGCCTTGGTGGAGGAGACGGTGCTGCTACTGGGCGGCCTCAGGTGGCGAGACTCACGCCAGGTGCCCACCCGCAACGTGGTGGGCTATGACCTCGACCTGGACCGCTGGGAGGACATTGGCTGCGCGCTGCCCTGGGCCTGGAGCGGCCTGCAGTGCGCAGTGCTGCAGCTGGCAGAGGGTGGGGACGAGCAGAGGGATGGAGAGCCGGGAGAGACACCGGATTTTGTGCTGGGCTTAATGGGTTAAGCAGCCTCGGGGCTAGGGAGGAGCAAGTTGTGGGCTTTTCCTAGACTTGGCCAAAGAGAAACATTTGCTATTATTCTGAGAATGGGAGACAGGAGGGATCAAATTTAGAAGGATATATGAATCATCTCCAGTGAGCTGGGGATTTCTAGAAATTCTCATGTTGGGCTAGAGATGGACTTTCGAAAAATAAAATATGACCCCGTTTTCCCTCTTGTAGTTAAAAGTGTTTCCTAGGTTCTAAACAGTGATGATTTCTGTGCCAAACAGCGAAAAAACGTACCATAATAAGTTGTATACCAGACCAGAAAATTGTTAGCTATAATGACTGTAATAAATGGTTCTAGAAGATGGCATTATTTGAATAAATAGTGAAGGGAAAGTGCCTTGGTTAAAAAACATGCAATCATTGTAGGGAGAACTATGATTTTATGATACAGAATCATGGTTATAGTTCTGCTTTGATGGTTTAATATAGATACGGAACTGAGAAAAAAAATCTCCTAGAAAGCACTTTATTTTTGGAGAAAATAACCTAGGTTAAGTTTTTCTGTACTTCATCCTTACTTACCCTAGTCTGCTTTTGGTCTGACTTTTGGCAGCTTATTGGTTTAAAGTTTTATTTGTGCAGCCCTTAGCCATAATAATCCAGCTTCTCTGATTTAGTAGAGCATTTAACGGGGCTTCCCAGGTGGCGCTAGTGGTAAGAAAGCTGCCTGCCAATGCTGGAGACATAAGAGAAGCGGTTCTATCCCTTGGTCCGGAAGATCCCCTGGAGGAGGAAATGGCAACCCACTCCAGTATTCTTGCCTGGAGAATCCCACGGACAGAGGAGCCTGGTGGGCTCCAGTCCATAGGGTCGCACAGAGTCGGATATGACTTAAGTGACTCAGCAGCAGCAGCAGCTAACAAAACCCCTGTTTCTTTCATCTTCTTTAAATGTTCATTCTGCAGACACCCTGTAGGTAATACTTGTAAAAATTTTTTTTGAAGTTTATTTTGGACAGTACCCTGCCTCCCAGACCCTCTACCCCACCTTCCCAAAAGAATCACAGAGAAGGAAAGAGCAGCAGGTGAAATTTTAAAGTTTGTGTCAGGTAAATGGGAAACCAACTTGATTTTGCAGGATTTCAGAGAAGATTCTTGTATATACTGGACATTGCCTCTTCTGGCTTATACCACACTGGAGTGACAAAGTTAAAACTTGTACCTGGGGGTGGTGGGATGGCGTGTGATTCGGTCACAAAAAATGTGATGTGGACTGCATGAATAAAATACGTGCTTTATAAGGATTCATTAAGAGCTGAATTTATTTGACTTCAGTTTACAGTACCGCCTCTCTCCTAGATTTGAAACTAATGCAATAAAATGTACAGATATATAGCGTTAAAGGTCTCTTTCATGCTAAGCTAGCCACGAGTCTTTTAAAATTCATTAGTTTACTTTTTACCATTTAAAACAACAGATCCAACTTCACCAAAGTAAAAGCCGCTTAGTAGCAACACAGCTAGTCTTTCCATCAACTGCTCGCTGCTGACAGGGGCACAATCTGGCCACTGTATCCATGACACATCCATCAGGTACAGATATTTTTAAGTAAAAGTACACATTTGGTCTAGTAAACATCAACAAGTCTAAACACCTGGAACAAGCACACTTCATTTTAGGACAAGAGGTTTCTTTTTTTTTTTTTGCTTTTTGTTTGTTTTGTTTTTTTACATATACAAAATCCCACAAATTTAATGTGCGTCAATATCCATGCAGTAAATAAATGTTTTTACAAATAGGTTTTTTTAAATGATAAAAATATTACACTGGACCCCAAATTCCATACAAACATTAATACATGATTTCTCATCCACTTTGACTAAATATAGGATTACTGAAAATGTGCTGTAGAAAGGCCACTCTCCTGTACAGTTGTGCAAAGTCTGCAAAACGATAGTGATTCAATGGTGGTTTCAAAAGCAAAGAAAAAGATCCTTGCTGTGGAGTTTTTACTTTCTTCTCTACAGCAAAAATAGTCACTGACAGATATCTGAACTCTTAAGAGATGAAAGTACATTCACTGAGCTGTACAGGCAACAGTATAAAGCTGATTAGAAGTAGATTTCAGGATATAGAATAGTAAAGGAGGGTCTCTTCCTCCTTCTAAAGAAAAAAAACAAAACCAAAACCCAGCAAATTGTGACTTGTACGTTATGCAGCAAGACACTAAAAAGCAGCACAGTCATTATCATGCTGTGATCACTTTTCAAAAATGAGATGCTTATAAATGGAAATATATGAAGAGGATTTTTTCATAGACTTTATCCACTCTACAGAACAAATCATGAAACTAGGAAAAACCTCTAAAAATTGTTTCTCTCATATAGTTCAATGTAATATCTCTCTGAATGACCATTCTCCTCTTGCTCCTCAGGAGAGAGGGACATTTTTCAACATTGTTTTCTATATTAGAACACACATCAGCCTGTAACCAAACATATTTTACTTCCCTGCCTGAAGTATAATTACATAAGTTTCACTAACGGACTAGAGGGAAAATTGGACACTAACTGGGAAGTTGATTCATTTCGGTTTATACCTTGTAGGTTTTTAGGAGTTACATGAATTTGGGCTGAAATTATATATATATATGTTAGCTGCCTTTCTGGGTGAGTTAAATGTGTTTTAAAAAATTCACTCTCAAATTCCTCTGTACACAATCAGCATTTCATCACTACAAAAATAAAGGAAGATTTAAACCAAGAAAATAAAGCAGCTCTATCTTCAATTTTGGTCTCAGTTACAAAAACATCTTACAAAGCTTTGCCCTGATACACCATTGAGTGTCCCCATGGATATGGAATAGTATTTCCATTAACCAGCTTTCACAAGTTAATAGACTATTAAGACGAATATTTGATACCTGAACTTTTCTTATGTTGATGCTTTTCTATTTTGCTTAACTCTTGTATGTATGCGCATCTACATTTCACAAAAATAAAACTACAGCATTAAACTTTGTGCAATGTTTAAGAAAATTCTTAGAACATTTTAATAAATATAAAAAAGGTTTAAATTCTTTCCCACCCACAAGGATGTCTGAACCTGAAAAAATGTGATTTAGTTTTGAAGTCTTGTTTATATAAAATTAACTTAAAGGGAGAAAAGATGACCTTAGATAGAAAACCGCCTTTTGTATTTTTATTTTTCTACTTGAAGACCACCTGTCTTCAGGGTTGTTTGCAAAAGTTAATTTTGAATCATTGAAGACAGTTGATTTTGCACATGGTAAACATAAGCTGAGCACTAACTGCATATAAAATATACAAATGCTCATTAAAGACAGTGGCATATAGGGTTTGTTTCATATAACGGTAACATTAAAGTATAGCTTGTCAACGTGTCCCACACGTTGATATAAAAACTACCTTATATACTTGTTCAAAGTACCAGAAGGTACCAAATGGCCAGAGGGCACAATACACTTACACATGCGTTTCAATGTATGAATGAGTGTGTGTGAGAGAGGAAGTGATTACATCTACTTCAGAAGAAATACTTAATGGGTCATTTGAGGTGGTGTTTTGACAGATATCCAAGAAAAGATCGAGGTACATCTGCTTCCACTGCTGGAATTCTTTCGATGTCAAGTCTGGATTGTCTAGTACTTTATCGATAATGGCTACTTCCCCTTCTCGGGCCTGAAAAATAAAAGGATTCAAGAGTTACAAAAGGGACAGAATTTTCTTCACATTTAAACTAAAGAGTTAATAGGCAAAAGCCCAGGAGAAACAGCTCTGTTATCCTTAAACTTGGGCTTCCCTGGTAGCTCAGATGGTAAAGCGTCTGCTTGCAATGCAGGAGACCTGGCTTCAATCCCTGGGTTGGGAAGATCCCCTGGAGAAGGAAATGGCAACCCACTCCAGTACTCTTGCCTGGAAAATTCCATGGATGGAGGAGACTGGTAGGCTACAGTCCATGGGATTGCAGAGTCGGACATGACTGAACAACTTCACTGGTTCACTGGATATTCCAACTCACTATTGAGACTCAAATCCTCAGGTACTTTTTTCTACATGCAGGCACTCTATATGGTTTATTTTTCCTTCAGGGCCTATCCTGTTTCCCATCTCTGCCTATGGAAACTTTTCCTCATCCTTTAATGTCCAGTTCATATGCCTCTCATTTCTTCAAGCCGTCCTTAAACAACTGAAAAAGGACACTTGATCACTGATGTTGAGTGGGCTTACCCCATTGTGTCTTGAGTTACTTTTGCATTGTCCTATCTCCTCCTGCTAGATGCTCAGTTGGCAGTTTGGACCTGAATGAGAATGGGGGCTCCGTGAAGTGGGAGGTGGTAAGGATATCTCTGGACCTTAGTTGGGCACCATAATTATTATGTATATTAAAGCTCTTTAAAAAATTCTGGTCTTAATTATCAAAAAGTCATTAAGTTGTCCCATGGATTTGCAACAGCATTCACATGAATATCAACTGAGAGCTAACTGACTATGAGAACTTGGCTGCTGGCTACCAGAAGTTTTTTTCAAATAATGCATTTCCTATTTTGTTGATCTCTTTGGTTGTTGCTTAGTTGCTAAGTTGTGTTCAACTCTTTTGTGACCCCATGGACCGTAGTCCACCAGGCTCTTTTTTCCATGGAATCTCCCAGGCAAGAATACTGGAGTGGTAGCCATTTCCTTTTCCAGGGTATCTCCTCAACCCAGGGATCGAACCTGTGTCTCCTGCACTGGAAGGTGGATTGTTTATCACTGAAACACCAGAGAAGCCCAGGATCTCTTTGGTACTCTGTCTCAAAATTTTGAAACCTCAGTAGTAGACTATGGATCTGAAATATTTTCCAAAGGAACTCTCTGACCTTCTATTTCTTGAAATGACTGCATCACAAACTCGGTATGACAGTTCTTTTCTGGTTTTGAGTTTTTCAGGGTGCATGGTCTGATTAGGGAGAGAATGTATGGCAGGCCCTCTCCACTGAGACACACAGTGAGGGGGCTGACTTTTCTGGCTCCTTCTTCAACTTCCTGCCTGTTTCCCTTTCCTCACCACCTCCTCCCCAATCTGGGGGTGGCATAAGAAGACTGGAGACAATGTAAGTGCTTATGGAAATGTATAAGAAAAAAGTAACACGTGAGTTGGGAACTGCTAATGTATACAGCACAGTTACAAAATTTCCACACGGAATATGAAACAATGTGGCTTCACTTCAAATGTGCTACAAGAGATATTCATAAAATAGCTCAACCCCTTTTAGCACCCACTCCTGCATGAATGCTGTGCTCTTTTAATAACTGTATCAATTCTACAACATGGCATATTTATCTTAGGAAAACAAAAGACTGAGAAATAACACTAGCCCTGAATTTTTTTGGGAAAAATTAATTACATCCTGTTTTCTCCTACAACTAAGTCACATAACAGGTAGTCTGTGCATGCTCTAAGATGCTAATATAAAGTTAAGATTATTTCCTTTTGGCCAAATATACTTATTACATTAGTTCTATTTATCCCCCTCCCATTTTGTATTTTGTCCCCCAGAGTATCTGATAATCGGTTTTGAGTTCAGGAAAGAATCTCTTAAAACGAATGTCTCCTTCCATTTCATATCTTACCTTTAAAGTGCTTTTGAGAATTCTCAGCCTGTGTAGTTTTTCATTCATCACAGGATCATTACATCTCTTTATAAATGATAGTTTGTATTCCATCTTGGTTGAAATGCGATGTTCTCCCAGAGGCGACAGACTGGCTTGCTCCAGTGCCCTGTATAAATCTTGCAAAGAGTCTCCTAACTTTTCTTCCCTACTTTCACCTGCAATGTCCAAAAAAACAGAGAGAAATATGAATCCAGTGTAATACAGTGATTTGACACTCCAAAAAGTCTACTAAACAAACAAACAAAAAATATCTGAGAAACAGAATAATGAATGATCGGGAAAACACTATTACATCAAAAAAAAGAAAAACAACCCATCAAACCCACAGTTGCTAGTTATATTGGGTAAGACTAGCGACAGGCAGTCAATTGTTTTAGAATAATCAATTAATAGGATGCTTTAACAAAATACTCTCTTAATAAATAGCAAATCATTGTACATATCTTGAGTCCATTAAATTCAAAGAATTACAGTACAAAAGGTACACAACACAGAAAGAATTCTGAACATAATTTAACATTTTAAAACAGTAATGAATATCTCTTATCATTATACTGATAAGTATAGATGTGCTAAGTAATAGAGCTCTCCTGATTTAACAATACTGAATGAACTGATTTTTACATTTTTCTAGAATTCATAAGATGGAATGGCATTCGCTGGAGTATATATGATTGTAAAAATCTTCCAAAAGTATGCTGTAGAGGATTATTAGGTTTCATGTGACTGCCATAGTAATGCCTGCCACACTGTAAATATAGTATATGATCATAAATTATCATCAATAATTAGAATGACATGTGGTAATGTTTATATGCAAATGTAAGTAAAAATCTGGCATGTATTGAAGGAAGCTACTTAACATTTGAAAGATCAAGGAAGAAAACACTCCAATTAAATATTTTTGAGAAAAAAAAAAAAGGTCTGGTTCAGGAAAGCATCTTGAATCTATTTGAGCAAATCAAACTACCATATTATTCTTGAATTGTCTGACTACTGATGTATTTTTCTCAATGATAAACAAACATTAACTTGGATTTTGCTTGGATTGGCAGATAGGATTAGGGTTATATCACATTTCCTTTAATAGAGAGCCAAAGAGTCCTATTTGAGGAATGCTAATTACACTGGCCCAAAAAGTAAATATGGCATATCATTCATTCCACCATGGTCCATGTGAATATTTTAGGCTTTCTGACACAGTTAAAAAAGACACCCTAATTGGTAATAATGTAAACATTTATATGTGTCAGGCACTAGGGTAAATGCTTAACATTCATGATCTCATTTAATCCTCATAGCAGTACTAGGAGTAGATCTATTTGATTTTCATTTTCTAGCAGGGAAGTACCTTGCTCAAGGTCACATTTACTAAGTGGTAGAGTTGGAATTCTAACTGAGCAGTCTGGCTCCAGAATTCATGATTTTAATAAGAATTCTAGACTGCCAGTTTTGTCAGGATTTATTTGAACTGTGTATTAAACAGGAGGTGTTAATGAATTTGTGAGATGATTAAAATGCAGCATTGAAAAAAAATTTTTTTAGAGTGTACCTAAAACTTCCCCCAAAGTCCACAAACACAGTACCTTAACTTGAAGGGATCACCTTTAGGATGAAAAAGTAACTTCATTTAAGTTTCATATTCATTTTTTTACTTTCCTGCTAAGGTTAACAACTATTGGTAAGTATGATTATTGAGTTCTCTCATTAGAAAGTCCTTTGTTATCAGCACCTGCTACCACTATTCCTCTACAACAAACTTTAACTTCCTAATCATATATCTAAGTTAAAACTATAATCTAAAAGTACAAAAAAGCAAACCCTTTACACAACAGCTTTTTAATTTTCTGTTGCCTCATCCTTCAATGTTTGCACCACCTAGAGGATTCTGAGGGGCTGGGTGGTGGGGGTACAGAGGACTGTAAAAAGAGGAACTAACTGCCTTGTAGGCTAAGAAGGTTGAAATGAGATAAGGAATTTTAAACAGAACGGTTTGGAGCCAGGAAGGCACAAAATCATAAGGTCATTCAGTGTAAAACTAAATGGAGTTGTAAAAACAAGGATACATTTGAACAGCATAATTCCATTTCATAAAATCATAGGCCAGGAAAGAACCCTGAGGAATTTAGTAGTTATCATTATTTTTGCCTCAAGGCAAGACTGCATCTTAAGCCAGAAAAATTTCATAAAGCAGAGGGTGGGGGAGAAATCAGAGCCCTAACAGATGTGAATTATAGTAGTCTAGGTATCATGTAGCCTAATGTATTATTCGTTTTTCGGTTCTTAAAGGAAGGTAAAGAAAAAAGGAATTCAAATAGTAGTTTTAGGATTTAAGGGAGGCAGAAATATTTACACATAGTAAATTTTTAAGATAACCTTCTTCCATATTACCTAACACTGTAAGGAGTATATATTTTGTTGAAAAAACATTCTTACCCAGTTTTCTTTCTCCTCAATTCTTAAAGTTTGTGGAATACTGAGTCACATGCTGGATTATAAAATAAAATTTCAATGTAGTTTTATTTCAAGAATGGTAAAGATTTAATATAAAAAATGACAAACATGACTTAACACTGAAAGCTTTTTTTTCTTCTTGCCATTAAGGGAGGGAGGAGGTGGAAAGCGTTCAACCAAAGTACAACATTTAATTCTACAAAGAATCTGGTTTGACAGCTGTAAGGAGAATCAAGCATGGATTTATCTCTGGGCAGCACATATGAACAGGGAATCACAAGGAGACAGAACACAAACATTTCCAAGCTATGAATGGAATAGAGATATTAAAGATAAGTCAGGCCTCCTTCCCCCACCCCTACACACCATACACATATGTGACACAAGACACAGTAGTGGGGTGAGAAGGATGAAGGATTGAGATGCCAGGCTCCTACAAAATGCCACCAGTTACTAAACATTTTAAGACTAGACAAAGAGTCCCTTTATTTTCAGAGGAAGGGGGTGAGGGCCGGAGTCACATTAGAAATCTGATTCACTGTGCTCAACAGTCAAAACAACACAGAACTCAACATTCAAGACAAAAACAGACCTTTATTTTCTTTTATAATTTTCAAACTGGTTTCCTTGATTTTTTTTTTCTTAGATGAATACCAATTAACTCAATCGGGGCTACCGCTGCAACTGAAAATGTGAAAGCACCTTTACTTCTTCTTTTTGCCCTCTTCTTCTTTGTCTCCTCTTCTGGTTTCTCTTTTAAACCCTTGCTTTTCTTCTCCTAGAAGAGGCTTGCTTTGGAAGAGGAGGCAAGCGCTTGGTGAGGTCTGCTTCCTGATTGACTTTCTTTCAGTGTGCCAGTTCAGTCATGGGAACACTGGCCCCAAGCCCAGCTCTTTCGGAATTTGAAGGGATGGTTTCTGAAAGTTGGTAAAGTGTAGAAAACCACATGCAAACCACAGGACATATACAGGAACCTTCTGTGATTCCTCAAGAGGAAGTGTATCCCTGATACAATGAAATTTAAATTTGTATCAAATTGATTCAGAAATTCTGGGCCTATGCAGGAGTAAATTCGCCCTCCAATCACATTTACATTTACAACATGTAAATCAGTCCTGTGTCAGATGACACACTTTTCTATTTCAATTTTATTAAAGTGAAGAGAACATATAAAGTTCTCTTTCCTATATAAAATTGCATTGATAGATTTGAGGATCCCAATGAAGTTATGTATAACTTGTATTCTGAGCCAAAGGAGGACTTGTTTCTGGCTGTGTCATAGTGGCAGGGCTAGAAGAAGATCCTCTTTATCGTTTCGTTTATACTCTAGCTACACCATGAAACACTGTGACTCTAAGAAATGCACTGAGCATCAATACAGTTGTGTCTGGCTCCTTCAGGTTGCATATGACCTCCAGGCAGTGATTAAAAGCTCAAAGAAAATATTAGCCAATAGAAAATAATAGTTGGTTGGAACTTTCTTGAAAAGGCTTATTAGCAGGTGATAATGCATTCCTCAAACACTGCAGGATGCTTGGTTGACGTATTTCCTTACATTCATGCCCAGTGGTTTTTAAACCTTTTTGATTGTATACCCTTTTCGGTTAAAACACTTTTGTCGATAAATATTCAATGTATGTATTACTCTATATTAATAGATATAATAAGATAGACACAGAAGAGATATTCGAGAAAATGAGATATGAAACCTGAGGAGAAATCCCAGTGTCTTTTCATCCTGTACCTCACTCCATGTGTACCTTCTTTAGAGACCTAGACTGCGACTTTCCCTGAGTGCATATGCCTTGCTCTCTTTGCATTTCCCAATCTTCTACAGGACATAGTGTCTGATGAACCCAATGTTTAAACTGAGCGATGATTTTCTTCACTTTAGACACTAAGTACTCCCAAGAGGACTCCATATCAGTCTGAGTAATTTTTATGCCAGTCTCTTGTGTAATGTCGTTCGTGTTTCTTTGGTGAAAATGAAGAGCAGAGTACAAGTGTGGCGACCTAAAATGTTATTCTGGTGTCCTCACTGTTTCCCTGCCTCTGCAATGACAGTGTGGAAGGAGAGTAAAAAATGAAAACAAAACAAAACAAAGCGAGTATACAAACTAGGCTCTTGACGAATCAAGTCAGCAATAAATAATCAGTTCTTGTACATGTTTTGGAAGGGAACTGTGCTCTTTTAAAATTGGACAATGATGTCCTCGTGAAAACAGTTGCTCCTTCCACAACACAACTGGGTAATGAGCACAGAAAGCTGGAAAAGGCTAAGTCACAAGTGGGGGAGAAGGCTGGACATAGTAGCATTAGTCACCAGTCAAATGTGAGAGGTATTCGTTCTTGTACGGTTGAGGTCGCGGAGTGCTCTAAGGCTTCCAGGCGAATGGCATCAAGTATGTGGAGCACTAGTCTCGCCATGAAAGGCAATTAGCATTTGCATTGAGACACAGGACTGTTTTCTGTGAATACTAATTTACCAGTGCGCCATAATGAACAACTTATTTATATGTAAGGTGCCAAAGTTTTAATAGGTTTAATGGAGAGACGTTCAATGTCTGTAGGTTTTTTGCTAAAGATTATGCATTCAGGAGTTTACACTATAATCTGAATTGTTTTATAATGAAAGATTAGTTCTTTTAATTCATGTTTTTATATAAGTCAACTAGCTATGCCTTGTAAAACTGGGGGGAGGACAGTTTGTTATAAAGCATACGATTTTAAAACTTGGCTTTTACTTGTTACTCTGTAATCATCTACCCTTCTCATAATTAGAATTAATTGGTTTGTTTTATCTTAGGCAAAATAACAATAATTTGTCTGATGAAAAAAATTGAGGGAAAAAAAAGTCCTTTTTTTGAAAGGACAGCTTGAGTGAGTCCACCAATATTGCTAAGTGTATTTTTAAGGAATATGTGAAACCCATCCCTGTACGAATGACCTTGTGCTTCACCAAAATTAAGTACAGCCATATCAGTGTTTGTCAATCCCTTCTGCACAAAAGTAAAGCTGACGTCCATAAAGAGGTGACACCACAGACAGAGCTGAAGCTTATTCTACATTTCATTCTCGAAGCAGGTAATTTCTGCTGAATTATGTGGTTTAATGCCACAACTATGAAAGTGGTTGCATTTTCAGGGTATTATGGTAGTTTTTATGACAAATAGTTCAGATGGCAAAATCTTGGTGTCCTTGGCATTGATTTATTGACCCAAAGGGAAGGTTCTTTGAAGGAGAATTGGAAACATAAATAACAGATTCTATATTTACCCAGCGAATTTAGAAAATTTATATAAAGACATGGAGGTCAAGGTACCTGGTTCTTAGGCAGGAATTCATAAAGGATACAGTTTAAAAACAAAGCTAAAAGATGATTATTAAAAAATTAATGTAGAGTCATCACATTCCTTAATGAGAAAAAACTAAAATTCTTCATATCATAAAATTTTACTATGACTTAAACAGGGAGAATAACTCAAGACAATCCCACGAATATTTAAAAGCAACATAATACTTTTTGATGCATTTCTATATACCAGAACCATCATTTTTATATATACTTAAAAAAAAAACATTAAAATGGTTAGAGCACAGAGGCAACTGTAAGGCATATCAATGTGATTTTATTCACAACACAAATTCCATTTGTGAGAAAGAAGCATAGATTACTCCTCTTTAGAAAGATATTTACTATCAAGCATACTTAGCAAATTATTTAGCTATCTAAAAAGATCTGATACCAATTGGTCATATTTTTATTTTTATGTAATTTATATTTTTACAAGTATTCACATTATGCAATACCACACACTGCGGCGACAGGAAGAAAAAAAACATTTCCAAATACAATGTTAAATTATCTGTTCATTGCACAGTATGAAATATCCATTAATTAGCATTGAAATTATTACAGAGTATCTTATCCAACTAAATAAAGGAAATTTCACATCCACTACAGAAGAAAAATAAGCAATATTGAGCTATAAGGGACCCAGTTACATAGGATTAAATAATATCTGAAACTATTTTTAAAGACAACCAGACAAAATACTTTTTCCAAAGTGAAAACCACAGCCTATAGATTTGGAAAATTTTACAGAAAAGAATAGCTCATGCCTGTCCTATGAGGCAACACCATTTGTACACAAGTGCCAAGAAGTAAGGAGAAAGTTAGGATTTTAGCTGAGGAATCTACTAAAGCCTGGCATGTGGCATTTTCTTCATTAGTGCCACTGAAAGCAGTCTCTGTGTTGCACCTGAATACACTTTATAATAGAATAAACATAGTAAGTTTCAGAGCAGGTTGTAGATACCTTGCCTTAATAGATTACACTTAATGTATTACAATACAGCACGTCAAATTTTAAAAATGCAAAATACACTTAACACACAGAATTTGCTTTCTCTCCTTTGCCTTCAAGAGGCGACTTAAGAGTCCATTGAACATTTCTAGTTATTGGAGCTGATCCCTCTCCTTTCCTGTGACAGGAGAACACAACTGAGCCCTTCCCCAGTCAGAACCCTTTCCCTCTGTTCACCCACAGAAACAGCAGTTTTCTGTCACTGTGCTCCGTCTTGATTGGCTTTGATCTTACGCTAGTCCCAGTGAAGAAAGCTTGCATTCTTCTTAAGAGTGGCCTGCCCCTCTTAATATCCCTTTAGGGAGGCCCCCAATCCAAAACACTTGATGATCTAAGCTTTTAAAAGTCTGTTTTCTGTTATAAACAGCAAGGACGAGGCCATTTTAGTTGCTTGCAAGAGGTTGACGTTAAGTCTGCGTCGTGCCGACTCTCTCCGATCTAAATTCTCTAAACATTAGCTTATCAATCTGTGAGTCCAATGGGTTGAGTGCCAACAGAAGTGGATCCGATTTGGCATGGAGAGGTTCTACCAACTCTCGCAGTGTATTAGCCTAATATGATAAAGCAGTGATACAATATGATGAAAGACCTGCGAGTGCCATTATTTCCAAAGCATATTAGTATTTGTATTAGAAATACCATCATGCAATACCCATGAAGAGAAAAGAGAAAAATATGGCTAGAATTGCATATGGTTTTAATACCATAAAGTCTTTGTGTTGGCATGCAAGTCTACTTGGCCAAAAATGGGACTTTATTTTAAGCTTGGCTATCTCGAATTGCCAATCTTATGTACACAAAATAATACACAGCACAGATATATCTTTTCTCAACTCTATACTTGTACATGCGTATCTGTAATTTTAATCAGAAAGTTTATGTTAAAAGTATTCTCCACACACATGTAAAATGATTAGTCTTCTAAGAAAATATACTGTAGTTCTATACAAGATCTTTCCTCAAATTCATCCAATCAAGAAGTACGAGGAAAAGTTTTCTAGTCTACCTTCTATCTAACTAACCCGATTCACATGCTACCACGTGCTGAGTGGTGAGACAGAAAAGCCCAGCTAGTGTGGCTCCGAGGAAGTGGTCGAATGTGGACCAATACAAAGTGAACAGAGGTGAAAAGCTCTCACACGGTCAAAGTGATGAAAGGGTGACTTGACACCTGAGCACAAGCCACATTCTTAGGAATTAAGAAACTAGAAGAGACTAAAGTTTCTGAATGACTTGGAAAACTCAGAATAAGTGGGCTAAAAATAAACTGTAGTCTCTTTTAGTTCATTTTATTTTGGATTTTGAGGAGTTCAAATATTGCCACTAGGCACCAATCAGTGGTTTTTTTTCTTTCTAACCTAGGGCAGAACTTTATTTGCTACATCCTTCAGTGCATTTTGAGTTATATCAAGAAGAAGGAACAAACTGGGAGAGGGAAGCATGTTGTTCACTACTAGCTCCTTTATAAAATGGGAAGGGAGTGTATTGCCCACAGCACAATATTTAGAAATAGAATGCAGTATGGTTCAGAAATCAGCAGATCTAATTTTTGTTTATCATATCATAACCTTCTTTTGCAGCAAAGGGGCTGGGAACTAAGTAATCTTCATAGGTAGGTCAAATGAAAGAAAAGACAACACTTTTTTTTAAAAGAAAATTATAATACTGTAATGTTAACTCTGGATTCTACCACTCTGTTTCATAACGTCATGGAACTTCAAACGGTAAAGTCAGAGGCAATCTAATGCTTGGCACAAGGTCATCCTTAAATTTAAACTGTTTCTAATTTATCTATGCAACTCAAATATTTTCCCCTCAAAAACAACTTACATGAATGGTTTAATTTCTAGTGAATTCAACCCATACTAAATCTGAACTAGAGCCTTGGTAATCAATCACATCTTAGTTACGTTTAAGACACCATTTTTATAGGATTGGGAAATTCCACTTCCAGAGACTCCTCAGTTGAGGCCTTGGCAACATGCAGGATGGTGGGGGGTGGATCACTATTTCAAAGTGACTACAGCTATTTCCAGTGCTTCCCAGGTGGCTTAGTGGTAAAGAATCCGTCTGCAAAGCAGGAGACACAGGAGATGTGGGTTTGATCCCTGGGTGGGAAAGATTCCCTGGAGGAGGAAATGGCAACCCACTCCAGTATTCTTGCCTGGAAAATCCTGTGGCCCGACAGTCTATAGTCCGTAGGGTTGCAAAGGGTCGGACACGACTGAAGCAACTTAGCATGCACAGCTATTTCCAACTCTGTATATACTAACATAAGAGAAGGTAACTCTCTGGCAAGGTGTCTCTTCAACTAGTAGTGGTCAGGTTACCATATCTCAGGGTAGAGGTTTGTTAAAGACAGATTACTGGGCCCTGCCCTTACTCTACTCAATCAAAATTTCTGGGTATGGAACTCTGGAATCTGCATTTTAAGCATGCAACCCAGGTGATTCTTATTGCCCACTGCAGTCTGAGACCTCGCGCACTAGGCCAGTCGCACTGTGATGGGCTACACTGTGGGGAGCGCTGGTTGGAGTGATGCCAACTTTTGTACTGCACATATAAGGAGTTTTTAAGTCACAAGCTTTGTCGTTGGACACATCACATAGAGTTTTATTTTCAGTCCCGTCACCAGTACATTGTATTATGTAACTCAAATAATGTTAAGGTTTGTGCCAAGGAATCTGATGGAAAATATCCTGGTCTACTGAGAATACGGCAAAATGAAAGAGATTGTGGTATACTGCTTGAATAAATTCTTTAAATATATACTTTTAGGTAAGCGTTAAATAGCTCCTCTTTATTTTTGAGACAAACAGAACAAATAAACAGATACTTCCAGACTCAAGCCTGCTGAATCTATGTCTTGGTGTGTGCATTCTGAATCTCAAGTATGAACAGCATTGGCAGGAGAGGAGGGTGAGATATGATGGACTGGTATATGGCTAATCCACATGAAACCTAAACCACAAAAACATATTTCATAAAGATACTGTTCTATGAAAGCCTAACTTCTGCGAATCTCATGTCTATGTGTCTTCAACTTTTTGCAGGTCCCTTTCTTGGTCTCAATATTCCTTTTCCCCTCCCTTTGTATTTTCATCAGGCATTCTCTCTCTGCCTATTTCTGTGCTGTGCTTAGTCACTCAGTTGCATCCAACTCTGTGAGACCCTATGGACTTGTAGCTCACCAGGTTCCTCTGTCTATGGGATTCTCCTGGCAAGAATACTGGAGCGGACTGCCATTTCTGACATCTCCAAACTGACAATTTTACCCCTACTCAAATCCCATGGACAGAGGAGCCTGTCGGGCTACAGTCCATGGGGCTACAAAAGAGTCGGACATGAACTTAGGGACTAAACAACAACAAAATTTTGTGCCTGTTTATTTATTTTTTTAAGGACAAGTGGAAATTGCATGTTTCTAAAAAACAAACAAACAAAACCCCCAAAACTTAAACTGTATGGCTCTTGATTGTTTTTTTTCTTTTCTCTTGGTTAATATCTCAACTATAAAAAACATTCCATTCCCTACTTCCTGCTCTTAAAATATACTTCACTATTTAAGAAGCTTTTAATCAAGTACATTTTAAAACAACAGCAATATATCTATGCTAGCCCAAGAAAATCAGTAATGTTTCTGTTTGGCATATTACTTAAATAATTATTGCGCTTCCATTCATCACTGAAACCTTTGATTGCAAGACCACCAGCCCAGCTGGGTAGAAAGAGAAAGATCCTATTTCCCTGTTACTAAACCCCTCGAGATGTGAATGGTGTACCCAGATGTAATGCCATGTTGTGTATACAAAGACTTATTCCAGTGTGGATCCACTTCTCATGCCAGCTCTTTACAGACTGAATCTATGTAGGATATGGTGAGAAAAATATTTCTTTTCCTTTTTGTTTTATGAATTTAAAACTCTTTCCACTCAAATTATAAGCAGAAATAGAAATTCTAGAAGTATAACTTTTTAGAAATGTAATCAGGCTAATAGATTATAGGGTAAGGATAGAGGTACAAACATTTGCAAGAGAATGATTCAGTTTGAATACAAAATAGGTAAAAAATAAATCTTTTCCTTAATGAATGAAACAGAAGGAAATACATAAAAATGGAAATAAGAAGTGCTTAAGCCAGAACAGCACTTTCAAAGATTTTTACTTCTGAGTTATGAGAGAAAACTGGTTCCATATACTCACTTCCATTATCCGTGAGCCTGAGGGCAAATTTAAGGGCAAAGCCACCGACAACTGGTCTTAAGCTGCTTGCAGATAACAAGGCAGACATCCAAGCCTATCAATAGTAACACATGTGGAGTTCCTGGGAGAGTACAGACTGCTGTGTGCTTTTGAAAAAGATCTGATTTATTATGATTATCAGGATCTCTCTCTTTTTCTAAATGCATATGTTCACATTTAAGTTTTTCTTTTTGTAAAACAGGAATATTTAACACCATGAGTTGATAGTGATAATTTTTCTCATTGAAAGTCTTGGAAAAAGTGGGCTGAAACCTTGATTCAGAATGTTCAAACCAGGAGAGAGACTTATTTGTGGCTTGAGTAGTAGCTGTTCCAATTTTGAGGGTCTATTTCCTTGTGAAAATGAAGCCCAAATAGACAGAATATCAGATTTTAAAAAATTTGTTTTGTTTGTTTATTTTTAATACCATGGGGGAGGAACTAGAAAGTCTTTTATTTTATGAATGATGAAGTATTCTTTTTCAAAATAATGTGATAAATAGAAAAAAGTAATATAGTTTGTGCTTATACATCTAATACTTATGGATATCTTTAATTAGAAATTTCAGGTAAAATAAAAATATTTGATGAACCTAGCCACAAGCAAAACAGATAAGGAAATACTGTTTCTGGATTAGAATGTTACTCTAACAATTCCATTCTCTGTGTATAATTCACAAGAGACAGAATATTTCCTTATGAAGTGGCATCTCATCTTAAACTACTTACCACTATACTATGACCTTAAAGTTCATTTAGGACTTCTGGGTATACCACATACTACTTTTCCTGTCTGCATTAAAACCACTACCTGGAATAAAGGTACACCTAAACTATCCTTTAAATTAAGCTTATATAGTAGCAACAACTGAAAAGGTCATTTATATTTAATAGTCACAGAAGTACTTATTATGTTAATTCAATTTACCCTGAGTATATATTCAATGAAGAGCCTATAGATATATTGGAAAACTGTACCATGGAATTCGGCCACATTATATTGTCATTCCAAATGTCATCTTTCAGATTTTAAAACAGAAAATGGGAGGAATTCATTTTTATAGACATGCACTGTTCAATAAGGATTTAATGGGTGCCTATGTGTGTATATATACTACATCAAATGTTAGAGGTAAATATACAAAGACGATAGTCTGACCTCAGAGACTTCATGGCATAGCTGTACAACCCCTTCCCCATTTCTGTCTTATAATTTTATAATTAAGGATTATCAGTAAAATAAAACTCTACTTTACTAGCATAAATACATATATACATATACACAGATACAATTTTATGACTATAAGGTCCGTCTAGTCAAGGCTATGGTTTTTCCAGTGGTCACGTATGGATGTGAGAGTTGGACTGTGAAGAAAGCTGATCGCCGAAGAATTGATGCTTTTGAACTGTGGTGTTGGAGAAGACTCTTGAGAGTCCCTTGGACTGCAAGGAGATCCAACCAGTTCATTCTAAAGGAGATTGATCCTGGGTGTTCATTGGAGGGACTGATGCCAAAGCTGAAACTCCAATACTTTGGCCACCTCATGGGAAGAATTGACTCACTGGAAAAGAGTCTGATGCTGGGAAAGATTGGGAGCGGGAGGAGAAGGGGACAACAGAGAATGAGATGGCTGGATGGCATCACCGACTCGATGGACATGAGTTTGAGTGAACTCCGGCAGTTGTTGATGGACAGGGAGGACTGGCGTGCTGTGATTCATGGGGTCGCAAAGAGTCAGACACGACTGAGCGACTGAACTGAACGTAATTATAAAATTACCGTAACAATGTATATTATATGAATATGTTAATTTAAATGGATTAGTATATTTGGAATACATAGAAAATAATAAATTTTAGGGCAATTTTAAGAAGATCACTAAAATATTAATATGTGTGTATATACATATATATATATGATATAAAAAAGCTGAGTTCTGATGCTTACAATAGACTTGAAAACTGAAGGGGACTGGAACAGAATAGACAGCCGAGACATAAACCCACGCACCTGTGGTCTATTATCCAAAGGAATTAAGAATATATAATGGAGAAAAGATAGTCTCTTCAATAAGAGGTCCTGGGGAAAACTGGACAGCTAAATGTAAAAGAATGAAATTAGTACATTCTCTAACACCACATACAAAATTAAACTCAAGGTGGATTAAAGACCCAAATATAAGACTGGAATCCATAAAACTCTAAAGAAAACACAGGCAGAACACTCTTAGACATAAATAAGAGCAATTTTTTGGAGATCAGAAAAGTGAAGGAAACAAAAGCAAAAATAAACGGGACCTAATTAAACTTAAAAGTATTTGCAAAGCAAATGAAACCATTGACAAAATGAAAAGAACCTGCTGAATGGGAGAAAATATTGGATTGGTCCATTCGGGTTTTTCATATGCAGTTACTGGGGAAAAAAAAAAAAAAACAGAATGAACTTTTTGGTCAGACCAATATTTGCAAAGGGTTCCAAGGCAAACCATTCAATATTACAGTTATCCAAGCCTATGCCCCAACCAGTAACGCTGAAGAAGCCGAAGTTGAATGGTTTTATGAAGACCTACAAGATCTTTTAGAACTAACACCCCAAAAAGATGTCCTTTTCATTATAGGGGACTGGAATGCAAAAGTAGGAAGTCAAGAAACACCTGGAGTAACAGGCAAATTTGGCCTTGGAGTACGGAATGAAGCAGGGCAAAGGCTAATAGAGTTTTGTCAAGAGAACGCACTGGTCATAGCAAACACCCTCTTCCAACAGCACAAGAGAAGACCCTCCACATGGTCATCACCAGATGGTCAACACCGAAATCAGATTAATTATATTCTTTGCAGCCAAAGATGGAGAAGCTCTATACAGTCAGCAAAAACAAGACCGGGAGCTGATTGTGGCTCAGATCCTGAACTCCTTATTGCCAAATTCAGACTTAAATTGAAGAAAGTGGGACAACCACTAGACCATTCAGATATGACCTAAATCAAATCCCTTATGATTATACAGTGGAAGTGAGAAATAGATTTAAGGGACTAGATCTGATAGATAGAGTGCCTGATGAACTTTGGACAGAGGTTCGTGACACTGTACAGGAGACAGGGATCAAAACCATCCCTATGGAAAAGAAATGCAAAAAAGCAAAATGGCTGTCTGAGGAGGCCTTACAAATAGCTGTGAAAAGAAGAGAAGCGAAAAGCAAAGGAGAAAAGGAAAGATATAAGCATCTGAATACAGAGTTCCAAAGAATAGCAAGGAGAGATAAGAAAGACTTCCTCAGTGATCAATGCAAAGAAATAGAGGAAAACAACAGAATAGGAAAGACTAGAGATCTCTTCTGAAGAAGGCAATGGCACCCCACTCCAGTACGCTTGCCTGGAAAATCCCATGGATGGAGGAGCCTGTTAGGCTGCAATCCATGGGGTCGCTAAGAGTCGGACATGACTGAGCGACTTCACTTTCACTTTTCACTTTCAGGCATTGGAGAAGGAAATGGCAACCACTCCAGTGTTCTTGCCTGGACAATCCCAGGGACGGGGGATCCTGGTGGGCTTCTGTCTATGGGGTCGCACAGAGTCGGACACGACTGAAGTGACTTAGCAGCAGCAGCAGCAGCAGAGAACTCTTCAAGAAAATTTGAGATACCAAGGGAACATTTCATGCAAATATGGGCTCGATAAAGGACAGAAATGGTATGGGCCTAAAAGAAGCAGAAGATATTAAGAAGAGGTGGCAACAATACACAGAAGAACTGTACAAAAAAGACCTTCATGACCCAGAAAATCACGATGGTGTGATCACTCACCTAGAGCCAGACATATTGGAATGTGAAGTCAAGTGGGCCTTAGAGAGCATCAGTATGAACAAAGCTAGTGGAGGTGATGGAATTCCAGTTGAGTTCTTTCAAATCCTAAAAGGTGATGCCGTGAAAGTGCTTCACTCAATATGCCAGCAAATTTGGAAAACTCAGCAGTGGCCACAGGACTGGAAAAGGTCACTTTTCATTCCAATGCCAAAGAATGCTCAAAATACCGCACAATTGCACTCATCTCACACGCTAGTAAAGTCATGCTCAAAATTCTCCAAGCCAGGCTTCAGCAATATGTGAACCGTGAAATTCCAGATGTTCAAGCTGGTTTTAGAAAAGGCAGAGGAACCAGAGATCATATTGACTATGCCAAAGCCTTTGACTGTGTGGATCACAATAAACTGTGGAAAATTCTGAAAGAGATGGGAATACCAGACCACCTGACCTGCCTCTTGAGAAACCTATACACAGGTCAGGAATCAACAGTTAGAACTGGACATGGAACAACAGACTGGTTCCAAATAGGAAAAGGAGTATGTCAAGGTTGTATATTGTCACCCTGCTTATTTAACTTATATGCAGAGTACATCATGAGGAACGCTGGGCTGGAAGAAGCACAAGCTAGAATCAAGATTGCCGGGAGAAATATCAATAACCTCAGATATGCAGATGACACCACCCTTATGGCAGAAAGTGAAGAGGAACTCAAAAGCTTCTTGATGAAAGTGGAAGAGGAGAGTGAAAAAGTTGGCTTAAAGCTCAACATTCAGAAAACAAAGATCATGGCATCTGGTCCCATCACGTCATGGGAAATAGATGGGAAAACAGTGGAAACAGTGTCAGACTTTATTTTTTTGGGCTCCAAAATCACTGCAGATGTTAACTGTAGCCATGAAATTAAAAGATGCTTACTCCTTGGAAGGAAAGTTATGACCAACCTAGATAGCATATTGAAAAGCAGAGACATTACTTTGCCAACAAAGGTCCATCTAGTCAAGGCTATGGTTTTTTCCCGTGGTCATGTATGGATGTGAGAGTTGGACTGTGAAGAAAGCTGATTGCCGAAGAATTGATGCTTTTGAACTGAGGTGCTGGAGAAGACTCTTGAGAGTCCCTTGGACTGCAAAGAGATCCAACCCGTCCATTCTAAAGGAGATCAGTCCTGGGTGTTCTTTGGAAAGACTGATGCTAAAGCTGAAACTCCAATATGTTGGCCAGCTAATGTGAAGAGTTGACTCACTGGAAAAGACTCTGATGCTGGGAGGGATTGGGGGCGGGAGGAGAAGGGGATGAAAGAGAATGCGATAGCTGGATGGCATCACTGACTCAATGGATGTGAGTTTGAGTGAACTCCAGGAGTTGGTGATGGACAGGGAGGCCTGGTGTGCTGTGATTCATGGGGTTGCAAAGAGTTGGACACGACTGAGCGACTGAACTGAACTGTGATAAGGTGTTAATATCCAAAATACATAAGCAGCTCATACAAGTCAGCATCAAACAAACAAACTGAGTAAAAAATGCAGAGAATATCTGAATAGACATTTCTCCAAAGAGGACATGCAGATGGCCAACAGGCACATGAAAAGATGCTCAACACTGCTAACCACCAGGGAAATACAAACCAATACCACAATAAAATATCACCTCACACGTGATAGAATGGCTATCATCATAGAGAAAACAAGTAACAAATGTTGGTGAGAATGTGGAGAAAAAGGAAGCTTTGTTGGTGGGAATGTAAATTGATACAGCCGCTGTGGAAAACACTATGGTAGTTTCTCAAAAAACTAAAATTAGAACTAGTGTATGACCCAGCAATTCCACTCTGGGTATATATCCAAAGAATACAAAAAATACTAATTCACAAAGACACATGCATGTTCATATCAGCTTTATTTACAAGTGCCAAGATATGGAAGCAAGCTAAGTGTCTATCAACAGATGAGTGCATATGAAGATGTGGCATATAATGGAATGAATGGACTTGGAGGCATTATGCTAAGTCAAATAAGTCAGACAGAGTATGACAAATACTGTAAAATATCACTTATATGTACAATCCAAAAAATACAAAAACTAGTGAATATAACAAAAAAGAAACATAGTCACAGATACAGAGAACAAACTAGTGATTACCAGTAGGGAGAGAGAAGGAAGATGGGGCAATATAGGGGTGGGGGTTAACAGGTACAAACTACTATGTATAAAATAAATAAGGATATATTGTACAACACAGGGAATATAGCCAATATTTTATAATAACTATAAATAGAGTATAACCTTTAAAAGTTGTGAATCACTATACTGTGTACATCTGTAACATATAATATTGTACATCAACTACACTCCAATGAAAAATAAACAACAACAAAAAAAAACCTTGAAAGGAATCATAATATGCCACCTCAAAATATACCACTCTGGCCTAAGGATTATTTTGAGCTGAAGGTAATTAAGAAGCAGTAGACACAGAAAGATCTTTGGTCATCCCTCTAACTGCCATAATGCAGGACGTATGTTTCCCACTCTGAAACTGTTCCTCCTCTCCTCTTGCATACCAGAAGAACAATGCTTAACACTGAAGACAGAAAGTTGGCATCAAGATGGGTCTGCACAAACAAATCTTACTAAAATAGCCCTTATCTTCTGTTAGTTTCCCCATATATAAACTCTTCCAAAATTTACCACGTTAGAAACCCAAACCCCCTTTCTGTTTTTTTTGTCACTTCTCCATAATTTACCATGCTTTGTTAAAATGGTATATAAACCTCGGGTCTAAGTGCTTCTTTGGGTCTTCATTTCTTTCCTTTGAAGGCCTCCATGCACATAAAAATTAAATTAACACAATAAAATTTATATATCTTTTCTCCGGTTAATCTGTCATTTGTTAGTTTAATTCACAGGCTCCAAGTAAATAACCTAACAGAGCAGAGGAAATGTTTCTTTCTTTCAATATAAAACATTTAAATCAAGCCTTAAGCCATTCTATCCTAAGTCATATGTATTTTAAAATATTTATACTAAAAATATTTAAATATGAAGTAAATGTGTTTCATAAAGTTATTTTGAGATAATTTTCAGCAACATGGATAGATGGCAGTTTATTGGCTCTTGCAACCTATTTTATGATTATTTATTTTAAAGCAATCTCTTTAAAATTATCATTTCCAAAAGAGGTAAGACAGCTAAAGACTTTTTTACTCTCCAATAATGCAGAGATGAACGATGTATATTTTTAAGTTATGAAAACTTTCAAGCTCTAACACCACCTTACATGGTTATATTGAGTTGGCTAGAAAGTTTGTTCTTATGGACTTCTGTAAGAGCTTACAGAAAACCCAAAATGAACTTTCTGGCCAACCCAATAATAAAAGGATGAAATTCAATAGATGATATTCAGTCTGGATGATAATCAGTGTGAACTGCAACTCAGTGATGAGAACTGCCAATGGGTGAATAGGTATATCCTGTGTGACAGAACATTTCATCTGTGACTATGTCTGCCAAGATGAAAAGGTAAATTGGGACAAGGTACATTTCAGTCATTTTCTTGACTATTTATTTCAATGGATTACTCTTTGGTCCTTCTAACCCTATTAGGACATTCTCTTTCCTAGCTGATAAGCAGTCAAAAAAGCAATTCCAATGTTATCTGAACCTTGAATCACTTATGAGACTGGATGGTAAAAAAGTCTTCAGAACACTGATTATACTTCCATGACTCAAATTATTTCTTTTGCCTGTTGCACTTGACTTGAATTCTACAAACTGGACATTCTGATGGAATAACAGGTAAAGGTATCTCTACCTGGGGGGCTTGGAGTTGTAAAGACACATTTCATATGCTGAGTCCATCAGAACTTACTCAAAGTAAACAAAGGACTTTGTCTTATGTCCTCTTTTAAGCTGCTGAGCAGCAAACATGATCTAGGATCAGTAAATTTTGAGCTGATACAAGCTTTGCTTTTATTTCCCAGCTTGCTACTATGGCAGACTAAAAGTAGACAATGGCATAACTTCCTAATTTTTGAAAATTTTATCTAAAATAAAGACTTAACGTATACATTTTTTCAAATAAACAATAACATAGATCTTAGAACTTCTGCTCTATAAAGTTCCACGCTATTCTTATTCTCACACTAGAGTCATATACTACCCTCAAAGTATGGCCATACTGATTTTGGTGAGATTACTTAAAAAAAAAATCATTCAGTATCAGCTCCAATATCATGATACCATCCAGACTAAACGAGGGGAAAAATAGAGGGACTGATCTGTAGAAGTGAGTGAAATAATAAATTCTCTTCAACAAGAGTACCATAATGGGTGCACGTGTGTAGGTTGGGAATAGTAATAAAAGGAGTGATTCTTATGCTAAAAATTTAAAGACATTACTTCCTCTTATGCTATAACACTGTTTATGATTATAGAAACTTGAAATGGACTTCTGCTTACTTTTCCCGGCTGAACTTATATTACCAAAAATTTGCAATACTGATTTCCCCCTTCAATAACTTCTAAATGTTAATACCTTATTACTAACATCCTTGGCATACCAGTCTGACATTTGGGATCATTTGCTCATTAGCAGCTTTGGCAAGGAGTCACTTTGGGGGCTCCGCCAACTGAATTTCTTAGCAATAAAGACAACCAAAAATACCTTTCCCAGCAAAGCAAGTGACAAAAAAAGTAAAAAGAAAATTCAAAAGGTGTTTGTAATAGTCTAAAATTTTATCTGAACAGTTACTTATCAGAATTCATATTTTTCTTACCTCAAACCAGTTATAAATCTAATCTCTCACCCTAATCAATAGTATTTTTAGATTTTCTCTTATTTTTCAATATATAATAATTAAATCAGAGACTATTCTCATAAATCCCCATTGTTAGAGTTATCTGCATATCATGACATTTAAATTATTACATTTTCAGGTATTTAAAATATATTGTGTACATGATAAGAATGAAAATTATTTTGGTAAAAACCACAATAAAATCATGTCTATTAGAAAAATAGCATGGATGTAAACAAATTAGCATGAACATTCATCTTAGCAAAAAGCTCAGAGGTTAGAATAATGAATATTTATACTCGGTCTTAGTTGTTTTGAAATGATTAGTTATCACATTTTGAACCAATGAACTTATTTTACTTTTGGGATAGAAAACTATGGAATCTAAGAACATATTTTTAAATAAAATACCCTATTATATATGTTTCATTTTTTCCATCCCTGACAAAATTGTGGCGCATTGCCCTTTCAAAAAAAGTAAGTTTTACTAAAGCGTTAGAGATATGCTGACTCTCAGTGTTCTTATGGAAAAATACAAATGACTTTATAGCTATTGCAAAAGGTTTCCAGCTATATCTGTGTTTAACATTTATCATCACATGTTGAATTTCACATTTTCAAATGTAATTATAGAAAACTAGAATCATACAAGGAGTTCATTAGGGTGGGAGCCTGTTTTGCAAAATTCAAACCTTTGAAATGTCAGAAGATTCTTCATATCGTACAACTTAATTTGTATTCAAATATAGCAATGAACCACTAACTTCCTGCTAGTGAAAACAAGAAATCCAATTATATTAAGAAATTTGGTTCCCATTTGTAAATTAACTTATAGCAACTTTATGGTACAAGGTTAGGCATAATATTTTTAAAAAATTAAGGACAATTTCATATTTAATTGAAGTCAGGCTTTTTTGTAATTTCTATTTAGCATATATATATTAAACAAGGGCCAAGCTGTCTTCTCTAAGGTGAAAAAAAACCACAACCATCAAACTAAACATGTGAATTTGTAAAGGATGTGCAAATCAAGGGGAGACTTTGGAATTCTCAAGTTCACTTAAGACTTCCTTACTATCTCCTCTGACTGGCGCCATTTTTGAGGGAGGGTGAGGAGACACTGATAGCAGCTAGGGTGCAATTAGTATCTCCCTATTAAATGTGAGGGGCTTCCCAGGTGGCACGGTGGGTAAACAATCTGCTTGCAATGCAGGAGACACAAGTTCTATCCCTGGGTCAGGAAGATTCCCTGGAGGAGGGCATGGCAACCCACTCCAGTATTCTTGCCTGGAGAATCCCACGGACAGAGGAGTCAGGTGGGCTACAGTCCATGGGGTTGCAAAGATTTGGACATGACTGGTGACTGAGCATGCATGTATCAAATGTGATCACCAAAGAACTCTGCAGAACTTTGGCCCTTTTTGTGATATTAACATATATATTTGTGATATTAACATATATATAAAAGAATATATTCTTACTATAATAAAATAAAATTAAAAAAGAGAACACATTATAATAAGTTGTACTGGTGTGTATGATCTTTTATAGCTAGTTGATCTGCTCTATCTGGATAGTGTAAAACTGGATTTACAGTGATACGTGACAGCAATCCTTTCTTGTTTAACCCATGTATAGTTATGATCAAGGTTCTAGAATAAGTTTTATCATACTGATTTTATTGCGAGCAAGTGCAGAAGTAGTCCAAAAGACACCAATAATAGATTTAGAACAAAGTTAAACAACCCAAAACCAAAATTAAAAGCAGCACTTTAAGACCATTATGAACAGTACATTAAGTATGTTTACTACCATTTAGGAAAACTGTCACATAATTTGAAAGGAACCATTACTTCATACTAATTGACTAAGTGGAGTATATATCATAAATATACACAAAACCAGAACTTGACCAAGGAAAATGTCATGATGACATTTTCTTTCTCCTTATTGTAAATCTTCAGCACAGCATTAGAAAGTCTGTTTTCTCTTTGTAGAAAATCAGTAAATACTTCAAAAGCAGAAATAGGAACTCTTCTTTAACAAAACAATACTTTAATTATAGAAGACCTTGGGAACCAAGGCCTTAATTTTAGCCATACTAGGAATGGTTTCAGATCTTAGTTGTGTGGGCAGATCTGGTCTCCATGGTGATGAGAAAGTCAGCCTGAGAAGTGGAAAGAACTGTGGTACTTTGCTCCCCATAGAAACAGACAAGCTGAAATCAAATGCAGCTTCTGTATTTAGCATCATCAAAGCCTGAAGCTCCAGTGAAATGGTACCTTACTTCGGGAGTTACCATGGCAATCTGCTAAGAAAGGCAGGTTACAGATATCCACATCATTTACTACTAAAACATCAAACCAAACGCCAGAGCATATAGGTTAAAAGTAACAATTTATTCACTAGTTCTGAATTTGGTTTTCTTAAATTGGGTTTAGAAGTTTAATAGTAGCATTGTTGTTCTTACAAAATTCGCATAATCTAATTCCTGCAACGCATGAGACCTGGGTTCAATCCCTGAGTTGGGAAGATATCCTGGAGAAGGGAATGGCTACCCACTCCAGTATTCTTGCCTGGAGAATTTCATGGACAGAGGAGACTGGCGGACTACAGTCCATCGGGTCGCAAAGAGTCGGACATGACTGGGTGACTAACACTTATTTTTTTCAAGGAGCATTTTAAAAAATCTTAAGAAATGGCCCTGAACAACTTTTACTTTACTTCAATTTCGTGTAAACATTCTGAAGGCAAATTAATTATGATATTAACATTTGTGTTCTACTTTCTACTTTTTAAAGTGCTTTTTTAAAATGCAATATCTCAAAAGAAGATGTAGAAAATAGAGAATTTCACTAGAGTTCACTTTGGTAATGCATTTTTCATACTACTGACTGCAAAGTACAAGTGAGAAATCCGAAGTTGGAAACACATGAAAGTGTGAATGCTGTACTCTCTAATAGTGCCTTTCAGGGCACATGAATCAACTTTTCAGGTTTGTAAGAGGTGATACGAAGATATGTTTTATCATGAAAGAAAACACAGTCATCTACAGTACATCAGATTTGGTACCTGTGGGTATAAACTGGAAACATGAGTGGCATCTTCCCATTTTATTTCTAAATCTGATGCTTCTCTATCCTCTGTACCAATCAAAAGATTAAAAAAATAAACAAAAAGATCTTTAGCTGATACAAAAAAAAAAGGGCAGGAAGACTTGGATTATTTCAAAGAAGATGAATAAAGCAGAACTTGGAAGGGAAAACTGAAGTAACTTTGTCCACCACATGAAATACTTTTCAAATTCATCTCAACACAATTCTTCAGAAGTAGTTCTTTTTTTTAATATACCAATACTAACCTGATATAAATTAGCTATGAAAGGAATCATGTCAAAGTTTAAAATACTAGGAGTTTTGACTCAACTGGGGGAATTGTTTCACTATTTATACATATCAAGGTACATGATTTTTGGATACTGTTTAGTTAAAATTGGAAAGCGCACCAATTACAATTTTTAGCAATAAAGAGCCAAGTGGTGTGCAGGGCTTTGATTTATTCTTTTGAAAGAGTGTATTAATGGTGATACTGACTTGCTATATTAAAACTTAAACATTTTAGTTTCTTTTATATGGGTCTAATATACATACAGATAAAGGAACCTGAATTAAAATGATAGATCTGAGGGGCAATATGTGGTTGTGAGCATTCATTCTGCTGTCAGAAAGTTTTAGATTGAATCTCAGATGTGCTATTAACTACCAAGGAGTCCTGGATCATGCTATTAAATCAGTTTCCTCATCTAGAGGATGAGGGTAACAACAGTATTTATCTCCCAGGATTGTTGTGACGATTAAATGGGTTATATATTGTGCAAGAACCTTAGAATAGTTAGCACTCATTAAAAGTCCTAGCTATTATTTGTGATAAGATAATGTGTTCAACAAACATACAAGATTTAAACAAAATGCACCCTATTATAAATGTGTTGGTTTTACCTTAGGGAAGGCAACTCCATTACAGTATTTTTTCCAGGTGGAAAAATATCTCTTCTCTCTACATGAGAGAAGAATGAAAAATTCAGATTTATGGACATGCCTAGCTTTGCAGATTGCATTTCAAGTCCAGACTATGTAGAATACCTTTACAGAAAAGATAAATCACTGAAATGTCTTTCATTCAACAGACGGGTATAGTCCATAGGAAAGGTGAAGAGAGCTTTCCTAAGACAATAGTGAAAGTAAAAGGACAAGTACACATATTTCAGTCATTCTATTCAGAATGTCTCTGATAACATTATTCAAAGACTGATCATTAAAGATGTTGTAAATCTGATAGAAATGAATTAAGATTTACTTAGAATGGAGGTAGCAAGTTAGAACATCTTCAATTTTCACTCTCTTACAGTTCAAGTTATGCTCATTAAATATATTTCATTAAACAATTGAAATATATAATAGATCATATTAATACAAATGGGATTTTTATTTCCCTTATCAATGTGTGTCTCCCACTTGCCATTAGACAGCTTACTTTACACACTAATGTGGCTAAATGTCCAAAATTAATTTTTTTTCTTTAAGATACAAACATAAAAGAGGGATATTGAAGAGTTACTTTGAAATCAGTGCCCTCTGTGTGGGATTCGTACTGTCAAATCCAAAAGCATCACATATTTCAGCTTGCCATTATGGTGAACCATATCACATCTGATGTATTATATAGCTCTCCATGACTACAGCTTCCTCTCCTTCTGTTTCTTCCACTATGTCTAATCTTTGAGCTAATTAAGAACACAGCTCCCTCCTGCATTCACTTCCTCATCCAGCGTGAACCACTCTAACTAGAACATTCAATCTATTCAACTTCTGCTTTCTTATTCCTACCTAGCCACTGGGCATTGCTAGAAGACATTGTATATCCATGCTGAGTGGCACCATTCTAAATTTGGGTATTCTGACTTTTCATCATTAAGGACCACTTGGCAGATCTCTTTTTAGTGCCTGGTTATTTCAATTTCCAATTCCCCATTGAGATGCTCCAAGTTTCCATTAGATTCTTCAAGTCTTATTCTCATCCTATGGATATTCCTTCGAACAGATAACTACTTGCTTCCACATTTGTAGAGGGGATAAAATAGCTCTCATTTGGACTGTTCAGTTTCCTAACTGGTCTCCCCATCACTTGTATGCTCTCACACCAATACATCTTCTGTACTTCTATACAGAAGAGTGACCTTTCTGAAACATGTCTGATTACAAGTACTTTCCTACTGAGATCTCCAAATGCTCTCCATCATGCTTTTTTTTTGGATACAATCCAAACTTCTGGGCATGGAATACCAAGACTTATAATTTAGTTCTCGAACAATTTTTGTCTTATCTCTATTCTTCCATATTACACGCTGTATTTTCTTATTTGTCATTTTTCTTCATTTCTACCCTTGCTGATGCTATTTTTATTTTTTTAACCACAAAGAATAGAACTACTTTTCCTCCTGGTGAAATATTACTCATTAAGCTTAAAAGTCACATCCTCTGTGACCTCTTGTCTAATTTCACAAGGTAGAAATAATCAAGACCTCTTAACTACTTTAGTGAAACTTAACACACTCCGTCTTTAAAAGACTTAATATACTGTAATGTTACATGTGGATGCTTTTCTCTTCTATTTGATGGCAAACTTACTGATTGATTTTTAAAAATCTTTGTTTTTCCCGCACCTAGGAGAGTGCATATTCAAGACACTATGGATATTACTTAAATTGAATTAAGTCACTAAAATAATTTTGTTTTAACATCTAGGTATATGAGGTGCAGGGCTTCCCAGGTGGCTCAGTGGTAAAGAATCCACCTGTCAATGCTGAGACGTGAGTCTGATCCCTGGGTTGGGAATATCCCTTGGAGAAGGAAATGACAATTCATTCCGGTATTCTTGCCTGTGAAATCTAACAGACAGGAGCCTGGACAGCTACAGTCCATGGGGTTGCAAAAGAATTGGACATGACTTAGTTGATTAAACAATAACAAACATGAGGTACGAGCTGAATAAAGTATTCTATTATGCTGCTGCTGCTGCTAAGTCACTTCAGTCGTGTCCAACTCTGTGTGACCCCATAGACGGAAGCCCACCAGGCTCCCCCGTCCCTGGGATTCTCCAGGCAAGAACACTGGAGTGGGTTGCCATTTCCTTCTCCAATGTGTGAAAGGGAAAAGTGAAAGTAAATTCGCTCAGTCGTGTCTGACCCCTAGCGACCCCACGGACTGCAGCCTACCAGGCTCCTCCATCCATGGGATTTTCTAGGCAAGAGTACTGGAGTGGCTTGCCATTGCCTTCTCCGATTCTATTATACAACCGGATAAAATGCTTTACTTCACTAGATCTTCTATTTTACTAAGAAGATCTACTTCAAGTCTTTAATGTGAACTATGTGGCAGAGGGGAAAACCTTACGAAGATAGGTCGCTGAGGTCAAAGAATGCTATTTATGGCACTGCTATGTCAAAAAAGAATGATCTAGATCTTATATGAAGTGATAGCCTAACCACTGCTAAAGGGAGTTTCCTTGAATGACCTAGATTGTCAAGTTATTCACATGTTATTCACATTCGGAGTAGATGAGGTGAGTCAAAATTTTACTAAGATTCAGGACAAACTTTTAATTATAAATATAGTATATAATTACATTCTCGAAAGGTCCTCTGTTGACAGAGGCTGATTAGAAGGAACTACTGCAAAAAAAATCTTATTAACACCTTGCTAACTTGGAGAGATGCTGGAAGGCATTGCAGCCTTGGGGTTTATTGCTATGTGCAAAACAGTCATTTAAGATGTTTTTGAACGATTAGGTTTCTATACCATGTGGCTAAGGCAAAATAAGACACCATTACAACATATCCATTCTTATCCTTTATTGTGCCCATCTTTGCAAGAGATGTTCCCTTGATATCTCTAATTTTCTTGAAGAGATCTCTAGTCTTTCCCATTCTATTGCTTTCCTCTATTTCTTTGCATTGATCATGGAGGAAGGCTTTCTTATCTCTTCTTGCTATTCTCTGGAACTCTACAGTCAGATGGGCATATCTTTCCTTTTCTCCTTTGCCTTTCGCTTCTCTACTTTCCTCAGCTATTTGTAAGGCCTCCCCAGACAACCATTTTGCCTTTTTTTTTTCCCTTGGGGATGGTCTTAATCACTGCCTCCTGTACAATGTCATGAACCTCCATCCACTCTGTCTATCAGATCTAATCCCTTGAATCTGTTTGTCACTTCCACTGTATGATCATAAGGGATTTGATTTAGGTCATACCTGATCTAGTGGTTTCTCCTACTTTCTTCAATTTAAGTATGAATTTGGCAATAAGGAGTTCATGATCTGAACAATAAGGAGTTCATGATCTGAGCCATAGTCAGTTCCCAGTCTTGTTTTTGCTGACTGTATAGAGCTTCTCCATCTTTGGCTGCAAAGAATATAATCAATCTGATTTCAGTGTTGACCATCTGGTGATGTCCATGTGTAGAGTAGTCTACTGTGTTGTTGGAAGAGTGTTTGCTATGATCAGTGCGTTCTCTTTGCAAAACTGTTAGCCTTTGCCCCCTTCATTTTGTACCCCAAGGCCAAACTTGCCTGTTACTCCAGGCAAGTATCTCTTGACTTCCTACTTTTGCATTCCAGTATCTATGTTCGAGTTTGCTCACATTCGAGTCCATTGAGTCAGTGATGCTATATGACCATCTCATTCTCTGCTGCCCCCTTCTCCTTGTGCCTTCAATCTTTTCCAGCATCAGGGTCTTTTCCAATGAGTTGGCTCTTCTCATTAGGTATCCAAAGTATTGGAGTTTCAGCTTCAGCATCAGTCCTTCTAATTAATATTCAGGGTTGATTTCCTTTTGGATTGACTAGTTTGATCTCCTTGCTGTCCAAGGGACTCTTGAAGAGTCTTTTCCAGCACCACAGTTTGAAGGCATCAATTCTTTGGCACTCAACCTTCTTTAAGGTCCAACTCTCACATCTGTACATGACTACTGGAAAAATCATAGCTTTGACTATATGGACCTTTGTTGGCAAAGTAATATCTCTTCTTTTTAATATGCTGTCTAGGTTTGTCATAGCTTTTCTTCCAAGGATGAAGTGTCTTTTAATTTCAAGACTGCAGTCACCATGGGCAGTCATTTTGGAGCTCAAGGAAATAAAATCTGTCACTGTTTCCACTTTTTCCCCTTTTACTTGCCATGAAGTGATGGCAACAGATGCCATGATCTTGGTTCTTTTAATGTTGAGTTTCAAGCCAGCTTTTCCACTCTCCTCTTTCACTTTCATCAAGAGGCTCTTTAGTTCCTCTTCACTTTCTGTCATTAGAGTGGTATCATTTGCATATCTGAGGTTATTGATATTTCTCCTGGCAATCTTGATTCTAACTTGTGATTCGATTCATCCAGCCCAGCATTTCACAAGATGTACTCTGCACAGTAGTTGAATAAGCAGGGTGATAATATACAGCCTTTTCATAATCCATTTCTAATTTTGAACCAGTCCATTGTTTCACTTCTGGTTCTAACTGTTGCTTCTTGACATGCATACAGATTTCTCAGTAAACAGGTAAGGTGGTCTGCTATTCCCATCTCTTCAAGTATTTCCCACAGTTTGATGTAATCCACACAGTGAAAGGCTTTAGCATAGTCAATGAAGCAGATGTTTTCCTGGAATTCCATTGCTTTCTCTGATCCAACATATTTTGGTAATTTGATTTCTGGTTCCTCTGCATTTTCTAAAGCCAGCTTGTACATCTGGAAGTTCTTGGTTCACATACTGTTGAAGCCAAGCTTGAAGGATTTTGAGTGTTACCTTACTAGCTTGTGAAATGAGCACAACTGTATGGTAGTTTGCACAATCTTTGGCATTGCCCTTCTTTGCGACTGGAATGAAAATTGACCTTTTCCAGTCCTGTGGCCATTGCTGTTTTCCAAATTTGCTGACATACTGAGTGCAGCACTTTAACAGCATCATCTTTTAGGATTTGAAATAGTTCAGCTGGAATTCCATCACCTCCATTAATTTTTTTTTGTAGTAACACTTCCTTAGGCTAACTTGCCTTCACACTCCAGATTGTCTGCCTCTAGGTGAGTGACCACACCATTGTGGTTATCATTAAGATCTTTTTTGTATAGTTTGTCTGTGTATTCTTGCCACCTCTTCTTAATCTCTTCTACTTCTGTTAGGTCCTTACTGTTTCATCTTGACCATCTTTACACGAAATGTTCCCTTGATATCTCCGATTTTCTTGAAGAGATCTCCTGTCTTTCCCATTCTATTGTTTTCCTCTATTTCTTTGCATTGTTCATTGAAGGCCTTCTTATCTCTCCTTGTTACTCTCTGGAACTCTGCATTCAGTTGGATATATCTTCCCTTTTCTCTGTTGCCTTTTGCTTCTCTTCTTTCCTCAGCTATTTGTAAAGTTTCCTCAGACAACCAGTTTGCCTTCTTGCATTTCTTTTTCTTGGGATAGTTTTGGTCACTGCCTCTGGACATAAGTTCTTCAGGCACTTTGTCTACCAGATCTAAGCCCTTGAATGTGTTTGTTACCTGCATGGTATAATCATCAGGGATCTGATTTAGGTATTTTTTAGCCATAAGAATTATAACTTCATAGGCACAATTTTTATCATTTAAACTCCACTAAACTCAATTGCAGATACAATAAAATATTCTTGAGTTTTTAGTCACTGGTCAGATATATGACCTGTAAAAACATCATTTATGACTGCTTTTATGATTTACCTTTCAGATGATAATCAAGTGCTGCTTAACTTGGTAAAACTAAGTAAAACAAACTGCATTATATCCCTTTTCCTTCTTTTTCTTTTTAAAACTTAAGAGACAGTGTGAAATAGGACAACTCTGCATTTCTTGAAAATGGTTTAACTGGCTTAAAGTCCCTAGTTTTATGTCAATCATCTCAATATACTAAAAAGATAGTTCTGAACGTCAATAATGCACAGGACTTCCCTATACATTTCAGAAACTGAAGACTGATTTGAAGTCACCAGTGGAAATATTACTGATGCTTAAACAGTGGGTCATTCATAGTCTGGTTTTCTCATTATTATTTTTGGGGTATATTTACTAAACTCTGAAAGCCTGAAAGTCACTGATAAATTGAGTGCTCAAAATAATAAGTGGAATTGCTAAATTTTAGCTGGAATTATTGAACAGTTATTCCTTTTTTTATTCTCCATATTATATTAATCAGAAACCAATTTGGGGACACCTACTGGAAAAGACTCTGATGCTAGGAAAGGTTGGGGGTGGGAGGAGAAGGGGACGACAGAGAATGAGATGGCTGGATGGCATCACCGACTCTGTGGACATGAGTTTGAGTGTACTCCGGGAGTTGGTGATGGACAGGGAGGCCTGGCGTGCTGTGATTCATGGGGTTGCGGAGAGTCAGACACGACTGAGCGACTGAACTGAACTGAACTGAACTGAATGTCTCTTCTAACAGCATGCAATATTTTGTAAGCTATTATATAAATCCCCCTGAAAGTTTTATTTAGTTTCTGTGTAGTCTTGTTTCTATGACAGTGAAGCATATGTTGTTAATACAAACCTTATTTAATACACATAAGCTCAGTGAACTATTAGCAAAGTAATTTTTGAAGGGCTAAATCTAGTGTGTTTGTTTGTTCATTTATTTTTACCATCAGTTGTATTAATTATTCAGATAGAGACAGATCACTAACTATGTGACAGTATCAATGTACATAGACAATGTAGCTCAACCCTACTTTTCATTAAACCGCACATGAAATCTTACCATATATTCTCTAAAAACCATAAAAAAAGAGATGACCTTCAAGAAATATCCTTGTCTTTCATAGAAAGGCAGCACATATCTTATTTTAGCAAGTTAATTCAATAAACAGAAGTATGAAAGTGTCACCCCATAAATTATTTAGACCAGAAATTGGTAGTATATTTTTTTATTACCAAGATATTATCATTTTATATAAAAGGGCTTAGCACGAAGAGATTTGAATGCAGCTTGTTTCTACAATTTGAAGCTATAGTTGATAGACAGAAGATGTGACTTAGGTTACAGTGCAGAAATGCTAATTCTTAGGAAACACTGAACGCGGCTGACCAAGGAATATGGCTGATCAGGGATAGGACTCTGGGTTAAAAAAAAGTTACCAGAAATCTCTGGTATTCTTATTTCCTTACTCTTGCTAGATTCTATTAATGGCCAAGGTCTGTGTGATTCTAATACTCTATCTTGGCACATTCTGGTATTGAGAGATGTAAGAATAAAAGATTAAAAATCTTACGAACTCTCCTAATGAAGTAATCTAGTTTTTATAACTCCAGTTGTGCAATTTGCAGAATAAAAAAAAGCTTGTTATCAGCTTCTATGAAACCTTTTGAAGATGAACAAATATGAAACAATATGACCTGGGTTCCAATAGTTTTTGCTTGTCACCAATATACTAACTATGGGGTTTAATTAATTAAAAATGAGATTAATACTTGTAAGTAATTGCTGAGTCCATTAAAGTCTTGACAATTTCTTGTCACAAAAATATAAAGAAATGACTAAAATCTATTTGGAATCTAACACTGAACAACAGGGGATAACTAAGTGGCACTTTAGACATGTAGGGAATTAAAAGTAGCTTAATTGTTTCCAATTGTTTCCTATTTTTTCTAGTGGCAAGGAGAGGAAACACATAGTTGGGTATGAACAAGAGATGATAAGGAATATGATTTTAACAGAAAATTTGAATGATCAGTAGTTTTAAAAAATGAAATTCTAGTAACACAAACATAAACAGTCTCAATGAGAGAAGAAAAGGAGAAGTAGCTCCAGTCAAGGGTTACAGGAAATTCCTTAGAAAAAGCTTTTAAGGAAGAGGGTACTAGAAATGAACAAGTGGAAAATAATACCAACTGCTTGTAAGAAGAATACCAGGAAGGCAAATGTTTAGCTGAGGACTGTGAAGAAGCTGAAGATGGAGCTCAAAAAAATATTTTTTAAAGAAAAATTGAAATAGGAAGGTGGAAGTATATGACTTCAATGGTATTTTCGGTGTTTCCTGCAAGGAGAGAAGTCTTTACACTAGGAAATTTAAAAGACATGTGTCTTGAGATAAGGGAATATCTTATCAAAAGAACTACTTTATGGTCTCTTTGAACTAGAAGAATAATGTTAGGAAATGAATGAATAATCTTAGGAACTGAATGAATTTTTGGAATTTATCTTAGGGTCACCATCAGAATGCCTGAGACATTGTTTAAAGAGAGTTCTCTTATACAAATAAACAAAACCTTGCATGGGTTCTTCAGAGAACACAGTGATAAACCTGACATAGATACATGATAAAGTTTTAGAACAGACTATTAGTGGGAGGAGTTTCATTTTTAAATTTCAGTTGAATGACCAACATGCATTCAATAAATATGAAACATTTTTAACTGGCTTTTTTTCCCCCCCTGGACAGTATCTCTAGGTTGGGAGACAAGTGGAAGCCAAGGGCAGTAAGCCTTGCATTTGATAAAATTTTGCATGATATCCTTATGAATAAACTGCTGTAATATGGACTAAGTGATATTACTATTAATTAGCTGGAGCCAGATAAGGATATTGAATGACTGAATGAAATTAGCATATATAAAATTTCAGTTTGAATGCCTCACAGCTATGTCCTTGCTCCTTTCTTCTTTAAAATGTTTTGTGTGTTTCCTTATTCAGTGAAGCAGTTAAAAACATAGAAAGGATACTTGGAACCTTGGAGGATTATTCAACAACAGGAGGAATGATTAGTACCATAGATTATAAAACTGAGAGTCCAAACTTTCTTAACAGGATTGAATATTACTGGGTGAAAAGCTGAAAAGTTAAAACTTTAACAGAAAGAAAAATAAATAGTTGCATTTAGGTTAAAAAAATGTAAATAAGTGTTGGGATGCTGCTGCTGCTGCTAAGTCACTTCAGTCGTGTCCGACTCTGTGTGACCCCATAGACGGAAGCCCACCAGGCTCCCCGGTCCCTGGGATTCTCCAGGCAAGAACACTGGAGTGGGTTGCCATTTCCTTCTCCAATGTGTGAAAGTGAAAAGTGAAAGTGAAGTTGCTCAGTTGTATCTGACCCTTAGTGACCCACGGACTGCAGCTTACCAGGCTCCTCCATCCATGGGATTTTCTAGGCAATAGTACTGGAGTGGCTTGCCATTGCCTTCTCCGTGGGGATGCTACTTGACATAAAAGCATCATATGAATTGACAGTGGGTAGGTTAAAGTAATATAATCATGTCCACAAAAATATCATGTCTAGATTGCTGTAACAGTTCCGGTACACATGGCATGGAGACACTAAAAGAAACAAGGCAGACAGATGCGGGTAACTAGGATTGTGAGTTATCTAGAACTTATGTCACAGGTTATAAAGTTAAGGTGATTATATGCATTCAACTTGGAGATGAGGCAACACAAATAATGTCTGATAACACAATTCCACTGTACACTTTTGGACATGTACAATGTGCAGACACACAAGAGAGCAAAGGTGAGGCCATTATGCTGAAGAGAACAATAAGAAGCCATCACATTCAGTTGTCCCACTGATTCTGGAAGCCCTGATGGGTAGCTGGTTTTTGGTCCCTTCTTAAACACAGGGTAAGGAGTAATCCTCTAAACTGACAAAGACCAGTTATTCAACTCTTGGGCAAACACAATCATTGGAATGTTTTCCCTCATATCACCCTCCATGCATCTATTATGTCCTCTGGAATCTTAAAGATCATTCATCCATCTTCCACATGTCAGCCTTTCAGTATTTTTCTGATTTTCAATGTCAAGATCCACAATGAGTAGAAAATTTATAAGCAGTCAGCTTTTATATCGCTACCAGGAAGTCCTTTTAAACTAGAGCTGTCCAACATGGAATGCCCTGTCTTTGGGGGCAGTAAGCTCTAAGTCCCTAAAATATTCAAGCAGAGACTCAATAAAATTCATCAAGTGTATAAAGATATTTCCATATTGGGTGGGAGGATGGATATTTAAAACTCTAATTTCTATGGTGAGATAGCTAATTATTATGCATATTTACATATATCATGGCACTTGTTATATGCCTCCTCCAATAAAAAACAGTTTATCTATTATTAAATGAATTCTTTACCTTAATATAAAACATTTAAAATGGGTCCTGTAGCATTTACCAGAGAGACACTACTCACAGCAACACACACACACAAAAGTGTTACATATCTAAAGAAGATTTCAAAGTTATGGCTAACTTTTCACTTACTTAATTATTCAGCAAAGATACTCAGCATTTGTACAGAATTATTTTTGGAACTGTAAACATCTTTTTGACCTCCAGTGCTGAGGCACAATCCTTCTAATTAGGTTAATAAAAGATGATCGTGAGTCTTAGAACCCAGGATGCTAAATCAAGAGATGGCTGCCCAGAAACCACATAGGGTAAGAGAATAGAATACAAAGTGAGGGGTGGGGCTTACTGTCAGAGTTGGCAGTGGGTTGTGTTGAAGCCACACAGATTCCAAGCTGTCCCTCCTCCCTGTTCTTGAAAACTCCTGCCTGTTGACATTGTTAAAGAACAAGGAGAAAACAGTAGAGATGCTAGAGGAAGAAAGGTAAAGTTTGAGTTTAGTGGTGCTGAAGTAATGGGCTATTTTCTCTCACCAAGAATCCTAAAGTGAGTGCTTTAAAATACCCATTTCATAAGGTTATAGAATAGACTCAAAATTAGGGCAACAACAACAACAATTTAAGGAAAATATTAAAAGAAAGGAAGCAATAAAGTCATGGATGAGAAAATTCAGGTCTTAAATGAATAGATCTTAGATATTAAGTCAATAAAGCCTACAGATCATTTATCAGAAGAGAAAAAGCACAATAAATATACCAGATTCAAAATCATGGAAGATATGGGGTTATAAAGGTGGAAGAAAGAGAAAAATTCTGTTTAAAAAGGTTCAAACTTCCCTAAAATGGACATTCAAAATACAGTATAATTTTCTGTATTTGGTACTCAATAGTAGGCTTTTCTGATGATCAAATTCCATATTAGTTGTATTATAAAACTGGGAAGCATCTTCTCAATCATCAAAGAAATATTTACCTTGTGGTCAGTATAGTATTATGTCAGTGTAGTATCATGGCCTATATATCATATGGACCATAGATTAATATTTCTTTGAGAAAAAATTCCTAATTTTATAGAAATCAATGAGAAGTTTTAGACATCTGGTTTCAGTTAATCAGCATATGAGAGCAACCAAGAAGTATTTTCCCCAACCATAATGTTAAAGGAATGAGCCAAATCAGAAATAGCTCGAGTGATATTATTTGATCCTAATCAGCTTTATAAATTTTGCATAAGTGATAAGTACCTTAAAATGAACAAAGAATATCTTGCAGTATCTCTCAAAGGATCATTTTTACATTATCAATTGGTTATTAGGGGAAATTATTGGCACAGTGTAAAAAGGAGGCTGAATACTTTGAATTATTTCCTCTATTTCATGCTATCAGAAAGATTTTTCTTATTTTTCAAAGATAATTTACAAACTTTTGCTGTAAGTAGACTTACAAAAGAGTTAGATATACTCTTAACATAGTGCCTGGCTTGTGATAAAGAAACAGTAAATGTTTGTTGACTGAATGAATAAACACACTTAGAACTAAATAGACTATATATTGATACAGCAAAGCAAAAATACAATACAGAGGTTTAGTTTACATTTTAGTAGGCTGAATTTAGATATTGAAATATTAGGGAATCCAGGATTAAGAATGTTAAAGAATTTATATCTGTTAAATGAATCTTAATAACTATCACTCTTATTTTCAAACATTCTATAATTTCTGTGAGATAACCTAGAAAATTGATCTTATTGGCAAATTTTGTGTTTGTAATAGAAACAAATATATATGAAATTGTCAAATTACATACCAGAGACAATAACCTTCTAGAATTCTCAAGGATGAGGTTTAAATATTAAAATATTTTTAACGACCAATTGCCACTTTTGCATTTAAGGTATATAATGATAGGTACTTTTTCCTTATTGGATGTCATATTAGTGAGTATTTTCACATTAAAGACAAAATTTCAGAGTGTAAAAGATCGAGCTATTAGGACCAACTATTAGGGCTAAAGTGCATATGACTAAACATAAGAAAGTTTGAGAAGCCAGAAGGAGGGAATTTGTGAGAACACTGGAAAAAAGAAGTAAGGGAGATCGTTTAGTAAAAAGGTTAAAGCCGAAGTCAAAGGTGAAAAAACTGACCACCAGACACAGTGGTTCTGAAGTCCATCTCTGAGTTCTACATTCTGGCTTTGAAGGCTAGACTTGCTATGTTTTTTAGCTACTTGGCTCTGGCTTAGCTGTTTTCATCACAGATATTTGGGATAAGCTGACATTATGGGAAGACCCTTGTAAAGAAGGGTGGGAAAAAGTCATACAGCATTAAGGCATTGGGCAGGTAGGGAAGGAGCGACACACCACTCTGAATGTGTGTGAGTGAGGTGTAAGCATGAATGTACAGCCATTGTCATTTCTTCCAGTTACTTCCATCATTTTTGAAATAGTCAACAGGTAACTGCTGCATTTTCTAGGGTGATACATGCTGGGATTGGGGCTGGGTTCTGAGGTGGTATGTAAATAATTACACAAGACTACTGCTTATATTATAAACTAAGATCACATCAAAAAAATTTCTGAGGAAATACACTAACTTGAAACCAACTAAACCATATCATCCCTCCCTACTCACACTGAGTTACAGGAGAAAGATATATGGGAAAAACAAATTCATATAAGAATTTTTAAAGCTTTAACTTTTAAAAGAAGTTACCTCTGGAGAGTAAGAAGGAGAGAGGGTTGCTTTTTATGTTATCATTTATCATTTGATACACTTGTATCATAATGTATAATGTATATACAGATGTATACATATACAATGTATACATACAGTGTATACATATACAAAAGTATCATGATACATTTATCATTGTATTTTAATTTGTTTATCTAGCAATAAGTAAGTTACTACTTTTCAATAAAACAATAAAAGAAAAACATGTAGGAAAGTTTAAAAACTTCCAATGCATGTTTTATAGTGTATCCCTATCATGTCTTAATCTACTATCTTCCAATAGTTGGTAACCATAGGAGGTAGACTTCATATACAGAGGGAAAAAAGGAGCATTTGTGACCTTCAGCTTTGGCAAGGGCGACCCAGATAAAAGGAGTTTAAACTTAGAACAGCTTCTCATAAAATAAGCTAGAACAAATTCTCCTGAGAAACTGACTATATGCTACCACTGATCTAAAGAAAGGGTGTGTGAAAATAGTAACAACTAGCAGTGTGGCTGAACTGCATCATCTTTCTTGGGAAAACAAACTGTAAATCATAACTAGTCTTAGCTATACAGGTGACGGGTTGTCATTCTTGTATGTGAGCTTTAACTCTTCTCTGTCCACATCTTCTGCTGCTATGACTCTGCAACATCTAGAATTCATTCTTTAGCCAATTGAATCTGGCTTCATTACTTATTATGAAACTTCTGAGAATATTTTCCTGGATGATGCAGGCTATTGGCTATTTGCTAAAGTACAAGTTGCAATTTCAACGCATTTTACAAATGAATCAGGACAGAATTAGGTGTTGGGTGACTTCTGAGGGAGGCAGCAGATTTTGGTAGGAAAATCAACTACCAATGGGTGCTGAAAGATGTGGTTTCTAACAATAAATTGCTCATCTAATATGTCATCTTCTTGTGGCCTTCATCTTTGAAATGGGAGTAAAACAGGAAGGAATGGTTTCAACATAGAGAAAGTGACTATAAATGAGCTATAATATCAATACAAAGAGCAGTAATTCTAGTTATTAGTATCCTAGCTTTGTGGTGCCCAGCATGAAGAAGGTATGCTGAACACATGCAGTCCTTCTCTTCCCTTTATAAGATACCCAAAATAAAGAATTTTATAATGTTTTGACTTTATGTCACACAATGAACAAAAAATAACTTTAGCTTTGACTACTATATAATAAAATAGGAAAGAATTAGTGATAAAAGGGTTACAATTATTCATTCATTCACTTATTCATTTATCCAATAGTGCCTGGCCTACTATGGGCCATATACTGTTTCGGGCACTGGGTATACAAGACAAGAATAAAATCCCTGCTCTTTAGAAATTTATACACTGGTGGGTAGAGATGGAAAATAAATCAGCTAACAGTATTTGATATTATACTCAAAGTGATAAAACTGTGAAGAATATAAAACAGGGTAGCACAACCAAGGATGAATGGTGGTGGCAGAGGCAGGGAAGGGACATCTGGGTCAGATTGGGTTGTTAGGGTAGATCTCTCTTAGGGGAAAATATCTGAACCTGAATGACAAGATCTATAAACAAATATTTCAGTAAATATACATGAAAAAAAGTGAAAGTGTGAAAGTGGTACCCAGTTGTGTCCAACCCTTTGTGACCTCGTGGAATAGATCCTACTGGAGTGGGTAGCCATTCCCTTCTCCAGGGGGTCTTCCTGACCCAGGGATCGAACCCAGGTCTTCCCACATTGCAGGCAGATTCTTTTCTGTCTGAGTCACCAGGAAAACCCAAATATATATGAAGTAACTTCTATTTGGAATACAAAGTTTCTTTTGAGTTCCCAAATGTCCAAAGTCAAAAAGGAAAGGAAGAGTGACTGATAAGAATGTGAAATGAGGGACATTTCTATTTTAGCTCCTAGAGCACAGCTAACACATTGTGTTGAAATATACAAAATTGCTGAAACTTCATCATTTTGACCTACAAAAACAGCAATTCATATGATTCAACTCAATAGCTGGAACTGAACAAAGTTAGGTCATGTAGTCAGGTAAATGTTATTTAGTGAGGTTTGCCAGGACTAATTCACTATTTAAGTATTGTAATTGCCCTCTTTGCTTAAAGTCAAATCTGCATGAAATCTACATAAATTACATAATTATAAAACATTTATTGGATAGACGTACAGTGTGTCAAAAATGGAAACTAAGTGCTTTCTGGCATTACCTCATTCGATCCTCATATAACCTCAAAAGGTAGGAACTGTTACCACATCATCTAACAACTGAGGTCTAGAGGTGTTAAATAACTTGATCAGTCATACCAACTTGGAAGTGGTAAAGTGACAAAGTAAAGATGTGAACTGAGGAATGTCTCCAGAGACTGTATTCTAGCCTTTGGTCACTCAGTGTACTTAGGAAAACATGCTTATTTATTTCAAAGGTCAACTACATATCTAACTTGTTATATTTTCAAGGTTTATGTAATATACATCCTTTTTCTGATATTTAACATTTTATTAGGGTCAAGACTTTCAAATGATGTGATGTGATCTGGGATGTGTGTTTGTATATATACACTGAAAGGTTGAAACACTACTGGAACAAATATAGTTGATGATACACATAATATAGTACAGAGGCTCATGTATCAATAGATAGTAATGACAGACAGTTTGGTACACTCCTTTTCTTTATGATCTTACAAATCAAGGTTAGTCTAAACTCATAATCATTTCATTTCCCTTGATATTTAGGCAGGGGCATGTGATGCAACCTTGGCCAGTGAAATCTAGGGCTAAGTTTGCTAGAAGGATCTAGGAAGTTTTGATTTTACAAAAAGGAACCAAGAATAAGGTCTGGTCTTTGGGTTTTGGATGCTATCTTACGAAAAGTGACGCTCAGAGCTGCTGGCATTACAGAAAAGTTAGCTGAGTCCTGACATTACAGAGCCATGACATTTATTCCAGAACAACTCCATTTCTGAACTTTCAGTAAGTTAAGATTATTAGCTTTCCCCCATTATTCAAACCAAAAAAAAAGAGGGAGGTGTGATTAAAAATCCAACCTATAACTAATACCAGAATCATAGCTACATTCTACTTTATATCCACTCTTTAGTGTTTATGTCTCCCTAACAGTCTTTCTTCAAAATCAGATAGTGCAGTATTAAGAGAGTATTTGTTTTTGCTTTATAGAGTTTTCTTTTCTTTTATTATTTTTGGAGTTTTCTTTTATTTTTATTACTTATTTATTTATGGCTGTGTCAGATCTTTGTTGGAGCATGTGGGATCTTAGTTCCCTGATCAGGGATCGAACCCACATCCCCTGTGGTTGGAAGGCAGATTCTTAACTGCTGGACCACCATGGAAGTTCCGTTTTTGTTTTTTCAATATCTATGTGTTATATAACCAGCCAAGAATGGTGCCCTTGAATGTCACAAAAGTGACATTTTTAAGCTTCTCTCCTATTCTTTCTCTTTTTGGTACATGTCTTTTTATTCACATTGCTTGTATATCTTTTCCATCTATTACCTTTCGACCTGAACTGTGATTTAAGATACTATTGATGATTATGCTCTTCCAAACTCTTTGTGCTTGAGCATAATTTATCTTGACAATAAATAAAATAGTAAAAAGTACTGCAACATTTTTATTTTCAACTTGCTCCTTTTTTTCCTTTAACACAATTTCATATTCTGAGAATATCTTCCCCTTGTCCATATACTTCTTATCTGAATGTTCTTAAAAATAAAATTCATAGCATTTAGAAACTCTTCAGGAATTATTTCAGGACTCTCAAAACGATTGAAGAGGATTAATCTATCTTCTTCTGCATGATATTAGCAGTCATTATCTAGCCTCTATGCCTAGATTATTTAAGATATTAAGGCACTGAGCTGCACATTTTGTACAGCTCTTAAGTTACCAATGGTGTGCAATGGCTGTTAGAAAAAAAAAACACTCTAAAATACACTTCTTGGCAGATCTCAGTTTGAAAGAATCAATAAATATCCTAGCCAGATAACCTGATAGGTATTGTAGCTAGTAGGTAACATTTTCCATCACAACTCTCATCCCTGCTAAGAAAAACAAAAAACCCCAGGTTTTGCTTCAGATTCCTAAGACCAAACTAATAAATGTGTAAATATGAATGCTGATAGGTTATCTCTAGGACAATGAAAAAGATCACATTATAAGTTCATTGAGTACCTGGAGGTACCAAAAATGTATGGCTGATAAAGAGTGCTCTTTTAACTGCCAAGAGGGAAATCAGCAGGATTAAGGGATAAAGCTTTCAAAAACCTCATCAAAACCGCATAGTATGGCAAGAGAAAGGCAGCTATTAGAAGCAGACTTCAAGCTGTATTAATCAAAACCATATTTTAGTGTTACAGCAGATGATTTCTGAATAAGGAATATTATATCTTTATATTTTGTCCCACAATTTTATTATTAATACTCCTTGAAAGCTGCATAGGCTGACATAATTTATAATTTAATTTCACTGAGGTATTATAAGGCCTACACCTCAGTAAGATTCCAAAGTGCTAATTGGGATAATAGGAAATTAGTTGTCTTCTCCCAAATGTCAGTGAAGTAGGTCAGGATAATTAATATGCAAGCTGACTTTTCAGTCAAAGGAAAACAAGACAGGTCTCATCTGTGTACTTTTAGTACCATCCATTTAGACTAAAATGAGTTTAGCCTGAGAAAAATCACAGTGTGACTCAGTTAAAGAACTGAATTTCAAAATAAGACAAAAGGTAGTTCAACCATGAGAACACAGATTGAAGTAAGCTCCAAAGCAGACTAAATTTACACCTCCCAAGCAGGGCCGAATTCTACACGTACAAAGAAAATGAAAAAAACATTCAGGTAACAGATGTAGGTATATCTTGCTTCTTAAATTGTTCTGTAAACTCATAAGCACTACATGATACAGATCATGAAAGGGGTTTGGTTGATGACATAATTCTTTGGTAAAAGTTTATTTACTTTTCATTGAAGGACAGTTCCTTTACAATGTTGTGTTGGTTTCTGCCATACATCAACATGAATCAGCTATAGGTATATGTATGTTGCCTCCCTCCCACTTCCCACCTCATCCCACCCATCGAAGTTGTGGTGACGTAATTCTTAATCCTTAAAGCTGAAGATAGGCTGTATTTTAACATTTTCTCCCATGGCTCCTTCTGTTCACTTGCCTGATATTTCCTATTTTTAATTTCTTGGCAAACTGAGGAAAAAGTTTGGAGCTAGAGACATGAAACTTATTTCCTCTGCAGGTCTGTACTTGATTAGTGCAAATTCACTTTAGTAGGTCACAACGCATGCTGGCCTTGAGCAGGACAGTTAGTAATACACTGCTGCTAGCCTTTGATGCTACCAAGCATGGTAGCCTTCTGACCCTAGTGGCAGCACAGTGAGTGCTCGGTGTGGAGGGCTATAAGTCTGAGGCTGATGGGATGGCCACAGCTTCTTTCCCGTGTATAATTTTGACTCTGCTGACATAACACCAAGCAGCCTGATTTGAATAAGCAGCCTACAATACTTACTCCTAATGGCCAACTCAGAGCAGTCATGAATAAGATACTCCCCTTAACTAGACATTAAAGATTCTTTTGAAAACACTGATTTTTTATAGCTGATGTTTCCCAAATGAAGTGTTCATCAAATCATACGGTTCTCAATATTAGAAACAGTAATTCAGAAAAACCATCGTTAATCTTCTAGGCAAGCATGCAATGTACTGCCCTGATGAGAATGGTTTCAAGGACACTGAGACATCAAGTGGCAAGATTTATAGAAAATACCCAGAAATAGATGGGGCTGTGCAAGACAGTGCACGGTCACCTTTGGTGAAACAGATCCTACTGTAATAGCCCAAGCTACCCCACCATATCAAACTGTAAAGGCAAAATATGTAATGCCAAGTTTACCTACACATTTCCTAGGGCTGTTCTCCCTTATTGCAATCATTCCACAAAGAGAAAGTCTGCTGAAAAAGATGGAAAGTACTGAGTAACTGCCTACTTGACCCACTTGGGAACCTGAAGGAAATACTCATCCACTTGGAGTGCATCTGTATGGCTAAAAATACATTCGATCAACAAAAGAGCAAAAAACTGACAATAGAAAAAAAATAATCCAATGTCATCTAACTAGAGATGCTCTGTAGCCTAGTGGAGCCTGAAGGAAGGGCAAGCAAAGGCCTAGCTTTGCCTTTCAGGTCCTAGGACACATATTCTCCATTCTAGTCCTCCCTACACAATGACCAGGAAGAAGTGCTAAGTATCTAGCTTAACAGAAAAAGACAGCTTCAAAAACTTCCATGTATGGCAATTAAGGAATGTGTTGTGAACAGGATTCTATTTCAGAGGGCTGTGCCTAATTTCAACACAGTTTAGTTGAAAATGGCAGAGATGAAGTATTTTCCCTAATGCATTTGTAAAATACTGAATAAACCTCCCAAACTTAGTTGCAGCAGTTATGCAGTACCCAGACAACAGTCAAAATGAGGTTTCTAATTTATCTTTAGTTAAGTTTTAGAAAACAACTCATTAATCATCCTAACATTAAAAATGTATGGTCGTGCTCACTAGAACTTCTACAGAGGCCTAACACAGTTCCTAGATCTTTCTTCTACAAGACTCTTCTATAATTTCTAATAGATGTGAATGTTATGAGAGCTTGGCAGGTAATCAACTTTCCTGAACCAACAGTGTACCTTTTATAATGGTCCTCATGGAGATTATGACTAGAACAAACTTTATATGGAAACTGCTTTAACATGTGAATTTTATTGCAAGCAACTCATATTTTGATAGTAGAAGAGGTCCACTAAATTTTCTTGTCAATAATCTCCAAAGTAACCCTCATTTTAAATAAGCCAAACTTGAAATTGATATGAGGTTCCTGACCTGTTGGTAACCTGTGAGCTTTGAGTTGTTTTTCCAGTTGTGATGATCTTACACTAATATATCCTTTAATCGAAGTCTCATATACTTCGTGAAATGGGCTGAAGGACACAGTCTGTTGGTATCCTTTAAAAAGAGAAGTCTAATGCCCTCATGGAACCAAACCAGTAACTGGTTTCATCAACACTGGCTTGGGTCATCTGTACTAACTGGCCCATATTTCATTTATTTATTTATTTAATATTTCATTTTGAATAAAGAGATTTTATATTATTTCTTTGGTATTGTACATTCAAGTCTTGGTAACTAGTAAACATATTAATTTTTTTACCTACTTGTTTTGCAGGGGACAGGGGGGCGCACATAAAGCGGCTTGTAGGATCTCATTTCTCAGACCAGGGACTGAACCTGGTTGTGGAATTTTTAATGCCAATAAGACAGAGGGTTGCTTAAATGACTTCTCTCTCTCAGGAGTTGATTCACATAAATTGAGCTTTGCAATCAACATACATACCAGGCAAGTACATGGATGCTTTTGGCAAATTGGTTTCTAGAAACAGACTCTGCTATTTGGAGTTGATAGAAATGCTATGCAAAATTTCTACTTCAAACAATTCTTTTGTATTTTTCCTTTCAATCTTCTAATAGTGAAAAGGGAAGTTACATATGTATGTACGTATTTATGTATATGTATGAGTGTGTGTATTTTTTGTGTATTTACTTCCTTATTCAACCAAGGTCCTGCTAACACCTGCTTGAAGCATTTATAGCTTCTTAACCCAAACTCAAGAGTGCAACAACTGTGGACCAAAGGGATAATGTGTGTGAATGAGAAGAAAGTAAGTAGATGAGAGGAGGAAGAAAAACGAATGCCATCAACCTGAAAAGGCAAATGAGTAACTGGAGAAAATAAATTATTTCTTCTAGCTGTGAGTGTCCTGAGATATAGGCTTCACTACTCATCTTTTTTCCCCCCAAGTTATTCAAGTTCTGAAAGTAGGACACCAAGGGATACCTAACTTTCTATGCAGCAAGACCATTATTTTAAGAAAAAGGGGAAACAAAATTATGTTTTCTTAAAATAAGAAGCTTGAAAAGGTTAGGAATCTGAGTGTATAGGCTAAGAATCTCCATCGACATACTTACTTTTGTCTCCTATGCTTTCCCCTGCTGCCTCCCCTTCCTCCTCCTCCTCCTCCTCCTCTTCCTCCACCTCTGTGGGCTGCACGTCATCCTGCGGGTCACAGGCACTAACCGGCGCATTCAGACAGCAGTGGTTGAACCCGCTATCTCGTGGCAGAGTGAAACTTCGAGGCTTGCCCCCGTTTCCATTTAACACTTGCATCCGCTCGCTCTCAGCTAAGGGGTACGGCCCATAGTGATCCTGAAGGTGGCACTTCTGCGTTGGCAGGGTGGACTGCCGCCTGTGCTCAGGGGAGATGGCCGCCGAGTCAGAGAAGACAGAATCCTCCAGGGGCAGAGTCTGAAGATAGTGTAATCCCGAGCTTGTCAGGGGCGTCTCGATTAAATCCTGCCAGGAGCGCCGCTGACTGGCTGTCTTGCGAATGGGGGACACCACACTGCTCCCAGTCACTTCCTGGCGAAACTCCTCATGGGAGGATTGCGACTGGGAGGTCTCTGTGGAGGACAGCCGGCTGTGTTTGGCTTCCACATAAGGACTGGCACAGCTCATCTGTGGAAAGGAGACTCTGATCAGTCTCCCAGAAGTAAAAGACCATGCCTATCACCAAGGAACACCTTTGATTTCCAGCAGGTAATATTTACTCTTTGAGTGAATGACTACTCACCTTTTCATGTATCTCAAAGGTAGGCCCCAGCTTAAATTTTCAGAGACTGAGACATGGACGTATTGAAATACAGCTATGCTGGGCTCTCATGTAAAATGTGCCATATTAGTGCAAAGTTTCACCACAATCAAAGTATAAGGGAATGTGAGTGCCTATATAAGAAATATTCAGCAACTAAAAAACAAACCCCAAGTTTTAAAATCTCTACGTGTTAAAAATCCTGAAGAATTGTTGCCAAATTCATATTTCCAGATTTTACAGTGTTTGGGGATGAGAGCAAGAACGGCTTTTGGATGTAAAAACAAGGTGCTTCTCTCTAATGATACACAACCCTTCCTCTTCTTCAAAGGTGACTGTCTGCTCCTATGGAGCCAAGGAGAAGTTTTCTTATGTTCTGGTCAGTTCTGTGGCACACTCTAGAGAGTTAAAGTGTAGGAAGGATAAGATTACACCCTGATGGGGATTAGCGTTTGCCTTGAGCACAGCCTTCAGAGTACATAAACACAAAAGAGAAATGGAATGTTTTTATCAGTGGAATTGAAAGTTTGGTAACATATGTTACAGCACAAAGCACAAGCAAGAAGGACTGGCATCAAGTGAATGTTGTAAAAGACTTGTAGGCACCCCTTCTGGGAGAAGCCTTACTCTACCTCTGGGGGCTAACAGACCAGCCCTGGCTCTTCCTGGCAGGAGGAGCCAGGTGTGTTCAATGTGGTCATTACGACTGAGGCTGAAGTTGTGGCCGGGAAAAGCCTGACTAAGGTGAAAGTACATCTACCCCTTTGGGTAAAGGAGTTCAGTGGCATCTTCTGTGGGCAGTTTATCCTCCCATGTGTTAGTAACAATGTGGGTAGTTTCCTTCTTGAAATTCACAAGTTGCTATCATTAAAGAGCAGTTTGGTCAAGCAGTTTCCCTTTCTTTCTTGTTTACAAAAGGTTTATTTATTTCTATTTTTTGGCTGTGCCATGTAGCATGTAGGATCTTAGTTCCTCGAGCAGGGATGGAATCTATGACTCCTACATTGGAAGCATGGAGTTTTAACCACTGGACCCCCAGGGAAGTCCCTACAAATAAGAATATTCAGATCCTGACTTTTTAGGCAAAGAGGGAAAATATGATACAAGCTATATCTTGTTACTGACTTCATTATTTCATTTGTTTAGTTCATTCTGGTGTTCTGTTGCACTGTAGCATTTATTAAGGAAATGTGTATACAACTCTGCATTTTTTCTAGTCTTCTTCTTTTTTCCTTAGGTAAGAGACACTGTCATCAAACATTTCAATTAAAAATGTGACCTCCCTTTCAGTCATTAGCCAAAATAGTTATCCATTTATTCCATTTATTTATTTCAGAAGTATTCACTGAGCACTGAATAAATAAGTACCAGTGCTGTGCTAGGCCACGGGGATGAATGGATGAATAGATGAATAGAATGGAGTCCCTGTTCTCAAAAAGTTCACAGTCCAGTCCAGTGAACTGTTTGCAGTCCCAAATACGCCAATTTAGTATCTCTGGATTAGGCCTGAGTATCTGCATTTCTAAAACATTCCAGAGGTGATCCTTATGCATAGCCAAGTTTGAGAAGTGGCCTCGAATTATATCAACATCTTGCATAGCACCTTTCTTGTTAAAAATCCCCTGGAGTAACACAGAAGTGGAATTAGGTTGGCTGCTATTGTTACCTAAATCCAGTTTGCATTTCCTATGTGGAAGACTCAGTCTCAAGATAGGCAGAATGGACTCTTACATACTGTGACCATGCAATGTACAATCTTTAAAATGGGACAGTATTGAGACTCTTTCAATAATTCTGATGAGCATAAAACAAACAGGGACAGTTATAAAAATCAAGGTACAGTCTATACACAGAATAATTTACACAAGTTTAAGAAGTCTTAAGAAGAAGGGTACCACATAAACACATATACATTAAACCAGATCCCATAGCTATCTGAAAAGCTACCTACCAAAACATGTTCAATACAGATATAATATCAATTTTTACTATTGTTTCTAAAGAACATAGGAATGAACTTTGTTAGTGTAGAATATATAAGGTCAATTTACATATCTTTTTCCACAAAAACTTTTTTTTGTTGATACTTCATGAAGGCTACTCTGACACAAATGGTACGTTTTCTTAATAAAACTGGTAAGATATTTATAAGCGTGGAATCTGTGGTGACTGCTTCTCCTGATTAAATAGTCTTTGTATGCTTAAAGTTTCTCCCTTATTGCTTTTAGGTCCCCTGTTTTCTTTCTCCCTGAAAAACCCAAGGTCTGGCAAGTAATTCATCACATAATGTTTTTTAACGTAAAAAAGGATGTTTCAGATCAGAGAATCCAACACTATATTGAGTACATTACTATTGGCAACTTACAGAGGGAGGCCGTGGGTATGTATCGTAGGGGGGTGGAGGGCTGTCCTGTTTAGGTGTTGATGGAGTATCTGCTTCTTCCTTGTCACTCTCACTCCAGTAATCTGAAAAGTCACACACATGGATACATCAATATTCCATTAAAAGTGTCTAGCCATATTTTCAGTAACATGCACTACCAGCTAACAAAAGGAAGTTTAAATTCCATTTCTACACACTGCTCCCCAGCACTGACTACTCCAGGTCCAACAACTTTTATTTTCAGTTTGGATTTGAGGAGAAAGAAAGAGTACAATCACCCAATTCCCACCTCCTTTTAAAGCAAGCAATTACACATAGCTGCAGTTTTAGGGAGTTAAAAAAAAGATAATGCAAGTCAAATCAGGTTTAGGGTATAATTCCAGACCAAACTACTTGAAACTTCAAAGAATGAATGATGTTACATGATGTTTCTTAAAGGTGTATCATTTTATCTTAAAGATGAACACTCAAAGAAGAAATGCATACATTGCTGGAGATCTCTACAGATATAAACAGCTCCCAAAATAATCTTCTCAATTCTCTTCTCTGGCTTCAGTTCACTGGTTATCTAACAATCACTGTTTCCAGAGTCATACTGACACGAGTCTCTATAACACCATACTCCCACCTCTACTTGGAAACACATGGCAAACCTTGATTCTTGCCAAACACAAAAGGGCAAATCTGCTGATGTGAGCTTTAAGCTCCAAACTTCTAGAACTACTTAAAAGGGTAGAAAATGTAAGCCGCTAGACAAAATGACTTGGCAGACCTCAGGCAAGAGGGAAGAGGAAAAACTGAGGTACATTAATTGAGTAAAATACAGCACCAAGGCCAATCATCAGATCTGTTCTATCAATCTTGCAACCACCCTATAACTGCTGGGTTAATTTTTTGTGTTTACAAGGAAAAATCTAGAAGTATCACCCATATGAATTTCAAATGATAAAAGAAAAGGTAGCCAAACAAAATGTTCCTTATTCTTATGAAAAGCTCCACCACAAAAGAACCACTAGAAGGCTTAACTAATACTTAGATGTAGGTGAAAAATCATGGCACATATTTTTATAGGTACCTTTTTCCATCTAGGAATTCCCATATTGTAATATTTTCATACATTTTCCTGTGGTGCTGATTAATAAGTACAATTAACATTTACTGAGTACTTATTATATGCCAAACAGAAAGTAGTAAAACTGGGGTTTAAACTAAGAAATTGCCTTGTTCTAAACATTGAAGGGTTAAATTACTGGGACTCTTTCGTATGACTTAGTTTAATGTGACATATTAAAGAGAGAGTTTAATGTGACATATATTCATGATTTTTCAAGCCCCTGTCCTCCCTGCTAAAGAATTTGGTCAAAATTCTTTAGCAATGGAGAGAAAGTCTCTGAAAATCCTATTCCTGCTTTACTTATCCCCTTTGAGTAAAAGAAAAACAAAGACTAGTTAACCTAAATTTGATATCGGGTTTTTACATTGGGTCACACTGGTGATGGGAAGCATATTAAGTCTCCTCCCAAATACAAATTGATGTAGCTGTCCAGAAACGGACCGAGTAATGCTAGTGGGAAAAGTATGGACTGTATACTCGTGCAGATGCAGCTTCAATGTTTGGCTGTACCAACTGCCATTTCTGTGCTCTTGTGATGCTGACTTAATCTCTCTGAGTCTATTTTGTTATCCGTAAAACGGGGCTAATAAACACCACCTTTCAGAGTTGTATGAGTGGGGTACTATGGTAGCACATATTTAAGTGCCTTACACCTTGAAAACACTAAAAATTATTGGGATTCTTAATACTGGTGGATTTGCAGGTAGCACACTAGGACAGTCTGTCCCAGATCACACAGTAAATAAATGCCTGGTGTTCCCATCTTCTTAGTCATTAATTTTTTCTAGTAGCAAGTTCCAGCAATGAAAAGTGAATTCTGGAGCTCTGGGGCCTCAGTTGGGTAGTTTTGTGGGAGCTTGAATACTACCGGGAAATTATTGCTGGAGGGAGAGGTACTAAGCACCCCTCCTCGTTCTCCCAAGCAGTAGGCCTGCCAGGATCACTCTGCTCTTACCCTTCCCACTATTTCCAGAAACTGTGACACCTGTGCTGAGTTTTCCCTTCACCTTTTCACTGAGACTTTGGGTCTCAAGGAGTTAGCACCTGAAATGGTCCAATCAGCACATTGAGAAGGAGAGGATAACTATTTTCTCAAGATCTCTATGACTAACACTACAAGTGGCAGATTTAGGAGATTCTCTCTCTACTCCTCGCCCTAACCCCTCATTCCTTGATAAATGAGGAAAAATTCTAGTTCGAAATTTGATGTAATTCTTGGTTTACTAAAAAAGAAGCACCATCAAACCAAATTTTTTGTGGGTTGTCTAAGAGGTTGAAATACCACTTTGTAAATTAACTTCATTTCATACACTAAGCCATGTGTCTCTCAGAGAGTAATGCCAGGGAAGAGCCTACGGAAAATTCAGGCCTTTTTGGGTTTGTGTGGAAAATTACCAGCACACTGCTGCCCAGAGGCTGAAAGCAGTCTGATTTTCATTCTAAGAGCAAATTAATTTATTTTTCTTAGCTCTCTTATTTAGCACGGAATGAATGGATACTTTTTAATGTCTCCTGCAGTGATATTCAATTTAACAAGTAACTAATCATGAATAAACAGTGTCATCAATAGAAGAGGAAAATTTCCACTTCTCATGTTGATACAAAGGATAATCTGAAAAAAATTGACTTTTTCATCTAGAACTATCAAAGAAATGCAATGAATTTTATTCATTTTTAAGTAATTAAAGCTTTACAAAGACCTTACGTGTGATTGAAAATAATGTGTCATGAATGTCTGATCTGAAGCTGTAAAAATACAGAAAAAGGATTAGCAGACAATTAGCCAAATTGTGATCTTGGCAAAATTCAATGTAGCCCTGTTTTCTCTATGTAAAATAATGCATAATGAAAAAGATCCTCATATCCTTTATACTGCTGTAGTTAAAGACAGCAATTCACTAAACTTTTATTTAAGTCAATGAAAGAGTCACTTCTAAGCTATACTGAGTATTTAAATAGAAACAGTGTTTGGCAATTATTCCTTTGCATCTTTCTGAAATATTCCCAATTCTCAAAGAGCTTTATTTTGTTTCAGGTTTAACTTCAGTGCTGAGAATGGTACTCAGATGTCAAACAATTCTATAGAAGTGTGGTGTAGACCCGTGCAACCAGCAGCTGACTATATAGGATATTGTGAGACCTAATCCCATATAAGGTAGGAAGTCTAATATGCTTCTGATCCATGTTAGAGCATCTGATGAATGTATACTCTAAAGGGAAATCTAAATTATCTCAGAGATTCTGGTTGTAGAGAATTGAACTGTAACTTTAAGCTTCTACATATGATTATCTACCATTTTCTAGTAGGCACTAAAATAAATACTCACATGACAGACTATGGCAGCATGAATCCATGGAATGAGTATTTTTTGGAACCTGCATGTGCAATGTGACTTACCAGTTCTTTCATCCATAATGAATTTTGGTTATATAATACCAAGTACAAAGGAAATCCACTAAAATCAAGGCCATGCTCAGCTTCAAAGCAATGTCGAGTGACAAAATACAGAAGCCTGAAAATCCAAGTTTCCTTATTCATGCAAATTGACTTTTTTAAGATTCATTTTCCTATCAGCACATTGCCCATCTTCTAATTCTTGCATCTTAATGCCTTTTTAAAGTAATTCGAAAAGGGGCTGGTGTGTGTGTTTAGTTCTCTTACTATAACTGTAGGCCCATAAATTAAGTAGAAGAATTAATTGGGGAATAAACATTTAACAATGAAGAAATGTGACTTAATTACTGGCCTGACACTTCATAGTCCTGGCTGGGTTTGCCTGTGCACAGTGATTTGATGGAGATGGCTTCCATGTTATTTGTGGAAGTACCCATGCTACTTCCACTCTCAGAAATGTTTTATTTTATTACTTCTCATCCTATGAGAACCAGTTCAGATTATGTGCACATAATGTCTTTCCCATTTCCTTCCTGAGAAATCTCTCCAGACTCATTCCCATGGAATTTGGTTTGTACTTTTCCATGTCTCACTTTCTATATTTTACTAAGAGTATCTTTTCTGCTACAACTCAATGTAATTTCAGGCAGGATGAGTGCCTATTTCACCATAATACAATTAGAGTGCTAGATGAAGGCCTCACTCAGAAACACTTTGTTGTTGTTCAGTCGCCCAATCATGTCTGACTCTTTGCAACCCCATGGACTGCAGCATGTCAGGTTCCCTGTCCTTCATTGTCTCCCAGAGTTTGCTCAAACTCAAGTCCATTGAGTCGGTGATGCCAGAAACACTTCAATACTTAATAAAGTCTTCTCTTTCTCTTCAGCACTAACATTTTACATCAGGCTCACTGATTACTTTCTCCAAGTATATCCTCATTAATCCTGTCCCCTCTTCAGGATTTTTTTAAAAATTTTGCATCCACTTAGCAATTTTTAAAATCAGTTGCATGTTGTGCAAAAATTAGTACTCATTTACTTTATGTCGCTCTTTAATTTTTGTTAGGCAATTTCAAGTGTGTATTTTTTAAATTCTCAACAAGATGATAAATTCCCATCGGCAATAATCATGTTTTGCTATTTCTTGGACATCTTCCTGCCCTATCTCCTCACTCTTCACTGCTCTAGGCACCTCCATTCTCTTATCCTATGGCTCTAAACCAGGGATTGGTAAACTATAGTCTGCAGACCAAATGAGGCACTTGGCCTGTTTTTATACAGCCTGTGGATCAAGAATGGCTTTTACATCTTAAATGGATTAAAAAAAATCAAAAGAAGTTTCAAAATGTGAAAAATGTTATGAAATTCAATCTCATTGTCCATAAATAAAGCTTTATGGAAGTACAACCACTTCTTTTCATGTGTTTGTAGCAGAGTTGAATAGCTTCAAAGAAACCTTAAGGCCTTCAAAGCCTAAGATATTTACTGTTTGGCTCTTTACTCAGGAAGTTTCCTGACCCCTGACCTAAACCTTTGCTGACAGATTGGTTTTGGGATCTGGTTATGTTTTTTAGATATCTCTAACCTTTAGCTTTTAGATGCTTTAAAAAGTTTTCTCTGTGAGGAAACAAAGTTTTCAGAATCTTCACATCAACACACAGATTATGCATACTGGAGACACAACTAGAAGTATGTTTGTGTATCATTCTGTAGAATTCCTTTAACTTTAGGATGTCTCAAAAGTTTTCAAGAAACTAGTTATGCTTCCAAGGGATGTACAGCAAAAATTCTTTGGGAAAAGTAAAGCCACTTTTAGAATGGTAACCACAACTTTTGTTGAGATTTCAATTCTGCATCAGGATATTGTGTTTCATAAATATGAGGTCAATACTAAGGGAAGTTCCATATGATCACAGAGCTAACACACTAACAGAACTGAATAACACAACCAAATGAGACACTTGATGAAAGAATGAATCCATTCATCTGAGCTCTCTGCATAAAAAAGCTCTTAAATGTCTGTGAAACCACTAAGTAGAAAAAACCACTAAGGACCTAGACTTGGGTCAATATAGGACCAATTCTAGGCTTTTTAATTTTTAAGATTTTTTTTTCTCCATAAGAAATAGACTAAAGGAGATGGCAACAAAAAGGAACAAACTCCATATTAGCTGCTCTAAAAATCTGAGTTTATTTCCTGTTTGATTTACTAAATCCTACCCATAAGATGCAATGGTTTGGATTCCTTTGAAGTGCACAAAAGAGGAAAAAAAAAAAACACAGATTGACATCTGCATTTTCTCTCAAGTGATAGCAATGAAACATTGTAGAGGAAAACAGCAAGGGAAAAAAACATAACAATAGTAAAAAAAAGCATTCCTTTACCTTGTTCTTGCTTAATCCTCTCTCTTTCCGCATATCCTGCAGTCAGCATGTTAATTCTGTTAAGCCACCTGAAAAAACAAATATCAGTAACATTGCAACTGAGTTTCTTATAATTTACCTTTTTGGAAATATTTATTTTCAAATGCATATGAGTATATGGAATAACCTCAGATAAAAGATGTGTTGTTTTCTGCTACTCTTAACACATGGAGTTGTCAATAACTCATAATTTGCTGTAGTACAAACTGTTCCCACAGTAAAGATGCTATTTCACTAGAAAAGTCTTGGGCATGCCTGTATATATCTGCAATATAAAGGGGTCTGAGATGACCGAAGTCCTATAATTCTGTTGCTGTTCTGTTTCCTCAGAAAAAAATGCTCCTTTAGAGATATTTAAACAATATCAGATATAATTTGTCTTGAGAAGTGAAAAAGCTATAGACTTAGCTTGTCAAGTAAGTTTTACTATCAAATATTAGTTTTGATGAATCTCTTTTACATTTAATGATCCAAGGGGAAACACATATGAGTAGTACTATGGAAATCTGTCTCTAAATACAAGGGTATTAGGTTTTTCCAAAACAAAAAGTACATATACAATTTTAAGCTATATTTTGGATCCTGAAAATTTATTTCCACGAACAATAGTAACTTAAAATTAAATCTTAGTTCTCTCCTCTTTCAGGAGAATTGCTATTGCCAATGTAGGGGACTACCTGAGGCAGAGCACTGCTTCAATCTCCATCTTTTGTTCCATAAGGTCTCTACCTGTGTTCATTACTCTGGTAACTGTTCACACTGCATCAGATTATTGAATCACAAAGTCTTTAAACTTACTTGACAATTTTTCACTGGTTAATCCTGATCTATGATTCATATATTTTCCCAAATAAGAAAGTAAGGGAGAATCAACCTTCCAAACTAGCTAATAGAATTAATATTAAATTGTAGAATAATCTGATGTTAACATATTTTAAAAAAAATTTGTTTTTGAGAACTTTTTCTCTGAAGAGATTATTTCCCCTGTCAACTAGAAAATGAATGTTTCTGAAGTGACTCATATACTTTATCATTATGCCAAGTGGTGTTGACTGTGCCTCAGATACTGAGAATATCTTGAAAAGAGAGGGAGGAAAGTTGTTTCTCTAATGGACAAAATCACACCCATGGAAATTTAAGGTTTAATTTGAGGAACAAGTCACTTAAACCCAACTTTGACAAAACCTACAGTGTAATGATTACCTCAAGTATGTCTGGGAAGTAAAAAAGGGAGCAGAAATGATAAAAAAAAAAAGTAATCAAATGAATTCAGTAGCATGGCATATACACACATAATGCAGAAAAATATAAACTGTAAGAAGCTAACCTCATGACAAATAACCTTTTAAAAATGACTAATCATTAGTAAAAGGTCAACATGAAAATCTAGTCTATAGGTGACTTGTAGTAAGAAAGGAGTTGAATTTGTATTACAAGGCAAGTCTTAGCACTCTTAGGAAAGACTGGGTTGGTGCTTTTTGGGTGGAAATGATGTTGATACCACCAGAGGAACATTTATTGCTGAATTTTAATTCAGTACCTCCTATTTACTACTTCTTAATATATCATTGAAATTTAATTTTGTTATTAGCTAAAGAGCAATGAGGTCTTATATAAGATGAATAAAGAAACTAAAAAGAGGCTTCTTAATTTTTCAGCTCAACAACATTTACGAAATGTCTGTTATATACTGAACAATGAGCTATGTTTTAGGGGTCCAAAAATGAATAAGACAAAATTTCTGCCTTTGATGAGCTCCAGGATTCTTAAATTTCACAAGACAATGAAAAAATTAAAACTACTTTTAGGAAGACAAATTCTGCCCACAATAAAAACTCTTTAGAAAGTATGTGTATAAACTTGGGTCAGGGTATACAAACACAAAAGGCTGAATGCTACACAGCTGTTGTTGCTGTCTTGGATAAGTCGTCCTTAGGCCTTGGTTAGAAAATGCTTACCCAAACACTTGTTGCAGTTACGATTTGGTGTTTATATGCTATTATGAATAGCAGATATGACTGAACTGAACTGATGCATTAATTAAGGTAAGAAATATTTAGGTGTGCCAGGTACTGTCTGAGGCATGGAGGATAGAGAGATAAATGAAATAAAGTATCTGTTTTCACGATGCCTATATTTTCAGTGAGGGAGACAGACAATATGCAGGAATAAGAGGATTGGGCCTATGGTGAACATTCCAATGAAGCTGCCAAGAACTGACACAGAATAACGTACTGAGAGGGAAATAAGAGTAAGAATTTTGGAAGAAATGTACAAATAATAGCTACTAAACAGAACCTGGTGAGTCCTAACAATTATAAGAACATATGTGCTGACATAAAAAGGAATACACAGGCCAAGTAAATTCAGTAAATAAGCCTCAGAATACTTGAGAAACATGATGTTTTATTTTCTTCCCACAGATTTCACAGACTGGCAAAAAAGATTTTTTTAATGTTTCAATGCTCATTTCTCAGGAGGGAACAGATGGATTGGTGGTAGGGTGCTCAAAAGTGTTTTTTGCAAATTACCTCACATTCCAACTTAAAGCTACTCAAAAAACAGAAGGTGAGGTTTTAATATTCTAACATTTATATTTGGGTATATGTATATTTGGGTATATGTATGAATAAGTGTATGAATGTGTATACATACATGCAGATTTTATAGAAGAAAATTAAATCTAAGGATTGCCTTTTCATTCCAATTACTAGGTCCTGTCAAAACTAGCACTACATTTTAAAAATACATATGATAATACTTTAGAAATTATGAAATAACCAGATAAGGTATTTATTTATAATTATTATAATATAATTATAATTATTTATCATTTCTTGAAGGCTTAGGTACACACCTTCAAAGAGCTACGTATAGAATGAACCAATACCGAGGTCATCTTGCTGTTATGTAATAATTAGGTTATTAAATAAAGTTGTTGGAGGGTGTCTTTCCCTATTACCAATCCTCTGTGAATATTGCCACTCACACTCCTTCTTCCTACTGACAAGTAATTTTTAAAAAAACTTGTTTGTTGAAAACAGACACTAGGAATACGGTTATTAAAGAAAGAAAAAGCAAGGCAAAACAGTAACAGTCTATTATACTTAAATTTTTAAAAAAGTTTCAGTATTTCAGGACAATTCGGAAGGTTGTAGTACACCATGGAAAGGCTAATATAAAACAGCACTCTGAAATGTATGATATGGAGATGATGACATATTTGGTCAGATTTATTTATTTTTTCTTTGATCCACTGCTTAGAAAAGGCAACAAAGTGAAACTTATGGGTTTGGCTCAGTTTCTTTTCTGATATCCTGAACCATATACACCCAAAGGAGTATCAGGGAAGAGTAGTGACATCATATACTTCTAAAGTTATTCCTAACACAGGGTAGAGAATGGAGACCAAGAATGGTGTTAGTTAATAAAAATGAATTTTTGAGCAGGCTATTTTCTAAACCTAAAAAGACCCTGATTAGCAAGTATCGCAAATGATTAAATTATGTTAATTCTTAGATGTGAGTTAAACTGTGTTCTAGTGGATTTATCCTGTAGAAGAGGACATGCTCATATATACCACTTATTTTCTGTTTGGTTATGATGTTATAATCCTTCATGTTTATCCTAAGGGTACTGAGCTCAACTTTGAAAAAATGAATAGTAACTACAAGAGCAGAATTATAAAATAGTTAAAACACAAAATAGAGTAGCACTACTCCCCAACAAGTACATAATTTTCATTTTGAGAACAAGCTCAGCAAATTCTGATTGCCTCATGTGAAATTTCAAGAATGATAACATACAAAGCAAGAGAAGATTGTGGAAACCAAATGCAAGGCTCAGTTAACAGAAATAGAACCAATAACCCTAAAATTTAAGTGGAACTATAAAATACCCAGAATTGACAAAGAATTCCTGAGGGAAAAAGAACAAAGTTGTAGGCATACTGCCCTCCCTCCAAGACACACACTTAACTTCAGACAATACTACGAAGCAACAGTAATCAAAACAGCATGCTATCAGCACAAAAACAGACAAATGGATCAATGGAACAGAATCGAGTCCATAAATAAATCTATACACCTATGCTTAATTAATTTTTAACAAAGGAGGCAAGAATACACAATGGAGAACAGATAGTCTCTTCAATCAAGTGATGTTGGGAAAGCTGGACAGACTCATACATACCAATGAAGTAAGAACACAACCTCTCACCATACACAAAAATAAACTCAAATTCAAAATGGCTTAGAGACATACATAAGACATTTAACACCATAAAACTCTTAGAAAAGAACATAGGCAAAACATTATCTGACATAAACTATAGCAGTATTTTCTTAGGTCAGTCTCCCAAGGCAGTAGAAATAAAAGCAAAAATAAACAAATGGGACCTAATCAAACTTATAAGCTTTTGCACAGCAAAGGAAATCATAAACAAAACAAAAAGACAATGTAAGGAATGAGCGAAAATATCTGCAAACCATGGATTTTTCTGTAAGATGTTATGGAAAACCCTGAACAAACTTTTTGGCCAACCCAATATGTGAAAATGAATCACTTCACTGTACACCAGAAACTAATACAACATTGTTAATAACTTCAAAAAAGAAAGGCTCAGTTTTCCTATTAATTATAAAAGAGTTTACCAAGTTTTCCAACACCTTTCTTTGCCCTTTCCTTATATTCATATCCTTGCTTTGGAAAAATTGTGCCTATATTCCAAAGTGTCAAAGAATAAGATTATTTATGACAGCATATTAAGTGTTCATTGAGTGCATTCAAGCACATTTATGAAGATGTAGTTTTCTGCTTAAAAATATCTGAACACTTCCTTAGAGATATACAAAGAAAGGTATATGGTGTAAAAGCCCAAAGTATATATTGTGTTGGCCAAAAAGTTCACTGGGGTTTTTGGTCACATTGTATGGAAAACTCCAATGAACTTTTAGGCTAACCCAATAAAAGGAATATATACTGAAAGGAAACACTTATATAGCACTTACAATTTAGCAGGCACTATTCTAAGCCTTTCATGTGTGCTTATTTGCTCCTCATAAAAGTTCTATGGATGAAGATGGTTATTATCGCCACTTTTTAAAAGAGCTTAATATTTGACATAGAGAGGTTAAGTTCTACATCCATGGTCATACAGCTAGTAAGTGGGATAGCTGGAATTTGGACAGCCTGGTTCCAAAGTTCATACTCTAAAACACTATGCTATTCTGTATCTCCCTATGCTATTCTTTAACTCCCTATTCTGGATCTCTGTATAATGTGTTGGCACATTATATATGTAACATGAACTGACTGCTGAAGACCTATAAAAGGAAATATTTTGAATCTTAAACTCAATTTCAACAAATCTAGGAAAAGGAAAGGGGAAAGGAAAGAAAAAGGAAGAAAGGATCAAACTCATAAGAGCCAAAATGGAAACAAGAAGCTATTTGTTGTAGATGAAAAAAAGATATATATATATATGTATATATATACACAGATTTTCCCAGAGGCATCACATAACCATGTGCCATCTAATCACTTGGTTGCACAATCCTGTCCAGCAATAGAAGAAAGGTGACAGAAAGATATACCAACTAAGCTTAGGCTTGAATTATTGAGATGGATATTCTGTCATAAATACTCTGCACTTGGAAAAGTCAGCTTTTTTTGTGGGGATCTTTATTTCCCTCACTTTGGGATAAATTTGGAGACATATTCCTGAAATGGACTTAAATTTTTTTTTTCTGCAGTGGGTATTTTTTGGCCTTTATATATATATATGGCCTATATATGGATTTTGGAACATTTTTGGTAAACTTAAAAAGTCAATGAGTTTATTTTGACTTTTTAAAATGCCATTCTTTAAAATTAGGTATGGAGTTATGGCTGGGTCCATTTTATTTTAAATCTGATCTAGAAACTTCAGTGATATTTTTCTCTAAGCATTAAGGGGGAAAACTGAGAATTCTAAGCCTAATAGGCTTTCTAACTATTTTGAAATATAAGTAACACTTTACCTGTTCATATCATCAAGATGCTCAGCAGCAAAATAAAAGCTTTTGATTTTAGGATGACAGGCTTTGAATGCACTGCAAAAGGAAACAGAGTACATTCATTTCAGATTGGGAAATAAGTTAGAACCAGATAATTTTTATGAATAAAACTGCCTCAAATCTAACCTGAGTACGAATATATAATGCTTCTACCGTGATGACAGAAATCAGTTAAAAATTCAATTTTCTGCCCACAAAACTGCTTTCTTATTACATCAATTTGAAAGCATTAGCCAAGCACAATCTATAATTTAAAAGCTAGAAATTAAAAAAACAAAACCCCCAAAAAACCCTTCCTTTCTCTCCCTTGGCCCAAATAAAGTCAACTTACTATTTCTTGCGGCATTCACTGGCTCTATCAATTTTAAATTCAGGCAGGCTGATGAATCCTTCTGCTTTTTCATCCTGAAGAGGCAACACTCTTGTTTAGGGTATTATATACAAAGGTTTAAAGCTGACGTTACTATATGTATTAAATATCTATACTAATAAAACAGTTCATTTAATCCCTTAAATTAGACATTTGAGAGATTAGAATTTCACTCTTACCTGTTATAGTCCATTAAACTGAAGGTATATTTTGAACATTTAGAATAGTAAATACTGAAATATATATACAGAATATTTAAAAATTCTTTCTATATTAAAATAAAGACAGAAAAAATAATTTAATTCTCAAAGTAAAACCTGTTTTCTAAGTAATTTTCCCAGAATGTATATACAGTTTTATAACATATAAAATAACTTTAGTCCACATTTACAATTCAATTTCCTCTCATTTTAAATGTTCAGATGTAAAATATAGGGATATCTACTAATTCAGTTCCTTTTCTGCCTCCAAAAGAATCTCTTATCAAACCGAAATTAAATAATTATTTTGTGTATTCAACATTTTACAAGTGGATAGGTTAAGTTGATTTTCAAATATCTGACTTGGTTTACATGCTATACATACATATATATATATAATGTTATTCTTCACTTGGAAAATTGAATGAAATCCATAAAATCCCTCCCTCTCTAATGTGGGATAGAAACACAAGATAGGAGAATTATCTAAAATCTCATGTTAAATATAAGTTATTTCAACTAGTCTAAGCTTCCCTCATTGCTCATTTGGTAAAGAATCTACCCGCAATGCAGGAGACCCATGTTGGATTCCTGGGTTGGGAAGGTCCCCTGGAGAAGGGAATGGCAACCCACTCCAGTATTCTTGCCTGGAGAATCCCATGGACAGAGGAGCCTGGCAGGCTATGGGGTCACAAGAGTTGGACATGACTTAGTGACTAAATCAACCAACCAAGTATTTTTGGCTAAACCCTTTAATCATTGTTGTTTCTTTCATGTACATAAGCCAATTCTCAGACATTTACTCCCAAACATTGATGTGTGCTATACCAGTTCATGGCTTCTTATATATCAAGTTCAAGAGACATTACACATTCCCACCTGCTATCTCAAAGAAAAAGAATAGAGATTCTCAATTCTTTTAGTGTGTGAATGTATATTTATATGTAAAACTTAGTAAAATTTGATGCTAATGATAGTGACTAAAATGTGTGTTATATACAAAAGTAGTATGGTAACTTCCAATATTTTTCAATGAAGAAGTGAAGTCACTCAGTCGTGTCCTACTCTTTGCGACCCCGTGGACTGTAGCCTTTCAGGCTGCTCTGTCCATGGGATTCTCCAGGCAAGAATATTGGAGTGGGTTGACATTTCCTTCTCCAGGGGATCTTCCCAACCCAGGGATCAAACCCGGGTCTCCCACATTGCAGGCAGATGCTCTACCCTCTGAGCCACCAGGGAAGCCCATTTTTATTTTCTTCCAATCTTGTGGTAAATACAATAGTCTCAAATCTCTTTCTTAACTTTGATTTCTCTTATGTTACCCTTGATGTTTTTAATGTTAAAATTAAAAATTTTGAAAAATTTAAAATACTTTTGGGGTAGTTATGATCTCCCCATTATACTGAATAAAAGAATAGTGGTCAGTAGACAATCTACAAGTGATCTAAAATAAAGAGAAACATAAAGAAGCTATGTTTTTATAGTATTTCATTGACATATAAAAAGTACTTAGCCAGCACACTATTTAAAACCATGTATATTTTTTAATGAAAAAACAAGTTAACAAAAGAAATTTTTGTTTAAAAAAACTTGAGGACTTCACTGGCAGTCCAGTGGTTAAGATGCCACCTTCCAATACAAGGAGCATGGGTTCAATCCCTGGTCAGGAAACTAAGATCCCACACGCCACACAGTGCGGCCAAAAATAAAGAAATAAAAACTTAAAGTGAACTGATAGATGACTATGGCAACGGAAGCAAATGTAGAGTCAAGAGAATATAAAAAAATAAGGTATACTGTATATTCGTTGTGATATTTGACAGGTTATATAATTACTCTGAATGTAAACCTAATTACCACAAATGAAACAGGAAATCATAAGAACAATTTGCATTTGTTATATACTCTCCCTTTCCTTCCCCTATTGGGTCAAATGAAATGAATACTTGCAGATTTTCAAAGCTAGTCTGCTAGTTCATTTATTCTTTAAGAAAAACTGAAGCAAATGCAGATATTAATTAACTTACTATAAAAGACTTCCTTTCAAAAAAGCAAACAGAAAAAAATGTAAAACACTGAACAAAAGCAAGACATTTAAAAACCTTTATCAAATTTATATATATATATATATAATCCTTTTAAGTAAGCTATTGCTTGAATTAGCTTCATATTTTTAACTAGATATATAGAATTTTACTATATATTACCTATGTTTCAGACATGTTGTTTCATTACAGTAATTGAGACAACTGCCTTCACAGAACCCCACAATGCAACCACTTTAAGAAGGCAGACTGAAAAATTACTAGCAGTCTCCTGAATTAGCCTTAAGTTGATTATATTTTAAAATATAAATCTTAAAACAGTGATTCTTTTGGTTAAAAAGAAAATGAATAAGAAAACAAAATGTGCTTGTCTTACCTCCTCATTAATATACCAATAGAGGGATGCATCCTTTAGGACAAACCAGTATTTCTTCCATTTCTGTGAAAAATAACTCTTCGCATCTTTCTTTTTCCAAAGCCAGCCCTCACAGTCACCACGGCCAAGATCTTTGCAAGAAATTCGTCTTTTGCTCTTGCCAGCTATAGGACCTAAAAATAATAGTGGGTAAATGTGCTCTTTAAATTAATCTATAGATCATAAAAGGTAGAAGATTAATCTATAGATCATAAAAATACATCTGGATATTAAACCTTAAAAATATTTATTTTCTCATTGTATTAAAATAACTGGAAAATTTTAATACCTTTTCATCTACATGGACAAAAAACTTAATCCAAAATGTGTGGTCCCAGTCTGAAAACCTGTTGAGACCACTTGTAAAGGGTACCTTGTACCATAATTGACCTGAAGGAGAAGCTGATCCTTGTAGCTCTTGTATTAGGGAGTGGTTCTCTTCCACACCACACTGGGCTCAGGCAAGAGAGGATGGGTGAAGTGAGCTGGTGATTGTTCCAGTGTAGACTAAACAGCTAATTGTTTCATTTACTTTTCTTACCTTTGTTTTTCTTCTTTGATTTGTGCTGCAGAGAAGACTGCTGAAATGTCTAAAATCAAAGATGGGGAAGAATGTTATTTGATACACAGGGTGCAACTGAAGTACCAACAGTCGCAGAAAACACTGAAAAGCTGAATAGAACAGTGACTCTGAACCTCAGTGAACGAAAGTACTTTCTTTTTCCAAAGACTCAAAACAAATTCGTATATATCATGCCACTAAACTTTCTTATCTCTTGTGAAGTAGGAGAGAATAATATTATCTTTGTCCTTATTCTGTAGGCAGAGAAATAGGGACACAAAGCAGTGGTGAAACTCAGGGCTCTTAAACATGCAGAGTACCACTGCATACCATTTTTAGGGGTTTAGAGTGCTTTCTCAGGCAATGTCTTACTTGATTTTCACAAAATTTTACGAAGGAGTCAAACAAATATGACTATCACTTGTTCCTTTGAAGTTCATTCTATTCCATAAGCCACCACTAGCTACTGATCTCCTAGGCCACACCCCCAGATGTTAAATATTGGGTTGGCAGAAAAGTTCACCTGGGTTTTTCTGTACCAGCTCAAAGAAAACTTGAATAAACTTTTTGGCCAACCTACTATTTCAGTACTTGAATCAATATTTTCTTCTCACACCTACTCTTGCCTCTATTACACAGAACTAATCTTCATGTAGGTGATGTCAGTACATTGGCTCCTCAGTCCCTTAGCTCCAATGTTCTTTACTTCTTCATTCTCCAGCTATCCACCCCCATGACCCTATGTTTGTTATTCTTAAGTACACTCCAACAACTGCCTCTATTATCTCCATTCTATAGTACACTACCTCCAACCCAGCAATTTTTTAAAAGAAAATCTCCACGCAAGTATCCAATTTATTGACATTACCACTCTTTTGTGCCTTTATTTCTTATTCCACTTGATTTCCACAGAACATCTTCATAACCATTCCCTGGAGCTATACTTCCTGCATCATACTTGCCTAGCTAAACAACCATCCATTAAACCCACCTATCAGTCTAATCCACGCTAAGGACCAGAAGAGTATAATGTCTTAACAGAGAAACCCACAACTGTTTTAGTTTTCAATTAGTGACTATAAATCACTGGTTCTAGTCAGTCTACTAAACTAGATTGTTCACTAGTCTAAATAAGGTTAAATTCATATGACTAGCTAGTGAGGGTAGAGAGAACAGTATACATAATTTTAATTAACTCAAAATGAATTTTAGGGAACAGATTCTTGTTTTTCTTTGCAAAGGTATATCTGTAAGGAACAATCAGATTTTGTCTACATAAAATCTGCTGGCCTTGGATTTATACAGTTAATTCATATTATGTGACATACTTTATTTAATATCTTTGCTTATAAAATAACATTCTTTGTTGTTTAATTGCTAAGTCATGTTCAACTCTTTTGTGACCTCATAGACTGTAATAATTTTCACAATTTGTATATGGTTTACATAATTCTTAGGAATATATTATGGATGGATATTAGTCCTAAAGATAAGGATCAAATAATTTGCTGACATTCAGTGTAACCCAGAAATAATCACCCAATATGTATGTGGGATGTGTGTGTGTATAAATCAGTTGCAGCATCCATGGCTATAGAAATTCACAATCAATTTTAGAGAAAGCATAAAAGATAAAACCCATCATGTTATGCTAATTTTCTTGAGTGCACTTTGCTTCAAAATAATAACTCAAATAATAACTCAGGCTAGTATGCTTAAGTATAGTTAATTTACATATAGTTATTTTCCCTAAATTGTTTGGCTGTAAAATTACTGATTAGGTTCTTTTTGCTTAGTGTTACCACAAGTAATCATTATAATTTAACAGCTCATTATTTTTAAAAATGACAAAGATGGGGGTGGTTTGTTTTTTAGGAAGCTACATGGATAACAGACAGCTTTAAAGAACTGAGTTATATAATGTACTTCCTATGCTTTATGTGCATTACTTCTTAGAACCTGAGGTCTAGTTTAAAATCTACACAAAACATATTTTATGCTCTCTAGGTTTTCTTTTTCAACAAGATTATCTTTTCTTTCCCTATAGAAATATATTCTCATACTTATCATTATCATGAGTGCAGAGTATAATGAGCATACATATTATTGGAACCTAAGAACTCCGAGGCACACAATACAGATTTATCCATCATTCAAAGAAGCAAAGCTTTAGCTATCTTTTCAAAATATTGTAAATACTACAATGACATTCCCTTAAAAGAGACTTCATTATTTTTCCAAGTGATGTGATATTTTCTCAAATGAAAGAGTTAATTGAACTATATGCTTCTGAAAGTAATGGAAAAAGACAATGAAAACTACAGTTAAGGAAATAGGTCCCTTGTGTAGAAAAGAGTTAATAAAGCAGGCCTGAGGCTGCTATCTTAGAAGGGCCTGCTTGCAAGGCTGGCCCTCTGCTGACATCTGGGAACTTGGCTGGTAAAACAATTCTCTGTACTGACATGCAGCTTCCCTAAGCGATAAGACTACTTTGCCCACCTGGGGACTAAACACTTGCTTTAATTTCAGGAAAGGAAAAGCAGCTGCTAGGCAGAGGACGCCTATGTAACCAATTCAATAAAGTCCTTGGGTATTGAGCTTTTAATAGGCTCCCCTGGGCAGAGACACTACACACATGTGACTGCATTTTTGCTGCTAAGTGAAGTGTACTCTGCATGATCTATCATGAGGAGAGCACAGGAAGCCTGCAGGTGGATTTCTTCAGATTCCATGGTCTCTGTTTTCCATACCAATCTGGCTGGATACCCTTGCTGCATCACTGTAATAAAATCTTAGCTGTGGATAGAACACAGAGTCTTCTGAGGCCTAGTCAATCACTGGACATGTGGGTGATTTGAGATCTTCAAATAGACTCATTTTCAAAAGATTACTTAAAAACTAATATCAGAAACTGTTCAGTATTCACACACATAAATAAGCTCCTGATAGTGAAGGTTTCCTCATGTTATCAGCAGGTATGATTAAATACCCTGAGGTGCAAATTTACAATCCTGTGTAGTCTTAGTAAAAAAGATGGAATTGTTCATTCTGACAGGTATTTGACATCACATTTCCAGTTTCTGACAATATCATGAAATATTTAATAAAAGAAGGACACTAAGAACAGAAACATGACTACAATGGATAACACAGCAAATCATGTAAAGTGTTATGACCAATGTAGAAAAACAAGGGGCTTGGAATCTTTGCTTTCATGATAAATGTTTTTCTCACAATAGAGAAAATTTGTAATATACTTTATTTCTGTATTTTTCTTAATAGTTTCAGATCATCCTTCTTCCAGGTTCATGTTTAATAAGAATGCTCTTTAGAAGTTCTTTCATAGCAGTCTGTGAATAGCAAACACTTCTAGATATTTATGTTTGAAAATATAAAAACCCTTCACTCTTAAATAATATTTAGATGGATATAGAATTCTGAGTTGAAAATAATTTTCCCCCAATACAAAATGTTTTTGGTTGTAAAAAAATAAAATTAAAAAAATAAAAAAAAAGAAAATAATTTTCCCTTTGCAATCTGAATATATCACTATTTTCTTTTAGGGTCACCGCCCTTAAAACATCTGTAGTTACTCTCACTCATTATAATTTGTCTTTAGTCTCTCTGTTAGGTTTTAAAATATTTTCCTCTTTATCCCTGATATTTGCAATTGCTCTCTGATATGTCTAGGTTACAAATGATATTAATGAACCCCATTTCAAGTTCATTCTGTTGTGCGTGAAGGCATTATTTCTTCAATTCTGAAAATTCTTAGGCATTATCTCTCCAAATGGCCTTCTTTACTACTCTCTCTTTTTAGTCTCTAGATGTATGTTGGTATCTCTCAATTTATCATCTATCTTTAATACGGCTATCCTTTCATATTTCCTCAGTGCTTTTTAGGTGAATTTATTGTTTCCCAATTTTCTAATTCTGATTTTATACACCTGTATAAAGTTTATTTTACCTATAGAGTGCTTATTTCACTGACTATATTTTACATATCCAGGATGACTACTTGGTGCTAGCACTTCTGAATGTCCAGTGTCCTTAGTTATCCTGTTATTACTTCAAATTTTAAGGGCTTTTTGGATTTCCCAAAATTTCTATCTATTAAGGAAAGAATCACCTTTAACAAGTCATTGCTCTGGTCAATGGCTGTATCTTTCTTCAACCTTCTTATACTCATGGGTGAGGAAGCTCTGTTTGCTCTCCCAGCTGGTTTCACCTCATGAGTCAATCTTCAGTTTCCTGACATGGCTGGGGTCCATTTGTTCTCTCATACACATTAGAGTAGACTTCTAGTCATCTCTAGCCCTTTCTGGACTCAGAGCCTAACAGGTATATGGCTTTAGTTCCCATTTCAGTTCAGTTCAGTTCAGTCGCTCAGTCGTGTCCGACTCTTTGTGACCCCATGAATCGCAGCACGCCAGGCCTCCCTGTCCATCACCAACTCCCGGAGTTCACTCAAACTCATGTCCATCGAGTTGGTGATGCCATCCAGCCATCTCATTCTCTGTCGTCCCCTTCTCCTCCTTCCCCCAATCCCTCCCAGCATCAGGGTCTTTTCCAATGAGTCAACTATTCGCATGAGGTGGACAAAGTACTGGAGTTTCATAATGCTTACTGACAACCAAAAATAGATTGCTTCTGTAAACATTTATGAAGGTCCTTTCTCTTAAAAAATATTTTTATATTATTTCCTGAATCATCATTCAGTAAAATCTTTCTAACACCATCACTTGCACTTTATGTTTATTGTACTGAGCATCTGGGTGAAAATTCTTTCAACTTTCTCCCTAAAAGTGTTTATAAATTCTGATCTTCAGCAACTTATGAATTTATATAATCAATGGGGACTTCTTAACTGAGCTACAGGCTGCCTAACTCAACAGATTCAATGTGTTCGAAACTGAGCTTCTCATACCCACCACCCATCAACCAATTCTGCTCCTCTTCTAGTCTTCTATACCTTAGTAAATGGCAATTCCATTTCTCCCCACAACTGTGCAAACCCTGAATATTAGAGTCAATATAAAAGAGTATATATAGTCTTTCCTTTCTCTTACAGCTCATAATCAATCCACCAGTAAGTTATATCAGCTCTGCACTCAAAATGTTTAAAATAAGACTGTTTATTACCATCTCTATTACTATCACCTTGGTTGAAGCCACCATCATCCCTCACCTGGATTACTGAAATATCTCATTGTTCGCCCTTCTTGTCCTCACCTCCTGTTTTTAACATAAGAGGCAGAGTGATCCTGTTAAAATATGATTTGATCATGAAAACTCTCCAATGGCTTCTCACCTCACTTTGAATAAATACTCAAATTCTTCCACTGACCCTGAAGGCCCTGTATGACCTGGGCCCTGTTCCCTTTGCTTGCTGCCCCTTATTAATTTTGCTCTAGCCACACTTGCTGTTTCTGGATTGTGTGGAATAGAGTCCCACCTTAGGGTCTATACCCCTGCTGTTCCCTCTGTCTGAAATGTTTGTTCAGATATTGAAAGTAGCTCTTTTGCCCCCTTCCTGGTTGCCCATTTCTGTTCCCCACTAGCCTTAAAAGAATCGAATTAAAAGAATGAGACTACTAAGCAATTGAAACTAATTCCTGATTATGCTCTTCTGAATGCACACCATGCCTTCTCTAAACTGTTGATTTTTTTCCCTAGGTAAAAAGAGGAAAGAATGAAGAATTAGACAGTTAAAAAATGACTAGCTTTCTACCCTCAACAGCCGTCTTAGCAATCCTGAAGCAGATAATGCAGGCAGGAGAACATCTGAAGAGTCAGTCTGCATGCAGTGGAGAATGATGCAGAATCCAACTTCCTGCCTCAATGATTCACTAAGATTCTTGATCCCCATTTTCAGTTCAGTTCAGTTCAATCACTCAATCATGTCCAACTCTGCGACTCCATGGACTGCAGCATGCCAGGCCTCCCTGTACATCACCAACTTCCAGAGTTTACTCAAACTCATGTCCATTGAGTCGGTGATGCCATCCAATCATCTCATCCTCTGTTGTCAGGGTCTTTTCCAATGAGTCAGCTCTTTGCATCAGGTGGCCAAACTACTGGAGTTTCAGCTTCAGCAGCAGTCTTTCCAATGAATATTCAGGACTGATTTCCTTTAGGATGGACTGGTTGGATTGCCTTGCAGTCCAAGGGACTCTCCAGAGTCTTCTCCAACACCACAGTTCAAAAGCATCAATTCTTCAGCACTCAGCTTTCTTTATAGTCCACCTCTCACATCCATACATTACTACTGGAAAAACCATAGCTTTGACTAGATGGACCTTTGTTGGCAAAGTAATGTCTCTCCTTTTTAATATGCTGTCTAGGTTGGTCATTAACTTTTCTTCCAAGGAGCAAGCATCTTTTAATTTCATGGCTTCAGTCACAATCTGCAGTGATTTTGGAGCCCCCCAAAATAAAGTCTGTCACTATTTCTATTGTCTCCCCATCTATTTGCCATGAGGTGATGGGACCAGATGCCATGATCTTAGTTTTCTCAATGTTGAGTTTTACCATCCCCATTTTATGCCCCTTTAAAAACTGTCATGGCTGAGCAGAATCTTCAGAGTTGGTGTCTGGACACATGTCCACATTCTCCCCAGATTGCTGGCTTTTCTGATTAAAGCACCTTTCCTTTCTACTGACACTTGCCTCTCGAATTACTGGCTTATGAGCAGCAAGCAGCCAAACCTGGGTTTGGTAACAATACTGTTATGGCTTACTCCCTTACCTTCTTTAGATAATTCTTCCCAGGCTTCCCTATAGAAAATGGTTTTCATTATTGCCCTCAACATTTCCTGTTTTCCTTCCCTGCTTTATTTCTCTCCTTAGAACTTAGCACTGCCCAAAATACTTATATTTCTTGTTTATTACTCAGTCCTCCCTCCAAATATAAGCTACATGAAAGAAAAATTCTATTTTACGCATTGTTTTATCCTTTGACTAAAACAGGGATTATTATTTAGTACTAAATAAATATTGATTGAGTGCATAAAAGTTGAACAGACCACCAGCAAAGAACATAGGATGTAGTCTTAATTAATTGATTGCTTTTTAACCTGAAGTCCTTTAGCAGGAAATAAGCCAGGTATCTTTTCTCCAGTAATCCATGTACAGCATATTACTGAAAGTTCTGTTCTTTAGTAGACTGTCCCTGCTGTTAAATAAAAAAGTTTTTTAATCCAATCTTTTTTAACATTACTGGAAATGAGATCTGTCTTAATGCACTTAGTTTGAATTAAATTTGAATTCAAGATCTGGCTGGCAAAAGTGCCTTAATGTGTCAAAAGATATTTATGCATACAATTATATTATGAATTATGAATGGATATGTTGAAATCACAATTCAACTCATAAAAATAGAATGTGCTAAAATAAAAGGCCATTATGAAAGCATTGTTGATCCTCTTCTTAACCATGGCGATGCATGCAACAGTATTCTATTTGGCTATAAAAGATCGCTTTTTCAGACATTTGCCTGAAAAGACCATTTGTCTTTCATTTTGTCCACAGATGTTCTGTTCAAACATTCTCCCCATTCTCCCCTATTCTAGATGAGGAAATGTGGGGGAGGGTAATTTGGGTCATTCTTATCCTGAAACTTTCAGAAGCACTTATTTTAGTTGTGGAAGAAAATGACAGTTTCTGTATTACATTTTGAATGCTCAGCTACTATTAAATTCTTCTCAAGTTGCAAATTGCCACACTTATGGAAAAATCTGCAATCAAAATACTCGCTTGTTGCAATATAGCAACTTCCTCTTACTGTAATTTTCTGCAAAGTTCCAAGATTTCTCCAGTCAAACCAAAAGCTTATTTCTTATACATAAGGTGCTTAGCACTTTGAAACTCTTGGGACAAATGATAACTATCTCCACATATTTAATCTTTTTTAATAAACAAAAGGCTTTGAGATTTAAATATTTCACAGAGAAATGTATTTTCCCTTACTTTTTCATTATTGTGTGTCAGTAGAAAAAGTCTAAATATGAGTAAGTGTGATAAGATGGTAATGAGAATAAATATTATCTTAAGAAATCTTCAATTTACATGAAATAACAGCATAGAATTGAACAAGCTTGTTGCCCATTCTGGTACAGGAGAGAAACTGTGCTGAACGGGGTGGGGACAAGATACTGCATGCACACTGGTTCTCTGAAGACAATGGGGTGAGCTTGCTCTGGATTCTGTCAATAAAGTTAATCTGACTTTATATTGACTGAAAAAGGCTCTGCATATACTTACAAATAAGTGTGCTTTAAAAAAATAATAAGCATGCTAATAAATTATGAGTCAAATAAGAACAAAAAGGGAGTGACTGGGGGAATTTAGAGAAGGTCAAATTCATTAGAAAGGGCAGAGTCAATGTTTCATCAAAAGAATACCATGCACATCAGATTCAGAAGGAAGTAGGTAAGTGAAACTTACAAAAGATTTTATAAGGTGATTTCCCTTTTCCTATCAAGTAGTAAGTGGTAAAATGGGAAGAAGAGTGAAGAGTAATGACTGGTTAGGAAGAGTAACAAAAGTCACCACCCTTGGGAAACAAGAATCGTCATTCTTGGATCTAAATAATTATCACTTACTGAGGGCTCATGTGTGAGGCTAAGCAACTGAACTGACTGAATGACACGTGTGAGGCACAGCATTAGGGGCCTTGTATCAAGTATCAACCTTAATGTTTACATATGCTCATTGGTGATCATTAATGCCATTTCAAAGAGGAGAAAACTGAGAGTAGATAACTTACTCAGGAGCACACAGGTAGTGGCAGAGTCAAAATTCAAACCCAAGTCTACCTATTCACAAACCCGTTCTAACCACTGCATGCAATATCGCCTCTCAGGCAAGTATTGTGTAGTCATGGTAACCATTTTAGAGAAAAGAACTGCTTTCTGCATCTGACACAAAGATATCCATTTATGAAAACCTCCCATAACATGTGATATAAGTGCATTGTTATGTGGAAAGGTTCTGTAAAACAGAAAGATACTAGGATTATATTTTTATATTCATGGAGATATTTTAAACAGGTAACATCTTGTGTGCTTAGTCGTTCACTTGTGTCCGTCTCTTTGCTATCCAATGGACTGTAGCCCGCCAGGCTCCTCTGTCCCTGGGATTCTCCAGGCAAGAATACTGGAGTGGGTTGCCATGCCCTTCTCCAGGGGATCTTCCCAACCCAGGGATAGAACCCAGGTCTCTCGCCTTGCAGGCGGATTCTTTACTGTCTGAGCCACCAGAGAAGACCATCTCTAAATTTACCAATCTTACCAGTCTAAGACTTTACTAGTCTTAGCCATCTTACCAATCTAACATCTCTGATTCTCATGCTTTTGTCGATTTTCTTTGAATTACCAAGTTATACTGCTCTGTGGGATTTAAAAAAAATTTGCAGCTGTTTGGGGGAGGTAACCATTAATCATATTTTCATGAGAGGAAGGCTCATGTTAACATTTTAATTTTGCAAATGAGATAGAAAATAAGGTACAGAAAGGTAATAAGGCTCAGCCAAGTTAGACAACGATGCGACTGCATTCATATTTTATTCCAAACCTATTAACAGTGTTAATTGAACTCAATGCAATTAAAAAACCCTATGTCAATACTGATGAGGAAATCAGTGATCCAAATAAGGCAAGCCTGCCTCTCCACTAAATTCTTTACACAGGAGAAATCTCTTGGAGCTGATCCATTGTATTATGAAATTTTTCATTTGATACATTGCTGATTATTATGCCTTAAAATTACTTGGTTCAATTTCTCAAAATGTGGTTTTTAACTACTGCATTAGTTTCTACAAAGGCAGAAACCATCTGCTTAGCTTGCCACTCTCTACTCAACTCCTAACACTGGACCTGACATATAATCTTCCATTGAAAACATGAAAGCATGAATCAAACACTACCTCTGTGTGTGGAAAGTGAGGGTATGAGTTATGACATCTCATATGCAATCTGTCAGCACATCCAGTCCACTCTCCCTTCAAAACATATCCAGAGTCCAAGGCCTTCTCACTTCTTCCAATTAGCACCCAGGGCTAAGCCCCTATCATCTCTCACCTGAATTGACTAAATCCTAGTCAACTGACTAGATTGTCTTGTTTTCATGCTCTCACACTACTCACAGCCCCTGCAGCCTATTCTCAACACACCAGCTGGCGTGATACACTTTGAAGGGTGCTGTCTCAGCAAGAATGGAACGCCTATCACCAAGAGAACAATACCATGGTAGAGATCAAGAGACCTGACTTCTCGTTCTCCATATTCCAGCTCCATGGCTGTGGATAAGTCACTGAAAGTAATCTTCACCTCAATTTCTTCATCGGCAAGATCAGAGGGCTGGACCAGATGCTTTTAGGCTATCTTACAAGCACTAACTGTACATGATTCTGACTTACAAATGAAGGGAGAAAATGCCTACTTACCAATGTACATCCAGTTGTTGATGTTTCAGGAATTAATTACATATACCTGTAATCAGTGTTAATCTTAACACAATGCTAGATTATTCACTGAAAGGTACTTGGTTTATGCTTAAGTTGCACCATGTATGAAAATCATTTATTTCCAGCCATATTAGATATAGCTATTGTGGGGTGTTTGATTAATGTGTACAACATGGGACAGAGGCAGAAACTTTGAATAGGTGAAAAGCAGAACTAGGACAGTGCCTGCTCCTGAATCTTCTGTTTGACAAACTGTCGACATTTATGTGTCAGAGAAATCAGGATAGGCTTGCCCATATTTTGTGACAAAGAAATGTTTATGAGCAGAAAAAATTGAGAGAACCAGATTTGCCTTTGGAAGGCTATTCAATGACATAAAAATAAACCATCTGCAAAAGAAAAGAGAGAGAAAAATAATACAAATGAATTACCTCTAATGAATGTACGAAAAGCTAAGACTTTCAAATAAATGTATATGGCATATTTTGTCAGCAATTTTATGACTGAATCATAAATATTGGAAAAATTTCTGGTTATTGACTTAATGAAAGTGAAAGTCACTCAGTCATGTCTGACTCTTTGTGACCCCATGGACTATACAGTCCATGGAATTCTCCAGGCCAGAATATTGGAGTAGGTAGCCTTTCCCTTCACCAGGGGATCGTCCCAACCCAGGGGTCAAACCTAGGTCTCCCGCACTGCAGACAGATTCTTTACCAGCTGAGCCACAAGAATCTGAAACTAAATGGTTTGGGGTTACCTTTATTTTTAGCTTTGTTGCTCTGATAAATTGTACATCTTTTCTCACCATGGGATGCTTGCCATGTCAGTGTAATTTGTTCCAAGAATTCTAGCTTTAATCTAAATACCTTTACGGGTGTGAGGATGTTGATATCAGGCTCTGATTCTGAGATTTTTGCTTAGAGAATAGGTAAGCTCTCCCAGACACTCACTCAAAATGTTTCTGTATCTGTTAGTTTAGTTGTAGTCTTCTTGATCCAGAGATTGTTTTACCTTACCAGAAAATCTCTCAAAGGTAATACTGGATAAAAATAAAAGTTAAGTTTAGAAAGTTTCAAAAGTTGCTATACACAATTTATTTTATAGTAAAATAACAGAGATAAATCACACTCTGCCTTCTCTTCTATACAAAACCACCTACTAGGACATATTTTAGGACTGAAAAAGTAAAACTGGTTTTATCTAACAGAAAGGAAAAAAGAACTCAATGGGGACATTTTAAAAAAATTATGTTTGCAACAGGAATCAAATCATCATCATGCTGTCAATTTAGATGGCATTTTCCATAGTCCTCTTTCCAGTGCTATGCTCATTTTGTAAATGAGAAAACTGAGTAAGAGAAAGAAAGCAATTTATGCAAGCTCAGATATGAAAAATTAGATTTCTGCAGGACCTGATGTTTGCTGCCACTTTTCCAGAACTCGTTGCCTCAAATGCACCAAGATTAGGGTTTGGCTTGTTCTCAGCCCACTGCTGAGGACATTTGGTAGTATGGTTGAAGGAAGGACGCTAAGAATATATGTGCACTATCCAAGTGCCAGACACTGTATCAGACACTTTATATGTTTTTTAATTACAGGGAGTCAAAGTCCTTATCCAATTATAAAATATATACAAGAGAAACACAAAGGAAAAATATAATACCCTCAAAAATATTTTACTAGCAAACAAAGAGTGAATTTCATATGCTTGTTTCTTACACCAGCCATCTGATAAAAATGGAGGACATAACGGAAAATGCAATTAAGTGAAGAAGATTCAACAATTGACTAAATAACATGGTAGAGGGACATAGCTTTCTGGTACTCTTCCTGAAACAGATTATGCAAATAAATTCTTTAAAGACTTGCCTTATGTGTTTTATTAAGTAGAAACCTCTTTACATAAATCAGGCATTTTATCCTAAGTATTACTTATCTGTTTTGATTGAAGACAGACGAGAGACAATTTGAAGTTATAGTTTCCTATATGCCCTGGGAAATTAAATAAGTAGGCTGTGGGGATGATACTTCCATAGAGGTAGGCTACACCTTGCAATCACTCCAAATGTATGGTCATTTAGAATTTTTCACCTTACAGCTGATACACACACTGTCTGTCACTAGAATTTTCAAAGCAGGTTTTACCTGGTATGTACCTATGATAACAACAGAAAAGGAAAACAGTGTGGTGGTTATCAAGAAACTGAGAAGAGCTATATCAACTGAGCAAAGTTGGAACTGTGTATCTCAGAATACCTCTTCCTGTATGGTGTTAGTTAGGGTCGATCAATGTAAATCTGTGGGAGTTTTGGAGAATAAAGTGAGGCAGCAGCCTTGCTCTGGAGGTCAGCGTTAAGTGCCAGTTACTACCACAGTGCACACATATGCCACTCTTGTTGGTATGGGTCAGTAGCTAGGCCAGCAACTCCTTCAGGTCCTCTAAATCCTGGACCAGGAGCCTGTAAATCTCCATGGCAGAGGGCATCAACTTCGTTGATGTAGTTGGAGACAGGCTTCCAGTTTGTGTTGATGAATTCTACTTCATCTTGCTCTCCCTGGCTTTACATCCAGATTCTCTTCATGACCACTGGCTCTGCTGAGGTGTCTTCACCTCAGCTCCTCAACTGAGTAAGATCTAGTCCTTTATTCCATGCCACTTCGTGCTTCTGCCTTCCTGACTGAACCCTAACTGATACATTTATTAAAATGCCCAACGAAGACAGACGTTCTGTCTTAGAAGCCTTTCTGATTTGTTTATCAGGAAGCAATCCCCTTCCATGTAAATGAACCCATTTCCTTTCTGCATGGTGTTAAGAATAGTCACTATCTGCCCAGCACAGTGGAATAAACTTTATATACAGTATATGATTTACTTCTGTAATAGTTGAGCAAATCAAGTGTTATTAGCCTCTCTACATGCTTTTGAACTGTGGTGTTGGAGAAGACTCTTGAGAGTCCCTTGGACTGCAAGGAGATCCAACCAGTCCATCCTAAAGGAGATCAATCCTGGGTGTTCATTGGAAGGACTGATGCTAAAGCTGAAACTCCAATACTTTGGCCACCTCATGCGAAGAGTTGACTCACTGGAAAAGACTCTGATGCTGGGAGGGATTGGGGGCAGGAGGAGAAGGGGATGACAGAGAATGAGATGGCTGGATGGCATCACCGACTCAATGGACATAGGTTTGGGTGGATTCAGGGAGTTGGTGATGGACAGGAAGGCCTGACGTGCTGTGATTCATGGGGTCGCAAAGAGTCGGACACAACTGAGCGACTGAACTGAACTGAACTGAGCCTCTCTATTCTGATGAGAAAATGAGGTTCAGAAATGTCTAAGTTCAAACAGCTCATGTTCTCTTAAATAGAGCATTATTCTTAGCCATCTGAATCTTAAAAAGACAATTCTTGTCTTTAATGTTGGGCCCTTTTACTTGGAACTGGTTATATACAAGAACTATTGTCCTTGAGGCCACTTTGAATTTATGATAATAAAAGAAAACACGAGAAGGTAACTTATTCTCCTATTTGAGATTTCAGGAAAGTTTGCATCTAGTTAATCTAAAATTATTTGCATAAAAAGAATAGGAATTGAAATATGGATCCATTTTTCAACACTGCAGATTGCTTTGGGTTCCAGTTTATTAGGATACTGTTTTGGCTTAACCTGATACCTGTAGAGATGCTAGGAAACAGATTTAACAATATCATTTAGAACCAAGACTACAGGTTGAGCTCATGCACTTTGGCCTGCTGCCAGTTGCTGTCTGAGCCAAAAGCCAAAGATGAATATGTGAAGGGTGCAAACAATTTAACGTTGTTCTTGGAAGCTATCCTCAAGAATGTAACAGCAGTCAATAATTGGGCCTTAAACTTCATTCTCACATAAGACTTGGGCCAAGAGATTCAGATATGCAGTCTATTAAGAGAAATCTTTGGATGAGATTTTGGTATATACAGCAATGATTAGGTCTACAATTTTGTAGAGTTGGAGGGTGCTGAAACCATCAAAAAAGTAATGTATTTCACAAGTTGAGTGAAGAAAATAATTTATTGCTTATGTTCCTTTAATCAGAAGAGGCTTTAAATAGTTCTGGGGGTAAAATGATTTTACCTGGAGTTTCATTAAACTTGAGACACTTGACTAAATGAGTTATGGTGGTGAGGTAATATGGGTAATGTGATAATGGGAGTAAAAAATGTCTATTGCCAACAGAACTTGAGGAAATTTTCTCAGGCTATGAAGCTGGGAGAGATAGGCCTACAACAAAAAAGAATGGGGTTATTTAACCTCTCTGATCAAAACAGGAATGTATCCAAATAGTCTGTAATTATTGACCACAGTAACCAAGTGAAGGGGCTCTCATCAGAATTTATGTTTTATTTTATTTTTAAAAGGCAACAAGGAATTCATAGTAAGATTTAAATTTAATAAATTTAAAATTAATATTTTTCTAATTCAATTCTTCTGTGTCCTGTTCTGCATGATGCCTTGCTAATTAAGCCAGATTTTGTGTTTTGCTTCCTGGCAGCCATTATCTAGCCAGGAACTAGCGGAATGAGGACCCTGTTTGGTTCAAACATGAAACTGATGGGACTGACTTTAAATAATCTGTTTTATACAGTGTAAGTAGAAACTTCTCTAAAGTGTGAGGGCGTATTAGTGAATCTTTTTTGTTTGTTTGCATAACTGATTAAACTTAAAACATTTATAAAATAAAAAACTTTTCCAAATGTTTAAACAATATTTTTACCATTAATAAAATTTATGAATTTAATCAGTCTCCTAGGAATTCCACTAAGTCAAAAGCCCTATACATCAAATATTTTACAGGCTGCCAGCACTTTAAAGGCACTACAGAAAATAATAATAAAAGCCAAATGGATTACTCTTACACTTCAGCAATATAAAAGTGCAATATGTTTAGCCCTTTTGTTCAGTATTTCTGTGGTTATTTTTGGAAGTCTTTTAATGATTAATTAATTTCCTTTAATAGTTATAGGACTGTTCAGATCATCTACTTCATCTTGGGAGAGTTATGTAGCTAGTGGGCTTTAAGGATTTGGTTCATTTCATCTAAACTGTTAAACTTCAGTGCAGAGTTGTTCACAGTATTTCCTTATTATTCTTTAAATGTCTATGAGATTTGTAGAGATAACTCCTCTTTCATTCCTGATACTGGTAACTTGAGTCTTCTCTCCTTTTTCCCTTTGTCAGACTCGCTAGATGCTTTACCAATTTCTTTTTTGATTTTCTAAAAAGAGCTTTTCTTTTAAAATATTTTTAAATAAAGCTTTTGATTTGATTTTCTCTATTATGGCTTTGTTTTTCTGTTTTCAAGTTTCATTTCTTCTCTCTATTGTCTTCCTTATGCCTGCTCATTTCTTATTATTTTTTTCCTGATTTCTTGAGGTGGGAGCTTACTTTTTAGATTTGACAACTTTCTCCTTTTCTTTCATTCATTGTTTCAACCTTGGTTTGCAGCTTGTGAGATCTTAGTTCCATGACCAGGGACTGAACCTGCTTCCCAGTAGTGGAAGTGCTTAGTCCTAACCACTAGATCTCCAGGGAATTCACTCCCCTTTTCTGATATAAGCATTTATTGTTATAATTTTCCCCTAAACATACATTGTATTTACATCTTCATTCAATTTTCCTTGAGATTTCCTCTTATCTATGGATTATTTAAAAATGTGTTCCTTAATTTAAGAGAGGTTGGAGACTTACTTGTTAATTGTTGTTAATTTCCAGTTTGATTCCATTATGGTTAGATAACATACATTGTATGATTACAGTTCTTTTAAAATTAAAGTTTATCTTATGACCCAAGGTATGGTCTATCCTGATGACTGTCCCACACATACTTGAAAAGAATATGTATTCTGCTATTTTGGGGAGAACATTGGTGGATGGGTGGTCATTCAGCACTCTATACTCTTGCTGAATTTTTGTTTACTGGTGCTATAAATTACTGAGAGGGATGCTGAAGACTTCAAATATGGTTATAGATTTGTCAGTTTCTCTTTTTCAGTTCTGTTGGACTTTGCTTCTAGTATTTTAAATATCTGTTGCTTGATGCACATACATTTAAGATTTTTCTGTCTTCTTAGTGAATAGACACTTTCGAGGCCTGTTGTAGAGAAGGAGCATGTTTTTTTTAAATGGTTTTCACAAAAATAACTACTAGTACAAATTGGTCAGGAAACACAAGTGTATTTTCCTCCTAGACTTCTTTATGGATTTGCATTCTATAAAACGGTTTCATATTTACAGACAAGAAAAGTAAAGATTTCACTTCTTCTACTTTTTAAAAATCACATAACTGTATTTAAGATAGTGAGTTTCAGCAGTTTTTGACTGTGACTCTATCTTAGGCCAGCAGATTCCATGATCCATTTGCCCCCAGTTTCTAGTGGAAAATTAAGTAGGTTATACTAATAGATAATGACTGTAAAAGTACTGTAGGGTATGGATAATTCATAGTACCATTTAAAAAAAATTGTGGGTAATATGAATTACAACATGCTGACCTAGAGCCAGACATCTTGGAATGTGAAGTTAAGTGGGCCTTAGAAAGCATCACTACGAACAAAGATAGTGGAGGTGATGGAATTGCAGTTGAGCTATTTCAAATCCTGAAAGATGATACTGTGAAAGTGCTGCACTCAATATGCCAGCAAATTTGGAAAACTCAGCAGTGGCCACAGGACTGGAAAAGGTCAGTCTTCATTCCAATCCCAAAGAAAGGCAATGCCAAAGAATGCTCAAACTACCGCACAATTGCACTCATCTCACACGCTAGTAAAGTCATGCTCAAAATTCTCCAAGCCAGGCTTCAGCAATACGTGAACCGTGAATTTCCACATGTTCAAGCTTGTTTTAGAAAAGGCAGAGGAACCAGAGATCAAATTGCCAACATCCGCTGGATCATGGAGAAAGCAAGAGAGTTCCAGAAAAACATCTATTTCTCCTTCACTGACTATGCCAAAGCCTTTGACTGTGTGGATCACAACAAACTGTGGAAAATTCTGAAAGAGATGGGAATACCAGACCACCTGACCTGCCTCTTGAGAACCTGTATGCATGTCAGGAAGCAACAGTTAAAACTGGACATGGAACAACAGACTGGTTCCAAATAGGAAAAGGAGTATGTCGAGGTTATATATTTTCACCCTGCTTATTTAACTTCTATGCAGAGTACATCATGAGGAACGCTGGGCTGGAAGAAGCACAAGCTGGAATCAAGATTGCCGGGAGAAATATCAATAACCTCAGATATGCAGATGACACCACCCTTACGGCAGAAAGTGAAGAGGAACTCAAAAGCCTCTTAATGAAAGTGAAAGAGGAGAGTGAAAAAGTTGGCTTAAAGCTCAACACTCAGAAAACGAAGATCATGGCATCTGGTCCCATCAATTCATGGGAAATAGATGAGGAAACAGTGGAAACAGTGTCAGACTTTGTTTTTTTGGGCTCCAAAATCACTGCGGATGCTGACTGCAGCCATGAAATTCAAAGATGCTTACTCCTTGGAAGGAAAGTTATGACCAACCTAGATAGCGTATTAAAAAGCAGAGACATTACTTTGCCAACCAAGGTCTGTCTAGTCAAGGCTATGGTTTTTCCAGTGGTCATGTATGGATGTGAGAGTTGGACTGTGAAGAAAGCTGAGCGCTGAAGAATTGATGCTTTTGAACTGTGGTGTTGGAGAAGACACTTGAGAGTCCCTTGGACTGCAAGGAGATCCAACCAGTCTATTCTAAAGGAGATCAATCCTGGGTGTTCATTGGAAGGACTGATACTAAAGCTGAAACTCCAATACTTTGGCCACCTCATGCGAAGAGTTGACTCAGTGGAAAAGACTCTGATGCTGGGAGGGATTGGGGGCAGGAGGAGAAGGGGATGACAGAGAATGAGATGGCTGAATGGCTTCACCGACTCGATGGACATGAGTTTGAGTGAACTCCAGGAGTTTGTGATGGACAGGGAGGCCTGGTGTGCTGCGATTCATGGGGTTGCAAAAGTTGGACACGATCGAGCAACTGAACTGAATTGAACTGAACTGAGAAGGTAAAGCACTGGGCTTCCCTGGTGGCTCAGACGACAAAGAATCCACCTGCATTGCATGAGACCCTCTGGGTTCGATCCCTGGTTTAGGAAGATCCCCTGGAGAAGGGAATGGCTATCCATTCCAGTATTCTTGCTTGGAGAATTCCATGGACAGAGGAGTCTGGCTGGCTACAGTCCATGGGGTTGCCCATGCAACTGACAACTGAGTGATGAACACACACACACAGAAGGTAAAGCAAGCGACCTAAAGCAAACTAAAATCAATAGTCTAATGATAATTCATCATAAAAAGCCAACTGAAAACTATAGGTAACTTAAAATCCTGATGAGGTACCAACATAGTATTCCTCCTGAAAGCTGTGGGAACCTGAGCCATCTACACTTGGGTTTGTATGAGAAGAGCAAAACTCCATTGTTGGTTGCATGAATATCAGGCTTTTAGGAAAAATAGTGAATTATAATATTCAGTAAACTCTACTAATGCATCATTTTTTGGCTATTCAATGTATAACCTTTTAAAGTCATTTAGTAAGTTACTAGGAAGCAAGATATAATCACAAGGGAAAATTAAAGCCTCTGAAATTATGTGGTATTTGCCCTTAAGAATCAAAGGAAGGACTATCATTTCCACATCAAGCCTCAGTCACTAAGAGCCGTTTACTAAATTTGAGAATCACTGCTCTAGGGAAGTGCTCCAATGGGAAATGCTTGTCGCAGTCCAGGCTGTTCCCATGTAGGGCTTTGCCAGTGCTACTGTGAATTTGGCATTAACATTCTAGAAATAATGAAGTCATCCATGGGAATCAGGAAATACATATGATATGAATAGAATAAGATTTAGAATGGATATCTAACACATCTGCATGCACCCCGGTGAGGAGGAGATTCACATCACACTGTACCATGGCTGTTGTCCAGGTGAGCAAAGTCAAAGTGTGCAGAAAGTGGTTGTTATAAACTGTTAGCTCAGAGATGGTTATTTAGCCACTGAAAAGAACTGCTCTCTTATTTTAGTTACAATGATCCTGAAACAATGCAGCTAAGTCAGGCCTAGACTAGACAAACCAACCTTTATAACTGCAGGCAAATTATAAATGTTTATAGGCTGACAATACAGCATATTTCTCATCTTTGTGATAATACTAGCTCTGGCTTCTCTAACAGATGGTAAAGTCCTTATGAGCAGATATGGCTTTATTCATCTAAAAATGTGAGTTTTGGAGCCAGACTGCTTGTACTTATATTTCAAGTCTGCTATTTTCTGCCTGTGTGACCATGGGCAAGGTCAACTCTGTGTTTTAGTTCTTCAAAACTGAAGAATGGAAGAACTTCTGAGTAGCAACCTCAGAAGGTCAATTTGAGGATTCAATAAGATATAAGTTCAATGTGTATATAAGTACTCAGCATAGAAACTTAGTAAGCAATAGGTAAATGTTAGCTATTAATAGTAACAGCAGTGCCTGTATTATTACTATTTATATATATTCCACAATACTCATTGTGCCTTAAAGATAGTTTGGCACACTAGAATTGCTGTTGAGTCTCTGCTAAATTATGTTGTTTTAGAGGGGCAATTTGAAACAGTTGGGACAAGGTGACTACATATTTAATTTTTAAATAAACAAATAAAAGCCTTTGAGATTTAAATATTTCAAAGAAAAATATTTTCCCCTTACTTTCTCATTAGTGTGTGTCTGCAGAAAAAAGTCTAAACATGATCAAGTGGGGTAAGGTGGTAATGGGAGTAAATATTAAATCAAGAAATCTTCCATTTACATGAAATAACAGCATAGAATTGAACACATTTACTGTTGGTGGTAGTCCTGCCCATTCTATCAATGTTCAAATCCCAGCTCTACCACTTTACTTATTAATCCAACGTGCCCCAGCTTCCTCATCTATAAAATGGGGATAATACTAGCATCTTCCTCCTAAATTTTTATGAGTATTAAATGAGCTAAATATTACAAATTACTTAGAATAGTGTCTGTTTCACAATGTTTATTTAATTGTTAAATTAAAAAAAATAAGATGTCTTTTAACAGCTTTCCACCACCTTCCCCCAGAAGCTCAACCAAAAATCCTGTCACAGTTGGATGGAAATAGCTAAAAGGACTTATCATAAGTAAAACAGCAACTGAATGTTTGCAGTTAAAGCCTAAATAGCTAAGACAAGCCACACAAATGTTGGAATGTTAGGAAACGAATCATCCAGATTTTTTAACACCTACTCAAAGTCTGTGTTAAGTCACCTAAAATCACATTATTCAGTTTATGAAAGTACATTTGCAGGTTGTCTAGATCCATTATCAGATTTTACTTTTCTGGCATCTCAGTGTGTACATTTAAAACAAACTATCACTTTGTTTATGGATTTACTTCAGCAGCTTTAATGTGAGAGTAAGATGTCATATGTATATCATATTAAGGATTTAAAAAGCTCTGAATCTAATCATTCCTTATCTAAAGCCTTTACCACTACATCGGGATTTCACACACACACGGACACATACACACACCAGATACTGTTGTCTGCCCTTCCTTCATGGGCTATCAGGTCAGAAGAGGGTTTTCACAGGTAACAACTCCCACATTTTCAGGCAGAGGATCAGTGAGCAGGCAAACTAACGTCATACTCTTTTGAAAAATACCATCAAATGCTTAGCTGACAGCCATACTGTGACTTCTATAATGAGAAGTCAGGGATAGGAAGAGAGCAAGAACTAGTTGGAGTGGAAGAGGCGAGGCTAGGCTGCTGCTGCTGCTAAGTCACTTCAGTCGTGTCCGACTCTGTGTGACCCCCATAGATGGCAGCCCACCAGGCTCCCCTGTCCCTGGGATTCTCCAGGCAAGAACACTGGAGTGGGTTTCCATTTCCTTCTCCAAAGTGTGAAAGTGAAAAGTGAAAGCGAAGTCGCTTAGTCGTGTCTGACTCTTAGCAACCATGGACTGCAGCCTACCAGGCTCCTCCCTCCATGGAATTTTCTAGGCAAGAGTACTGGAGTGGCTTGACATTGCCTTCTCCGGAGGCTAGGCTGAGGGGGGAGCTAATCAGGTTGCCCTGGAGCAGGGCACTGCTGTAAACCAGTCCCATAAAAGGTGCAGACTGGGACCTGCTTTGACAGGGAGCCCAATGTGGTGAGTATAAATTTCTAGGTGCTTTCAATACTCTTATAAGTGGATGGATGGTAAGAGTTAGGCTCCACATAGTCTGTTGTCTGTACTGGTAAACCAGCCAAATCCTCCTTGGAGGAGGTGCTGATAAGGGCAGAGTCCCAGTCTTTGGAGTAAAATTGTAATTGATAAAACAAAGCAGAACTTGGTCATGTGGACTAGACAAACATGACAGAAGACATTCAGAGTCCTACATCTCTCCCCAGGCACATGGGACACTGAATCTATGGTAATAAGTTCCTGGTGATTCCCACTATGAATACACCCCAACTGAAGGCCTGCTTGTGCTGGACGGGACTAGTCAAGGACATGGAGGTGGCTGTTTTTGCAGACTGAGAACATCAACTGAGAGATACTGAGAAAGGCATTAAAGTTCCTGTCACATTCACTCACTCGTTCATTCATTTACTCATCAGTTTTATTGAGCACTTAGAAGGATGGATGCTCAAGCTGAAACTCCAATACTTTGGTCACCTCATGCGAAGAGTTGACTCACTGGAAAAGACTCTGATACTGGGAGGGATTGGGGGCGGGAGGAGAAGGGGACGACAGAGAATGAGATGGCTGGATGGCATCACCGACTTGAGGGACATGAGTTTGAGAGAACTCCGGGAGTTGGTTGGTGATGGACAGGGAGACCTGGCGTGCTGTGATTCATGGGGTTGCAGAGTTGGACACAACCGAGTGACTGAACTGAACTGAAGGTAATAGACCTAGACTAGGTACTAAAATACAGTGCTGAACAAAATGGAGAAACTATCCTTTCCTGCCATGGACTTGGACATGCTCTCCCTACCATATACAGTGAAGAAAGACACTAAGCTGATAATCATGCAAATGAATACATAATTGTGAATCACAGAGTTTTCCAAGAAATTATATAGGGTGCTAAGAGACTATAATAGGAGAAACTGATTTAATTTAGGGGGTAGGGATCAGACAAAAATCTCTCTGCAATCTCAGCTTTAGATAGGAGCCAGCCAGGGGTAAAGACGGAGTAGAAGCATTCCCAGTAGATGGAAAGGGGAGTGTTAGTTGCTTAGTTGAACTTATGTGGAAGAGGACTATAAAGATAGATATAGAGTTTCGTAGGCTGCTGTCTCTGCTGTAATACTAGTTCCATGTGATCTGAGTTGAAATTTAGAGAAAAATTTAGTTGAATTTTGTAGCAGGATAATATCAGCAATAAATACCCTAAAAAAATTTACTAAAGCTGTGGTGGGGGTGTAGGGTGTTCCTTTGTAGGGGGGTGTAGGGGTTCCTTTGTTCCTGAGTAGGAGTCCAACTCTTTGAGACCCCATGGACGAAGAATATGCCAAAAATGAAAGAGGTGGCAAAGACTGGTGGATGATTAGGGTAGTTAAGGCAAAGAGAATGATTTCCTTTCAGATAAGTTTAAGAAAAATACATAAACTAGAATAACAAATATGGAATTAATAAAAATAAAATCATGTATTTTACAATGCCATAAACTTCTAAACTGTCTTTATTATTATATAAACATTTCTGCTATAATTGCTAAGAGGAATGAGTCACACTGAGGTCAAACTCTATTTGCCTGGCTTTGTGTATTTTTATTGACATCACTGAGCGACTGAACTGAACCGAACTGAATTTCCAGAATACACTAATGAGGGTTATAATCTAGGAACTTAAAAAGGAACACCCTACACCCCCCACCACAGCTTTAGTAAATTTTTTAAGGGTATTTATTGCTGATATTATCCTGCTACAAAATTCAACTAAATTTTTCTCTAAATTTCAACTCAGATCACATGGAACTAGTATTACAGCAGAGACAGCAGCCTACGAAACTCTATATCTATCTTTATAGTCCTCTTCCACCTAAGTTCTATTTCATTAAAAAGAGCTGTGTCATCCAAAGGAATAATTGGTAAGAATGAAGATAATGGTTCATTATGAAGGTAAGTGAATTATACATTGATACTGATCTTGTGTTTAAAAAAAGTTAACAGAAGGAAACATCCTTTTGTTTTAAATAAGTACATATATACAGACTAAAAAAAACACAAAAATTTCTATGAAATGTAAAAAGCAATCATTTACGTACATGTTATTTTGCCTCCCAAGTCCAGGCGATTTAACTATAATACCCTGTAGTCTTGGTAATAGATAACGCTGAATAACTGCTCGAGTTTTATAACAGCAGCAGCTCTGTATGTTTTTTCGAACTTAATAAAAAATAGTGACACAGATCAAAAGAGAAACCTGGGTAGAAATCAATCCAGTTACTAAGTTAGGTTCAGTTCAGTCGCTAGGTCGTGTCTGACTCTGGGACCCCACGAATCACAGCATGCCAGGCTTCCCTGTCCATCACCAACTTCTGGAGTTCACCCAAACTCATGTCCATCGAGTCGGTGATGCCATCCAGCCATCTCATTCTCTATCGTCCCCTTCTCCACCTGCCCCCAATCCCTCCCAGTATCAGAGTCTTTTCCAGTGAGTCAACTCTTCACATGAGGTGGCCAAAGTATTGGAGTTTCAGCTTTAGCATCAGTCCTTCCAATGAACACCCAGGATTGATCTCCTTTAGGATGGACTGGTTGGATCTCCTTGCAGTCCAAGGGACTCTCAAGAGTCTTCTCCAACACCACAGTTCAAAAGCATCAATTCTTCAGCGCTTGGCTTTCTTCACAGTCCAACTCTCACATCCATACATGACCACTGGAAAAACCATAGCCTTGACTAGACGGACCTTGGTTGGCAAAGTAATGTCTCTGCTTTTTAATATGCTATCTAAAAATGCTACTAAAATCAGCATATGAGCACACATATTTCTTTAATACTTTCCAAAACTCACTCATTAGTTATTAAAGCTCAAATTCTTATGTGTATGCAGTGCCTACCATGCACGGAGGACCAAGACAGAGTGTGGAAAGATCCCTAGTGGTTTGGGTTCTAGTCCTTACCCTTGCACATTTTTTGCAACATGGCTTTGGGTTAATCACTTAACCATTTTGAGTTGTCATTTGCAAATACAGTTGTAGTGAGGTTTAAAAATACATAAATGTGGAAACTCCCTTGATCACTGCAAAAGTCCTAAATTAATCAACTAAGGTCCTCAAAGGAACTTAAGTCTAATAAACAACTCATCAATAAATGTTCTTTCTTTCTGAACACTGGTTATAGGCATTTAACATGCTCTTTGGGATTAACAATTATTTAGCTTTTTTAAAAACAAGAGACCAGAGTTAGAAACTGTTCAGCCTTTCACTCTGAAATTAGTTGGTCAGTGTTACATGGCAGGATTTCCTCCATGATTAACAATATTCTTTACCCTGTACTGTCTCTCTGTCAAAAATTAGTTGGGATAAATATCTATCTGGGAAATATCATGTTATAAACTCAGGATATAGAATAAAAATAGGAGGCAAAAGTAGGCTCTTCTCTCTTTCTTGGAATAAATTTCTAGAAGTGAAGTTACTAGACCAGGTTCTTCATGTGCTCATGCTCAATCGCTCAGTTGTGTCCAACTCTTTGCGACCCTATGGGCCGTAGCCTACAAGGCTCCTCTGTCCATGGGATTCCCCAGGCAAGAACACTGGAGTGGGTTGCCATTTCCTCCTCCAGGGGATCTTCCTGACCCAGGGATCGAATCTGCATCTCTTGTATCTCCGGCATTAACAGGTAGATTCTTTACCACTGTGCCACCTAAACAATGCCTTTCAGAAAGGTGCTAACAATTTATACTCCTAGACGATGCTCACAATATACTAGTTTTACCATCTTTCATAATTTAATTAGTCAAAATCCACAAGACTCAGCTATTTTTCCTTCCTCACACAGTATATTCCTGTCCCAATGTGCACGACAGGATGGCACAGCTGAGTGTTTGAATGAGCCTTCAATTGCTTACCGTTCCTCTTAGGATAAATCCAAACCCTTTAATAGTTTACAAGCTCTGGGTGAAGTGGCCTCTTCTTCCCTCTCTAGCCTCATCTCTCACTACCAACTTCCCTCTCTAGCCTCATCTCTCACTACCAACTCCCCTCTTGAATAGGCCAGCTGTCTCTTATGTTTCGATCTTTGTTCAGGCTATTACTTCTGACTGGAATGCCAGATTCTAGAAGGAGCTTAGTATTAAGAGATCATTTCTAACTAGTAAGAACAAAAGTGTCCCCTGTCACACAGTTCTGAGTATTGATTTCAGAACAACTTCAAATGTCTGTGAAAAAAATAATAACTTGATTACTCAGTTATTCAGAGTAGCAGGTTTTGATAAGGGCACTATTCTTGTGGAGAGGAAGATGCTTGGGGTATGTAACTGTGGACAAGAGACAATAGAGAACAAGTGCTATAGAGAACTGCACTCCTACATCAATCCAAATAAATGAAAATATTTTCCTACACTTCAGTTTTAGGAGAGGGTTATAAGTAATAAGATATTTAAAAGATATACTCAGGAAAGCAACTCAAATGTAAGTTGTTAAATCTTTCACATCTTGTACATGTAGATGGTCTATCTTCCACAGCAGTGACATCAAATTTTTTTGATGCTGTGAACATGAAGCACTGTTGCTCAAATTACTTAAAAACCTGTAGCCGTGTTTTTCAAGGTCTTCTAACAAGAAGCACAATAAACTTCCTTCTAACCAAAATGTCATAAAATGGGTCGATTTTGTGAATTGATTGTTTGGGTCAGTAAGATTATCAGCCTCCACACTACCATTGTCCTAGTTTCTCATCATCCATCTGGCCTGGGCTTAATGGCCCTGCCTTTGGCCTCACATCTCTTGATGGATGCTCTCAGCACTAGAGAGATCCATCCTATAGGCCAGTCTTATCATGCAAGTCCCCAGGATGAAATTCTTCAGTAGCTCTTTATTACTGCAGCAAAAAGCCTAAGTATTTCATCATACAATTCCCCACTTAGCTCTCTAGGGGCCTATCTACTGCCCTTTCTCACATGCTTTCCCGCAATTTTTAGTGAACTGGTAACTCTGAGCCACATAAAATCGCTGGCACATACCATACACACACATTGGTAGCACGCCTTCATATGCCTCACCCCCAAAATACTGCTACTCATCTTTCACTCTTTACCCATACACTCCTCATTCTGAAGCCTCTCTTCTCACTTCCCAAGGGGGCAAAGATCCTTCTTCTCCTACACTCTTACACTGACTTACTACAAATTGTATTAGAACTCTCAGTGTCTTTCTTTCCATATAATGGGGTGCTATATATGTCTTTTCATCTTTACTTCAAGAATCATGGTCCAAGTCTACTGTACAACAGATGTTCATTTTTAAATGAAATCAAAAATATATTAAAAATCCTATCTTTAATGATGAACTTTACAGTTATTAATTTACTTTATATTATCACAATAATAATTGATCAGCTAATTAATTATTATTCTCTATCAGTTCTGTGCATAGGAAGTTATGAAGTTATATCCTTAAAAATATAAGCTGCTACAACATATGAATTCACTGAACATATGAACTGAGGGACAAATCAATAAGTCATCATTTTTTTTTAAATGTTTTTTCAGGGCATAAAATCTAAATTTAGGATTTTTTCTGAAAATCTGACAAGAGGATAAAAACAAATAATCTGGAATTTACCAAACAGAGTCAATTGCCAGTCTGCCAATAAAACTGTCATCACAGAGTCTTTAAAAGTGTACTTACATGGTACAGTGTGGCTTCTGGCACAGGTGTGCCCATGATGTCTTGTCTCAGTGCATCCATTTGCAAACTAGGTAGCAACGAATAGTGAGTCGGGCTACTACTCTTATCACCCTTCTTTTTAGACTTCTTCCCTGTGTCTTTTTTGCTGTTTCTCTGAAACATGTATTCTTCTTGAGCAATTTTTTCATTGCTCATGTATCGGAGTAGAGAGTTTTCTAAATAAAAAAAGATAAATACACCAATGTAGATATGCAGATATTCCAAACTTACCATCCTTTTAAGTGTACTATTAGATTTCCTTTCAGAAATGTAACTTGATTTCCTTTATAAAACACCTTTGTAGTGAAAATATGGAGAATCTTAATTATTTGGGATCACAGGGTAACAGGAAGTTGATAGCCTATAGAGTATTTCTCCAAGTTTTAGCTCTGAACCAACCATATCAGAATTACCTGCAGAACCTGAATCATAAGTTTCAGGTGTGTGGCTCATAAAATTTTTAACAAGTTCTCGCAGGGAGATTCTGCTAAAATCTGACAACAAACATCCTAGTGAGCATCCTTGGAGAAGTTAAAGCCCACATTATGGACCAATAGTGAGGAAACCTGTTCAAAAAATTTATGCTTAAATTGATAGCCAGAACTCTACTTCATAGAGCCTTTATTCTCCAGGATATTACTATCAAATCAAGTCCCAAAAGGGTGACTCAGAAAAGGCATATGAGTGTTTCTCTTTTAAAATATTTTTCTTGATTAATTCTATAAAACAGAACAAGTTAGAAACTGAAGTCTGGAAAATGGAGTGAATGCACAGATGTAAAGTAATCTTAATGCTCCTATATTTACCAACATTTTCAGAAATGCTCGCTCCACAAAACAAGTGTTAAGAAGACTAATGAAAAAGACATTCATGCTTGCTTATTTCTGTGTGGTCTGTGGATCTGTGCAATAATGAAATAAATTTTGCACACTGGCTAGAAATAACAGGCAAATGGGTTAAACGTGTTTTAAAGGAAGCTTCGTGAAGTCATGTTCTATGAAGAGTTTCTTTCTTTTTTTTTTGCTTTGTTTCTTTTTGTTTTTCATCTATAAATTTATGGATCTTATTTCAGAAAATGGAAGTAGCAGCATGACCCACTGGGCCCACCATATCCATCCACACTTGGTTGAATCCCATTTAGTAGTGAAATTTCCCGTTGCCTTCTTTACTGCTCACCTCAATAACAGGATAAGTGAACATAAAAACTTACTTTTGGTAGATACTTCAAGTGTAGCCCACCCCCAAGTAAGAAGATAACCCTGAACAGCAAACAGGAGAGAAAAAAGCAAAGAAGGTTTTTTTTTTTTTTTTCATTTTTATATGGCTTTCTTTTAGAGACACTGGCCCAGTTTCTATTAGCTTTTACCCATGTGCTTCAAAACTCATTTTAAGGTTATATTAATACAAAAATAGTGAGGTTGGCATTGCGGACCAATGGGGACTGATCACAAACGCTTCCTATTCGTTGAACTTAATTATTTTATGCAGTTTCACACTTCTGACCTTGTTTTCCAAGTATTAAATTTCAAATAACATATATTAATTTTTTACACTGTACTTATCTACCCTAAATCCCTTAGGAGGCATTCAGAGAAGATATTTACTTAATAATAGATCAAGACAGTTAAAGGTTGGTCTGAGTTGGTTTTGATGTATCATAAAAATCAATAAGAGAATAAATAGTTTTTCTATGTTATGAAGCCATAACATCCTATGTAAAAAAACATTTAAATCTGCTTTTTGTTTCAACAACCCAGCCTACACTGAAATTCTAGAACACTTACCTCTTCTACTATCTCTCTTCATCTTATTTGGATCTTCATAGTCCCCCACCCAATTATATTCCACTGGCATAGATATAGGTCGTAGCTTGCCTAAACACAGAGAACAAAATTCACATCACATTGTTTTTCTTCCCCATGTCCGCTCAAACTTAAACTGACTTTTAGCTACAGTCTGCAAAACACACTCACTCATATGCAACATTATGGTTGGCATTTGTGAAGATGAAAAATATGTGTGTTTTGAGCCAGAAGGTGAAACTGCCTGTGGCAATTGGCCAGGTGATAATGCAAACTTAAGGCACTTTTTATAAGTAATACAGAACAGCCTAGGTTTGCTCTCTTAGGAGCCCCAGACTTTAAGAATGTGGTCCTTTACAAAGAGGACCATTATTTTAGTGACTTCATTTTCTATAACTGGATCTGTCTTATTCCTCAATGCCCAAGTGTCTTTATCTTGATAGCCAATCTTCAAGACAGTAGCCCCTGGTATTTAATGTTGGAACACAGTATTAACTTCCCATCTTCACTGCTTCCTAATTCCTGTCTGCTTTTTGGATACCACCATGCTTCAGCAACGTGGCTAGATTCTTTTCTTCGGCCTAAAGCTGGGTCTGCCCTTAAGCATCTCTTTTGCTATTATGAACTCTAGTTTTCAGATTCAAGTAATCACTGCTTTGGTCTGTCCCATTTTCCTCTGGGTCTGTGTTCTTACTAAATAGCATTTTATTTTAGCAAGCAGAACTCATGACATAGACTTTAAGGATAGCTTTTTGGTGAGGATGATCAACTGATTTCTGATCAATTCAAAATTTGTGAAGCACAAAATAGCCAAAGGAAAAATCATTCACAAGTTTAAAAAGGACACCTAGCACAATACCTAATTCTCAAAATTATAAGAAATAAACCATTACCCTCATTTTATCAGATGAAGGGCCTGGGACAGCATATGTAATTTACCCAAGGACACACAGTTGGTAAGTGAAGTACCAGGGTTCAAACCTAGGCACTCAAATACTACTTCTGCAATAACTTTTGGTAACTTCAATATTCACCCACTAATATTCTGGCCTCTCAGTTTTTTGATATTCTCTCCTCCACCCATTCTAGTGGTCATATGCTTAATCTTGTCACCTGAAAAAGCAGTAATTCTTCCCAGTATCCTGCTTTTCAACTAAAACCTATATTTTTAGCATATCCTCCACAGCACTCTAACAATTCCTCCTTTAATCTACCAATCTTCCCACCTTTCAACACCTAATGGTGACAGCATGTCCTCGTCACTCTCCCCCTTGGCTAGATAAATTTCACAGTCAAATTGTTATAGACATTCCACATATTTCGTTAAAAAATCCATTAAGATACTTATTTCTTATTATGTTGTTAAGGGAAAATGTGACAACTTAATGGCATTTTGCCATTACAGTTTATTCAGTATATTTTACTAAGCTCTTTGAAATCTGAGGATGAACTAGGCACGACAAAATTATTAATGACCCACAAATGAAATATTTACTTAATGATTTCCTTACAAGGTGTGCAAACGACTTCATAAATGATCACCTCAGTTTCCAAATTTTCATGGGGTAGATCTCTGCAATTTTACAGAGAGAATCTGGGTGAGCTGATGTAGGTGACACGTGATCATAAGCCTTGCAATATCTCTCTGCTACTGTCTCATAGTTAAATTATTCTCTTACTTGGCTTTTCATATCTGTTGCACATCTGGAGCATTCTAAACAGGATCTCTATAGAGGTGCCAATTGTGCACTGTATTTCTTACTGTAGCCTAATAAATGTAAAAGAGGTCAAAGATAGATACTTTTGGATTTTGTTTGAATTTTATTCTGAAATTAATGGCAAGTAGCTTTTTAAAAAAGATGACCTATATTTAGCTGCAACTAAACACAAACAGAACACAAAATATAATTTAAATAATATTTAGCAGTGGGAACTATAATTCAATATCTTGTAATAATATATAATATATATAGATGAATCACTTTGATGTACACCTAAACTTAACAAAACATTGTAAATTACACTTCGATTTAAAAAATGATTAAAAAATAAAATAAAGATATACTAAATTAAATAAAAAGGACTGAGTGTCAGCAGATAGAAGTTTTAGAAAGTCCAAGAACAAGCCAAACTGAACAGCATATTGCAAAGGACATGTATAAATTGATAAGAAAGATTAAAACAGCAAAGAAACAATAAATAGATAATTCAGGAGAAGAGTAGCGCCAGCAAGATACAGTAGGATAGGGATCCACTGTTGGAAGCAAAGACATGGGGTAATATTCCAATTACTGGCAGGTTACCAGAAGAATCAACCATGTGATTAGAGGGTTGGAATTTCCAGTCCTACTCCCAGCCTCTAGAGACTGGAGGGGGCTGGGGAGTGAGTTTAATTACCAAGGATCAATTATTTAGTCAACTGTGCCTATACAATGAAACCTCCATAAAAATCAAAAGGACAGGGTTTGAAGAGTTCCCAGGCAATGAACAGAAGGAGAGTTCAGGAGAGTGGCACACCTAGGGAGAGCATAGAAGCTCCAAGCTCTTGCCCCATGTCTTGCACTATTCATCTATCCCATCCAGCTGTTCCGTGTTATATCCTTTATAATAAACTGGTGATCTACTAAAAACAAAACAAAACAAAAGAATATTGACAGCGATGGAATGCCTTACAATGACCAAATACTGTTTCAATATGAAACTGCTATGCTTTAATAGCAGTGTACAGAGCTGCTTGAAAATAAACTGGCTTTTTCCTTAGCCAATAAAGTATTTTCAGTGCTATTACACATGCTACGGCGCTCTGTGGCAGAGCTAACTGCTCACTCTCCTGGGCTCCCTTAGCTCCTTGGTATACATGATCCTTAATTATACTGTATTCTATCTGTTTATAGGTTTTTTTTTACTTTTTGGCAGGAACTGGGTCTTATATATCTTTGTTATGAAAGTTCCTGGCAAGGATTCTGACCCAGAGTGGGTATTCATTAAATTTCTTTTGAACGCCTGAATGAAAGGATGCTAGACATTAGGGAGATTACTGGGCTGTTCACTGGATCCCACTCCTTTTTTTCTCATTCAAGGGCATCTTTTGAACAATTCTACCTTACTTTCTCTTGTAGCATCAATTTCCCCTTTCTACCCCGTGATTCCCATTAGCGTACAAACATGCTGTAATTCTACAGTCTTAAAAAATAAACAAACCTCTCTTGGCTAAGAAACAGCCATCCCACTACCACTTGCCCTGGTCCCCTTTACAGAAAAACTCCTAGAAGTCTCATTTTGATTTCCAGTCTCCAATTTCTATCCTCTTTTTCTCCCCCTAGCTTTATTGAAGTATTATTGACAAATTAAAATGTTACACATTAAGGCTGTACAGAATGACTTTTTGAGGTGTGTAATGTGATTGAACTGAACTGAATGTGATTGTATGTATACACACACACATACATTGTGAAATGATTACCACAAGCAGGTTACGATACCCTTCACCTCATACAGTTACCATCTGTGTGTGCATGTATGACTGTGTCGACTGTGAGGTGAGAACACTTAAGATCTAATCTACTCTCTTAGCAAAATTCAAGTGTATATAATGGAAAACATCACAGCGGTTCTTCAAACAATTAAAAAGAGAACTTCTGTAGGATCCAGCAACCCTACTTCTGGGTATATAGCAAAAGGAAATGAAATAAGTATCTCCAACAGTTCAAATTCATTGTAACATTGTTCACAATAGCTAAGATATGTAAACGATCCAATTGTCCATCAATAGATGAATGAATACAGAAAATATGGTGCATGAGCATGCATGTGCACGCACACACACACAGGAATATTACTCTGCCATAAAAAGGAAATCTTGCCATCTGTGATGGCGTGGATGAAGCTGAAGGACATTATGCTACATGAAATTAGCCAGGCACAAAAGACAAATGCTGTATGATCTCACTTATATGTAGAATTTCCTCTTTTCTTTAGAATCTTCTCCAATTAAGATCTTGCCCCTCAACACCCCTAAAACTACTACTGTCAAGGTTACTAGTGCTTCCATGTTGCTAAATCCAAAAGACATTTTCAGAACCCTTGACTTTTCTTATCTATCTGCAACATTTGACACAGAGGATTATTCTTTTCTTGAAATACATTCTTCACTTGGCACCCAGGATATTGTCTTTTCCTGGCTTTTGTCTCCTCTTCTCTTACTAAACTCAAACGCATATTTTAAAGCTCAGGAAAAATATCATTTCCTCAGGGATATTCTCCTTGAACTTGTTCTAGGTTGGGTTTCTCTATGTTTGTTTTTCTTTCATAATTTTTTTCATAGTGTGTCACTTACAGTCAAGTAAATATTTATTAAATTAGTTGCTTGAATTCTGTCACCATTCTAGAATGTAAATTTCACAAGGGAACAGAAATTTCTCTGTTCACCATGGTATCTCTATCATTTACCACAGTGACTTAAACATAGTTAACAGCTCAATATTTGTTAACTGATGACCTGTTAAGAAAGTAAATAGGGGACCTTCTTCACACATTGGAGTTAAAAATTGTCCAAGCTATATGGTTAGTTTCTATTTTCAAAGTTTCCTTTCCCTTTCTTCCTGTCAGCTTTCCATTCCCCCTCCCCCTCACTTTCCCTCCCTTTCTGACCAACCACTTTCATTATTCTAACAAATTGAGCCTGACAGAGCTGTGTGGTAATCAAGCAGAACTAGAAATCCTGCCTCCTGATTTCTTATCTAGAAATATCTCCATATTAAACTTACCCATGGTGCATGTTGAAATACTACTGAATTGCTGTCTTTTTCAGTTATATCCCTCCCGTACATTTTTAAAAACTCTGGCCCCAACATGCTAAAATCATTACGCTTCAGGATGATATACAGCATCTGAGAAGTAATCTTCTCTGTTACAGTTGCCAAAGAATTGGGCAAAAAAGGCTGCAGAGAAATTTCTCCTTACGTCTGATGTACCTTTTAATTGCTCACAAAAGAAGCTTTCCCTAGAAAACCACACACACACACACATACACACATCTGTTCTGAATATTTTAGCCAATATTTTGATGAAAATGAGTATCGTAAGGAATGTTAAGCTATAAGCATGTCACATACAGCCATCAAACTCCCCACATACCAGACAGAAAAATTACTTTCAGATGGTTGACTGCATTTCTAGGAAAACATCCCGAGGTTATTTAAGGTAGAGAATCACACATTTAAAGAGGAGTAAAACTGGATTAAATGGAAAGTCAGTACTTTTTAAAGGATAAAGGCAACATATCTGGATCTAATAAATAAGAATGGGCACTTTGATCTCTAGGGCCATATTTTAAAAATTTCACTTCTAGATAAAAGAGTTTGGGAGAAAAACTGGCTTGTAAACATCACAATGTGATGATTATTTAAGTACTAGATTTAACATCTTATAACAATATAAATCAAATGCAAACCTGATGATTACTAACTTGAAATCTTTTTGGTTGCATTAATAGAGAAGCAAAACAATTAAAATATCATTTCAAAGAATAAGCTACATCTTGTTTGTGAATTTTCTTACTGCACTCTAAAGTGATCTAGACTTTAAATGGGGAGTCACATAAAAATTGTTGAAGGAGAAAATTTTGAACTGCATCAAAAATTATAGGGACTTTTGAACACTTGATTCCAAGGCGAATTACATTTTGAACCAAATTACATTCTTCCAAGAAAGCAAATGTGCTGTACACACTGGAGTACAGAAAGGCAGGCTATTTTAGTTGAAATGTTGCCACTGTGCATAGAGACTATTCCTCTACATTAGAGGGATGTGGGAGGTCTGGGAAGAATTCAGATTTAAATACTAAGTGGCAAAACAGTTCTGGGTTCTCTTCTGAAGGCTCTGGTGGATGAAAAAGCAATGAGCTATGCTAAATACTTTTGCCTCCTGCTGTGCTCAGCAATACAGTTTTGGGAAAGAAGGATAATGTGGGGTAAATATTTGGTTAAAAAAATCCCATTTTCCAGTTAAATACGACAATAGAGCAAACTATTTTTTAAAAAGGTAGAGATGAAAAACTTGACACACACCCCAGTTAATTTCCTAGGATTTCATCGATAATCAATGTTAGAGTCAGCCTGTGAACTAGGCTTTGTAACTTCATTATATTAAGTTGCCTCAGCGATGAGTTGAAGACCATTGCATTATACAAAGATTCAATTCATTTTTCTTCAAAAATAATTCACTGACATATATGATTACTGCTTTTTAAACAACTATACCCCCAGCCAGTTTGCAACTTTTGCAAAAAGTTCTTAAAGGCTAGGTAAAGAACTTGTGGAGGATTCAAACATAAACTGTAGCTGTAACAGTGTTTGTTATCCATCCCTGAACAAAGATGGGAAATAAACTGGCTTGACATGATGTGTCATTTATAAAGTAATGTTAGGTTGTCATATGTATACTTTTAAATGGCTGTCTATTGTTTCAATTATTTGCTTTAATGTTTCCAGTCACTAAGATATTCAGTGTGCAATTTTTAGTTATTGCTTTTAACAAGATTGGATATCACACTTGACATTTTCTGTACCCAGGGATCTATTTCTTCCATGATTCCAGCAAATTGTTTTGCTGTGATAAAAGTAATTCTATGAGGAGCCATGCACTGATCGTTCCAGTTAGTATTTATTACTTTAGTTTGGACTTTCATCACAAATAAGATTTACTCTAGAAAATGGCTTTTCTGCATGATAAGAATGAAGATGACATTCAACAAGCTGTCTGCTGGGGCAGACTTCAAGTTAAGAATAGAGGATTTCTGTTAAGTCAGCAGTTTGCAACTTAAATTTTATAAGTGGTATATGGGTCTTTATGAGGAGCTGCAAGTCTGTATCAGCTTTTGTCAAAATATATGCCATCAAACATCAGTTACATTGGGAGGTATTTTGTGACCAAAACCAAAGAAGATGCAATGTACAAATACATTTGGGAAACCAGGATTTTCAAAGCCTTTAATATGATAATATGCACATAATAATCTCCAAGAGGGGGATAAAATATGCAGAGCTTCCCAATTTTAATTAACTACATAATCTCTTTCTTTTACAAAGAATCTCTTTCAGAAGTAGTGATCTGAAGAATATACATAAGAAAATGCTGGATAATTTAAGCCACATTGTGATTTGAAAGCAGACATCAACCACTCTATTTAAATTTCACCTGGCTGCTATTTAGTACATCATTTTCCCATGGAGGGAAAATGCATTCTGCTTTCAATTAGGGACAGTGAGTTTCCTCCTGCTCCAGGGGATGCCATGATTAGGTTTTCTACTGTAGAGCTGGGTAAGTCATCTTAGACACTCACAAGCTTATATTATTTCTGCCCAGAGAATATGCTAAGTGTGAGTAAATGTAGGTTTATCATTTCAGAGCAGTAAGTTCCCAAGCAGTCTGAATGAAAAAAAGGCAACTGACCCTATGTCATACAAGGGTTCTTTGATTTTCGAGTAGTAAATATCTGACTCTGTATTTGTCGACAACCAATTCTTCTTAATTTAGCTAGGGTATCTCAACAGTAGGACTCATGATGTTTTGGATTGGATCATTCTTTATTGTTGGGGGGAGGGGTGTCCTATTCATTTTATGATATTTAGTAGCATCCTGGGCTTCAATTCACTGGATGCCTGTAGCACCTCCACGTCCATTTATGAAAAATACCAGGGATCCCAGAAATTGCCAATGTCCCCTAGGGGACAATACTGACCCAGTTGCAAATCTCCTGAGTTGGTTTATTTCTATTTTTGGCTTTCCCATTTTATCTTTCAGGGAAGCACTAATTCACTTAGTCCCTATCTTTCTGTTAATTCATTTAAAGATATTTTTCTTTTTCAAAAATAGTTGCATAAACTTTGTTGATTTGGCTTGCTAATTCTTCCTTTTTATCTACATATTAATATTCTAGAACTTTATTAAAAGTTTTTTTCCCTTTAATCTTACTGTTATCTATTACTTGGTTTCCTCTTGCCAGATTTCACTTTTTTGAAAGTCTCCAACTATTCAATTTACTTAGCATATTATTTTCTCTATCATTTTTTAAAAGCAACTAATCTTATACTTTGCTGTGAAAGTGCTACACTCAATATGCCAGCAAATTTGGAAAACTCAGCAGTGGCCACAGGACTGGAAAAGGTCAGTCTTCATTCCAATCCCTAAGAAAGGCAATGCCAAAGAATGCTCAAACTACCGCACAATTGCACTCATCTCACACGCTAGTAAAGTCATGCTCAAAATTCTCCAAGCCAGGCTTCAGCAATATGTGAACCATGAACTTGCAGATGTTCAAGCTGGTTTTAGAAAAGGCAGAGGAACCAGAGGTCAAATTGTCAACATCCGCTGGATCATCAAAAAAGCAAGAGAGTTCAGAAAAACATCTGCTTTATTGACTATGCCAAAGCCTTTGACTGTGTGGATCACAATAAACTGTGGAAAATTCTGAAAGGGATGGGAATACCAGACCACCTGACCTGCCTCTTGAGAAACTTGTATGCAGGTCAGGAAGCTACAGTTAGAACTGGACATGGAACAACAGACTGGTTCCAAATAGGAAAAGGAGTACGTCAAGGCTGTATATCGTCACCCTGCTTATTTAACTTATATGCAGAGTACATCATGAGGAACGCTGGGCTGAAAGAAGCACAAGCTGGAATCAAGATTGCCGGGAGAAATATCAATAACCTCAGATATGCAGATGACACCACCCTTACGGCAGAAAGTGAAGAGGAACTAAAAAGCCTCTTGATGAAAGTGAAAGAGGAGAGTGAAAAGGTTGGCTTGAAGCTCAACATTCAGAAAACAAAGATCATGGCATCTGGTCCCATCACTTCATGGGAAATAGATGGGGAAACAGTGTCAGACTTTATTTTTGGGGGGGCTCCAAAATCACTGCGTATGCTGATTGCAGCCAGGAAATTAAAAGACGCTTACTCCTTGGAAGGAAAGTTATGACCAACCTAGATAGCATATTGAAAAGCAGAGACATTACTTTGCCAACCAAGGTCTGTCTAGTCAAGGCTATGGTTTTTCCGGTGGTCATGTATGGATGTGAGAGTTGGACTGTGAAGAAAGCCGAGCACTGAAGAATTGATGCTTTTGAACTGTGGTGTTGGAGAAGACTCTTGAGAGTCCCTTGGACTGCAAGGAGATCCAACCAGTCCATTCTAAAGGAGATCAGTCCTGGGTGTTCATTGGAAGGACTGATGCTAAAGCTGAAACTCCAATACTTTGGCCACCTCATGCGAAGAGTTGTCTCACTGGAAAAGACTCTGATGCTGGGAGGGATTGGGGGCAGGAGGAGAAGGGGATGACAGAGAATGAGATGGCTAGATGGCATCACTGACTCGATGGACATGAGTTTGAGTGAACTCCGGGAGTTGGTGATGGACACGGAGGCCTGGCGTGCTGTGATTCATGGGGTCGCAAAGAGTCGGACATGACTGAGCGACTGAACTGAACTGAATCTTATACTTTAAAAATGTGCAGAGTCTAAATTGTTTTAAACATACCTAACATATGAAATAATGATTTCAGTAACAGAACTTAAAAAGAAAACTTGTATCACAGAGGTTTCTAGTGTTATGAGCTATTTGATGTTCTTCCTTCTACTTTTCAAAACCAAACCAAAAATACAAGAAAACTATTTCTTTTCATAGGCATGATTTAAATGGTTGGTTATTGGGAATACTTCCATTCCTTTAGTTCGTCATTGAGTCCCTCCACAGGAAAGGAGGAAGTATTAATTTGATCCATCAGCACTTCACAATCTTTGATACACTTTTATTTATGAGCACCAGTGATTTACTATGCCATTTAGGCACCATGACTTGAGTACTTTCTATGAGGCAAAATCAGTGCTAAGTAATTGGCATATATTTAATCCTCATAAAATCTCATTTGATCCTCATGAAAATACCGTGAGTAGTATTGCTATCCCATTTGAGACTAACTCTCAAGTACAAGGTCAGTCAGTTATTAAAGGCCAAGCCTTGGCACCAAATTCAGCTCTACCTGACCTCAAAACTCATGCTCTATTTTTAATCAGTAAAATTATAGAGATTAAGGAAGAGCGCCTTCCCTAGGTGATTACTCTAAATTGTACCTTAGACTATTTTCTATTTCTATGTCAAAATATTGCTGAACTACTTTTCCATCAGTTACATGGTCCCTTATCACTATCAGCTTGATAGTCAAAATTATTTTGTGAAGCTAACCAACAAGTAGTCTTTATGAAATGTATTAGCTGCTAAGTCGCTTCAGTCATGTCTGACTCTGTGTGACCCCATAGACGGCAGCCCAACAGGCTCCCCCATCCCTGGGATTCTCCAGGCAAGAACACTGCAGTGGGTTGCCATTTCCTGCTCCAATGAAATATATTAAGTAAGTCCTAAAAGAATAAGAATTCCTATGAGCACAGTACATGTCTCATTTTTTCTGCATTTTTTATTTACTAATTTGTACTTTGTTTAGTTCTGCTTTGGAAGTAGTACATTTTACTTGAGCACAGAAATTTCTTCTGGTTAGAATCTCATTTTCTTTTGTCTCTTATAGCTGATGAATAACAGTTGGGCTATTGTTTGATAAAGAAGAAAATTTATACTAAAAAAAACAGGAGAGGGAACAAGCTTTCATTTGAAAATGTATTTGTGAATGTATTCTGCATACCTTTAAGAAATGTTTGAAATAATGCTATTAATTGTAATTCAACTGCCCAAAAGACAGAATGAATTTGTACGACAGAGAAAGGTGATTTTGAAGTATGATGAGAGACCCTAGAACCTTCAGACCGTATTCTCACCTCAAAATGATAAAGCTCAGTTCCCAGTATCACTGCCCATAGGTCCTTCATCATGCTACTATATGTCACTTCAAGCCATGTGCTATTTATGTAGCTAAAAAGGACATGGTATTTGGTTTTCTCTTGTTCCAACTACTCCAGTGGAAAATGATCAGGTATAATATAGAAATTAATTTTCCTCAGTGCACACTGTGGACAAATAACACTTATGAGAAACACTTGTAAAGTATCAACCTTGCATTCATTTGTGTGCTTTCTGTGAGGTCGTGGATTTTCAATAAATCAGAAAAGGTCTGAATTTCTTTAAACTAATACTATTCTACAATATTATTGTCAAAAATATGCTTTTATCCTATTTTTAGAAAACATGAACATTCACAACCACAAAGGGACTCAGCCAACTCTGTTTACCTTTTAGCAGGTTTATATGCACAGAAATGTGCTGTGATGGAGCAACAAGAGCAAGGAGTATGTGAACAGTGAAAAAAGAAAGCTGATGGGAAATACTATCATTCTGAAAAGTTTCCAAGCAACTAATCTCATCCAATTTGAACCTTTGCCTTTGAAGCATGAGCAGATGAGACCAAATAGTTAAAGTAATTTAATGCTATCCTGTTTTCCCCTTTTATTTTCACATTAAAATTTCTTTTCTTCCTTGAATTTTCTGTTTATTCATCCCATCTTATTCTTCAAAGAATTTTAAATGGCTCTTATTATTATTAATATTATTTACATGTTGAAATATTTCAGTTCTTCGATTGTTTTCCCCCCAGTTTTACTGAGGGATAATTGACAAATAAAAATTGCATTCATTTCAGGTATACAAAATGATGATTTGATATTATACATATACACTGTGAAATGATTACCACAATCAAGCTACTTAACACATCTATCAGCTCAAATACTTATCCTTTTTTGTGTATGTGGTGAAAACACTTAAGATCTATTCTGTCAGCAACACTAAAGTTTCTATGTAATAATGAAGCAGTGAAAATAAATATCTACTGGGCACTTTCTAGGCAATTCACAGTCTGTTGTCATTAAATTCTCACAAAATGTCTATGAGACAGATATTATCATCTTCATTTAACAAATGAGAAAATGAGCCCTAGAGTAAAATTCCTAAAGTCATAATGGAGTAATTATATGGCAGACAGGATTAACAAGTATAGCTGATTATAAAGCCAATGCCAGCAATCACTAATCTAGGTTGTTTCCCCTACTGTGTTTCCAGGAATCACTCTTGTTTATCTTTTTAGGAAAGTAAAACCCATTTACACTTTCTCATTTTAAAAGAGCCTAACACACTGTTGCTAACTTTACCCCTCATTTCAGCTATCTTTTCCTAAGGTGTGTTAGGGCCATGTCTATGGGAATGTATATGGTTTTTGTAGTGCCAGGAAATACAAAACATATAGAAGAACATACATAATTAGACCTAGTTCTGCTTGATTGAAATCAGATGCTTGAATTTTGAAGGAGTAATGAAATTTTGACAAACCACTTTCCTCACTTCAGTTCGGTCACCCAGTTGTGTCCGACTTTTTGTGACCCCATGGACTGCAGCATACCAGGCTTCCCTGTCCATCACTAACTCCTGGAGCTTACTCAAATTCATGTGATGCCATGCAACCATCTCATCCTCTGTCCTCCCCTTCTCCTTCTGTCTTCAATCTTTCCCAGCATCAGGTCTTTTCAAATGAGTCAGTTCTTCATATCAGGTGGCCAAAGTATAGGAGCTTCAGCTTCAGCATCAGTCCTTGCAATGAACATTCAGGGCTGATTTCCTTTAGGATTGATTGGTTTGATCTCTGTGCAGTCCAAGGGACTCTCAAGAGTCTTCTCCAACACCACAGTTCAAAAGCATCAATTCTTCGGCACTCAGCCTTCTTTACAGTCCAATTCTCACATCCATACATGACCACGGGAAAAACCATAGCTTTGACTAGACGGACATTTGTTGGCAAAGTAATGTCTCTGCTTTTTAATATGCTGTCTAGGTTGGTCATAACTTTTCTTTCAGGGAGCAAGGATCTTTTAATTTCATGGCTGCAGTCACCATTTGCAGTGATTTTGGAGCCCAAAAAAATAAAGTCTCTCACCGTTTCCATTATTTCCCCATCTATTGGCCATGAGGTGATGGGACCAGATGCCATGATCTTAGTTGTTTGAATGTTGAGTTTTAAGCCAACTGTTTCACTCTCCTCTTTCACTTTCATCAAGAGGTTCTTTAGTTCTTCTTTACTTTCTGCCATAATGGTAGTGTCATCTGCATATCTGAGTTTATGGTTGTTTCTCCCAGCAATCATGATTCCAGCTTGTGCTCCATCCAGCCTGGCATTTTGCATGATGTACTCTGCATATTAGTTAAATAAGCAGGGTGACAATATACAGCCTTGATGTACTCCTTTCCAAATCTGGAACCAGTCTGTTTTTCCATGACCAGTTCTAACTGTTGCTTCTTGCCCTGCATACAGATTTCTCAGGAGGCAGGTAAGGTGGTCTGGTTATTTCTATCTCTGTAAGAACTTTCCACAGTTTTTTGTGATCCACACAGTCAAAGACTTTGGCGTAGTCAATAAAGCAGAAGTACATGTTTTTCTGGAACACTCTTGCTTTTCTGATGACCCAACAGATGTTGGCAATTTGATCTCTGGTTCCTCTACCTTTTCAAAATCCAGCTTGAACATCTGGAAGTTTACAGTTCATGTACTGTTGAAGCCTGTCTTGGAGGATTTTGAGCATTAGTTTGCTAGCGTGTGAGATGAGTGCAATCGTGCAGTAGTCTGAGCATTCTTTGGCATTGCCTTTCTTTGGTATTGAAATGAAAACTGAACTTTTCAAGTCCTGTGGCCACCGCTGAGTCTTCCAAATTTTCTGGCATATTGAGTGCAGCACTTTCACAGCATCATCTTTTAGGATTTGAAATAGCTCAACTGGAATTCCATCACCTCCACTAGCTTTGTTCATATTGATGCTTTCTAAGGCCCACTTGACTTCGCATTCCAGGATGTCTGGCTCTAGGTGAGTGATCACACCATCATGGTTATCATGGTTATCTTTTTTATATAGTTCTTCTGTGTATTCTTGCCACCTCTTCTTAATATCTTCTGCTTCTTTTAGGTCCATACCATTTCTGTCCTTTATTGTGCCCATCTTTGCATGAAATGTTCCCTTGGTATCTCAAATTTTCTTCAGGAGATCTCTAGTGTTTCCCATTGTATTGTTTTCCTCTATTTCTTTTCAATGATTACTGAGAAAGACTTTCTTATCTCTCCTTGCTATTCTTTAGAATTCTGCATTCAAATGGGTATGTCTTTCCTTTTCTCCTTTGCCTTTCACTTCTCTTCTTTTCTCAGCTATTTGTAAGGCCTCCTCAGACAACCATTTTGCCTTTTTGAACTACTTTCCTATATTTTAGCAAAATATTTTCATATTATTTAGTTAGCTAGTAACACTGAGAGTCAACAAATATCAAGGTTCTACCACTTACTAGCTGGGCAAGATATTTAACCCATTTATAAAGTAAGGATTCTGTTAGTTATCTACCTCTCGGGATTGTGAGGATTAAATGGGTTAATGCTTTTTAGAGTGAAAGTAAAAGTAGTTCAATCATGTCCAACTCTTTACGACCCCATGGACTACAGTCCATGGAATTCTCCAGGCCAGAATACGAGAGTGGATAGCCTTTCCCTTCTCCAGGGGATCTTTCCAACCCAGGGACTGAACCCAGGTATCCCTCATTGGAGGTGAATTCTTTACCGGCTAAGCCATAAGGGAAGTCCAAGAATACTGGAGTGGGTAGCCTATCCTTTCTCCAGTGGATCTTCCCAATCCAGGAATTGAACCAGGGCCTCCTGCCTTGCAGGCAGACTCTTTACAAACTGACCTATTAAGCCCAATGCTGTTTAAAGGCATACAGAAAAGCTCAACAGGTATTTACTTATTTTCTAGATAGGCCATCCACTGTCTATCCATACTGTATTTGTCTTATGGCTTAGGGCAAATAACTGATCTTTTAATTCACTCTTACCCACAAATAGTAGATCCATGATATAAACTGAGAAGTTGGTTAACAAATATGATAAAGCATTTAATAAACCTCCAGTCTTAAAAAAATAAAGTTCATAATTAGGATATTTTCAGTATTTTTCTTTATATCTGTTTCTTTGTCACTGAATCTAATAACAGAGTGTCTCTAAATTTTAATTTTTGTCTTATATATCTAACTTTAAAATATGAATGAAGACAAAAGCACACAGTAAAAACTGTATTATGTTCCTCCTTTGCTTCTCAAAACACTATCTAGACTCTTATAATTTTAACTCTGAACCTCTAAACAGGTAACTGGGAAGTTAATAGGTAGCAATGGTGGCTAAGTCCACACACTGGAAGATGAAGGATATTTGCAATGAAGAACTAAGTTGAACTGTAAGGCTAAAGGACTTATACAATGCTTTTAAGGTATTACACAAGTGTTAACAAGTTAAATTACTCTCATTTTCAGAAAATATAAATTGTGAACTTTTTTTTTGGTCGTCAGGGTTTTTTTTGTTATATACTTCAGCAGGATCAAGCATTTCATTATCATTATTTTTAAATCCAAGAGATAATTGTCACACTTGTGGATCCATATAATGGGACCATTTTATAGGTTAAATGAAGTCATCATCAATTATTTCTTATTAAAGTTATGACCAACCTAGACAGTATATTAAAAAGCAGAGACATTACTTTGCCAACAAAGGTCCATCTAGTCAAGGCTATGGTTTTTCCAGTGGTCATGTATGGATGTGAGAGTTGAACTGTGAAGAAAGCTGATCGCCGAAGAATTGATGCTTTTGAACTGTGGTGCTGGAGAAGACTCTTGAGAGTCCCTTGGACTGCAAGGAGATCCAACGAGTTCATTCTAAAGGAGATCAATCCTGGGTGTTCATTGGAAGGACTGATGCTAAAGCTGAAACTCCAATACTTTGGCCACCTCATGCGACAAGTTGATTCACTGGAAAAGACTCTGATGCTGGGAGGGATTGGGGGCGGGAGGAGAAGGGGACAACAGAGAGTGAGATGGCTGGATGGCATCACCGACTCGATGGACATGAGTTTGAGTGAACTCTGGGAGTTGGTGATGGACAGGGAGGCCTGGCATGCTGTGATTCATGGGGTCGCAAAGAGTCGGACACGACTGAGTGACTGAACTGAACTGAACTGAAGGGTTGAAGTTACTAATACTTGGGGCCTTTAGGGGATGGGCTGGGAGATTTATATAAACTCTCAGATCTCAGTACTAGGTTTGAGAGGGTGTCAAGTATTTGGTAGGGATAACTAGCATTGAGAAACCCTGGATGATGACTATTCATCATTTAAAACTCAGCATAAACGTCACTTATATTTATGTGACTTCCCAAGAAGACACTGGGACTTCAATTCCCATGCTACTGCAGCAGTTCGTTCACTTTCCTCCTTACTAAAGTTGCTGCTGCACTGCATCTCTTTGTTCTTTCCCTTTTGGTTATGACTGCCTTCCAGGGAAGATTTATGTTTTATTCACCTTTGCATCCCAAGTGCCTGGCTGACTTTATACACACAACAAATATTAGCTGAATGCATTAACAGATAAATTACTCTTTGGGAATGTTATGGCCAGAAATTCATGTATGTGACAAGTAGGTTTTATTACTTAAGATCTGATTTTAAAATCAGATTTTATACATTATACAGTTTATACATTAAACTGCTAGTTACATGGAACAATTTTCCAGTCGTGCCAGGGAATCTCTACTGGAGTATCTCTAAAGTATCTCCAAGTGAAAGTTCAGGCTATATTTCAGGTTCAAAATTTTATAAAAAAAAAAAAACTTTCAAATCCAAAAGTAAAAGAACTTTTGTTTTTACTTCCTTATTCTTCTTTTAAGTATATATACATTTATTTTCTCCTAAGTTGTTTATACACATGTATACCTGGGGCAGATTCATGTCAATGTATGGCGAAACCAATACAATAATGTAATTAGCCTCCAATTAAAATAAATTAAAAATAAATAAATAAATAGTTTTGAGGAACCTCAAAAAAAAAAAATAAAGTGTTTGCATATATTCTGAAAAAAAAACACTTTAGGTATCTATAGGATATCTACATTTTCTAAAATTTAAATGGCATTCTGTTTTATTGGAAGAGATATGATTTGTGGAACATGATAGCACTATGTGCTTTAAATCATAGTCTGAAGGAACTAACAGTTCACAGCTATTTAAGTAAGGCCTTGGTAAACTATTTTTCATAAAGCTATCAATAATCAACTTTATCTAGTGACTATAATTTCCCCTTAAACATTTTTATCTACTTCAGTACAAGTAGAAAACAGTTAGAAAATTCTGGGACATAAAAAAAGAAGACGATATACATTTGTATGAGCAAGGTCGAGGAGTTGGTGATGGACGGGGAAGCCTGGCGTGCTGTAGTCCATGGAGTCACAAAGAGTCGGACACGACTGAGCAACTGAACTGAATGCCTGTCTAATAATATGTAGTCGATAAGTACTTGTGGAATGAATGCAGAAAAATAAGAATCTCATGTGATGAGGCAGGGGCAGGGATAATGAACATGGCAGGCAGAGGTTTACTGAAGAAGTTTACTATATAATAGTGGAGAAAAGCAAAGGTGCAAATACCTTCAATTTATGATAGTTCAAATAAGTGCCACCAGGGTAGTATAAATGAGGAGCGCATGAAAAAACAGCACATGTACAGAGAATAATATAAAGCACGATAGGTAAGGTTCTATTACTTAGGATCGTTTGGGTAAAATTTTCCATACTTAATTATTACTCATTATTACTAAAAAGCTGCAAGGAAATAGGGTCTCAGTTATAAAGTATGTGATGACCAATCTTTGGGACCACAGGAGGGAGGCATATGGCCATGGTGAACAAGTAAGGCAGGTAAGTGGAAAGAGGAAGTTAAAAACAACTTCAGCTTCCACTGATCAAATCTGCACTAATCAGCAAGGATCCTGCCCTTCTCCCAAAACTGGAAAGCAAGAAGTACAGAATTCCAGTTAAATCCATTCATTCTTGCAAGAGGACCATAGACTTTACTACTCTAACTTTAGGCAAATTTATCTGCAAATGGTTCAGCTGAACTATATCAATTCTGGGTTACTTTCTTGGTCATGCATGGAAAAACAGGAGTCAGATAAAAAAATCCTGGGACATGGTAACTCTAGGCCCATCTTTGCTTTAAATATATTATGTCCTTTCTATTTAAAATCCACTCAAAATTTACCACTTCTTATAAAAAAACAAAACAAAAATTGAGATGAAATTTTACCCAGAAAAGTCCATCTAAAGATTTTTTTAATATCTGAGAAATACAGAAATTTGATTTTAAGTAAGTTACGTTAACATTTAAGTATTAATTAAAAAAAGGAAAAAACCTCTTGAACTACTTCAGTTTCACAACCTCTGATATACAAAAATTACATGTGATTCAAAAACGTTTCTATGTATCATTGAGTTAAAATGCTGCCTTTGGAAGGCAATTATTCTTTCTTACCTTTGGAAAATTTAGAATAAATTTTAATGTCATGCCTTATATTGTTGAGATTCCACTTGGAAGCACACAACAGAAACAGATCAATTATAAAGGTTCAAAAGCTCTCAGGTAATTTTCACAACCGAAAAGCCTAGGAAAAAATTGAGATTCCCATACCAGACATAAACTCTTTCATCAACATAAGAGAAGACTTCTTACCGTAAGTTGGGGTGCTTTCTCGTCTTCCTTGACTACTTGATCTTCCCTTTTCATATTCATAACAATACAAGACAGTATCTTCCTCAACAATATTAAACCTCTTTCGATATTCTTGATCCAGAAATGAGTTTGGTGATTCAGATCCCTTATGCACTGGCTTGCCCACCATGTGTCCTCTGAGGTCCTCACAAGGAAGGTTTCCCTTTTCATCCCTAAAGAAATTGTAAAGGAGAAGGATGTTAGGGTGGTAAAATGGCACAGGGTTTAAAGGAGTAATAATATCCTTCCTGTATATATTCTGATCTTTCCAAACTTTCTTTGATGTTTATAGGGCAGTTTTCAATCACTCCTATTTTGCAGGGAAAAAAAAAAATGCCAAGACTCGAGAGGTTGAATGACTAGCCTAAAGGTTACACAGGTAATAAATGATACAGCTAAACATGGACCATGGATAATCTAACTCCTGCTTTAGTTCATGTTCACCATACTATGGCATATAAAAGAAATCATCTCAGCACATAAATTGCTTTTACTGCTTAATAAAATAGGTATAATATTAACAATGCTAACAATATAGGCTTCTGCCAGTTCATCTAACTGATTCATGGTAATATCTGCACTGTTTAAAAACAAAGATGTATTTAAGAACTACCACCTCTGTGAGGGTACTGTGACCTTAAGAACCAAGTTAGCACTATATAACATGGTATTTCAAGAATTTCAGTTTGTTATTAATAAAATAACCTTAGTGAAAAGAATTACACTCTGTATTTAAATGGTATATATCTCATTTAATAGTAAAAAAGATATGTTCCTGGAACTCATTCTAAATGGGTATATGAAAATTTCATTACATATTAGCAACATTTCTTGTGGAAAGAGGGTGGAGAAACTTGATCATATACAGAATTTAAGAATGGGATTTAAGATGATGACAAGTTGATTTTTTCTTCTATAGGATTCTGAAGAGAAAAATCTCTAATAATTTATGAGATCCCTAAAACTCTTACTCACATAAAGTATTAATCACACAGCCCAGGTGATTGGACCCATAATGAGTGGTGTTTCAGTAGAAATATTCCATTTAGGATTAGTTAAAATGAACTTTGTTTATCTTATGATAATTTCACTAACCAGCTATGAAATTTTTATTAGAAAAGCTCACATTATAGAACATGACTATAAATTTAAATGTAATATTTCTTTCTTCATGGAGCATTAATTTTATTTCTTCCAAGTTCTTATTTCTAGTTCTATCCTAAACAGAACCATGAATCCTATCAAACCAAATAAAATTTAACTTTATGTTTTATTAAATGCCAAGGGTGAAATCTTAACTCTACAGAATAAACTGAATTAAAACAAAACAGAGAAAAATACCAAATGTTAATTGACCTACTAAGTCTTATGAGATGGTGATAAGCTTATAAATCTACAGCCAATTCTAACATATGAGTTTCAGCTCAGCAAAAATACTAACTTTTATACTACAGTATACTATATCTCAGGTATATGTTGGGTTTGTCCAAATGAAGAGAACTATATTCTTATTATTTGAACTATGTAGAAAGTAGTAAATAATATTCAAGAAGGAATCAGCAAGCTGGCACTCCTTAATTTTTTTAAAATAAAAGTGTTGCTGCTTACCAAATTATAACTATGAAAGTTAGTTCTTAAACAAGAAGAAGGAAATATAAAACCCAGGCACATATATTTTCGGCTAGCTAAAAACTTTTCCTGAACAAATTGCCTGGCACTTTTTGTTAAGTTAGACCTCTAGCAAAAAGAAACTGACACTGCAATTAGCTTGGAAACAGCCCTAATGAACCTGGGGCACTGGAGAATGTTATGCCTCTTTATGAGTGGGCAGACGTTTCTATCAGTCCTGTGACATGAATGTTAATGCAGCTGAGATCAGAGGGTGATTCAATTCTCACCACACTCTATAAGGATACACCCTGTGGCAGAAAATGGGAAGGGCTGGTATTCCTTATTCTTTCGTGATATGAAAGAGGGGCCTTGTGCCAACAAAGAAGATTTATTAGACATGTCTATATGGAATGCATTTAATAAAGCTGAATTAAGATAAGTATAAACCAAAACCAAACTTTATAGTAGAATTAATTGATACATGACTTACATATACAAGTGTGTGTGCCTGTATTTGTACTCATATTCTGCATTCTGTCTTTTCGCTCAGTTGTGTCCGACTCTTCATGACCCTGAGGACTATACAGTCCATGGAATTCTCTGGGCCGGAATACTGGAGTGGGTAGCCTTTCCCTTCTCCGGGGGATCTTCCCTACCCAGGGATCGAACCCGTGTCTCCTGCATTGGCAGATGGACTCTTTACAATCCGAGCCACTAGGGAAGTCCTATACAGCTATCAGTTTAGTCGCTCAGTCGTGTCCGACTCTTTGCGATTCAATGAACCGCAGCGCGCCAGGCCTCCCTGTCCATCACCAACTCCCAGAGTTTACATAAAACTCATGTCCATTGAGTCAGTGATGCCATCCAACCATCTCATCCTCTGTCGTCCCCTTCTCTTCCTGCCTTCAATCTTTCCCAACATCGGGGTCTTTTCAAATGAGTCAGCTCTTCGCACCAGGTGGCCAAAATATAATAAACCTACACTTTTGCTCTAAAAAGTGTTTAAGGGAATTGATGAAAAGCTAGAACACTGCTTCATTGTACTATCTTTATATTTAATGGCTCAAAGTAAAATCAATGAGATAAATTGGTACTTAAACTTCACAGTTGTGCAAGAATTATAAATTCTTAGTTTTCAAAATAAAATAAAGAATTTTGGTAAAGTATGAAAGTTCACTGTCTACTTTGATAATGAAATTGTATACAGCCATATAATAAAAAATGGACTAAATTTCACTCACGTCATATATATGAGTGTTTTCTCTTTCAGTGAAAAAGTCACTTTTGCTATCACATTCTTTTACTGGAATAAATGTGTTTGAAGAATGATAATCTTCAAAGAAAAAGAATGAAGAAAAGTCTACTTAATGTGACAATCATTCCTACTGTTTTTAAGGTTTTTTGGTTTTAAGATGAGAAAGCTTTTATTATTCACAATTCAAATTATCACTGAAATGCCTATCCTATAAAGACAGATGTTTTTAATGTAGGAAAAAAAGAAATACTCAGATGAGTTTAATTAGATAAATCTTTCATCATGAAAATGAGGGGGAAAATGCCATGGCTGTAACTATAAAAGAATGACAAATGCAAAAAGTTTTATGACTATAACTTTAAGTGAAATTAGAAAATGCTGATAATTTATACGAGGCTGTGGTACAAAGGGACTCTGATGCATGTATTTTCTAATTGCTATATCAAATGACTCTGTGACTAGGTAACTAATAATTTGACTCAGAATACAGTTAGAACATTCTGTTAAATTACACGCTAGACTAAGAATCAATTAAAGTGAGAGATAAGACTCTAATTATGAATTTTTCCTGAAAAGTATGGAGCATTCAAGCAATACTACCAAAACAAGTACTATGGTGTTGATACTTCAGTCTCTTGCATTCTCCTGTTTTTGTAAATAGCATGTTTAAATCTTTTTATCGACTTCAATTTATTGCCTTCATATCTGCACCACCCTTGGAGGACAGAACTAGATTCTTTAACACTCTTGTCTTCTGAAGTACATTTTAAATATGTTGTCTAGGAAATACTGTCTTTATTACAAGTTCCTCCCTATCCAAGAGACAAGGAAAGAGCAAAAAAACTGCAGAGATTTGCTAAAAATAGTTTTCTGATGTTTATCTGGACATGTGGCACTCTGACAAATAAGGTCTTTTAAATAATCATTTGCCCTGAATAAAATCTTTCCAATGAAAATGAAAACAAACCAAGAGTCATTTCCTATTTGAAATACACATGCTTTCATTGTTCCTTTTACAAGAATATTTTAAAAAGTCCAACTCTACCTTAATTAAAATTCAACTTACATTTGACTAGGATATCGAATGAATTTGTACAACTGATTGTAAATCTAAAATAAGAGTATAAATTATATATTAGTAAGATTTTTGAAATGCCAGCTTAGCAAATTATATCTTCTCACTAACCATGTTCTCACATTTAATTTTTAAAAAAGACCTTAAATTTTTAAAAAATGGGCTGTAGTTTTATTACTAGATGACAACACAGGATTTGCAGACATGCCATGTTGTCATGTAGCATTTAGACTATAAAATGTCAGTAGCATCATAGCCAATAGAATGAAGCATTAGATGTACTGAAGTAAAGAATAATGAAAAGTAATTAAAAAGAGGAATTCCCATGCTTTATTAAAGAATTTTAATATTAAGTATAGCTTGAAAACATGAGACATTAAATTATTGTTTTTGAATGACTGAACAACTAATTTAAAAACTGAATCAAATACTTTGCGATTGGTATTAATTATCTCCATTTAGTGTTGGCCTTTCCCCATAATTTTTGTATTCCACAGGCTGGAAACCAGAATCCTTTTGGACAGAATGCATGATGGCACAGAATTATATTCTTCCACCTGCCAGGAATTTCAAATAGGAATTTAGAACATGAAATAGAGATACAGCCTCCAGAAATCTGAAAATAGACTTTAAAAGCAACTCATTCTCTTGCAAACTCTTTCTACTTTCTGAAAGAAACATTAATGAACTAACCAAGTGGAAACTGTAGATACAGAGGTATTGGGGGAAAAAAATACTCTCTCATTATCATCCAAGAAAAAAAAATTCTTCCTAATTACATACATTTAAGAGGGCATAAAAGTTACCTGTAACTTTCTCATTTAGTGAAAAAGTATGGAATGCTCCAAAGTAATCTGAGATTTCTTTTCTTTGTCAAAGAGCCTCACTGATTCTTTTTCACTTACTAAAATAATCCTAAATTGTTATTTTTATATTAGTTTCCTATTATTTCCTATTATATGAGATAATATTTATAAGATATTTAATGTAGAGTGTTTAACACAAATCATGGCTATTGTTATTACTAAAAAGAGTACAAGGCTCTATGTTGTTGTTTATTTGTTAGGTCATGTCCAGCTCTTTTGTGACCCCGTGGACCGCCAAGCTCCTCTGTCCATGGGATTTCCCAGGCAAGAATACTGGAGTGGGTTGCCACTTCCTCCTTTGGGGGATAATCCCAACTGAGGGATTGAACCTGCATCTCCTGCATTGGCAGGCGGGTTCTTTACCACTGAGCCACCTAGGAAGCCCACAGTCTCTATAATGTAATTTTTTTCCAGAATGTGCTCAGAATTCTTAACTGAGAAAATATTCAAGGTGTTCCTTGAGAATTTACTTCACAGTTTTCATGCACTGAGGTCAGTCTTAGCTGGAAGCTACACAGAACAAAATGATGGTTAGTTTGATACCTGGGAATATATGGTTCTGCAGGAGGAGGGGGGATGTAGAGATCCTGAAGGGCAGAACTGTCTCTTTTGGTGGGTGTACTGATGGTGCTGGAAGGCGTGGCAACGCTGCTTGTGGGACTTCTAGGTATAAGAGGCTGGTTAAAATGAAAAAGAAAATACATACGCACACAAACAACACACAAACAACAACAACAACGACACATAGTTATCATTTTTAAGTGATCTATTTCTACAAAGTTTTTGAACTTGGCTGAAATTAAGAAGCATGTTATTTAGCACATGGATATTCCTTTGAATCTTCAAAAACAAATAGATTTCCATTTAGTTCCTAACTCACCTTATTGTGTGGCATAATCAGTTAAAGCTATTTGTAAGGTAATAATACCACGCAGTGTTTCATAATGGAGAGATCTATCTCACAGTTAGAAACTTATTTGAATTTGCTTTGTTAGAATCCCACTTTTGAAAGAAAGATAATAAAGAATAACTTCCAAAAGAATGAGTTCACTCATATCCTGACTGATTATACAAGAAAGATTATTTCAGATCTTTTCCCAAAAGAGATGCATTACATTCCTGTCAGTAGAAAGTCACAGATTCTCAGAAAATGTTACAAAAAGAGTATGAAAGGCTAATATGAGAATATTTCCTAGGAAAATGTACTTCTTCCATAAATATAAACAATACTGTCTTCTCAAAGTCATTTTATGGTACATCTTCAAAAGTATGGTGATTAGTGTGACACAATCATTTCACTTGTCATAAGCACACACATTTACCATTGCTTAAAATAACTTTTAATTGTATACCTATAGATCTTATTTTCATGCCTGTATTTACCTATTAAATGTTTTTTAAAAATTAAGATATTATATTTACTGAATTAAGCGATACATCAGGATGCTTTAACTTATGAACACTCCCAATTCTAAGCATCACAGCATTTGGAAATGATATTGTGGTTTGAGAAATTACTCTAAAGTGAAACTAAAATTCACACATGTTCATGTTTCTTACAGATATCTGACTGATTAGCTACATATACAATAACATGGAGAAATAAGAACTTCAATGTAATCGCAAACAAAAATGATGATCACAAAATGAACTGAATCTTCACATGACAAGATGTTGCCATTTTAGCCAGTATGAAAACACTTTTAGGATAGCTGTATATAGATCCATAGTTCTATTACTTTAACATGTATTGCTGGACACTCAAAAAATGGCATAGTACAACTATTTTATATTATGACAATATTTTTGTACAGATAAACAAAATTTGTTCAAAAATCCAAGCATAAATACAATGTACAATGTAGGTTCTTGGGGTAGGCTACATAGTTTATGGCTCAGTTCATGGTTTTTGACCTTCCTTTTTACACAGCTCACCTTAATAGCTTGAAATCACACATCCTGCCAAAATGACGGTTAAGTTTTAATCTATGTGAAATAGAAATTAAAGAGAGAGAGAGAGAAGGGAAAAATAATTGATAATTTATTTTGGGATTCTAGAATATTGTATCTTATATGATATTTAAAAAGTCTGAAAGTTTACATGTCGAAGAATTTTGATATATTTTGAAAGCATATGGTAAAGACTATGCTGTTTAACTATGTTTAAATATGCTGACTTTGGAATAGCACTAAGTTAAACTATGTGTATCTTTTAGAAACAAAAATTTTGGCAATGGGAAATCCTGAAATTTATATAGGTAATCAGGAGTTGCCTGAACAGATGAACACCATGAAGCCTGAGGAAATAAAGAATTATATTCTTTCTAAGAATGTATTACAAATCTCTCCAATAGATCTTTGAATGATAGGTCTTTAGGTTAAGTGTGATCTGTAATGTGACTGTTTACAATTTTTTCATGTCAGGATATCTTATTATTAAATACAAATGACACCAAACAACAAATCTAAACAAAATTTCATATTATAGAAATGTAAAGAAAACATTCATTACACAGTACATTCCTTGCCAACATTTTCTATAACTGATGCACTGTGAGAGAAAAACGTATATTCAGTATGCTTTTTAAATGCTCTAATATGCTCTTATTTTAAATTATCTTAACACTATGAATGAACTTAAAAACAAGTTCTAAAAACATAATATTTAAAAAAATAATCTAAACATTTTTTATTCTTTCTTCTTTTCAAGGATTACTACTTTAATTCTGAAGACTTCTCTCCTTTTATTTTGCCATCTGTAGAACTAAAGATAATTTCTCTTGATGTCTATCCCTGTCCTCCCCAAACAAAGAGGTAGGAAGGAAGGAAAAAAGGAGTAGAAGTAGTCAGTTATTACAAGTGAAGTGTGAGGTAATGACCAATAAAAGTATATTCTTCTTCCTGGACTGTTACAAGGATTGTCTATTCAGGGTACTTGATCCTTCTCCTTCCAGGAAATTTAAATATTAGTCGTGTCAACTTCCTTCAAATTGATCTTTTCTATAGGTTTCTATTTTCAGCACAGATTTGCTATTAATGTTCTCAGCACAGTTAAATTAGCAAAAATGTAGAAGAAAAAGACAGATATACTTAAATAACAGGTTTGATTGTCTCAGCTAGTTCAATTAATTGAAGTGGTTGAAAAAAATAACTTATTCTTTCAAAGAAAGAAGAAATTAGTCAATTCTGTTAACTGTACTTACTAGTTATTTTATTAACTGGTAAATCACAGAAAACATTTAAATTGGTTTATCATGCAGATATCTGGCTAATTAAATCAGCATGCCTTGTACTAAGTATAAGACACATGATAAATAATAAATTTATTCCGTATATTTTTGTCAAGCTAATTCAAACTAAAAAGTAAACATTATTCTTGAGAATCATATTTTAAAGACATTAAGCAATGGAAAAATAAAGTATGGCAAAATAGAATCTTCATGGGAAAATGGAAATAGCTACTTAACCCCAAAGGAAATTTGTGATAATTTATAATGTCTTTAAAAAGCTCTAAGTTAGGACAAGAATTAAAACGTTACAAAATATAAATGACAAAAGAATGAAAATGGCATTAAAGAACATTAGAAAGATAGGCAAAATGTGACTAAATAAAGCACAGAATAAATGATGCTATTAGTTGAAATTATCAGTGAGAAATTCCTAGGTGTAACAAATGCCATTAAAATTACACCTACCACCAATAACTATCTAATAAACACAAAAAGTGGAAAACACAGCTTCCCTCAAATCAAAAAGTTCTCTCTGCGTTTAATTCAAAATTTAATAGACATATGCTTGAGTTCAGAAAAAAACCTAAATATGTGAGTATAATAATGCAGAAGGATAGTTTTTCCTACCTTGGTAACATTTACTTTAATAATTTCTTCATAAAATAGTATAAGGAAAGTAGTTTACCATTGCACTATAAAGAATTTCCAATTTAAGGAAAAAAAGTAGAAATAAAGGATTTTTTTAAAATTGTACCATTTTGCTATTTTTACTCTTTCTTTTATAATGGGAAAATCTGCATAGGAAGAGAATTAAGAATTATTATCACTTATGGATAAAATACAAGGGTATTTTAAGACTGCATCTTGTAATTCAAGCAAGCATGAAGCTTCAGTATAACTTGATTTACTTTGGTATGCAATCAAGCATGACACGGCTCCATCTTGGATTCTATCCAAGTGGGTTTACTTTCTGAAAGGACCTTTCCACAAAATTTATTTTTCATATCTCAATAGTTCTAATGACAAAGTTTTCCTTTCAGATTCAATGAGGCTCCAGCAGGAAGGACATATTTTGCATACATACTATTACTCTTCTAAAAGAAATCTATGACAGATTTTTTGGGGCACAGGCATGCATATTTTGAAATATCCAAATCCTAAATAAAATGATCATATATGCATCTCTTCAAGTATACATTTATAACCTTAGTCAATTAATGATAAGTTACTACTATGAACAGGACTCAGAAATATATTATATTACGTACACATACATTTCTCATATTGTCGGTTTGAACTCTATAAATACCTTTAAACTGTATCCCACAATATGGCACGGCACAAATCTTCCTCTGAATCATGAGTGACGAATTTAGTAAAAAGATCCTACTCCTCCAGTTTAAACATCATTGGGAGGCTGTGATTAGTATAAACTAAAATTTTCAGCTTTTGTAAGGGATCACTGAAATCTCACTTTAAGTCCTCTGATGGCTCAGGGCCTTTCCTCATGTTCCGGATTCTAACATCTCTAAGGTAACTGAGCACATCTGGAAGTTATTAAAGTACCTCTGAAAACCAAACGGCTATAAAGACTATGAGAAAAGAGCGGCTATACCTAAACAACTACAGCTAATGTTAAAGGTTTTATTGGAAACATTTTACATATTAACAACTCCTGGCAAGCAGCTCTTAATTTAGCTGTCCCTCTATCTGGTAAGTGACCCAGCTTTCATAGAGCTATATGAAATCTTGAATGGGATCAATGACATAAAGACTGCCCCAATGTTAAAAGCTGAAAGTGGTGCATTACACATTATGCAGTTATCTGTTGACCTCACTAATGCAAGTATCACAGTTTGTTTTGTCTTCGAGAGGGAAAATACTCATTGAAATATGAATGATTACATCAAGTAGAAAACCTGGCCATTAATTTTATTCACTCTTGGGAATAAGTACAGACTCAACTGGAACACAATACCCCATTATTTTAGCACAGAACATTCACACAAATCCTTATTCAGTTCAAACACATTTTTATTATAATTCCAATACAAGTACCAGAATATTGTTTTATGTTAGCAACTCTGAGACATCAAAAGAAATGCTCCAGAGAAAATGTATTCTGGATTTTGGGAGACAAGAAGTTGCATGCAATCTCGTAAATTTCTTTATCATATAATGAATATTAGATATAATTTGCAAAATTATTGGGCATAATTTTTCCTGGGTAAGATTTTCTTAAGTATTCAATGATTTGAAAAGAGTCTAAGTAAGAGAAACACATGAATTCTAAATTTTCCCACTCTCAGTTTTTTTCTCAGCTTTTTCTAAAATACAAATTTATAAATACAAAAGACTGGAGTCTTTTTCTTAAAGCATGTAATCTTCCCTTTCTTATCAGACTACAAAGAAAAAAACATTTTTTTTCAACCACAGATTAGATCAGGAAGCTGTATCTGTATAAGTTAAAAACAGATCTATGGGCATAAAATTATGTACATGATTATATAATACACAAATAATATACACTTTAGAGTCACATCAAAAAATGGCTTTTTCCAATTAATCATCAAAATTTGCACACTGTACTGAAACTACCACTAGGATATTTATGCTGTCCACTCTTATGGGCATAGTTAATACTGCAACATTAAAACTGAGCTTCTAATTTTTTCACCTTACACTACACATTATTTTTAGGGTATTAACTAAAGAAAGAATAGGAAGCTATAGAATAGAAAAGCTAAAAAATAATTTTTTATATTAGGTGATTATTTGTAGTCTGTGTTAACATTTTGAAAGCATTTGGTTGAAAATCACAAATGTGATTTAGATCCTTTAATTAATTTGCTTAAACATTGGTGAACAAAAATCTGATGTGACAATTGCTTGCAGCTATTTACTAATTTGAGCATGTAAAAGATGTAATTGTTTCTGCCTCCCAGTCAGCACAATTACATTTTTAGTTAAAACTTATTTTCTTCTCTAGTGTCATATCTAATATTAGTTACCTTCCTTCCTTCATCCAAAACATGCTTTTAAAGCAAAATTCTCAGAAACATATAAAATTTGCTTCTAATGTTTTTTTGGCCACCCCATCCTATAATTTTGATATTAAAATAAATTTTATTATTGCTTATTTTTTTATTTTAACAGTGACTTCAACCATTCATATTTCTATGTATTTGAAATGTAACATTATCAGTGTTCTTCAGTCATTACACCAACTGATAGACAAAACTGACTACTACGGCTATTTGCTTTCCATTTCTTTCTCTGCTCAAATGTATTTAATTTAAATATCCTGTAAAAATGGCATCAAGGTAATGCTAAGCAATAACATTTAAAGTGAAAAGCACAAAAACCACACAAAAAATTATCACTTCAATATAAAAGACTTATGGATTAGAACAGTCTAGGAGCAATTCTAATGATACAGCTTGATATCATTTTACATTAAAAATGTTTAATGAAACCTGTATCAGTAAATCGAATTCCAGCATTGATTTTAGTGATTATTTTTGAGATGCATTTTCACCAAGAAAAGAAAAAAAATTGGGTTCCTAAGTGTTTTTTAAAATTGTTGATTCCCAGTGATGATTTCAATCAATATTCTCACCAGTGTCCAGATAATTCTCCCATACATCTCTTGTAAGAAGAAAACAACACCACTCATGCAAGCTGGTGACCTATGCATGTTAATTTAAGACGACAAACATCAAAAAATATACACTGAGGTTTATCCATAATTCCCCAGGAATTTTTCATTGAATTTCAAGGACTTGACCATAAGCAACCACCATGCTTACCAAAATCCAGGACATTAGTAGAGGGTACTACTAAGGACATGTTTTAAAAACAGTTTTCAGAAAGCAAGGAATTGCTAGTTCACTTTCTCAGAATAAAAGATTCTACCTCAGGTAGAACATCTCTACTATATATAAAAAGGTGCAGATGACAACAAATCAATTCCAGATTAAATCTGCTTGTAGTATTTGACTAAAATATCTTTAAGTCTTTCAGTTCTATTGCAAAACATTTGAGAAATCAGGAATTTAACAAGAGTTGCCAAATTTCATGAAATGTACTAATGAAATTGCTCTGTGAGTATGAAGTTGAATTGTATGCTTTTGCTTATTTGGCTATAATTCCACGAATGATTTTCAAAAGAAAATTCAGATTAAACTTTGCCATGGCAGTTAATTAATAATAGAAGCTACTATTCGTTTTAGAACTAAAATGACTTTTATTAAAACATGTGTATTCCTCAAAAATCTTCTACCTTAAGGTAGATAAGGTTATATTTTAATTGTGCAGGTACAAATTATTTCCTTATTAGTTTAAAAAATAATTATTTCTTTGTTAGAATGAAGTTGTTCTCTTCATGAGAGGCATGTATTAGCGTCTACCTCCAAACTACACAAATGTTGCTATACTTTATCTAAAAACGCTAAGCCTGGTATCACAAAAGAAAAAGATGAAATGTACATATTGAGGTCAAATGCCACAGATTGTTTCTTTTTGTAAACTCTATTTGAAATAATTTTTAGTAGACTATTGGTATACCCTATGAAGAAATAACCTAATGTCCAATTCTTCAGGCTTGAACATGAAAAATTTGTATTCAGGTGAGTTAATGGGTATTTTGGCTCCAACATACCAGAAGCAGGACTGCGGTTAGAATGGTACTTATGTCTGCACAGAGGACTGTTGCTACATTAAGCACTTACGTTTCACATATGAGGTCCCTTCTTGGCCACTAGGAAAAATATGTAGTCTCAGGCAAAGTCAAAAAGAATCCAGAACTGCCTGTAAGACTTTCTCATCCCACTATTTCTTTGATTTTTCCCCTTCTGGAAGCAGTCTACTTACAACCTCCAGATCCTGGAATCGTCAAGCTTTGTCCATCTTTGGTTGTATTCATTCTCTTAAAATCCTGACCAGATAGTTTCCATTATGCTTCTGGTGTCTTTTTGCATTTTAGCACAAGCCAAAGCCTTAATACCAAAATGAAACTCTGTAATGGTACAATTTCAGGTCTTCAAAATAGACTTTAGGGAGATTTGGGGGTGGGAGATTTGGTAGTGGTGTGCTATGTTAAGGACTAATCCAGTGCCCTTACTCCTAAGACTTTGTTTTACCACCACCTATAGTATTTACTTGAAACTACTACTCTTTCTTCAGCTCCTTAAAGTCAATTTTCAAGGCTGAAAGCAGGGTCCCTCCTTGCCTCCTCCAACCCATTAGTAGTATTGTTTATCTATAAAGAGTCAAGCTTGGACAATACATTTTAGGTGAACTAAATTCAGGTGAAGTAACAAATTTATAAAAATGTCAATACATATAAGCACTTATGTAATTACTGATTCTATTTTTTTCTGAATTCAGCATTCTGAAAAAGTAAATTTACAAGTATACTCAGAATAATTGAATAGGCAATAAGGAATAAATATAATTAGTGATCTGATGAGGCACATTTCTTGGCATTTAGGAATGAACCTAGAAACAGTGTCTTAAGTATCTATTATAATTAAGGAATGATGTAGAGCAATTTAAAAAATTGAAGTCTTTGTTCTCCAGGTTTAAACACATACACCAAATGTATGTGCAGCAAAGGAAAAAGAAAAAGGTCTTTGGATTATTTCAGAATTTTCTATAAAAGCGATTCTTAACTAGATATTGTCATTAGCTTAATTCTCCAGTTTGTGCTTGTGGAAAAGAATCTAAAAGGGGACCAAATCGTCAATTTATTTTCTAGAGATATTCCCTCAAACAGAGTTCATGGATCAACAAGAATTAGCATCTTTTTGGTGTTCACTGTGAAGCAGAAAGGGCTAGAGAGAAGCTGTTAAATTTAACCTCACATATAGAGAAGAAAACTTAATGGCTGAAAGGGTCTCTTCTTCAGGGTTCCCACCTTTCAGGCTCTGAAGAAGGATCTTTGGGGAAGACATGTCAATAGAAAACTACAGAGTGGAACAACAAAGCAACTTACAACGTAGTGAGAAAATAAAATGATGTGATGGGAAGGTCTGATTTGCTAATCTATGAATTAATGAGTCAAATACTGGTCTCTAAACTTTAATGATCATCAAAAATCTTTGATAATAAACATATACTGCAAGTCAAGTGCATTTGGACATATTAACATAGTTTTATATATCTTTATTTGAAAAAATAGAAAGATTCACATTAAAAATTTAAAGATCTTAACGTTCTTTTTATATTTTTATGTTATTTAAGTATAATGTAACTTTGAGGCCAAGAAGTAGGAAAGTTTTAAACAATGAGAAATCATTATAATCTATAAGGCCATTCATGTGTAATAAAGAATTGAGAATTTCAGGGGAAAAAATCAAGACTGGTGTAGGGTACTAATACAGAACTTAATAGCAGAGATAACAATGGCATTTATTGCTTTTCTTTTTAATATGAACAACAGGAAATGTTCTATTTCAACGGGTGACTTTAATTTTTAAAAATTAAACTCTATGAAAGGTAATGGTCTTCTATTTTAAAAGCGCAGGTCTTGTGAAGAGTAAAATTTTCTTCTATGATGTGTTTAAACATTATAGCCTGACTGAAAAGGAAGAAAATGTATTATTTCCTTGTCTTTATCAATCAGAATATTTTTATCACTTCCTAGATACCTCTGGTTCTTAATGAACCTAATTTATCAACCTCCAGAGTAACATTTTAGAGTGATATTTCATGCTGAAGAAAAATGCAGAATTTATAATGTAACAATTTCCCTGTTTTTGCCTTTGTACATGGTGAAAATGAAAAAAATGATCCATCAGGAAGAATGTAATAGGTACATTTTAATTACTATCTAAAACTTTCTCTACCTACTGTTCAAAAACAACTATTCTTATTTCATGAGCTGATTTAAAAGAATTTTATAAACTATTATCTAGCTTCTTCAAGAAGTATATATGGATATAACTATTAAATGGAAGATTATATCACAAAATGAAACCTCTCACTTTCATTTCTATCCACATTTTGGCTTCAAATAACTTGTGCTTTTCTTTGGAATTATGCTTTAAAATGTTTAAAAATTAAGGCAGGGTTCTTTATCATTTGATTTTAGTTATAGTGACTTTGAAATTTCATCACAATTAAGCCTATTAGGATCAGCTGTGAAGAGATCATTTCACAAACAAATTTTCAAAAGCATACAAGATTAATCCATATGCTGCTGAGATGAGGCACAATAAAGAAGCATTACTGAGATAATCTATGGCTAAAATGATGGTGTATGACTTATGATTAAGCTTCATTACCTGCAGAGCAAGGGGCTTCCATCTCATATTTTTCAGTAAAGCTGGTGCTGAGGTAAGCATGCTCTGAGGTCGCTTTTTCAAAGTTAAGATAACACCACTCGGGTCCTCTCGTAGTGCATTCACCAAATTTTTCAACTGCCACCCCACCTGGTAACCAGCAAAATCATTACAATAAAATTGAGGTACAGTATTCAAAGATTTAATGTTCTCCCCCTTTAATAAGATTAGTAAGAAAAAAAAGAAAACCACATAATTGGTGTACCATCCTATCAATTTTCAGGAGACATAAACTCAAAAAGATATTTTATTTTTGAATTGACTAACCATGTTACTGCATTAGAGTCCATATCATTATGAGATAACAATGGACATTCACAAGTCAAAGCAGAGACTAAGATGGTATCCAACCAATAGAGTAATTTAGAATTAAAAGAAATTATGGCATTATTAATGCTGTACAAGGTGTAGATCCAAGCTTTGTTCACAACTTACAATTTAAGAATCCGCACGCCTGAAACAAAGATTTGGCAATGTCCTGAACTTACAAATTAAACCACATGCTTGCTCATCACCATCTTTTAGAGATATGTGGTACTAGTGTCCCTAAGTGAGACTGACGTTATACACCAGTAGCTGGTACTGACACACCAAAGCAACATTCTGAGCGTGGAAGACAGGATTGATAAAATAAACCTTTAACCACAATACAGAGTAAGAAATGACAAGGTAATGCTACTCCAATGCAGCAGCTATTGAAAATGTGCTCCAAAAGACTCTAAATAAATTTAAAATATAATAAACTAAATTTAATGAAGCCATTATGTGATATGTGAATATCACCCCAAACATATTGTATAATTAAATAGAAGTACTTGATAAATGTCCAAAAACCTGGCTCAACTGTTATCCATGTTACATTACTTATCAACCTTTTACATTATTGAATATTTGTTAATTTGCTTTTAAGACATACTGGTTATGCAGTTATTTGAAATCCTAGAAGTATTATTTAAAGAAACACATTAAAAACATCTATTATTCCAAGGTTTAAAAAATATATTTCACATTTAAAAGAGAACCATTTATTCCAACTCTAATGGAAATTTATGCTACATAAACTATATAAATGTGTTTTATAAATACAGTGGGTCAAAATTTATCCTGGATTGCAAGCAAGATTTAGCCAATGGTTTGAACATGTTTGGCCACCTCATGCGACGAGTTGACTCACTGGAAAAGACTCTGATGCTGGGAGGGATTGGGGGTGGGAGGAGAAGGGGACGACAGAGAATGAGATGGCTGGATGGCATCACCGACTCAATGGACATGAGTTTGAGTGAACTCCAGGAGTTGGTGATGGACAGGGAGGCCTGGTGTGCTGTGATTCATGGGGTCGCAAAGAGTCGGACATGACTGAGTGACTGAACTGAACTGAACATGATCTAGTTTCTTCCTAAGCACCCAAATGTAAGGGAATGGGTGCCTGTGCCTATTCACCATGTTTTGGCCTGGGATATAATGCTCAAGCTGTAAAGAATGAGCACTTTCATCCAAATTAGCACAGATCCCAGAGACTATGGTGAAAGAGGTACTCTGGACCACAGCCACTGAAGGATAATGGGAGACTTTCGTTTATATGACGGACCATTCATTTAAACTACAGCTTCTACTCTAGCTAAACTGAGCGACGGTGAAGAGAAGTTAGGACAAAAAGGAAGCAAGACATTATAATGCTTAAAACCTCAGGGTCTCAGATAGGAATCAAAATGATCATTATGATATTTGCCTAACATGAATAACAGGCTGTCAATTTTTTAAAAAATCACTTTAATGTGGATCAGCTACAGCAATGATATTGGTCAAATGTCTCCCATCATATATAAGTGGAGATTATTATGTCCCCAAAGGTACACTGATTCTGATTCTTCTGATGGCTAAGAAGTGTCCCTACAGCCATTTCTATGAGTCAAGATCAAAGCGAAGTTAGTTCAAATTCAAGTATTAATTTTGCTTGCCAAAAATATAAGCGAGCAGATTTTTGAATAGCAGGTTTGGAGGGAGAAAACATACTGTTTATACAAAGAGTTTATGAACAACTTATTAATGATAACCACATTTTATCATTTTATTCATTTAGATAATTGCTAATGACACTAAAGCAGTCAATATTACTGTAACCTTCTTTCAGCCTATCTACTCTAGACAACGAATTACACATTGGTTTCTATGTACCAATTTCTCTTCATTTTATTCTATGACATAATCATGTCACTAGTTGAAAATTCTTAGGGCTTGATTGGGTTTTCCAGGGTAACATTTAGTGTAATTCAATTCATCCTACTCTTTTACAATTTCTCTATGCTCTTTTTGAGTACACAATTCCAAAAAACAGAATTGTTTCTCCATGAGTAAGTGAAATTGATTTTTGATGACAAAGTAATAATTTGGTTAGATTTAAATTTTGTGTGCATGCTCAGTCGCTCAGTCATGTCCAACTCTTTGTGACCCCATGGATTGTAGCCCACCAGGCTCCTCTCTCCATGGGATATTCCAGGCCAGAACACTGGAGTGGGTTGCCATTTCCTTCTCCAATCAATCTTTCCGACCTAGGGCTCGAACCTGTGTCTCTCTCATCTCCTGCATTGGCAGGTGGAATGTTTACCACTGCACCACCAGGGAAGCCTTAAATTTTATAGCTGAATGAATGTTATTTAATTGCAGAAAATTATATAACTTTATTACTTTTTAATCAGCCTTACTACACTCACTGACATTCATTTAGCAGTCTTTTAAACAAAAGTGATCCATATATTTATCTTTGGCTCCCAAATTCTACTTCCACTTCCAAAAGGAAATGACTGGATAAAAGCATAGAGATAAATGTGCAACATGTATGTTGCAGTGCCATTTAAACCAAACAAAAACTGTACATTATGCAAATGTCCATTAGCATGGGACGTAAAATTTGTGTAAAAAAGTTTAAATGTAGCTAATGCAATTCAATTTTACTTTTGCAAAAATATGTATATAAATATAGCAAACACAGAAAGCTATATACCACCATTAATAATGGTTACATTAAAGGGTAATAAAGACTGTAATATATATTTTCCTATTTACCCTTTAATTCCCTAAACTTTTGGCAATAAACATGTGTTATATAAACAATAAAGCCAACAAAATATTGATAAATGGACCTAGTCTAAGAGTAATATTCCAGTTAGAAAATCATGAATTTACTGTTAGAAAATCATGAATTTAGGACTGTTTGTTACATATGGAAAATTCCCACAAAAAGAATCAGAAAGGCAACTATGAAGAACAGTAAAAGATGGCGATAGGGAAATGACATCTGCTCTTTTATATGACATTATCCTTTTATATAATTGTTAAAAGAAAAACAAAATTTACTCAACTATTCATAAGACCTACATTATCTGTTGATTTTTTTTATTCAATGAACGATTTCAATCGATTCCTCACGTAAGTGCTAATTTAGGTTTTTGTGGAAACTGCTGAATAGTAATGTAATGAAGTTGGCTGTGTAATTCCCAGTTTACATGTAACATTTTTCTTAATAACAGATAGGTTTTAGCTATATCAGTCCAACCCCAGTACTTGTATACCTATAAACAGCAATCAGACAACATGCCTTTCATATGAATAATCCTTTTTTTCCTTAGTCCTTTCTCAAGCTCCCTGACTTGGATCATTTCTTCATTACCTTCTACCTTTTCTACTGCATATTATGCTTAATGACTGTATCCATTTATTGGATTGTACCATGTTCTATTCAAAGGCAGATGTGGCATGGTCTTAGAGCTCTAGGAAAAATGATTCTCAGCTCTGGTTCTGTGTCTCCTCACATATCTTCAAACATAATTAAGTACAATGAATTATTAAATTTATTTCTCTGTTACTAAGATACTTATGGCTGACAGATTATAGGGGGACATGAGTAGATGGTATTAATATTATGAAATGAGGCAAGTATATGGGTTACAACTTCAAGAAATTTGGAAGCCCCATTCTGGAGCTAAATGATAGCTCAAAACAAGTGAAATATATCAATGTGTGTTAAAATCATTTTTCAAACTCATTTTTCTATTTCCTCATTTGAGCTTCTGGCTATGGTTTTAAAGTATTAAGTTTGATAGACCTGAATTAAAAGCCATGTGAATATACAACAGTAATATGAAAAATAATTATATACATTACATTGGCTGCAATGAAAATCTTTCTGTACTAGGAGATAGAAGGCACTTTGAAAGAAGGAAAACCAGGGATTCTAGTGGTTGCTAATATAAAAGTATAATCCACTAATATGGGAAGGAATTAAACAAGGTATAAAACTTTAAAAGATAGTGAGTTTGGGATACAAAGAAAAACATTCTAATAATTAAAGACATCCAGGCATACACACCGAGGAAACCAGAATTGAAAGAGACACATGTACTCCAATGTTCATTGCAGCACTGTTTATAATAGCCAGGACATGGAAGCAACCTAGATGTCCATCTGCAGATGAATGGATAAGAAAGCTTTGGTACATATACACAATGGAGTATTTCTCAGCCATCAAAAAGAATGCATTTGAATCAGTTTTAATGAGGTGGATGAAATTGGAGCCAATTATACAGAGTCAAGTAAGCCAGAAAGAAGAACATCAATACCGTATATTAACGCATATATATGGAATTTAGAAAAATGGTAACCTGAACCCTGTATAAGAGACTGCAAAAGAGACATAGGCATTTAGAACAGTCTTTGGGACTCTGTGGGAGAGGGTGAAGGTGGAATGATTGGAGAGAATGGAATTGTAGCATGTATATTATCATAAGTGACCAGTCCAGGTTCGACGCATAAATTTTCCTCTGTTCATTTCTTTGCATTTGTGCTTTTTTAATAAAATTCTTTTTTAAAAAATAAAAAAAAAAAGACTTTATATGAAAAAAGGAATGTAGAATATATTAATTAGTATTTTATATTGATTCCACGTTGAAATGATAAAGGTTTGGATCATGTTAAATAAAGTTTATTATTAGAATTAAAAAAAAAAAAAAGACATCCAAAAAGGAACTGGTAGACTTGTGAAAAAGTGAACTCAACTCCAAAAGAGATATTTATGTATTATTGCACAGGCTAAATAGACCTCAAAAATCACAATATGTTACAACTTTACTATGCAGAATGGGTAGAAAAGTACAAATAGATGACAACAGATGAGCTTTGTAATAAATGGATGTGGTCCTGATACAACTCTGAATACTTGTCCTCCATCTTTCTTCCTCCTCACGACAAATACATACAAGTGTTTCCTCTAGGCTAAGTGTTATTCCCCTAATATTTCATGCTGTCTTCTTACAAAAAACTCTTGTTTCCAGAAATTCCACTAACAACTTTCTGCATGACTCACAAATCCTCCTAACTGTCCCCAATCCCTATCAAGAAGTTGTGGCATATTTTCAACAGTTCATTCATCCATATGAATAGCTACTGAATAATCAAGCACCAGTAATTCACTTCGCTAGATGCTTCATACTGCATTCCTTTTATTTATATCTTCATTCTTACAACAGCCCTACGAAGTAAACTATTAAACCCGTTTTACATGTGAAAAAACTGAAGCGAAAAGAGATTATGTTTTCTTAGTCAAGATTATTAATAGAAACATACAGTTCTCCAAGCCAGAATAATGGCGTGGGTAGCTGTTCCCTTATCCAGGGCATTTTCCCAAGCCAAGGATCGAACCCAGGGTTCCCATGTTGCAGGCAGATTCTTTACCATCTGAGCCACCAGGAAAGCCCAATAGAAACATAGTAAGTTGCAAAGCCAGAGTTCATTCAAGTCTATTTGATTGACAGCAAACATCCTTCTCTAAACATTCCATTGGTAGTACAAATGAATGCAACACTTCATTCAACAGCAACAATAAAAAGTTCCCCATCATCCTCTCAAGTTTTGAGCATGGAGTCACCTACAACAGTTCCCCCTGTTTTTAATACACATCTATCCTGAAGAATGTGTGTGCTTACTCAGTCATGTCCAACCCTTTGCAACCACATGGACTGTAGCCCATCAGCCTCTACTGTCCATGGGATTTTCTAGCCAAGAATACTGGAGCAGGTTGCCATTTCCTACTCCAGGGGATCTTCCCTACCCAGGGATCCAATCTGTGTCTCTTGCGTGACCTGCATTCAGGTGGATTCTTTACCACTATGTCATCTGGGAAGCCCATCCTAAAGAACAGATTCTGGCAATTAATACCTCTTCTCTTTTCCTTTATCTGTCTTGGATACCAGGTTGTTAGACTTAAGAGTCCAAAACTGCTCTTTCTACTACTAGTCTTTTGCAGCTCCAATATACAGCTACAGCATAAAAGTGTTCTTTTCCTCAAAACACTTGAAAAGCTCACCAAAGGCCTAACTAAAGAGTCAATTCCTAAAATAGACCCTGTGCCAATATGGCCATCACTATCTCCTATAATTTCTCTTTAATGTAGTTCTTAAACTTCAGAATGTGTTAGAATCACCTGAAAATACCAGTTTTTGATCCAGTAGGTGTGAGGTGGGGCGCTAGAATCTACATTTTGTTTTCTCAAGTTCCCAAATGATGCTGATGCTGCTGGTCAGGAAACACTGTTTGAGAACAGCTATTCTAGACAATGAGCTTATTGAAGGCAGTGACTTGCCCATGTCTAGAATATTTTAATATGTTTTTAAGATTAGATATTATAACTTATAAAATCACTAAATATTGATGTGTGCATAATTCCATGTATTATGGGTGCAATGGTGCTTGCAGCACAACTTGTGACTCTTTAAAAAGCATAATGAGCAGGGGAGAGATGAGCAGCTCAATAAGCATTTACGATAAATTAAGAGAAGTACCCCAAAAGAATGGATAGAGTGAAATGGGGGCCCCCCAAAGGGCAGCTAACCCATTCTTGAGGGTTCAGGAAAGGTTTCCTATTAGCCTAAGCTGAATTTCTTAGGAAGTGGACACATGAAGAGGATATGGAAGTTGAGGGACTGAAGAAAGTCCTGAGACAAGTTAAAAACAGTTTGAGCAATTCTCAGTAGTTCAGTATGGGTGGAACAATTGGTTAAGTTAGTATTATGTTGCCCTTCAACACTGTGCTTTTCTTCTCAGCAAAAGTACCCTTCTATTATATAAATACTTGCATTTTTCTTCTTCCACCTATAAAATCTTATGTATCCATAATGGCACTTATTAAATGCAACACCCATCATACAGCCTCTTATAGCTAGGATCTTATTTTCCTCATGTGATTTTACATCTCTCTAATGGCATTTTTCATGCACTGCTGCTTATTAAAGCTATATATTTTTCCTCCTGTCCTTCATCTACCCTCACAAAACTGGATATTGAGGCTTTTATTTTGAGGATAAAAACTGAGTCTCATTTTTCTGGATATACCTGCAATCAACGCCTTACAAATGGCAGAGACTTAATGAGTATTTGTTGATAACTAGTGAAACAACATGATGACATGAGAATGTGAATGTTTCAGAGATAATGAAGTGCCTTCAAAGTCCAAAGGGAATTTAGTTTTGTATATAAAACTAAGATATAGTATTAAGTTTTTCTCTAAATGTAATATACTTGATGCTGCTGCTGCTGCTAAGTCACTTCAGTCGTGTCCGACTCTGTGTGACCCCATAGACGGCAGCCTACCAGGCTCCCCTGTCCCTGGGATTCTCCAGGCAAGAACACTGGAGTGGGTTGCCATTTCCTTCTCCAATGTGTGAAAGTGAAAAGTGAAAGTGAAGTCGCTCAGTCGTGTCCGACCCTTAGCAACCCCATGGACTGCAGCCTAGCAGGCTCCTCCATCCATGGGATTTTCTAGGCAAGAGCACTGGAGTGGCTTGCCATTACCTTCTCCGATACTTGATACTAAAGCTATAATAAACATTCTTTACCTCAAATTACCAAATAAACTTTCTTATAAAGTAACATTTGGAAAAAAAAATTATAGAGTGGATACTTCAGACCTAAAGTCACAGTGATTTGATTATGACAAGAAAAATATTTTCCATAATAATATATAATATCCATAATATCCATAATAATATATATCCATAGTAACAATGTATATAGTTGCTATTTGTTGTAGAAATATTCTGCTTCATCATACACATTATAGAAACAGTTAGGAAGGTTTTCTAGAAAAATATAAATAGTCCAGATTTTTCTTTTTCAATATTTAATAGAATATTTCATTCACACTAAAGTTCATGGGACTTTTAAAAATCCACCTATACATCTGATGCCAAGTATGTCATATTATTAAAGATAATATGTTTTTCACATATGCTGAACTACAAATAGTATCTCCCTGATTGTCTAGGTAGCAAAATTCAGCGTCTGTAAACAATGGCAAGTCTTACTAGTTTAAATGTAATCCCCAACTTGGACACTGAAATGTATGCTATATATAGCACAAACAGTATTAAAATGGTCCAACAGAGTTTTTAAGGTATCCCAAGAGTTTAAAGCCACATGCTCTGCTTTCTTATAGACAGGGCTTATAATTGCTTTGATCAGGCTGAAGCAGATATTAAGGGTTCTTGGGTAAATGGCAACATAAGTGGGCAGGTCCTTGGACAATGGGTTGCCCAGATTAGGTACACAAAGGGTTTTGGGGTTGGTGTTAAAGAGGTGAGAGTCTTCCTTTCCTCTTTGTACATACAGCGAAGAAGTTGTCTCTGATCCCTTTAGGACATTGTCTAGCCTATCTGATTTCTAAACAACAGGTGGTGAGTTATCTGACCAACAAATGAAAAGACTCTCTATGGTTTCAAGTAGCCAAAGTTACAAATAAGCATAAAAGAATGTAAGCCTATCAACTTAGACCTTTATCTCTGTTACAACTGTATTTGAAATTATAAAAAAGCATCTCTAGACATGCAAGTAGGAAGATAGGACATTCTTAAAATATTTTCAAAATTATCCTTCAGAAGACAAAGTAATATCCATTCATTAACAATTACACACACTCCTGTATAAACACTGGCTCTTACTCATGGTTGTAATGTTTAAATGATACCTATTCACAAAGTAAATTTCAAAGAGGCTTGAAGTGTGCCTATATGAATGTCTGATGATATGAATCACACCATACCCAAATGTTCCTCTGCTCTTTTTGAAAGCACTGAAGAGACAATTCAATATACAACCCATCACATTCAGACTAATGACACTGTGTCTTTGCAAATGTTTTGGTGCTGAGATATTACAGTGCTCTGTTCTCCTGAATTACCGAATTTAAGAATTAATGAATTTTGATACACAGTATCTTTCAAAGATCCTAGAATCACTAAATTTGAGTACCAATCTAAAAGTTTCACCTAAACTAATTTTTTTCACACATTTGTGTGATATATTTGGAGATATCCTAATTTTGCTTTTTCACAATCATTCATTTAGTGAGTAGAAACAGAGAATTACCCATGGTTCAAATAAAGAGGAATATAAGCTGAAAGGTATGTATTTGGTTAAGGAACTAAATGCACATACACACAAAAAAAAGATACTTTAAATTCCAGCATAGAGGACTTCTCTGGTGGTCCAGTGGTTAAGAATCCCGCCTGTCAACTCAGGAGACACGGGTTTGATCCCTGGTCCAGGAAGATCCACATTCCATGGGGCAACTAAGCCCGTGTGTCACAACTACTGAGCCTGTGATCTAGAGTCCATACTCCACAACAAGAGAAGCCACTGCAATGAGAAAGCTGTGCACTGCAACTAGAGTAGCCCGTTTGCCACAACTAGAAAGCCCATGTGCAGCAACAAAGACCCAGCACAACCGAAAATAAATAAATAAGTAAAATTTTAAAAAAATTCCAGCATGGAGTAATTTAAATAGGTAATTCAGAGTATTCATAAATGACCCAAGGTTCTATCTATTATAAACGAAAGCTTAGTACTGATTATTTTTTACAAACATGACTAGAAGAGATAATCTTGGGAAAAGATGAAGGGAACAAACATTCAAAAAGAAGGAATTAAAATGTTTTATTTTCATTACAGGGAATACTCCACAATTTTATGTATTTATTCACTGAGCCACTCTTCATCTCATGGCCTCCTTAAGTATTTATACAATGAAATAAGACTTTATTAAGGCATTTGTTTTTTAAAGGCATGTTTTTTATGTGGCTTAATTTTACTATAAAACTTGGACCATGTTCAGCTCCTCACAATTTGAATTTACACATATGTTTTGGTAGTTAATATTTTCATGTGAATTTCAGACAGTCACATATATAATACACATGTGTGTGTATGTGTGTTTTATTTAAGAGAAAGCATAGAGAACATAGTTTCTCACCGCTGAAGATGGATAGGGAGTCCAAGAGAGAAAACCAACTTGAAGACTACAAGAAGTACTTTGTTTTTCACCTATTGTACACCACCTTCCCGGAGTCTTTCTATATAAAAGTTCTGAGGGTTAAATCAGAATTTCTTGATTGACTCATGAGGAAGCTCATGGGAGGAAGAAAATAATACTCATGATTTTTCTCCATTTAGTTCTACAAATCACCCACATTGTTTTTACCAAAGGTAATACATTTCCACATCCTGTTACTTGCATTATCTTCTATTACCTATCCTGTTACCTATATAAACTGCACCTTTGTATCATTGGTATCTCTGCTTCTGGTATAGTTTAGCATCTTGAGCAACGCAATATACCAACTCAGTATGGTATTTGGTAATATTTTGGTCTCTGAAGGCCAAAAGTTTATTTTGAGGGGCTTCATGGTTCACATTTGTATAGGCTATAGGAAACTAAATCAAAGCCCATTTTACTCTTATTTCATTATCATTCATGGTATTCTTTAACTTCTCCAAAACATACAGTTCAGTGGGTCTAAAAGCCTCTGCTAGGGAAACACTGAGAAGGAAGACAATCACATAACAGTAAAAGAATGTGGGGATGAATCTTTGGTCATATCACAGAGCTTCATTACCCCCAAAATCAGTAGGATATTTTCAAAGAACCATAATAATACAAGTTTTTAACTAAAATTTTTATAAAGATACTCGTATGGGTTAAATTTTAACTTAATTTTATGTTTGCATATATATGGAAATTTTACATCTCAGCCATTCCTTCCTATGTTTCATTTCTGTTCTCCTTTCAAAGACATTGAAAATGTATATTTTAAAATACAGAGTCTTAGTCACCAAAGATAAGGGATGAAACAAAACATTGTTATCTAAAAATCTATACATCTTATTTGTAAGAATTCTGAGAAAGAATAAAGAAAACATCTCTATATATGAAAAATTCAACTTAAACTTAATTTAGGAATCCAAACAGAAATGTAATTAAAGTAACCAAAGCCAAGTATTCATAAAGAAACATGTTTAAAAATCTACAACTTTTCTATGAATAATTTTATAAAGTCACTTACTGGTAGACATTTAACAGATATGTGTATTTGAAAATAGTAGCAAGTGTTACAATAGATGTCTGCATTTATCAAAACAAAACCAAAGAATGTGCATATATGCATTTATATAGCTAAATAAACAGTAGTCTACACCTTTATTAACAAAAAGTTTTAGTTTAAGAACTTCCATTATGGCTGTAAATACTTTCACTGTAGATGTTATCTTCAGAAGTCATTTTATCAGAAATGCAACAACTCAGACAATAAACATAATTCCCTGTCAGTTCTAAATGGGGCCCCATGAACTCTCTCTGCCATTTGTCTCAATTTTAAAACACCCTTTATTGTCCAGTATTACAGTAATAAGATGAGGGGAAATATGAAAGTAGTTACATGAGTAGTTACATGACCTAAAATTTCAGCCACAATGTAGCTGAGAATGCTAATTTAGTGGATGAAACCTGTATTTGAATCCTAGGGCTAAATAACTTAAAAAGAACTTAGCATTATTAAAATTATCTCTTGAATTTCTTATTTTATGATGCTCTAATGTATTTCCCTTTCATGCAATAATTTTTTATCAGGCAGCTGTCCTCTACTAATTGCCCACCTCTATTATAGACATAAAGTAAATCAGGGAACTGTAACTGATGGACTTCTGCCTTTTTGACAGATGTAGAGAAAGGGATATAGTTATTGACACTGATTTGCAAATGAGCTGCACACTTAAAAATCCAGAGTAGGAAAGAACATCAGCCAAGAGATACATGATAAACATACAAAATAATCACTTGTATGGATACATTTAAAAATTCCATGTAAAATAATTAACCTATTAATTGTATGTTGACACTGAAAGACGTTTCTAATAATAAAAAAAAATTAGAGCTAACCACATTTAGAACCAATTAGTCTTTACCTGGTGGAGCTAGGAAGAATTGTATAAATTAGAAATAAGTCAGGATGCAGTGATTCACAGAAAAAATAAATTGGTTCACAGGAAGTTACCAATATTAAGGTATCATACAATTTATCTTCTTTATATAAAGACTTAAGATAATTTTAGTTTGATAACAGAAAAATCATAAAATATTATATTAGATAATAAAGTAATGAATTGATTTCTCTAGGGATAATAAAACATAAGTTATATAAACATGTGGCAGTTCAAAACCAGTTTCCACACATTCTCATCAAATCTACAATATTCAATGTAAAATAAAAGAAACTATATCCTATACAAAGTAGAATCTGAAATAAAATTTTACTATGAGGAACTGAAATCTTTGATGCATTATTTCTCCTAATTTTTGGTAAGTGTCTTTTCATGGTATTTTCCCCTTCCAAAAGAAAACAATTCACTTGCTGTTTTAGAATACAAATTTCTTAGAATCCTAACAGAATTATTTTACGATATTATCATAACCATTTATTAAGCAATATGTTAAACACCACACTAACATACTTAATCTCTGTACTCCAGCAACATCTCGTGTTTACGGGGATAAGAAAGGAGGTGCGCTGCAAATACTGCCATTTGAGTTTTCAATACTTTTTGTTGTAAGAAATAAGATAAATATTTTCTCTTTTGAGAAAAGAGAACAGAAGAAAATAGGCGAGAATAAAAAAAAATACTGAAAAAGGTGAAGAATGTAGGAGAAATAGTCAAGTGAGAAGAGATGAGGATGGTAAAGAAAACTAAGTTAGAAGACAAACCTAAAAAATAAAGACAACAATTATACATATTTAAAAAAGAGAGAAAGCACATTGGTGTTAGCCAATATTGTGGTACTGAATCCACTCAATGAACTACTCCTTCCAGGCAACAGGGTAAGGGCAGGGAGGGGGGAAGGGATTTTTGAGTTTTAATGGGTCACCATACTCCATCCATTCTGATTACATTGGCTTCCCTTTCAAACAATACTCGCCTGTTGTTCTGAGGTTGGAGGAACAAGAGGGTGAAGAGAGAGTCACAAATGAGAGACTAGAGTGAGGATAGAGAATAAAGGAGACACTGCTGAGAATTATATAAATGAAGTCAGAATGACCTTTCCAGATAACTCAATAGTCCATTATCTCGTTCCCTTCTCCCACCCTCTATGACATCACCTGCATTCTTGTTCAGTAATGTTTACCATTTAGGGGGTAACAAAACCCACGAGTTTACAGTGTTCATCTTCCATCTCTTACTGATCACTGTCAAACACCCTGACTGTTGTAGGCTATCTTCTTGACTACCCCAACCTGGTTATTTTCCATTCCAGTAGGCTTTAGAGCCCCATCTATTGAACCCTTTCTTGTCATAATGTAGTCACCAGATTCCAGAAGACTTTCCAAAGCAATAGTGAATATGTTTTAGTATACACACAAAATAAAAGGAAAATTTTCCAACTGCTAGATTCAACCAAAACATACCCCATTCTTTCCAACTGATATTCCTAAGAAGAAAGTATCTGTTTTTAGTATGGATAGACTTTTATAACACTTACACACCAAAAACAGCAAAGACATGAAATTTTAACAGATTCATTAGGAATATGCCCAAATAGACTTAATAACTATAAGTAGACTCATCAGCTAAAAAAAAGTGTTAAAACTGCATCATGAGGGCAGAGTTGCTGGTTCAAACTATGCCGAGGTATCTCCCAGAGAGGAATGTAGTGGCAGATGAAGTAGAAAAAACCTTGGGAGATTCCAGCAGCCTTTGAGGAGTTGGATCTTCACTGGCAGGGAAGACATGCAATAGGACTCAGTCTGCTTTGCTTGGATGTTCATGATTTTTTCTTCTTCCTACCTGGCAGCCAGTTTCTCAGCCACAGAAGTATGTTGATTAGAAAAGCTTAAAAGCCACTTATAATAAAGAATATAGCAACGTGAAAAAGAACATAAAACTTCAAGTTTCATTTTAAATAAGAAAATATATATATATATATATATTTTTAAAGAGCAAACTATAAATACACACACACACATCTAATTGAACATCTTGAAGATATACCATACTGGCAATTTCAAAAATAGTATTTGAATTCATCTGTGATTATTCAACTTTCTCAGACTCTTAGGGGAAAATTTCACATTGCTTTTCTAGGTATTTTATAATAAGAAAAGTAGTCAAATTTTATATTGTACATTACTACCTATAACAGTAGGAAATTTTATAATTATAGAAAAATACTAACTGAGCTAATAACATTCAAAACATAAAATTGAACATTACTCTTTTCATTCTTGAACCTATATTGGTATAGATTAATATTGGTAATATCTCACTATTCTGGTTAGTTAAATACTGGATTAAAATATGTATTTCAAAAGCATTAGGCAATATTTTAATGTAAATATATCATAACAAACCCCTAATATCCCTGATTATGAATGCAGGGACAGAAGGGGTAACTGTAGACTGCAAATAACTTATACTTGTTTCAACTAATATATCGACCTATCAAACCTTTCATAATAACAAAACTAAGATAATGTCCATTCCCCCACCTTTGTATATTGTCTCGTAAGAAGTAAAAGCCACTGCACAGACCACAATGGGGGCAATAGCAAGAAAGAGAGGACACAGTAGGGTGCATTTAATGAAAGACACCATTCATGCACAAATATGCCTCAATTTGAACAAAAAGAAGGCAATCTGCTAATTGATCACATTAATAAGGAAGGTCACTTTGATGGAATTCAACATAATTTCCTGTCAGACAATGTCTCTACTATCATCCAAAATCAATTTGTAGGTTGCGGTAGCAGTCTGCTAATGACTTGGACTCCAATTGGCCCAACTATTGTAGTAGATAAAGGGAGGTTGGAAAGTTAATTTCTGTGGAACTTCTAACACATACCTGGTGTTGGGTTTTATGTATCTTGTCTATCTGGAGGAAAGGAGTGAGTGAGGATGTAGCAGTAAAGTTAAATTTCAACCCCATTTCTAATTTCAATTAAGCTGAACCACTACCCAAGTTATGTAAATCCTCACTTCCTCTATTCTCTACCATTGGCTCTGTGTAACCTCTCCCTGAATCTTAAGATTTACTTACAGGATTGTGGGAATTCCTCCCCTTTTGTTTGATAATCTTGCAATTTGAGTATAATAAAGCTGAAGTAAGAGCATGGGCCTTGGAGCCAGTGTGTGACTTGAGCTGTGAGTGGGTTAAATAATCATTCAGTCTCCACATACACCTTCTTCACAGGATTACTGTGAGGAGTTAATAACATAAAATATGTGAAGGACTTAACATGATGCTTGGCACATTGTAAGAACTCAGTAAGTGTTGGCTCTGGTTATTATTATTGAAAAGATAAACTCAAATAGTTATCATGACTCACTTAAAACTATAGGTCAATTTCAGAGCAAAAACTCAAAGCAAGTTCCTCTAACCATCATTCTGTGTAGTTTCTAATATTTTAGAATATTCCTGCAATAGAAAGATGTGTTGGCACATCCTCACAGTATTTAAATATCACCAATCCATATAGATTTTATTGATTCAATTTAAGTCTTTCAAAGACTTTCATATTCAACAGACATGAGAATCTTTGCTCCACAAAGAGTATCCTTTTAACAACTTTATTTCTCATTAGAGACTAATTTCTATCCTCTTAGTATTGACCAACTGGAAATAGGTCAAACTATCCAACAGACATCATATTTGCTAAGGTCACATTGTAGTAGAGGCAGTATGAACATCAGAAGGAGGAGCTGCCAATCTACTTAAGCAGCTGTTTTATCCCACTGCCCAAATCCTCATCCTAGAGGACAAGAAACTTTACTCAGGACAACCACTTTGTACTGTATAGTTTCTAGTCATGAGAACTTACTCATCATTGAAACTGTCACAGAGTGGGAAGGCTCTGTTGATTACCAATATTCTCCATTAATTAGCCTCAACTTTACACCCCACACATATAATTTTTCACATTTTCATTAACTTTTATTCACTTAGGAAATGAACTTATTGAAGAAATATCATAAGTTTAATTATCAGTGTTCAGGAGCCTCTCCAAGATATTACAAACTTCTCATTCAAACCAAATTTAAAATAGCATCTGCCTTAATATCAGAATCACTGAGAAAGATCAGACTTTTCACATGAGTCTTCCTACCCTCCAAATACAGCCTTTCTTCTATGACTACAACAGGCAAAACCAAATTTAATTAAAAGGTACAGTAGGAAATAATTACTTACTCTGAAGAGTCAGTGAGTACTAAATAGAACATTTACCAGGAAAAAAATGTTTTTCTTTTAAAATGTGGATTATAAATCAATAATGAGATTATTTTAATGTTAACTTCACTTTTAAAAAACCATATATTTTATTTTGGCAGAGAGAGAGCAATTGAGATAGAAACTAGTCCAAAATGAAAATCATATGATATTAATTTTTAAAATCTAAGATTAAGAAAAATTGCCCTTGAAAATCTACCATAGGCACAGAATGTCACTGTCATTCTCAGCCTAGAAAGGGAATCATGATGTTCAAAGAACAAAAAAAAGAAAAAAAATTATGAACTTTTTTAGTTAAGTGCTGCTGCTGCTGCTGCTAAGTCACTTCAGTCGTGTCCGACTCTGTGTGACCCCATAGACGGCAGCCCATCAGGCTCCCCCGTCCCTGGGACTCTCCAGGCAAGAACACTGGAGTGGGTTGCCATTTCCTTCTCCAATGTGTGAAAGTGAAAAGGGAAAGTGAAGTCGCTCAGTCATGTCTGACTCGTAGCGACCCCATGGACTGCAGCCTACCAGGCTCCTCCCTCCATGGGATTTTCTAGGCAATAGTACTGGAGTGGCTTGCCATTGCCTTCTCTGTTAGTTAAGTGCAATAGTTTTAAAACTTAAACTATAGTTCTCTTTTGGGAAATGAACAGCCAATTCAGCTACTAAAATTTAAAATAATAAAAAAAAATGACATGAAAATAAGCCAATCTGCCAGATACTTTAATGAACAAATCAATGTTAAAGTAGATAAATGAATGTATGGTGTTATAAAACATATCTACTAGGTAGCTTGATAATTTTTTAAATGAAACTTAAAAAGTTTTACTAAAAAATTTGAATTTGTATGCACTGTCACTTTAATTTCTATTACAAAATGGTCATCCCAGTTCATGGGGTAATATTATCCATATAGAATTGTACATCTAACATCAGTCCCCACCAATAAATCCTCATGTTATTTTAAAACAATGCCTTATGAAATTTCTTAAGATAATTAAGAAAAATAGTCATTCAATTATTTTTCAAAAGGTTATTTAATTATTTTATACACAAACAGGCATTTCACGTCATTGTATTCTTTTAAAGACTTAAGCAATCTTTATATTAGTTCCTCCCACTGACTTGTAAGGTAATTATACATACCACAGTCTGATGATTAACTTGAATCACTTCATCGCCAGCATGGATCTTCTTGCACCGATCTGCAGGTGACTAAATTAAACATAAAGGAAATGATAAAGAACATAAGTTTTATCAATCATTTCCTCTCTATGGAAACACTACCATAAGTTCACCCCTTTAAATTAGATCAAGAGCTTAATTATAATCTTCAAAAAATTAAACTAAAAAAAAGTTGCTAATATTTGATATTTAATTCAGATGACCATTATATCTACTACTGTGGGCAAGAATTCCTTAGAAGAAATGGGGTAGCCCTCATAGTCAACAAGAGTCCGAAATGCAGTACTTGGATGCAATCTCAAAAACGACAGAATGATCTCTGTTCATTTCCAAGGCAAGCCATTCAGTATGACAGTAATCGAAGCCTATGCCCCAGCCAGTAATGCTGAAGAAGTTGAAGTTGAACGGTTCTATGAAACTCCAATACTTTGGCCACCTAATGCAAAGGATCGACTCACTAGAAAAGACCCCGATGCTGGGAAAGATTGAAGGCACGAGTAGGGGACGACAGAGGATAAGATGGTTGCATGGCATCACCAACTCAATGGACTTGAGTTTGAGCAAGCTGTGGGAGTTGGTGATGGACAGGGAAGCCTGGCGTGCTGCAGTCCATGGGGTAGCAGAGAGTTGGACACAACTGAGAGACTGAACTGACTGAATATTTGATATACTATTTGTATTCTATGTAAAACTAATGACAGAAAGCAGGAATGTAAGACAATATATAGATATTTATGTTGTAAAAGACCATTATGTTTCTGAGACCATTAGGGAAAAATAATAATGGCAAACTGTAAACAGGCAACCCTCTCAGTAGTTCTACTGGGCATCTGGTTCAAAAATATATGTCAAAATATAATCTTTTAAAATTTTGGTCTTTTTCATTTAATACAAATAGTTCACATTAACTTCAGCAAACAAATATTTTCAGGTACAACTTTATTATCAGCACCAAAGCTTTGTCAACTAATGATTATATCGCTAATTTATTTCATCATTAATACCATCAATTCTGAATAAATGAGAAAAGCAAATTGAAAGGATAGCCGTTAGCTCAAAGTTACATTAAATAACATTCTTTTCAGTATCTAACTACAAGAGAATCCTATTTCTTATGTTTCACACAGCATAATACACTGGCAAAACCACATTAAATAAACTAAAATGCCAACATTTCTACAGGATGTAACAATTTTATCATTTTTCCTCTTTATTCCCCAAAGAAATTAAAAACAAAAACAAACAAGAAAAAAAAAAACTAGTAAACTAATATTGCCAAGATTTCTGAAGTTTTTAGGAAACTAAAATGAGATTTAAGATAGAAATTTCAAAATACTGTAGGTATGGATAAAGAATTTAAAATACTGTACTATTCTTTATTTTCCCTCTAATGACTATTGATTATGCATATTAGACATTTTAATGATAATATGCATATGGGCTTTTGAATATACAGAAAATGTATTTTATGAAAAAAATGTATTTGTATATTTATATGTGTGTTAATTTATCAAACAACTATAAATACTGTAATACAATTCATTAATATCTACTGAAAGGAAAAGAAGGATGATATGGTGATGGAACTTGCAAAGTAAAATGCTACTTTTAAGACACTGGAATAGGATTTTTCTTTAAAAATTATTTACAATAGTCTAGAATCCAAGGTTAGATGGAATCTCAGGGAATTCCACTTATTGAAGGAGTAACACAGCCACACAATTAAGAGGGTAGTTTACCTAGGATGTGAACCCAACTCTAAGAATAGTGTCACAACAAGAAAAAAACAAGCATTTATTTCACAGCACCTACCAAATCAGACAAGACCATGTAACATTTTTGAAAAGTTTGTAAATAGAGCTGTAACTATAGAGTCTGTCCCTGTGCTATTTGGCCTACAACGGATCTTTTTAAAGGAGAGTATGAAAAAAAAAATCAAGTCAATGGCTCTAAGTCATAATGTAAAAGAGCTTGATAGTTGCTACATAAAATTCAAAGAAACTGAAACAACTTTTTGCACACGGAAGTGAAAAAGGAATTCATACAAAGTATGGACTTTCAGTGTTAAAAGTTAGCCTAGAGAGAGTTTATCCAAACCCCTAATTTTACAAAGGAAAAACTAAGAAACTAGGGTATAGCAAAACAAAATAACTTACCCACTTAGTGAGCAGCTTTACTAAGACTCAACACAGATCTAATGATAAATGATTTAGGGTACCAAAAATAGTGAAATACTTTCAAGAAATAAGAATTAAATGATGAACTAGTAACATATCATTTATATCTGAACTACTCATAGAATCAATCCTTCTTTGGTCACTCATCCATTTATAAAATATTACTAATTAATATAAACAATGCATAGTGCTCAACTTTTTTTTTTTTACAGACTCCATACAATGTAGAGAGAGATGTTTTGATCAATTCTTCAAGATACAGTTAGTTCAAAATAACCACTTCTGTGATTCCTTCCTTGTTTTTATTTGGCAGCATTTACTTTTTTTTCCTTTGTCCATCTATGCAAATTTCAGTACCTGTTTACACAGATAAATCTGTACTTGTATGCCTTAGGGGCAGCAAGTTAGTTTAATTAAAAAATTTTTTCAATACCTAGTTTCAAGTCTGGAACACAGCAGACATGAAGCAGAGCTTTGCTAAATGAACAAATGATCAAACAAATGATCAGAGGAATGTACACATGAATGAGAATGATCAATCAGTGACAAGAATATAGTTTATGAGTATCTCACGGCATTTAAAAATGTTAGATGACAATATGCAAATAACATATTCTTGATCTCATTTAACGCTTATATTTAATAACAATGAGACGCCAGTACAAAACTGCAACTTCAATGTATTTCACCATTCACAAGAAACCAAGTGAAGAAGGGGGAAAAAAATCAACAAATGGTTAAAATAATAGGTGAATTAGATGAAATAATATTGTCTTTTTAAAAAGAAAACACTGGTAAAATGTTGAGAACAATAATAACTTGAGATTTAACTAATTTCACCTCAATCTTCTTTGAAGGAACATGGTATAAACATGATTTGTCAGAATTTCTAAAAGAAAAATATTCGAGTCTCAAAACCTGCTTAAGAGAGTGGGATGGAAATCTGGGATAACCAAATGCAGAAATAAAGACTTATTATGCAACTCAAATCTATTATAGTGATCGTGTTAATGTCCAACACAATCATTTCACATTTCTGTAGCTCTTTATAGTACAGTCTTTCATATTTATTATCTTATTTAATTTTCACAACAACCTAGTGAGGTATGCACTATAGATGATATATTATTTACGACTTATAGTTGAGGACAAAGGAAATGGCAACCTGCTCCAGTATTCTTGCCTGGAGAATCCTGTGGACAGAGGAGCCTGGGGGGCTGCTGTCCATAGGGTCGCACAGAGTCGGACACAACTGAAGCAACTTAGCATGCATGCATGCATGCATAGTTGAGGAAACTAAAGCAGTGAGAGTGTAAATGACTCGCCAGAAATTACACTGCCAACAAAATCAAAATTGGGTGTACAGCCTAGGCCTAGCGACTCTGACATGCAGAACCACCTGTTAAAAGAGAATCTCTTATCAAACAGACTGGTCTCTAGAGCTAATTCAGTAGGTCTGGGGTGGGGCATTCCCAAAGGAAGCTGCTGCTGCTGGTCCAGCGATAGACTGTGAAAACCAGCTGATCTATACCATGCTGCCCCCTCACTGAATAAAGTTCAATTATACTTCAAGTATTCAGGAAACCTGACTTATCTGATGTTTCTTTCTTACACGATTTAAGTTTCCTAATAAAACTACACTATTTGTCAGATGGAGGTGGATTCTTTTAGATGTCACAATAACTTGTCATGAATCAGAAAATACTTAACAAATCTCTGGCTTTGAACACAAAACATCTGATTTACTTCAGGTAAATAGCTATTCTAAACTAACAAAAATGACTGAAATTCTCCCCAAATCAGTACTTACTAACTCAATATGTCTTTTTAGTTGTATATTGTAATCTGTTTATTTCCTCAGAAGTCAACCGGAATTATGTAAGTGCTATAAGCTGGATAACAATAAAAGAAAAAACAGACTCCAAAATTTGCAATGTTAGAATACTTACATTTTCTGTAGTTCCAGTAATTACATGGAGGCCATCATATGTTGATTTAATATACATACCCTAAAAAAAAAAAGACAGCATAGGAAAACAAATGAAAACTGAAATATTTTTAAGGATATTATAACCTCATTTACAAAAAGAATTGCCCTATCAAATTAAAATTGCCATTGCAATTGGCAAATCATGGATGAATCCATGATTCAATAAGGCTGTCTTTAAACTTTAAGAGAATGTTCTGGCTTCTAAAGTTTGCCTGAAGAAGCCTGTACTCAGCTTAATCAAATGATTACTTGAAAAGTGAACTTACAAAATGCATCATGGTAATTCAATATCCTGAAGAACATAGTTCACCCTCCTCAAAATCCATACTACATGTGCTGTGGCAAAATATAAGTTACAATGGGAAATTCAAATATTGGGATATTATTAGTTTATTATACTTGATACATATTATACAATAAAAAGTAGGTTTCTATAGAGCCACTACAGAACTACTGGAGACAGAAGAATGATAAAATATTGTTTATATAAAATTTTTTCTATTCCTCTTTTGTGGTATCCTACACATTCTTATTGCTGAAGTTTTAATAATTACACCCAATGACCTCTCTATCAATAATTAAGAGGTGGAATTCCCTGGCAGTTCAGTGGTTAGGGCGCCACACTCTCATTGCTGAGGGCCCAGGTTCAATCCCTGGTTGCGGACAATTAGATTTCACAAACTGCACAGTGTGGCCAAAAATAAATTAATGTTTAAAATTAAAATCATAATAATATTAATTTAGAGGTAATGTTTGGCACCCTCTCCTCCCAATAAAGAAGAAATTCCGTTTCCATTTAAACAAAGTGATTTCAGAAAAAGCTTCATTAAAGATAAAATATTATCTAGAAATCTGCAAATTATTCAAGTTTTAAGAACAAATGAAACTAAGTTATGCACAGCAACAGGACCCTAAAAGAAAAAATATCACAAGAAAGGATTCACATTTTAAATACTGAAATATTTTCATTTAAATAAATCAGAAAAAAATACATGATTCTCTGAATGGCCTTTTTTCATAAGGAACATTCTGTTAGATAAAAAGTTTACTGAGTTTTACTTTGAAACTACTTTGCATCTCAGCTATTGACTTCAAAAATTTAAAAAATACTAACTTTAAAATAAACCTGAAGACTGAAATATAAGGGACTTAATAACTAAGAACAATCATTTCGGAAAAAGCAGACATTAAAATAATTATGTGTAGACAATTGCAGTGTTAATTTCCTATACCTGGATGTTAATATTTTGATATCTAAATGTACTTGTGTTTTCACTAAAAATAACTAAGAAATAAAAACAAGAAGCAATAAGTTCATGGCATGGAATTATTAAGAAGTCATTGGGTAAGGTTTTAATTCTGAAAAGTCACTTCAGTAATGTCATATGTCTAAGATGTTGGTATCAGTTCAGAGACTGTTTAAGTCTGGATCTCTTAATGTGAAACAAAATAAATGTAATTTTACAAGATGTTCATTTATCTGAGAATTCTATTTTCTTATATGAAAGTTCATCATTTTATATGAAATACATACTAAACTCAACAAATATACAAATAGAAATTAATTAAGAAATTGGGTAGTTCTTGGCTATAACCATATGGTAATATTCACCCTTATACAGGTAACAAGTATATAACATACTTTATTTAATCCCATTATTTATTGGAAGGTAATACAACAGTGCTCTTCAGAACGGGACAAGATTCTTGCAATCATTTTCCCCACGGGAGTTAACCAAATGAAAAATGAAAAAGTTAACCAAATGAAAAAGATGAAGACCTCTCTAGCACACATATACTAAGTTCAATGTGGTTATAAAAGAATAACTGAGTTTGACCTTTTACAAATTTATTTTAATCACCCATCTCTTCTGACAACTGCAAGTAAAAGTTGATTATATTTTTCTCCACACTTCTTTCAACAGGGCATTACTGATTACGAATTAAGGTGTTTGACAAGAGCTCTATATAATTTCTTAAATGATTAGGTCATAGAGAAAGTCTAGTCTCCTAAAATAAATAATTAGAAAAGTCATTATATTCATCAGGATAATAAGAACTCATGGAGATAATCTAGTTATGACTCAGGAAATGAAATCTGTATGCAATTACTACACATACCAGGAACTTTTAAAATGGCAATCGTAAGCTAAAGCAAGTTATCAATTAGTTACAGGAAGAGGATTTCATCATTATATATAATTAAATGTTGTGTAATTTATATTAAAGCTAATTTTTTTTCAGATGGACAAAATATATTTTTAAAATGCTTAAATAAATAAGGATCTAGCTATGTATACAGAGTTCAGTTTTAGCAACTTCATAGTTCTGAGCAGTAAAACAGAAATAAAACATATTTTTAAGATGCCAGACAGAATGAAGATATTTTGCTTTATGCAACAAACCATTTGTTGTAAATGCTTTTCATAATCAAGACCGACTTCCTCAGCTTTTTAATCTTTCTGGTGGTACTAACGAGGAAAATGGCCAAAAGTCAGGCACAAATAGAAAGTAAGAGAAGAAACAAGTTACTTGGATGATTTTCAAACGAATCATCTTCTAAATAATGAAGAGTTCACAGAAATACACCTGATCACTTGGTCACCTCTCAGAAAGGGTCAAACAGCAGGAGGACATGTAATTCAAATGGCTCTTTTTCTGGGACTGAGACAAATCTGGTTTTCCATTTCATCAAAATCTTCATTCTTCCTTTCTTTTTTTTTTAAGCAATTAATTAATTCTGGAGCTGACTCCAACAGCTCCCTGTCTTCTCTTCAGCTTGCCAAAATGACATTTGCTTCACTGTCTTCAAATGGCGGTTAACGAATGGAGCCAAAGCAACCTCACAGTCAAGTCAATGGAATAAAGCATTTTAGGAGCAAGTCCAAGTGCCTAAACAACAAAAGAACTCTCTAAAGCAAAGAGGCTTCCCCAAGGTTGCTCCCTAAGCCCTTTCCTCTCTATTCTTTCCATCTCTTGGCTCTGATCTAGTTTTGATATGTTCCAATAGTTCTCATTTTCCTTCCTTTAACTTTCTGCTAATTATTGTTATTTAAAAGCAATTAAGAAGCTAGCTTGATATATTTTAACCATTACTAAGCACAATGCTTAGGACCCCTTAGGAATTATTATTAATAATTATAATAATAATCCTTAGGAATTATTATTCCTTATAATGCTCAGGACTCTCAAAACTAAGAAATCCTAGGACATTTGACTACTTAGGTAGAAAGTTGATGAACAATCTATCTAGTTTATCAGTGCAAGAATTAAGCCCGTTACCTTTTACCTATGAAAGATGTTCTGCTTTGAAAGAGGCAGAAGACCATCTGCAGATGTTTTAAACTGATTAAACTTTATTAAAGCTTGGTATTCTCCCATGTCCTTCTGATTCTTTCCTTCATTTAAACACTTCTATGGCTAAGCTCATGCTAAATGTCACCCCAATCCTCAAATCTATTTTAAACGTGACTAACTAAACTTAAAACTGACTAAACTTAAATCAAGTGATTGATTTTTAAAATGATACCTTGACTAAAGTTATATAAGATTTCTATTTAGTTATCTCCCCTGTAATATGAATCACATGAAATGGTTTTACACATAACTCCTTTTATTAATATTCAACATGTTATCTTTTTCTTTTTGTCCCTTGGAAATATTTTTCCGATGAAATGCTGCTGATTACCCTTTTAAATGGATTCCTCTAAGTAGTTCTAATTTTAAAGTCATCTTCCTAAACTTCTCGTACCTCCTTTTAGCCACCCCAAGTTTAACTGTGGGATAATGGAACAAACTTTGGTAAATTGTACCTCATTTAGATTTACCTGGATTTAATCTCTGCCTCTATTGTATGTTACCTTAATGTCATACACGGCAAACTGGTGAGGATCTGTGATACCATTTTCTCATTTGCAAAATGAGAAAATTAATACCTATTCTACAGAGTTGTGAGGACGATACCTGGTAAATGGTAGGTACTCACTTCTTCCTTTTCTCTACCAGCTCTCTTCCAGAATAACTGAACCTGGTTCTTGGCATTTTAAGTTCATGACTATTCCAAAGAGCACATCCAGCTCTGCTGCTGCTGCTGCTGCTAAGTCACTTCAGTCGTGTCCGACTCTGTGCGACCCCATAGATGGTAGCCCACCAGGCTCCGCCATCTCTGGGATTCTCCAGGCAAGAACACTGGAGTGGGCTGCCATTTCCTTCTCCAATCATCCAGCTCTACATACTTGAAATTTAAAAAATGAAACACCTGTCCAGGGTTATATCATCACTGAAAATAAAAATCAAGGTTTCATCAAGTCCATAAATGAGCAGTGTGTTGGCTCACTTCACATGGTTATTTTCACCTCATTATTTCAGTGGAAATTAGAGGGAAAAATCAGGCTTTTTTCTCAGAACAATACTGTCCTCAGAACTGCAAATCCATAGAGCTACAGGGAGCTTTAAAGAGCATCTAGTTTATCCCTTCCTGCCCCTCACATTCTACAGATGAAAATATCATGGCCAAGGAGGCTTAATTTACTTCCTCAACTCTCCCATATCCCACTCACAGCTCTATTTTATGGAAGTGATTTGTATCCAGGTTTTTTGTCTCCTAGTCTAATATTACATAGTAGCAGTTCATAATTTCTCACAGTGAAAATCATGCTTAAAGAACTTTCTTTCCTACAGAACTACTAAAAGGGGAGATTTTTAAAGAAAGGAAAATCTTTAATACTACAGGTAGAAAGATGCTTTAAATAAAACCGGACTTTGTAAAACATAACTAAAAGGAAAAGTAAGAATTAAAATCATAAATATTACTTCAGATAAGTTTATAAACATTGGAATAAATTCTAAAACTAATAAAAATATAGCTAATAACACTTATAGGTTACAATGATGACATACTTCGGCTATATCTGAGATGGTGACTTCCATCTTTCTAGGAAAATCCAGATACAAGCCACAAAAAGACAGGGAGCTATGATTACCAAAAGTAATTTGTTAAGTATCCAGAGAAAAGTTGCTCTATAGAAAACAGGACTTCAAGCCAAAAAAATCACTGGTGACCAATGAAGGTGCTGCCCCCAGAAACAGTTATACATATATACACACACACATATATATATATATATATATATATATGTATATATATACACACACTTACACATACAACACACACACTTATTCAATTGAAGAAGGAAGGTCACATAAAAAGTTAAACCTGCACAGGGATCTATAAGAATATATTATCTGAATTACACTGTTAACAGTAGTTTTTAAGATTTCTATTTTCTAAAATATCCTTATTAGTATTCTTGGAAAATTCACCTATAGGGAGAGCAGAAACACTGTAGCACCAAACTATCATGAAATAATTGTGTAGCAGGTAAGATGTTCCCCAGTCAGTTTCTTGTTTTTTTTTGCAGTCCATGGGATTGCAGAGAGTCGGACTCTCACTTATTAATAGTAACATTATATGATTTCTTTCTAGAGGCTCATTAAAAGACAAGGTATCCCTTGGGTTAAATTAAGAATCAATACAATTTTTAATCAGGTGAACAAAATATAGAAGATTACCTTTATTATGACATAATAAAAAATACATCTCATAGATGTTAGCCTAGTTTTAGCAATATCTACCTGCTTACTCACCCTTAAAAGAAAGAAAATATGTGAATTATAAAGAATATCAGGTTTATTTAGCTTATACAACCTAAGGGAAGAGAGACCTATTAAAACAAACAAAACCAAAATAAACAAAACACCCATTTGCATCAGCAGGTAATACTGCAGTTTTTATTACAAAATTCTTAAATTTCCTGTAAATCTAAGGAACTTTGATAAGGGTTAAAAATGTAACTAAAGCTAATTTATTTGCCAAAGTAAACAGGCTAATTCAGATATCACTATTTTAAATTTTCTTTCATTTTATTTTATCATTATAAAACTTTTTATCATGACTAATTCCCACCACTTCAATTTCTCACTCCGTTAAAATTAATGGAGTCTCATATTTGGGGGCTGCCCACCCATACTATTAGCTATCTGTTGATGGATGGTAGCTTTGATAAACATGGTTTCTCTTACCAGCCCTTCACTTGGTTTGATGTTTGCCAGCTGAATCACTTCAAGGTGGGCAGACTGTGAAACTAGAGGATCTGATGACAGGGATATGATGTGGTCACAGACTCCAGAAAGAGTTTTACACTGAAAACAAACAAACAAAATTTATGGTCAACACATGTTGTAAATAACATATAAATCACATTTTATTGTAATATTTTTTACAAGGAAAAAGAAAAAATAGAAGAAGGTACTTGGCATTTTATTTTATAAAATCTGTATTAAAAAGATATTCAGGTTAAGTAATACACACACAAAAAACCCACATCTATATCTAAATTATAAATATAAGAACTACACATCAAAATTGGAAGATCTCCTGGAGAAGGAAATGGCAACCCACTCCAGTATTCTTGCTTGGAGAATCCCATGGACAGGGGAGCCAGGCGGGCTACAGTCCATGGGATTGCAAAGAGTTGGACTCGACTGAAGCGACTTAGCATGAATGCATACATCAAAATATTCAAGAAAGTTATGGTTATGTTTTGTTTCTATTATTTGATTCATCAGATCTAAAATGAAATGATTGTTTCAAAACAATCTTAATAACCTGAACACTTCTTGTTACCAGCCATTGGACGGAAGAGAATTCAACAACTTCAAAAACCTTGAAGGTTTTTTATTTCATGATCAGAAAAGTTAAAAAAAAATCCAGCCAAAATCCAGGGGAAATGAATCTCCCAAATCTGCTTGGTGAACTCCTCCCTCTCATTTGTCTAGACTCTCCTGCTCAAGGTTACCTTTCTGTAAAGTCCCCCCTTCCTCCAGGCAAAGGTTGGCACTCCCTCAAAACTGCTTTCTCAATATTCTATGAACTGTCCAAAACTGTATAACTTCATTCAGAAGCCCTCTAAGGCTGGGACCATGTCCTACTCATCTCTAACTTCTCTTCCTCCCCTACCCCTGGGAGACAGATCCTAGAACATTTGTTGTTGTTGACTGAGGACACAAAATTAGTGCTTAAATTAGGATAAATCTATTCATACCTTCTATCCAATTCTAACATGTTACATTTGTTCTGTGACCACTTCATTACTCTACTTAAGGGTGTCAGTTCCCTCAGGGCTCTTTATTTGCTGCATTCTATACATGGTCCATGACCTTGGTCTTTGCTAGGTTCAGCTTTCTTACCCCACAGAAACTGCCTGGCTAAATTTCTCCCCCTTATTGCAGCCCTACCCTTTGCATCTGCTTCTCATGGCTGCACGTTTACTGTGGCCATCAACCCCTAAGGACAGACCGTGGACAGCATGGAAAGCATCGGCTTGGTATGAAGAGATACAGGCAATCACCACACTGCCAGTTACTTGTGTGTCTGTGAGCAAGTTTTCTTATATCCTTAAAGTTCAGTTTACAAATGTAGGAAATGAGGTAATAAAAATTACTTTATATGTTTTACATGACAAATCAGGATAATGACTATATATTTTAAAAGTCTAATATGGTTTCTATCCAAAGAAGACATCAAATAAATGTTTATTCTCCCCTTGTTGCTTTCTGTAAGCTCAAAGGGCTCGGTTCTCACTCATGGGATGAATTATCTTATTATTCTTAACTCCATGGCCTTGTCAATGATGCTACAATGACCATTAATCACAGTGCATGGTCATAATGGGAAGTTCAAACCTCTTTACTCTCTCTGATATTCAAGTTTCAATGCTTTCAAGAGATATAGTGAAGGTATTTACTCTGAAGCTGCTAAGCAAAGTGCCAACAGGAAGACTATCTCTCAGAACTATAGGGAACTGCACAGGGTGAGCGTCATGGGCATATGACTTGTGCATAAGGGCCTGCATTTAGTATTACACTTTGCTGGTGCCATTTTGGCATTCTTAATTATTTTTGAATAAGGAACTTCATATTTTCGCTTTGCACTGGGTCTCACATATTATGTAGCCCATCCTGGGATGGTAGTTTCTGTGTTTTTTGTTTTTTAAATTTCTTTTGAAAATATTCATCAGTAGCCACGAGGAAAAAGACAGAATGGCAGCCCTTTAAAAAATGCCTAGGGTTCAAATTGCTGCTGTTTGATGGGAAGAAAAGCAACTGGGGCAGATTTAAATCTTTTAACTATTCCTTTCCTTCCTTAAGTGGTTTCATTTTCATTATTATTTTCTATCTCAAGTGGTGGGGGGGGCAGGACGGATAACAATGTTGATATGAAGGGTTTCTATACAGAATACTTGAATTGCATGATAATCTGAAAATAAATAGGAAGGTAAAGAATATATAAAAATGGCTCAACATGTGTGTACTGCAACACTCAAGGCCTCATATAACACAGTAGTAATGAGCAACAGTAGCACTCCTATGGAAGCACTCAGAAGTGGAGTAGGAGGAAAAAAAAAAAACCTACATTGTAGGTGTTTTTACAATAAAAATACCAATTAAATCTACCATATTAAGTTGCAAATCATTTTTTCAGATTTCTCTACTGAGTTATTTTGTCAAATGCCTGCTATGTTCTAGGTCTGCTGGAAATACGAAAGATGAGTAAAACATTGACTTTACTAGCAAAGCTATCAGGATTTAACAGATTAGAAATTCTGGAAAAAACAATAGAAAGACTCAGAAAAGAAACTTCACTAGAACCTTGCTCCCTGTTTGAGAGACAATGTACTAGAATCTTTATATTGTAGCATTTGGCACTTGGTTCAAAAAGCCAATTAGAAGGGATACAAAATGGCTTGGTTTCATATGCTAATTCTACACTCATTACTGTATCATACATCAAGCCACTGCAGGAAATCACATTAAGGGTACTATAGTAAAGTTCCAAGGAATTTGTTATTTTTATTTATTTGTTTACTTATTTGCTGAATTTGAAGTAGGGTTTAGAACTTTTCTTTTTTAAAAAATAATTTTAAGGGTCATTTTCCACTTACAGTTATTATAGAATATTGGCTAGATTCCCCATGTTGTACCACACATCCTTGAGCCTATTTTATACCTAACAGTTTGTACCTCCCACTCTCCACCCCTAGATTTCTCTTCCCTCCCCCAGTGGTAACTACTACATTGTTCCCTATATATCTGTGATTTGGTTTCTTGTTATATTCAGTAGTGTGAATGAAAAAATACTGCCTGCCATATCCACAAAGGATGCAGAGGCCACCAAGCCCTTAGCCACCGCAGCCACCCTCAAAGGTGCACCCTGAGGAGACCGAGGTTGGGAAAGAAGAGGGTGCTGGCTAAGGTGTGTATCAAAAGAATTAATTTCAGTGAGCCCAGACTCCTGCATCTTCATACATGGGCAAGTACTAATTTTGTTAACTTGAGATGTTTGATTTTCTTTAATTAACGGTGATCTTTTGATGTTCCCTAGTCTTTGTTGCAAAAACCCATATATACCCTCGTTACTCCATAACCTCTTGGGAGCTGTCCCTCAGAACTATTTGAGAGGCTGCCTATAGGACTTGAGCTCTCAGACAGTCCACCGAATAAAACATAATTCTCAGCTTTTAGGTTTTGCATTTTATTCAGTTGACACCAGTCTATTGTAGATTTTAGATTCCACATGTAAGTGGCATCTAAAGTATTTGTCTTTCTCGGTCTGACTTATGTCACTTAGCATGATGCCCTACACGTTCTTGTAAAAAGTTAATTTTTCCCTTCAGTGAAATCGTAATATTATGCCATCATATTAACACACAGTATTATCTATTGCAACCTAATAGTGTATCCCAGAAAAAGAAAATTAACTATAATATACTAAGAAAATACATTCTTTTTTATTAAAAGTTAACATCAACACTACAGAGCACCTACCATGTGTCCTGCACAATGCTAAATACCTCATTATTTCATGCATTTGTTTAACAACTTTCTGAAGTAGTTATTATTCTAGTCAGTTTAGCAGATGAGAAAGCAAGGCTAAATAAAGTCATTGCCTTGGCAACAAAACAATCTGACTTCTTAATCATTATGCTTACCATCTTTTCAATCCTTAAGTCTCCATTTGTTGCTGATTAGTTTCATTTTTTTATTGTTTATATGTTAGTATTAAAGGGACATTATATAACATGTTTAAACTACATAGTATAATGAAATATAAGGTGTGCCTACAAGTGTTCTTGCAATTTATAATGCAGTTTAGATAAGAACTAGTAGACCTGAGAGTATGAAAGAAGCAGCTCTCTGGGAAAACTTGCAATTTTGGCAACAAAAAAGACAACTCTATCCTAGTTAAAAGATAACTGGTAGCCACTTGCATAAAGGAGATTCTTTCACTATTTTTACAATATTTATATCAAAAGGCTTTAAATTCTATTTATTTTTAGTTCTAAAAATAGAAACAAATTTTAAAATTTTAAATTAAAGCCTAGTAAAATAATATGTCTTTAGTATAAAGGAAACATAAAATGGCAATGAGTATTATAGCTGATCCTCTGGATTCTGCTTATACTACCCAAAACGGCGAGAAAAGATTAGTGACTGAGTAACAGTTAATAGACATGGCTAGTTAGGATTTAAGAAACTTGTAAAACAGAAGAGTGTCATGGTCTGGATTTAATGGTATTATCAATTTTTTCCTCTCCAGTTATTTATATAAATTTCAAATCTGAATTAATATAATTATAGAGTATATTCTCAGGAAGAAATGGGACCTTTTCATCCTCTATTCTATACACATAGTATATTGTATATATATGTGTATACACAATATATATATATATACATATATATATATATTGTATATATACATAGGTCTGCATATAGTATATGGCTGGTTCACCCAAATCTAAAAGTTCTAATGGAAAAAAATATCTGAACATAGCACGTTTAGTATAAAATAGTGGTTTTTAAAAAGTCATAAAAGCAACATTTCAGTCACTGTGAAGATTCGAAAAACAGCAATCTTACAATAATATACTAACCAATAACACAGCATTATTTCAGTATCTCTGATGAGCATTCTTTCATTATCACTGAACCTGTCAGACACTTTTTAGATTAATACGTGAAATAAACTATGTATTTTTAAAAGAAAATGGAGAAAGCATTCTAAGTGCCAACAGCAGTGAATAGGGAAGGAGTAGGTAAGAAGTTTTAAGTCAGCTTCTTAGCCTGGGAGCACATTCAGCCAGACATGATTAAGCTACTTAAAGTATTTTTATTTATGCTTTTCTAAATAAGTAGAACTCTTGAGAGTCCCTTGGACTGCAAGGAGATCCAACCAGTCCATTCTAAAGGAGATCTATCCTGGGTGTTCACTGGAAAGACTGATGCTAAAGCTGAAACTCCAATACTTTGGCCACCCTGGGAGGGATTGGGGGCAGGAGGATACGGGGACGACAAAGAATGAGATGGCTGGATGGCATCACCAACTCAACGGACATGAGTTTGAGTGAACTCTGGGAGTTGGTGATGGACAGGGAGGCCTGGTGTGCTGTGATTCATGGGGTCGCAAAGAGTCGGACATGACTGAGTGACTGAACTGAACTGAAATAAGTAGAATACTGGATAGTTATTCTTCTGAGTATATTGGAGGAAATGAATGGAAATTATCTTTAGATTTAAAAATAAGAAATTCATTTGACATGGAAAAGAACCACAGGTTCAGAAGTTTAACAAAAGGATTTATACAAGGAAATTTCTTTCATATATACACATATATAAAAGGGACAACAGGGTAAAACTAAGATAAAATGAGGAAACAATAAACAGATAAATATGCATTTAAAGATGGGAAAAATGATGTGAAAGCTACAATTTAAGAAGAGCAAAAATAATCCAGGTTTCTTATCAATAATATGGAAAACATTAACAAAAGTTTAGTTTTGATAAATAATGTATACATATTAAAATAGTTATTGATATATAAATAATATTTCAACTAAAATAGCCTAGAGGACAGAGCATATTTTTATTTTGTTTACTTTATATATTATTATACCTCAGTATTATAAATCATGTAACTTCCAATTTAGGATATTTCCAATATAATTGGTAAACGAGAGGCTTTGTTTTTATAAAATAGTACAAATTTAGTCCAATATTAAATAGTGAAAACTCTAAATTATATAAGATTCATTCAGAAATACAGTGTTTATAGCATTTGCCAGATCTATGCTGAGTTAGCAATTTTGCACTTATAATGGCTCCCTAAACCTACTTTGGGCTTCCCAGGTGGCACTAGTGGTAAAGATCCTGCCTGTCAATACAGGAGACTTAAGAGATGCAGCTTTGATCCCTGGGTCGGGAAGATCCCTTGGAGAAGGGAATGGCAAACCACTTCAGGACTCTTGCTTGGAGAATCCCATGGACAGAGGAGCCTGGTGGGTCACAAAATCCATAGGGTCGCAAAGAGTCAGATACGACAGAAGTGACTTAGCACACACAAACCTACTCTACAGCACAGGGAACTCTACTCAATATTTTATAATAACCTAAATGGGAAAAGAATCTGAAAAAGAATAGATATATGTGTAACTGAATCACTTTGCTATACACCTGAAATTAATACATTGTAAATCAACTATGAAGTGAAGTGTAAGTTGCTCAGTCATGTCCTATTCTTTGTGACCCCATGGACTATACTGTTGATGGAATTCTCTAGACCAGAATACTGGAGTGGGTAGCCTTTCCCTTCTCCAGGGGATCTTCCCAACCCAGGAATCGAATCCAGGTATTCCGCACTGCAGGCAGATTCTTTACCAGCTGAGCCACAAGGGAAGCCCGTAAATCAACTATACTCCAATATAGAATAAAAATTAATACAGGAGTGAACAATCAATTTAAATTGATATTAAAAAGCATGAATTACATACACATTCCCCAACATAGAAAGAATTTCTTACTCATATGAGTAAAAAGAACTGTATGAGAAATCTTTTTTAAACTTTAAAAACTAATGCAATAGAATAAAATTTTAATTTTAAACCAATATAAAAATTATACTTGTACATAACAAAGATTAAGAGTCTCAAAGAGCTTCAGAAAGCAACTGTATTTGCAAATAAATAATAAAGGTCATATGAGCTTTGTTCCAAAAAGACCTAGAAAACTCTGCAATCCCTTTAGGTTTCAGACTCTGACGGTGGGGAAAAAGCACAACAAAGCTATTGGTAAAATGTAAAGAAATCACTACCACCACTGCTTTATTAAGCCATTCATTCATTCAAAAAGCACTGAATATCTGTTACATGATTTAAATGTCACTGCTACGCTTAAGGATTTCTCAAATTGAGACTGTTTCTGGTGATGTATTTGGCTTGTTCTTAATATCACTGACATTAACCATGCTGTCCTTGTGTTCCTGATGACAGAGAAGGAATAACACTTTAAAATAATAATCATCGAAGAATGATGCGGTCAGTACCAAACAGTGAGAAAACATTAGTCCCAAACGTACACCTACTTCGATGAGCAAGAAGTGGATCCATGATACTTCCAACTTACTTCCAACTACTTTCAAAAGGCATCCTGTTGTTATTCAGTCACTAAGTCATCTGTCCGATTCTTTGCAACCCCATGAATTGTAGCATGCGAGGCTTCCTTGTCCTCCACTGTCTCCTGGAGTTTGCTCAAACTCATGTTCATTGAATCAATGATGCCATCCAATCATCTTATCCTCTGTTGCCCACTTCTCATCCTGCCCTCAATCTTTCCAGCATCAGGGTCTTTTCTAATGAGTTGGCCCTTTGCATCAGGTGGCCAAAGTATAGCAGCTTCAGCATCAATACAACTACTTTCCTGAGGCATCCTGGTCTGAATTAAAGCTGGGACATGAGCCTCCATTGCTCTTTTGTTTTCTGATAGGGAATGGGAAACAGTCAGATGGAAACCAGAACTGAATCTGGGAAAATCTCTATCCTATTTACCTCCTCTCTCAGAGGCAGGAAACAGGCTCATAGGGAGTTCCCAGGCAGATGAGAGGGGTACTCATTAGAATGTACACTACTTTCTAGGTTAAAGATTAACAAGAGTCTGGAAATACCAGTGGGTCAAGCAAGATGTAGGTTATTAGGAAGATGATTTCATTTTATTTCAGAGTCAAATAGCAAGAGTGAAACAGTTCATTATGATTAGATGAGCTTCTGGAAAATCCAGGCACTATATATACAGTTTATGGACAAATGGGGAACAAATAGCAGAGACCTGGGAGCAATGTCTTTACTTTTAGTAGAGAAGTTCAAAGTTGCCATATGTGATTTTATGGAGAAAAGAGTTAATCACATTGTACCAGTTATTAGTTCATGGGCTCTCAGCTCCAAATTCACCCTTCAGTGTTTGCTCCAGGAATAGGCAGGACCTTTGTGCTCTACAGTAAGGACAATGTTAAGCTTGTATCAGTAGAGGGTGCTGGAGGGATAGGGAAAGGAGAGGGAGGCTTTTCTTCTTCCCTTTGTGCAGCGTTTTTTTTACTTGCTTCTGGTACAAGGTCCATTAGCAGAATCCATGATGCCCAGACTATGTAGTCCCTCAGTGACCTCATAGCCTCAGTGTGGGCTCACTGACCACCGTGCTGTAGCCCTGTCAGCGTCACACTCACAGCAGCAGCTTCCCACTCCCTCTGTGAGGACTCCTACCAGCATCACTTGCCTGTGTCCTGGAAGGTTGTTTCCTGTTTGTCTGGACCAGCTCTGGTTAGGCAACGCGGTGAAGCCGCAATGTGATTGTTCTAATGAGCTCTGACCCTCAGCATGGAGGAACGGTGTCCACTTACAAGCTGTCCTTCCTTGGGTACTCTGTCTTAGTCCTAGGGCATTTTTGGAGGTATTCTTCCACCACAGTTTAATAATTATTTAGATTAAACTTCCCTTGTTTCAGCTACTGTGTAACTTCTGTCGCCAGATGGATTCAATTATCTTTTTGAAGAAATCTTTACATTTACAGTGACAATAACTATAGTTTTTTTTTAAACATAGTGTCTTTGATCACATAAAGAATGATCTTAGATTAAGACAGTCCTTCAATCATCTTTTTATGTGGCCAAATTGTTTTTTACTGAGTTTGTGAGTCACCAAAGATTTATGGCATTAAGATCTTCGAAATCAAACACACTCCACTACCCCAACTTAATCTGAAAGGCTAATTTAGTTTGTTCATAGCTAGTAAATGCCAGAATGGGGTCACGACATAAAATCTTTTTAACTCTCAAATTTCTGCTCTTTCTATTACATTATTTGGCCTCACTTGACTTAACAACTGAAACAAATACTCTTTGATAAAGAGGATTGTACATTCAGAGTCAATCTGAATATGAAAGCATTTTACAATGCACAATGCATTCAGCAAATGTGATGTCAGCAAAAACATCCATAAATATACCAACTTACATACTGTGTATCCAAATCATAAAGACAAACAAAAAAGACACTGAATACAAATCATTTTAATTTTTTATGTGTGGTCACATTCCCATTAGTATATACACATTTTTTTTTGCCCCATAAAAGACTAATAATATCTTCTAACTCCATCATATTTTAACTAGATTTCTTCATTCCTACATGGGACATCAGCTGTGGAGAATTTAATTTTATAGTTAAAATAATTTATAAAGCACCAAAGTGCCAAAAGCTGAAGATAATCTAATACAACACTCAAGAAATCAATGCCTATTTCAGTAATAGAGTTAATGTGCTTTTTTAGGGTGACCACAAAGATAGTGAAGTGGGCCAAAATGGAAGGGTCACATTAACGTTCAAAATAAAGAAGCATCTTAATGTTTTCTATCTACAAAACCAGTATTAGAATTCATGTTTTAATGAGATTGACCATAATTTGTATTTTTAAATGCTCCAGTTGCAACCACAATGTCAACCATACAAAAACATTCAGTTTGCAATGGCTCAGGATCACAGATTTAAGAGTCTATAATTGGGAAAGCTGCCATTTTACAGCATCAGGGACCCAATATAAAACTATTTTTAAAGTCATTAGACTGTCACCATTTTGAAGAAATCTCTAAAAATAAAATATTAATACGATGACTTTTATTTTATTATGGAGCATGCTGCTGCACTAGTACTGACATCTGCAAGGTTTGGGGAGATTATGAAGAAACTATGCTTACATAAATGACATGATATAGATGGTAGGGCAAAGTCTAAAATGAGATTTTAATTTTCTCCTGCAGGCTCTTCTCTTAACCTAACTGTTGGTTCTATTCAGTTTTAGCCATTTCTAGTCTAGACAGCAGAGAAGGGACAGTACTATCACTTCAAATGGAGTTTAGGGGTAAACAATGCATAAATTTAAAGGAAGGAATAACTTATACACGAAATATTTGTGAAATAAAACAAATAGTTAACAGGCCAAAATAAGCCTAATTCATGATCAAACTTAAATAAGAAATGAAAAAAAAAATTGCTTGGAGAGAAAAGAAAGGAGAAGAGACAGCATTCATAACAATGCCCTGTAAACTGTAAAGTACTATACAATGAAAAGATAGTGTTAACACTAAAATGAAAAATAGGCATTTACTTTATTTATTCCTCTCATCTTCATAAAAAAGATGGGTGCAATAAAATGCTAGTACAAAGCAAGTGCGGTATATAAGACCACGCCGCTGGTTAATGTAAAAGGTGTATTTGAGCTCAGTACAAACTGATTTAAACAATGTGACTTTAACAATCAATGCCTGGCCTGGGATTTTCATGAGTTTATCAAAGTTGACAAGTGTTCCCAGCTCACCAAGGAGAGCAGCAGAGCTGTGACAAGCAAAATAAGTCTGCTAAAGCACAAGGTCTGAAATGGCTTCTCAGGAATACTCTCCAGTTCTATAGATTGTAGTGAAAGGTGGGAGTGAGGAGAAAGTAGGGCGCAAAACTGAAGAGATTTCCAGATTCCCTGCAACTGATTTACTGTATGAAACAAGGATTTGTGCAGAGGAAAAACAGATGGGCTCCAACATGCCAGGAAATGTGTGCCTAGGGACAAAGCCTCACTGAGAGGGAATGATCAAATCAAGAGAGGTGAAATAAATTACTCTTTATCATCAGGTGACAATCACTCAGATATATAGTACACCAGTACCTGCATTTCCTTTTGTCCTTTATGGTTGCACTCCACTATCTATATCACTATATTTAATGGCAAAATTCCAAGGAAATCCAAGCTGTCCCATCTCCTTTTATTCAGTCTCACTGAATAAAAAATATAGCTCTGTCTACCGCTGAAACAAACCAATGCTCTTTTCTACCCAGTTTTTTGGTCTTCAGAGTCTATTACTTTATCATTTTAAATATAAACAACTCTCTCCAATTTTAAGGATAAAAAGGTGAATAGGAAATCTAGGTGAAGGGTTGTCCAAATCACTTTTGACAATCTCACAACATAGAGAATAAAATTATCCATTAAAGGCCATCAGGATTATAAACATAATAAATATTTACTTAATTATAAAAGTAACACTAACTTGAAGAAACTTGGGATGACATTTGAAAGAAAAAACAAACAAAAATCAGCTATTATTTTATCAAATAAATAAGCAAATATTAATAAAGAATATTTTCTACTTCAAATTAATAAAAAATATTTTTATGTCAATTTTCAGTGGTAATTTATTCTGTGTTTATAATGCTTTTATTCTGGATTTTAGTTAACATTATCATTTAGAATCTTTCTGTGAATATTGTCAAAAGATATTTTTGGTATATTCATAAAATTTAAGGAAAATTTATTCATAAATCATATATTCACAAATACAACTTCAGATAGTGTGATTAAATATTTCATCCTTTGAATGCACCATAGGGTACTGAAGCATTAACCTATTATTGCCCATTTTTCATTATTATGCATAATGCTGCTATAAACACTTTCCATAGAAAATGCTATTGTGTTTTAGAATTTATTTTTAGCCTAGGTTCAGTATAGGAATACAGACTCTGGGGCCAGAATGCCTGAGTTAAAATTCTGTCTTAAATCCATTCCAACTATGTCACTTGGGGAAAGTTATTTAACCTCTTAGTGCTTCATTTTCCTCAACTGTAAAATAGAGATGACACTAATAATAACCACCTCATAAGATTGCTATGAGGATTAAAGGAGTAAGTTTATACAGAGCATTTAAAATAGTGCCTGAGGCATATTTTAAACACTACATAAGTGTTAGCATTAATGTTTTTGAGTCTTAAAATTAACTAAAAATGGTTTTATGAACTTACATGCCTAGCGGCAAGGTATGTCCATTCTCATTACATCAGATTCTAAGTACCATTTGGATATTTTTAGTGTACTACTGTATAAATTTGTGTGTTCATGTTTACGAATCTACAGATGAAAATTTGTATTTCATTAGTTTTACAGGAAATCCTTGTTTTCTGAGGATAACTGCCACTGGAAAGTAATGGTAGTCTTTGTGGTTTAATTTAGAAATAACAGAGCTTGTCTCTTTAAAACATAAGTTCAAAGATATTTGTATTATTTTTTGATTTATCATTAAAAATTTTCATTTAAAATAGTAGTTAGAACTCATGTATTTTTTAAATTCCTCACCATCTGTTACAGACTTAAAGTATGTATTCCTCCCAAATTCACGTACTGAAACCTAATCCCCAATGTGATAGTATCTGGATATGGAGGTTTTGAGAGGTAATTAGATCATTGGTTTTGAGCCCTCTTGAATGGGATTAGAGTCCTTACAAAGGAAACTCCAGAGAATTCCCTTGCCTCTACCACTATGTGAGGATCCTCTATGAATCAGGAAACAGACCCTCACTAGATACTAAATCTGCTGGTACCCTGATCCTGGATTGCCCAGTCTCCAGAAGAGTGAGAAATGTTTGATGTCCTTCTATATTACAGGAAACCCAGAAAGAGACTTCTCTGAAATTTTAATTTTAAAGAAAGTATTCCACTGTAAAGTTAACTTTGTATCAAAATAAAAGATAAAAATAAAAGTATTCCAGCACTACACATTTTGTTATTTTCTTAAAAAAATAATTCTTATTGTGAGAAAAGCAATATACAAGTATACAACCTTCTAGTGAAGGCTGGGCCGTTCTTGCATAAAAAGGCCAAGACAGGAAGTAGAATAATATGAAAATACAAGTGCTTTCTGAGGTGAATTGATTGGTTAATGCCAATCTCTGTCTCAAACATTATCAGCATACATTCTCAGTCACTCAGCTGTGTCCATGGTTTTTTTCCAGGTAAGAACACTGAAGTGGGTTGCCATTTCCTACTTCAGGAGATCTTCCCGAACCAGGGATCAAACTCACGTCTCTTGCGTTTCCTGCTTTGGCAGGTGGATTCTTTACCACTGTGCCACGTGGGTTGGATCCCTGGGTGGGGAAGATTCCCTGGAGAAGGAAATGGCTATCCACTCCAGTATCCTTGCCTGGAGAATTCCATGGACAGAGGAGCCTGGCAGGCTATAGTCAATGGGGTTGCAAAGAGTCGGACACGACTGAGCAACTAACACTACTACTACTATCTGGGAAGCCCCAATCATTATCAAACAAAATCTTTAAATTCTCACTAGCTGAAATGGAAAATAATCAAAGTAAATAATATACTACATTCATTTCTAAACTTCTTCAATGTTATTTATGTTGTCATTAATTTCTAATAGAGGTGAAGCTATTAGGGCAGATGAGCATCAACCAAGAAATGGATTTACAAAGAAAAACAGCAAACTTCATTAGTATGCCTTTTTACCAAGTATAATGTACTCATACTCAATATTTTTAATAATAAGACAAAACACATACAAAGTCATTAGTTGATTCAATAAATATGGCCAAATTAAAATTTAGAAGGTTGGTGAATACAGAATCAGAGAAAAGGCAGTTTGATAATTTTATGAAGTATTTCATCCAAATGACAACAGAGGTGGATCATCTCTATTATAAAACCAAATATTTTTCTCTGATCTCCTTTTGTCACAGATCAAGAATGAAAAATTCTTATTTCAAATTTCCTTTTCTCTAGATTCGTTATTTTATGGCATTTTAACCTTGCTACATACTATAGTCTTAAAATACTGTATCATATTTTTCTATTAAGTTAAAAAAGAATGATTATAACTAATACAACTTATTATGTTTTGATTCTTTTTTACTTTCCCTATAAAATATACAGGGCTCAATTTTTCACAGGCTGTAGCTTTTCACTTAATAATTAGTTAAGCAAAGGAATACATACTTTGCAACAAAGATGAAAATAAATCCAAGTATACTTACCACATGAAGAATTTTATTCTCTGTTTCATAGACAGTACAATCCTGAAAAAAGAAACACATACATTAATTTAAAAAGATTAAACATTCCTTTTAAAATACTTTCTTAGGAACTGTACTACAATTTGAAAAAGTCTTGAAAACTCAAGCAAAAACAGCAGTTAGAATGAGAAAATGCCTGGAATACTATATACTAAAACATTCACACTGATTTGCTCTGATGGTCAGTTATAGGGATATTTTTTGTTTAACTGTGTTTTCTGATTTTACTAATTTTAAACACACATAATAAAGGACAATATACATTAAATAGATGTAAAAGCAACTAATGGAAAAATTACTATAGTCATTTCCTATCTAAATTTATACAAGTAATAAATGTATTTTGTTGAAATATGTCCAACATTTCAAATACTTATTTATTATATATTGGAACATTAAGAAAAATATTAACATTAATTTCAATAGTCATATAAAGAATCTCAAAAATACATTATATTAAACATATTTGCATTATGCAATTAAAATTAATGTATGCTACTAATGAATATTAAGTTTATAGTTCTTACCTAAATTTGTCTCTGAAATTACAAAAAATTATTTAAAAAATTTTCCATTGTCTTTTTATCTGCAACTGCTAGACTTATAATAAACAGTAATATAGCAAAGTGATCTTTGCTTAGAAACTCTGTGTTTCTATGGTACAGTTTACTCAAGGAATTTATAAAATGGGCATGATAATAGCAGTAAACCAATAGCAATGTGTGAGAATCAAATGAGGAAATGAAATAAATGGCTCAGCACTATCTGACATACAGTAAATGATAAGTACATTTTAACTATGAATTATTGTTACTCTGCGTGATTTAAGTATTTTAAACTAAAAACTTTTACCTCAAAATATAAAGTTAACTGATTATTATTTGACTAGATAATTTTGAAAAAATATATATATTCCAAAGTACTGCATATTTCAAGGAATGAGAATCCATTTCACTTTTTCCCCTGAATTTAATTTTGACAAAAAGGAATCTTGTTCAACACAGCTTTTGGTAACACCATTTCACCACAATATCTTGCCAGAAGAAGAAATTCTTTGGGGGGCTAATTTTTTAAACATTAAATTTGGTCTAATTCATTTCACAAACTAATAGAAATACTTAAGGACTGGGTCTTGCTATTCGGAAGGGCTCCTATGCCAAAGGAGAAGTCTGTTACAAACAATCACATCTATGTCTATATAATCATATAAAGTCAATTTATTAAGTATGAATGAATTATGTGTACAGAGGAGGCAAGGTGTAGATAAAACACTTATATTTGGAAAGTGCATGTGTACTTACACCTGAATTTGGAAGAGTCCAATTTTACAGAATTAAGTTCAAACACAATTACACTAGGAAGAGATAACTTGGGAAAAGCTGGGAAGTTGCCCAGTTTCCCCATGCTGCCTCTACAGCTAGCTTCAGCTGTAATGGATGCAAGTTTCATTAACTACATACCTTCCTAGAATCAAATGATACAGATTAAATGTTCACAATTCAAAAGGCTTCTTATCAAGGAAAAAAGTAAATATGATCTAAATGTATATTCTGTTGTGACAGAATAATCACATGGAGAATAACTATTTCAAGGTTCTTTACAATATACTTTATTTGTACATCCCTGCTGCTGCTGCTGCTAAGTCGCTTCAGTCGTGTCCGACTCTGTGTGACCCCACAGACGGCAGCCCAACAGGCTCCCCCGTCCCTGGGATTTTCCAGGCAAGAACACAGGAGTGGGTTGCCATTTCCTCCTCCAATGCATGAAAGGGAAAAGGGAAAGTGAAGTCGCTTAGTCGTGTCCGACTCTTAGCGACCCCATGGACTGCAGCCCACCAGGCTCCTCCGTCCATGGGATTTTCCAGGTAACAGTACTGGAGTGGATTGCCATTGCCTTCTCTGTGTACATCCTTGCTGCTGCTGCTGCTAAGTCACTTCAGTCGTGTCCGACTCTGTGTGACCCCATAGACGGAAGCCCACCAGGCTCCCCCATCCCTGGGATTCTCCAGGCAAGAACACTGGAGTGGGTTACCATTTCCTTCTCCAATGTGTGAAAGTGAAAAGTGAAAGTGAAGTCGCTCAGTCGTGTCCGACCCATAGTGATCCCACGGACTGCAGCCTTTATCAGGCTCCTCCATCCATGGGATTTTCTAAGCAAGAGTACTGGAGTGGCTTGCCATTGCCTTCTCCGGTGTACATCCCTAGTATGATATAAAAAAAGAACTGTTAAAGAAAATCTTTTACCACTTTCAGGCTTGGACAGTACAGTCCATGGGGTCACAAAGAGTCGGACATGACTGAGCAATTTTCACTATTTTCATTTATACTATTTTCAGTAACCATATTGTTGGTAGTAGTATTGTTAGTTTGTTACTATTTTATTGAAACTGTTACCTGTGTCTTACAGGATGAAGCAAGTGAACAATTACATGACAATAGTCAAGTGGGCCTTAGGAAGAATCACTATGAACAAAGATAGTGGAGGTGATGGAATTCCAGTTGAGTTATTTCAAATCCTGAAAGATGATGCTGTGAAAATGCTGCACTCAGTATGTCAGCAAATTTGGAAAACTCAGCAGTGGTCACAGGACAGGAAAAGGTCAGTGTTCATTCCAATCCCAAAGAAAGGAAATGCCAAAAAATGCTCAAACTACTGCACAATTGCACTCATCTCACACGCCAGTAAAGTCATGCTCAAAATTCTCCAAGCCAGGCTTCAGCAATATGTGAACCATGAACTTCTAGATGTTCAAGCAGGTTTTAGAAAACTGGAATTCCATCACCTCAACTAGCTTTGTTCGTAGTGATGCTTTCTAAGGCCCACTTGACTTCACATTCCAAGATGTCTGGATCACTCACCTAGAGCCAGACATCTTGGAATGATCAACCTAGACAACATATTAAAAAGCAGAGACATTACTTTGCCAACAAAGGGCCGTCTAGTCAAGGCTATGGTTTTTCTATTAGTCATGTATGGATGTGAGAGTTGGACTATAAAGAAAGCTGAGCATCGAAGAATTGATGCTTATGAACTGTGGTGTTGGAGAAGACTCTTGAGAGTCCCTTGGACTGCAAGGAGATCCAACCAGTCCATCCTAAAGGAGATCGGTCCTGGGTATTCACTGGAAGACTGATGTTGAAGCTGAAACTCCAATACCTTAGCCCCTGGATGTGAAGAGCTGACTCATTTGTAAAGACCCTGATGCTGGGAAAGATTGAGGGCAGGAAGAGAAGGGGATGACAGAGGATGAGATGGTTGGATGGCATCACCAACTCAATGGACATGAGTTTGGGTAGGCTCCAGGAGTTAGTGATGGACAGGGAGGCCTAGCATGCTGCAGTTCATGGGGTTACAAAGAGTTGGACACAACTGAGAGACTGAACTGAACTGAACATTTTGTCACTCTTGGTGACACTGGTAAGTAATTTTAGTATGGGAGAAAGCAGACACATACATAAGATCAGTAAAAACCTTAGAGTCTCTTGATGTATTATGTATGTATATATGTATGTTTCTCTTAGCTCTGTCCACTGAAAAAGCATAGAAACAATGACCAATTTAGTAGTAAATGAACCCTCCACAATTGTTGGTATTCAAATACCACTTCACAGGCTTTCTTGGAAAATGGCTAATACCAAACTGGGATAGGAATTGTACAAGAGGAACATGTATTATATTGTGACACAAAATAGAAAGAAGCTATTAAAGATTACAAGGATTGTGTCAGTAGGATTCAGAAGTCAATATGAAGAGAATTCTCCCTGGGCAGAGATGGAGCAATTTGAGTATCTAAGAGGATAACTATAATGGACAGAAGTAGTAAATATTACTAAATATTAAATATGTTTGAAGTAAAATTTAAATATACTAAATATAGCCAAATATATATAGTAAGTTTAATAATATGGAATATATTAAACTAATTGGATAATGTATGATAGATGTATACAGCTATTTATCTGTATAGCTCTTGATTCAGCAAATATTAATCATCTGTTTTAAGGATATAAAGATAAATAAAACATGGCTTAGAGAAGCGCAGTTTAAGAATATAAGCATTCAACTAAATAAGTTACAATATGTAAATTTCTACAGTCTTCAAGAAATTTTATATTTTAATAACTTTAGGACTATAAGTGTCACAGAATTACACAAATCAACATATAAAAAGTCAATTAATTAAAAATTTAAAATATTAATATATTTCTTAATAAAATTCAACAAAACCACTGTGTTGTGCTATGAAGCGTCCCAGGTGGTGCTATGGTAAAGAACTGGCCTGCCGATGTTCCGTTCCGTTCAGTCGCTCAGTCGTGTCCAACTCTTTGCGACCCCGTGGACTGTAGCCTACCAGGCTTCTCCGTCCATGGGATTCTCCAGGAAAGAATACTGGAGTGGGTTACCATTTCCTTCTCCAGGGGATCTTCCTGACCCAGGGATCAAACCCGGGTCTCCCGCATTGGAGGCAGACGCTTTAACCTCTGATCCACCAGGGGGCCTGCCGATGTAGGAGACGCAAAAGACACGGGATCAATCCCTGGGTCAGGAAGATCCCCTGGAGGAGAAAAAGGAAACCCACTCCAATATTCTTGCCTGGAGAATCCCATGGATAGAGGAGCCTAGTGGGCTACAATCCATGAGGTTGCAAAGAGTAGGACACGACTGAGCACACACACACAGCATACATTCAGCATGTACTTTGGGGGGATTCATCTCATCAGTAAGTCATTTTATTTCCATCAAATGTGACTTTAAAATATTTGCTTCTGAAGTGGGAGTTTTATTAACACTTAAGGCCAAATCCTTTCCTAAAAGAGCATACCCCAAGTTTTAAAAATAAAATTGCACTGGATATGAAGAAATCTCCATTTTCTGAACTTATGCACACTATGGAAAGGTACACCTCTGACGTTCTAGTTATTTTTAGGTTAGGATTAAATTTAGGTTTTTAAAATTGGATTTAGAGCTGTGCCACTATACACTCCCAGGAATTCTCTTTAGTAGCTCATGCTGTCTTTTACGGTACATGCAAAATAACACTTGAATTTCTTTATCCTTTTTATGTATAATGCTTTTACAAATGATGTGATGCACATTTAAATGCATCAAATTCTTAATAAGACAATATTTATAAAATGAGTTTTTCTTCAGTTTTGATCACTTTTTTCCTTAGGAAAGTAAGATCACCCCACAGGATCATAATCAGTTATCCTTTTAGTGAAACCATGATCCAACTGCTACACTGAGCAAAATACATAAAAAATTTCTATCCTGTATTTTACCATAAATGCTAAATATTTTGTCACCTGGGGATTAGAATGTTCAGTACAAATAATACAGCTCATCAACTGTGTATTATAGATAGTCACAAGAACAGTACATAGGTCATTAATTGTTTTGCTTTCAACTAATATGTAAATAAGCCAGCCATGCAAACCTTTGATAAGGGTACTTAGATACTAAATACCTCACATATTCTATTATCAAGATATCAAAATTTCTACACTATGTTGCTTCACTGATTAATTCATGTAATGAGTTAGTGTTATACTCTTACTCAATCATTCATTCACTCAAGTTACAATGTTGTTGCTTAGTCACCAAGTCCTGTCTAACTCTTGCTTCTCCATGGACTGTAGCCTGCCAGGTTCCTCTCTCCATGGGATTTCCCAGGAAGAATACATTTCCTCCTCCAGGGGATCTTCCTGACCCATGCCTCCTGCGTTGGCAGTCGTATTCTTTACCACTGAGCCACGAGGGAAGCCTCAAGTCACAATACCATTCACCAGAATTTTTTTTTTTTCATCTTCTAAATGCAGTTCACTGTAAGGCACTTTGATCCTTGGCCATCATTATTTCATTATTTAGTAAAGAAGCAGGTGAAACTATTCGAATAGTAATACAAGGTAAACAAGATAAATGCTAATAGGCGATCCTATAAAAAAGGAGATAAGTTCTGACTTCTTAACTCTGGAATGATCTTCTGAAGGAGACGGTATTTTAACTGAGCTTAAATAGCTTTTAAGTCTGGAAATTGGGGGTTGAGGGGGAAAGATCATGCCAAATTACATGAGCACACTGGACAAAGGCACACAATCAGGATAAGAAATCAATCTGGCTAGAGCTTAAGACACATGAGGTGAGTGCAATGAGAAAGAAAGTCTAGAAAATAAAGAGTCATATTGTGGAGAGTTACCAATGATAGGCTGGGGGAATTTTGTTGTTTTAAAGGGAATAAAAGCTTTATTTTTGTAAAGCAATCTATTTTGAAGCTCCCTCTTCCCTGGTACCTCAGTTGGTAAAGAATCAGCCTGCAATGCAGGAGATCCTGGTTTGATTCCTGGGTCAGGAAGATCTGCTGGAGAAGGGATAGGCTACCCACTTCAATATTTTTGGGCTTCCCTGGTGGCTCAGCTGGTAAAAAAAAAAAAAAAAACTGCCTGCAATGTGGGAGACCTGCGTTCGATCCCTGGGTTGGGAAGATCCCCTAGTGAAGGGAAAGGCTACCCACACCAGTATTCTGGCCTGGAGAATTTCATGGACTGTATAGTCCATGGGGTTGCAAAGAGTCAGACACACTGAGCGACTTTCACTTTCACTTTCTACTGGGGTAGCAAAGACTTAACTCAGTCACTTGACAATTTCTTGTGACTTTCATTTGGAAAAGGCTGAAGTCAAGATAGCTTACACTTACTGCCATGGTTGATATTAAACAGCAATGTGAATGGTAAGCATGAGTGTGTGTGTGTTTTAACAAAATATGGGGGTAGTGGGATGAGACTATAGTTCAAATTCTCTGGTCTAGCTTAACAACTCAAACAGACATCTCTTTCTCTTCTCATAGTTCTTTTTCTCTTGTTCCTTTCTTTTAGTTACAAGAATAACTTTGGTGCCATGTCTCAGAGGGAAAAATCTTTCCAAAGTTGTGTTACCTTCCAAAATATACCAAGTAGACATTTCATCTCTGGGGAAGATGAAATATACAATTTACTCTGCTAAAGGAAGTGCTCACAAATGTTTGAGTATGGGAAGACTGTGATCAAATGTGTTTCATGAAAGCGATGAAGAAGCAGTTATGGATTTGGAAGGGAGCAAAACTGGAGGCAAGGAGGTCAGTCAGAATACTTTTTCAGTAGAAAATATGATATGTAATCAGGGCTTGAACTGAGGTGATGATGGTGGAAGGGGAGATGAAAAAAGGTAGATGAGATACATGTAGCCAGCAATGAGCTAACTCGGTAACTTTCATAGGTACACAGAATAATGGGGAGGGGAAAGTTAAACATTACCCTGGGGTTCAAGTCTGAGCAATTGGATGAATAACACTGTAGTGATGATAGAAGGAGAGAATTTAGAGAAAATAAAATAATTCTATTTTGGGCATGTAAAATTAGAAGTGGCTGAGAGGCCATATATTGGGTTGGCCAAAAGTTCATTTGGGTTTTTTGTAAGATGTTATGTAACATCTTACAGAAAAACAACTTACAGAAACCCAAACAAACTTTTTGGCCAGTCCTATACAAAGCTGCTCAGTAAACATCTAAAATAAAGCTTAATTGGATCTAGAACAGAATCCAAGCTGGGAAATATTTACATTAAAGAGAGAGTTAAAGGTACAAGGAAAATGAAACAACAATGAATTCATCAACAAAGAATATGCGTAGTGAGAAGACAGCTATGGACAAGATCAGATAATGTTTAGGAGTCAGATGGTGCTTGCTTCAGCAGCACATATACTAAAATTGGAACAATACAGAGAAGATTAGCATGGCCCCTGCACAAAGATGACATGCAAATTTGTGAAGCGCTCCATGTTTTTGGCTAATTCATGTTGAGTTTTGAGAGAAAACAACAAAATTCTGAAAAGCAATTATCCTTCAATAAAAAATTAATTAAAAAAAAAAGAGATGGAGGAAGTTAGTTATGTGGTCAGGAGTAACTGGAGAAAGTGTTACAGAGACATCTAACAAAAGTTATAGTGATAACAGAGTTACAGTAAAATAGTCTACGTCTGTGCTGTCTAATTCAATAGTCATTAGACATGTGTGGCTATTAAGCACTTTAAATGCCTTAAGTGCAAATGAGGAACTGAATTTGTAATTTTCTTTAATTTTAATTAATTTACGTTTCAATTGCCACATTCAGGGAATACCCAGGTTGTCCAGTGGTTAGGTTTCCATGCTTTCACTACCTTGGCCTGGGTTCAATCCCTGGTAGTGGAACTAAGATCCTGCAAGCCACACAATGTGGCCAAAAAAACACCTGCCACATGCAGCTAGTGGTTACCATATTAGACAGCAGCACAAGTCTAGAGAAATATACTTAGTCCATCCAACAGCTGGAAAAGCCATTTGTTGTTTAGTTGCTAAGACATGCCCGACTCTTTGCGATCCCATGGACTGTGGCCCGTCAGGCTCCTCTGTCCATGGGATTTCCCAGACAAGAATACTGGAGTGGGTTGTAATTTCCTTCTAAAGGGGAACTTTCTGACCCAGGGATCAAACCTGCATCTCCTGCATTGGCAGATGAACTCTTTACCGCTGAGCCACCAGGTAAGCCTGGAAAAGCCATTTACCAAGAAACAAAAACCAGAAAAAGCAATATCTGGGAAGAAAACATGAAGGGATTTAATTCCCATTCATTAACCAGAGCCTTCATTTTTTTTTCCCCTTCAGCAAAGGGCAGAGTCCAGTCTACTATGACATCTACACCACACAGTACAATAACACCAATTCTCTGTGTAAGATAAAATACAGAAGAGAATGAAAAATGAATTCCAAGTACCCATCACATAGCTTTGTGGACACAGAGAAAGCAGTGCCAATGATAAATGATTTGCAATGGATGAAAGATAAAACTTCAAACTAAATTAAGGTTCATCAGAGACTGAAAGCTGACTGAGTACTTCAAGTGAAAAGAAGAATGTCCACGGTGAATAGACAGGCATTAACATCCTTCCTGAATAAGTTACCAAAATGCCATAGTTTAATTCTCATTTCAGATAAATGTCCTTGGCAAACAAGGCAGAAGTATAATAACCCAACAATTACTTCCTTGGCAGTCCCTTCACCATTGTGACTGACTCAATGATCACAAACTTGTTAGTCTTCCTGATGTTATTTCAGAAATGAGAAGAATGTTCATGAAGGATGGGATCTATTGAAATTTTAAAATGACCCATTTTGAAAATTGGCTAAGGTTTTTCATTAGGTTAAATACGGTTATGAATTATAACAAAAAATGCAATAAACCAAGAATAGGAGGAGAATGTGGGTGGGCATGACCTTAGAGACCATCTTAGTCTTTGTGTTGGTAAACATAATTATATTCTTCTGCATCTTGGATCATATTCCTCTCCAAAGTTCTGTTCTAGTTCTCCCACACGAGTTCATTTAAAATGAAACCACACTTGACTCTAATCACTCATCTTTTACTTGACAATGAAAGACTAATGTTCCAACAGTTGGATGAATGTGGAAACTAATTTTTTAGCATATACAGACTTGGAGGTCTGTTTTTTTCAGCATCTAAGTGGCTCTCCAACAAATCCAAAAACCACTGAAGCAAATCCAACAAATCCAAAATGGTCTTGAATGGCCAATCAGATAACTCTAACTATGCATCTTATGTTTCTATCAGTGATCTAATTGTTGGTCTTTCCCATTAGACTGTCAATATTTTCAAAAAAGGAACCCTATATCCAACTGCACTATCTCTTTAATATCTCCAGGGGCTCTGTATATGCTATAAATGTGAGTTCATCAGTTACGATTATTTTATTCCATTGAGTCTCTATTTTCATATTCCATAGTAAGTATTTAACATTGGTTTTATAGGTTAGGTATAAAAACGAAACTTTAAAGCCATATGTTAAAAACAAAACTAACTGCTAAATAAACTAGCACAGTACACTTAGTTTCTTCACACTCCTATTTTGTACAAAAAGACTGAGTTTCACAGTTCTAAAATCATTTAAAATATGAATTTGGTATTAGACTTCAGTTTGCATGATCTCAGCAGATATTTTCAACAAAAATAATTGGAGCTTTCTCAGCACAAAGATTCACATTATGTAGGGATTGGGGGTGGGAGGAGAAGGGGACTACAGGGAATGAGATGGCTGGATGGCATCACCGACTTGATGGACATGAGTTTGAGTGAACTCCGGGAGTTGGTGATGGGCAGGGAGGCCTGGCGTGCTGTGATTCATGGGGTCGCAAAGAGTCGGACACGACTGAGCGACTGAACTGAACTGAACTGAAAAGATATCAAGAATTTTATATTTATTCAATGAAGCTAAAATTTCTTTGTAATAATAAGTCTCTCTAGCTTCCACATGTTCAAGTTACTTACTATAATGGCCATCTAATATATCACAAAGGCTTCGTGGTAGTTCAACTAGTAAAGAATCTGCTTGTAGTGCAGGCAGACCCTGGTTCGATTCCTGGGTAGGGAAGATCTGCTGGAGGAGGGATAAGCTACCCACTCCAGTCTTCTTGGGCTTCCCTGGTGGCTCAGACGGTAAAGAATCCGCCTGCAATGAGCAAGACCTGGGTTCAATCTCTGGGTTTGCAAAACCCCCTGGAGGAGGGCATGGTAACCCATTCTGGTATTCTTGCCTAGAGAATGGAAAGAAAATCTATAGAGTCTAAAATTGGGAGAGAAGTTTTCCCTTGTGATAAATCCAACTGAAGAGTTCAAGCAAAGATTAATACCACACCCCACTGGAAATAAAGATATCATTTAAACATTAATTCTTTAATTCAAGACCATACATCTGACTGCCAGAAAATAAATGGAAGTTATAATATATGTGAACAAATTCCAAGTATTAGTTTAAAAAATTCCTTAAGCTCATGCATCTTTGCCCTATTTATCTGCTTAGATTGCACTTTCATAGACAAAATGGAACCATTTCTTTTAGTAACTATGTCCAACATTTGAAAAAGTGACATATACCCGAGCATTCAATATTTTTAGATCAATGATGATGATATTTAAATCATAACAAATACTAAATTTTCCAAGTAATAATACTAGCTTATACCTAGGCTGAACATTGTACACCCTCAAAATAGATATTACATGGAATCAGTAACCATTTGGCGTTTCCCAGTCATAACACTGAGAGATTATCAGGTAGAATTTTATGCTTTGAAAAATTTCAATAAGTCTCCCCCTCTCACCAAAGTCTCCCCTTCCCACCAAACTTCCCACCCTATATTCCAGTAGACTATACTTCAAATACCAAGAAACACACACATGCATACAAACACAGCATTGAGGGAAAAGAAGAAATTCTTAAAATTCAACCTTTATCAAGCTGTTTCCTTGATATTCAAAATTTTAGCACCTAGTTTTATTGCCTCTTTCCTTATATTCAAATAAACACTGTTGTCCTTAAAATTCTAGTAAACGCTATACTGAAATTGTTTATAGGTTCAATATTGTAGCAGATTTGTATTATGATTTCTAAATATATACTTTCTTTTCTCAAGGGAAAAGTAAATTTCTTGGAGCCACCACTGTTGGCCATGGACCTATGATTTACTTTGTTCAACAAAATGTGAGTTGAAGTGCTATGTCTTATTTCCATGCAGAAACTTTAAGTATCAGTTCATAGTTCACCAGGGTTTCTTTTCCCTCTGCAAGCAGTATTCAAGAAGAGGCTAGTCTGAGCTGTGAAATGAAGAGGATGTGGAGAAGAGCTAAAGCAACCCAGGGTGGACATGGAACATGAGCACTGGAATGAGCATTATTAAAAGCCACTAACATTTTCAGGTTGTTATCACAGCATAATCAACCTTATCTTAACTGACAAAATCCTCCATCAAATAAAAAGGGGAAAAAAAAAGAACACTCACTCAAATGAAGACCTAACCAGCACAGAGTTTAATGCAATAATTATTTCATCAATTTTACAGGTTGTATTTATTCATTTCAGGAAATATGAGGTGCTATGTCACTTCTCACAGAATGTAATTTACAATTAACCTCAGATTACGTTCTACTACCTTCATGCAAATCTAGTCTTTTCCCATCTTGTACTTTAGAGAATTTTTACCTCATTTTTTTCAGTTTGATTTATGCTCACTTGTCCTAATTACTTAATTCTGACCAGTTTTTCAACCTGCCCCTGTTGATTACAATTTCATTCCATTATTTTACTTGTGTTAGGGTCTAATTTCTTATGAATTACCTATCTAATGTCAGTCGTTATTCTCACCCAACCCAAGAGGCCAGGGTTATTAAAAAATACATCAGCAGTTGAGCAAAATATCTCAGAAAACCAGTGCCTTTAACTAGCAGTTCTATATTTTGATTTCTTGCTTTCATCTAAGGTAGGTATGAAATCTATGTCACAGATTTTGTGTAATGATTCAACTATATAATCCAAATAAGGCAAAATATGGTTTATAAAAATGCTAAAATATTACTATTCTTTCTTGTTTTAGTAAGTCTAGTTTCTGCCTCTGTCTGTTGATACCACATCAGTTTCTAGCATGGGCTCTCCCACTATTATGAATGCACAAGGACCATTTTTGTTAATAACATATATATTTGATGTTTCGAAGAACAAGTCTAATCCTTTTGCAAATGCATTTATGACCCACATAGACTATGAACTAATAGTAACAGTTGTATATTCAAAACTTCAGCCTGTTTTATAAAAGTGTGGGCTCTAGGCTGATATCACCTACAAATAGTTGGACCTCGTTCTCAACCATTCATACCGTAGTGAAGTCCAAGAAATCTGCATTTTTAACAAGCTTCCCTGGGTGAATCATAGTCCGTGGACGAACCATTGGGAAGCACTGTTCTTGATCACATATATTTTCTTCCTACCTCACGTTCATCTCATTAAAGCAGTGTGACTACATCACAGTGATTATCAATTTTGGCTCTATGTTAGAATCAACTGAGGCATCATTTAAAAAAAAAAACTGATTATAACCCTACCAAGAGAGTCTAATTTAATAGGTCTTGGATGGGACCCAATATCTGTGCTTTTAAATAAAAAGCTTTTTACTCCATTCCAAGGTGAAGCCAAACTTGAGAAACAATGAGCAGGAAGTATTACAAACCATGTCAAAGCAGCTGGATCTAAGTCCTGGTCATGTCACTAACTGACCATGTCACTGTTCCTCTCTAAAATTCTATTTATCCATTTACAAAATTGAGATAATGACATTTAGTCTACCTATTTTACCTGATGATTGTGAGGGATAAATCTGATAAGTTCTAAAAGCATTTTGCCAACCTCAAAGTAGAAATAATACCATTGCCTGCCTATTATACTTTATAGAGCCCTTTTTTCTTGCTAATAATTTTTCAATGTCATAAGATTTAGGATTTATCCAGATGACATGGCTTGAGGGAGGGGTTATAAATGTGAACTTAAGAGCCAAGGGGAGAATATATTTCAATTTTAAAAAGCAGGTAGTGAGACAGGACAGGAAAATATTCATGCAGATAGTTTAAATGGGAAGAACCATTTACTCTAAGAACCATTTAAACTAAGAAGCCTAGTGAGATATTTAGTTGCGTATGGAGGGCTGTGGAAACAGTGAAACATTAAAAGGGAAATTAATAGTTATGGTATTAATACCTGTTGCATAGTGCTAGGGCAGACATTTCAAAAGGATTTAAAAACTTTGCAGATAGCACTTAAATAAGAGCAAGATACACAACAAAATATTTACAGAATCAGAACCAATAATTTACCTAATCAAATCTTTTGATTTTTCCCTTTAGGTACTTTGATAACTACTGCTTTGACAGTGCATAGTCCAATAATATTACATTCTATATTCTTTTATGGCTCAGGTTTTCAAATTTGCTATCAGATAAAAAAATGGAATTTTTAAGCTACAAAAGCATTCTAAATGATACTCAGGAATGTATACATGGATTTATTTGGGGGTGGGTGGGAAGCAGAATGGACAGTAGTAATAGGAACTTTTTTTTAGCTCCCAAACCAACCCTCCCCTCCAAGTTTCTGATTCCTATCCACTATCATTCTTAATTCACCAGTTTATTACCAGTTTCACAAGGAGACAAGTGCCATTTAACACTGCCCCCCTCCTGCCCCCACCCAAATCATCTCCCTGGAATTGCAAGCATTAAATGGAGAAGAAATAGAAGAAGCAGCCTTAAACTATTCTTTATTTTTAATTGGATAATTGCTTTACAATGTTATGTTGGTTTCTGCCATACAATGATGTGAATCAGCCATAAGCATACATATGCATACCTCCGTAGGCCAGCCATAAACATACCTCCCTCTTAAACCTTCCTCCCACCCCTACTCCCATCCCACCCCTGTAGGTTGTCACAGAACACCAGCTAAGCTCCCTGTGTTACACAGCAACTTCCCACTAGCTATATATTTTACACATGGTAATGTATATGTTTCGATGCTACTTTCTCAATTCGTCCCACCCTCTCCTTCCCCCATTGTGTCCACAAGTCTGTTCTCTATGTCTGCATCTCTATTCCTGCCATATAAATAGGTTCATCAGTACTATTTCTCTAGATTCCATATATATGCATTAATATACTGTATTTGCTTTTCTCTTTCTGACTTACTTCACTCCGTTTAACAGGCTCTAGGTTCATGCACCTCACTACAACTGACTCAAATCCGTTCCTTTATATGACTGAGTAAATATTCCAGTGTATATATACCTGTCAATGGACATATAGGTTGCTTCCATGTCCTGGCTATTGTAAATAGTGCTGCTATGAACATTGGGGTACATGTATCTTTTTGAATTATGGTTTTCTCAGGGTATATGCCCAGTGGTAGGGCTGTGGGGCCATATGGTAGTATTATTCCTAGATTTTTAAGTAATCTCCATACTGTTCACCACAGTCAGTCTTAAAATATTAAGGACTATATCTGTAATAATGATGATATACTTGGATTTTATCAACTTTGAAGAAAAGAAACCAGTATTTTGTTTAGTTCTCTCTCAGGTTTTCATCAGCCTCAGAACTAGTTATAGTGATTACATTTAAAATCCTGTAACCCCTTTTTAGGTGAAATTTTAAAGAGAAAATGAATCCTTTCATTTTTTCAACATTTATATGCCTGGCACTGGTGACACTCAGGTGCAAAAAGCAGAAAACTTGCCTTTACCAAGTCTCCTACAGCAAATCTTTTCTTAAATGGATTAGTATTACATTTGGCTTGATTCCTTAAAAAGAATCACCACAGTAGATTACAAATGGGAGCACATCAAGGATTCTTTTCTGAAAACCTTATCACCTAAAAGGGTTAAGAATTGTGTAATCCATCTTTCTATTTCCTTATATATAATAGAGCAATAATGCTAAATGTTCTATCTTCTTGGGGTCTTTGGGAGAATATTTTAAAAGCCTCTTGAAAGGTGAACTGTATAATAAGACAGTATGACAAAATGTAGTAATTCAGAAAATAGGGAGGCAATGAAAGTATATTACATAAATAAGCAATAAAACTTTGAGAAAAAGATGTGGTACATTTCTAAAGATGAGCATGTGTATACTGTATAATCCAGCAATTATCCTCCTACATACATAGTTAAATGTAAGTATATATTCAAATATTCATGGTCAAGAGAATGAATAAACACTGAAGTATATACATATAATTATTATATGTATTGAAAGCGAAAGAACTACAGTGGCTACACAAAACATGAATTAGTTCAGAATACACTATCAAACAAAAAAGTAATATGCAAAGTGATACTATCTGTACAAAGTTCAAAGTCAAGCTTAACTAAATGAAATGTTTAGAAAATGTATGAAATTACTTTACAGAAAAAAATATGAAATAACAAACACCCTTAGAAGAGGCAGGGTAATGAGAAGACAGAGCACAATTATAACTAAGACAATATTGGTAATGTTATATCAAATGGCCAATTTAAAAGTATTTGAGTTATTTTTATGCCTCACAACATATATATGACATGAATTATTTTGTGTGTATATAAAGTTTAAAATATATAAAATATAAGAAGTCTGTTTTATTTTATATTGTACTATATTTTATTTACAGTGTTGTGTTTGTTTCAGGTGTATAGCAAAGTGATACAGTCATATATATATATTAACAAAAGCAGTTCCCATCTTTTGATGGGGTGCTCATGGTTTATAACATAAATGGCATTATTTTGAGAGAGGGATAACTTAGGTATGGTATTGGGTTTTTTTTCTTTTTGCAGCTTGAGGCAGTTGTGAAATAACTTAATGTAGCTTTTTACAACTGTGTATTCTATAGTATTTTTTCATTTGTTGAAATTTTAACTGTTAATGTTTTTGGCATTGTGCTTTGTACCATTAAATAAAATTTTTTTAAAAATAAATAAAATATAATAGTGAGAAAACACATGTCTGAAAAATAGTATCCTGTCATTTACTACCTAAAATAATTTGATTAGTATACTAATGGCACCACACATCCAGTTCTTCGAGATCTTCCTGACCCAGGGATCGAACCCGGGTCTCCCGCATTGTAGACAGACACTTTACCATCTGCACCACCAGGGAAGTCTGTTATTATTAATGATGATATTATTGAATATCTACATCTTTAAAAGTGTCTTGATAAGACGCTCAGATAATATGCAACACAGTCTAGGTTTGTAAAAGAATAAACCTATAAAAACAACCTATTTC